>NC_055987.1:103710117-104421383 GCF_018446385.1 Zingiber officinale | reverse complement strand
CTTCTTTCTTCTTTGATTCACAGCAGCAAACACAACCAACCGGCTGTACATATGATCTGAAAGCAGAGAAAGCAAGGAAACTCATGCAAGCTTCGAAAACAAGAAGAACTACTTATCCAAGACTCACCGCAGAAATCATCCAATAGGAAACTCACGGTAGATTCAAAACAAGGAGAGCTACAAATCTGAAAACAAGAAAACGAAACCCTAATTTCGAAGCAACTCCTACCACAGGTGAGTAGTACTTACATAGCTTCTTGAACTTACAACCGAGAAGAGGAAGGAGGCTTTTAGGGTTCGGGCGAAGCTTCTCAGCAACTCCTTTGTGCTTCCGAGCTCCTTTCGTCGGGATGATCACGCACGGTGAAGCTTGAAGATCGGCCGAAAGAGTCCTTTTGCCGGCACCGGAGAGGAACCCTAGCGTCGTTGCCTCGGTGTGCTTTCCGCCCGCATAGCTGCCGCACGCGAAGGAGAGGAGGAGAGGAATTTCGAGAGGAAATCTTTAGGTTTTCCTGGAAAATAAAAACCTAAGTTTCTTTTCTTATCCTCGGGTTATAATTATAACTATACCTTAAATATACTTCTCCCCTTCTTAAGTTAACAAAATGCCCATAGCCCGATTGGTTGGGATGTGTCCGGTTTGGTCAATCCGACCCGAGGTCACAGGTTCGAGTCCCACCTTCAACTATTTTTGTCAAAACTTCTTTTTTTTTGTAAACATACTAAACGACCTCCAAAAATTACATAAAAATACTCTAAAAATTTCTAATAATCTCTAGAATATTTTAAAGGTATTTCCAAATATTTTTATGGGCATTTGGAACTCGAAATAGGGAAAATTAGGTCGTTACAATTCATCTCACTTGGTAACCAGGATTCATAAACTCTAATACTTAAACCTGGAGGTTTAGAGTTCGAATCTTGGGGGAGGAAAAAAATCCATTGCCAGGGGTGGAAAGTCCTAGTGAGTAACGACACGACCAAGGGTCGTCGGTCGACGACATGAGAGGTCGCCAAATCGGCCGACGACATAAGGGTCGACGGTCGACGACCCGAGGGTCGCCAAATGGACCGCCAAATGGGCCAAGAGGGTCGGGCCGTTACATAAGCCCCACTCTGTTCTAATGGTTCAGAAACATAAGGGCAAGGGCAAGCCCAAAGGCTAGGGAAAGTCCCAAGCCAAGGGCAAAGGCAAGGCACTGAAGCCTAAAGGAAGGGTCGCCAAGGATGCTACCTGCTTCCACTGTGGTCAGACCGGGCACTGGAAGAGGAACTGCAAGGTGTACCTGGAAGATCTTAAGAAGAAGCGAAGTGAGACTTCCACTTCAGGTATATATGTTATAGAAGTCAATCTATCTATTTCTTCATCATGGGTATTAGATAGCAGATGTGCATCTCACATTTGTACTAATGTGCAGGCGCTGAGAAATAGCAGGGCATTGGCAAAGGGTGATGTAACGACCAACCTTCTTACGACTACTACTCTCTAAGGATGACCGTTACTTAACTACTAACTCTACTTAACCGGTATGATTAAAAATCACATGGAAACCCTACCGAAAAATTTTGACAGAATCTCCCCTGTACCGGTGACCATATTCAACAATACATGCAATATATACTCAGCCACAAGCGGCTGGAACACATATCAATCAACCACGCTGTATAATAAATCCAAAATAAAGAAAACAATACCACAACTCATCACACCATATCACAACTCATCTACTATGTCCTAATCACATCAAAAAATCATGTACTATCTCAAATACTTCTAACATAGCAAAAGATAATAGAAACTAAAAGAAAACTTCTTTCTTAGTCCCAAGGCTTCCATAGTCCTGGCATCACACACCATCCGCACCACCTTGTCGCCTTCCTTGCTAGATCTTTTCCTTTCCTTTATCTGCAGTAAGAGGAAGTGCAGTCTATAAGCAAAATTTGCTTAGTAAGCGCTATCTAACTCACAAAAACACAAATAAGCATGAATACAGAAAAGAACTAGAAACTATATGCTCTAAAAAGAAATAAAGCATAAACATAACTGCTCATGTCAAACTAATAACAAAGAAAAGCTAAGGAATCTACTCATATAATTCTAATAGCTAATCATGCTGCTCATCTAATAGGTAAACATGAAAAACTATTCATCTACTATATTAACATGGTAGAATAAAGAACTAAACTTACTGATTTTTTGTAAAATACCAGAAAATAGGCGAATATTAATAAGGGAATTTTTGCAAATTTTTCGGGAATTTTTCGGAGCTCGTATGGACGGGTTAACGGGGATAAAAAACGGGGCCCGGAAAAAAAAGCCTGTTTAGGCTACCCCGCTTTAAAGTGGAAAAGTTTTATTTTTATTCTTTCTTTTCTTATTTATTTCCTCTCGTCACTATGCTTCCTTCCCCGCATTCCCGAGCCCCTCGCGTGATTTCCCTTCTACTCCTCGCGCCGAACCGTCCGAGGCCCTCTCCCCTTGCCCTAACCGCCGAGTGCCGCTCCTCCTTTTCCCCAAGCGTCGGCGACGCTCACTCCATCGCCGGTTCCCTACTCTGTGCTTGTGCCCTAGCCTACCTTGCCGACGCCGGTGAGCGCTTTGCGACGATCTTTGTTAGTGCTGTCCGAGACCCGTGCCTCAGTGACGGCGATTTGCCACCGCCGACGCTCTCCCTTCAGCCCTAGTGCCGGCCACCGTGTGCCCTAGCCAGCCCGACGCCACTGTCGGCACAGATTTCCCAGCACTGGCCGTCGTCGCGCTGTGCCCTAGTTTCCTTGTCGCGATGCCGATGCACACAGAAGCTTCCTCTCCTCTGCCGTCGCCTCTCATTGTGGAGATCTCAGGTTTGCCGCCCCTCTCCGATCTCCCTTGCGCCAACACTGTGCCCTAGTTCAGCACTGCCGGAGCCACTCTTTTTCTTCAGTGTTGCCATGCCACCGGCAGAGTGGAGACAAGGGGTAAGTTGGATTCTTGGTAAGGAATTTTGTGTTATGTAATTGGGTATTTTAATTGGTGATATTCACATCTTATTTCGATTAGAGAAGACCTAATTTCTGTTATCATTATTAAATTGTTGATAATTAAGGCTCTGTCGGTGAATACAACTCCGGTCATCTTTGTGCGTGGGCGATTCACAGCTTTGGGCATAAACCAGTGCGGTTGAATTGAGGTAAGGTTTATGGTTTTGATCTTTGTGTTAGATTATTGCTAGTTGTGTTAGCAATAATTTTTAATTTAGGTTTAGAAGTTGTATAACGGTGTAGTTGGGGTTAATGAAACTAACCCTAACTAGTCAGTGGATTAGAAATTAGTTTAGCTATTTGTTTATAATTAAGTTAGCTAAACTGTGCGATTTAACACAGGACTTTGACGCGAGACGAGTATCTCGGAGTCAGATTTGGACCATTTTATCGGAGGCGGGTACTTTTGACTTTTTGTCTTTGATATGCTTAGTAATGGAATTAACATGTTTCATTAATTATGTTTCTTATCTATTCCGGTTAATCACTACCAAATCTTGGTACATGTTTGATTGATTGATTTGTTTTGCATCCCATGTATAGTTTACCTGTCTATACATTCTTATAGGGGTAGTGATATGCCATGCTTGACCATGTTCAGGACCTAGGTTTTATACCTTCTGTATACCTTTGGATTGTTTTGGATTCGTTAACCTATGATGCATTTTTATATATATACGTGGATTAGGTCAGGATATTTTTTGTGGTTAGTGCCATGCACCATTTGCATGATTGCATGCTGAGCGATAGTCCGCTCTATTATTGTTGAGCACATCGCTAGTTACATGGATCTGCACACACCACCACTCATGGGTTAGTGGTCGATTCAGGCTGAGTGTGTTGCAGCAGGGACTCTGTTAGGCACCGTTGGTCCGCTCATGGGTAGTGTGACACAACGTGTTATCCGGCAGGGATTCCTCCCCGTCTTTGAGTACCGGGAGATGAGAGCATTGCGCTCCCCCATTTATGATTTGGGGTAGGAGGATAGGTGTACTCCGACAGCATCCCGTCCACTCGATCACTCATCAGGTGTAGTGACGACAGAGTGCACGGTTGTCACAGCCCTACCCACTCGGCCTCACTATGTGTGTGAGATGATCGACTGGCATCAGGGGTGACCAGGACGCATCATTGGCATCATATGCATGATGCATTTATTGCTTGTGTTTGTGGTTGCTGCATTTATATACTGCATATTGTTTGGATACCTATGTTTGACATGCATATAGGATTCTTATACCACTCGGACTGTTTGTCCTTATACTCAGGTCCTGGTTAGTACAGTTCCTCTCCTATTTACTTCAGATGCATATTTTTATCTTTCTTTTATCAGGAGACTGTACGCATGATTAGTGCTAGGTGTTATTTCTTTACTTTGCATATCAATTGTACCTGCTGAGTGTTGGACTCACCCCGCCTCCATTGTTGATATTTTCAGGTTGATGTTGTCCGGAGGGAGTTCCAGTCGCTAGTCCTCACTGCACGTAGTGCTAGATCCCTGCAGACCTCGAGGGTTTATTTACCATTTGGTTTGGTTTTTATTTGCTTATGTGTGTACTTGGTTATTTGGATACTTGGACATCGTATGTTTTTCTTTTGATATTGATGGATGTTCTATTCGATATGTTTTTACTACATGCCTGCCTGGACGGCAGAAGAGGTGAGCTTTACGAGTGTAGTTGAGTAGGGTGGATTTCGAGTCAGAGTACTATAGTTTGTGATTACTATTATTAACTGCGTGGTTGTGACAGCCAGAGGCTGAATATCTATATAAACTGCGTGGTGATTGTTTTTATTTATTGTTATTATTCCAGCCGCCTGTGGCTGAGGTATTTGTGAGATGTAGAAAAGTTTCAGATTGTCCACCGTACAGGGGAGATGCTGCCGAAATTTTCTCGGACAGGGACTCCTCTGGGGCGTGACATTTTTAGAACTATATGAACCTTATTTCATTTGTTCTAAACTTAATCTTTAATACTTTATGTTTATGTAAAACTCGTTTTACTTGTTCAAAAACTTATACTTATAATACTTCAAAATAGTAATCAACTTCTCTTGGGCCCGGCAACTGTACTTGCTTTTACTTTTGTAACGACCCGACCCATTTGATGGCCCATTTGGCGACCCTCAGGTCGTCGACCGTCCACCGTCGGCCGTGCCATTACTACTAGGTTATCTAAACCTAGGGACGACTATGGGAGCCCAACCCAAGGACAACTAAGAGTCCAGCACAGTGCCACTGATAAAAGTAAAATACTTGTTATCTTTAAATACTTCTATATAATAATGCCTCGACATTTTCTTTAACACCTTGTGTGCCAAAATCCCTAAAGTCTTGACTTTGGGATCTTCTTAAGGTCTTAGCCTTTTTCTTTCTTTTCTTAATCATTCTTATACTTTTCTTATAAAAGAATGCTTCTTACAAAACTGAAATGTTTAAACAAATTCTAACACTGCAATGCTTAAACAAAATCTGCATACAAGTTTAAACAGAAATCTGCATATTAAGCTTAACTAAAATCTGCATATTAAGCTTATCTAAAATCTGCATACTAAGCTTATCTAAAATCTGCATACTATGCTACTAAAATTCTGCTTATTAATACTTTATAGAATCTACATTGATCAACATGTAAATCTCTTTTCTCATCTTCTAAACTAAACTTCTAATCTGAACTTATTACTTGCATAACTAAATCATCACATACTTCTCACTTTTAGACTAAACTAACCTCAATAATCGGTACAGGAATTATCTTCCTAAATATGGAACCCACTTGATCTCCTGAATAAACTAGTATAACAGAATGTTATATCTTACAGACATCTGATTATATGTAGTGAAACCCCATTGAAATAAATCATATGATCTTCTACTCAGCAGCTCTAATGCATGGACTCTTAATCTAGAAAACATAGCTTCAAGTTGTCCATCTGCTTCAAACCTTTTCAAAGCATAATCGATATCCTACAAACAAAAGGATTAGGTTCTCTTCACTCTTCTTAATCCGCTGATTTAGTTCTAAAATCTCCATCAAAATACCAATCATCAAGCTAAATCCATCGACAGAATCTGTCCAAGATTTTGGAAGCTCTCAAAAGAACAAAACCTCCAACCATTGAATCTTAACCTACCAATAATCTGTACCTTCCACATTAATTCCAATCTAGCAAAACATAAGGAAAGGATGCAGCAAATGCTAAGAAAACTGGAAGGCTAAAACTGTGATACTAATTAAGGTAACAAGGAGATCTAAGTTGATACCATGTAAAACCTAAGTAAAACTTACACTTGATACACTTACCCATTCTAAATTAATCCTTACTAAGCAGAGCATAAGGAAAATTGCTGCTGTTATCACAAACATTAATACCGTGATGTACTAAAACATGCACCCAATGAATCTACACAATCTAATTCTTCCAACTACGCATAGCATAAAGAAAAGTTGCTCAATAATCTATACCATTACAGGTTGATCGATTGGCAGCAAAAATTCTGTAACTTGCAAGGCTCAAATGATCCGAAAATAGAGAAAACAAGGAAACTCAAGCAAAGCTTCGGGAACAAGGAGGAAATCAAGGATTAAACGTCGGAGCTATCTTACTGCAGGTGAGTAGCAACTTACCATGATTCTTGAATTCAAACCGAAGGAGAAACCTCTAGGGTTCGCGGAGAAACTTCAAATTTCAACCCTTCGTTGTGCCCACGAGCTCTATTCGACGAGGAGACCTCGAATCTGTGAAGAACAGACGGAGAGAAGTGCTCGCCGGCCGCCGGAGATGAAGCCCTAGCTTCATTTTCGCCCGAGAAGGAAACGCCATCGCGAGAGGAGAAGGAAAAAGAAGAGGGTTTTCGGGAAAAAGAAAACTTAATTCTCTTCTTATAACTAGGGTTTTGATTATAACTATAGCTTATATATTTGTCGCTGCATATCTGATTAACACCGACCGCTGGCGCAATTGGTCCGTTGGGTTTTGCTCGAAGCCATAGGTCTGGGTTTCGATTCTCAGCCGTGCCCCTTTTCTCCGATTTATTTTACTGTTCCTAACTACTACTTATATATATCTCGCTCTATATATGTTCACAAACAGGTCGTAGACCAGTTGGTTGGCTGAGCTCGATAAAAACTTGGTTCGGGTCCGAGGTCCTAGGTTCAAAACCCGGCTTCAACATATATATTTATTATTATTATTATTATTTTTTTAAAACTTCTTCCTCTTGGTAAAAATACCAAACGAACTCCAAAAATAACATAAAAATACTCTAAAAATTCAAAAAAAATCTCTAGAATTTTTCTATAGCATTTCTAAATATTTTTGAATTATTTTTGGGGCTCAAAATGAGGAAATTTGGGTCGTTACAATTTCATCTCACTTGGTTACCAGGATTCATAAACTCTAATACTTAAGCCTGGAGGTTTAGAGTTCGAATCCTGGGGGAGGCAAAAATCCACTGCCAGGGGTGGAAAGTCCTAGTGAGTAATGGCACGGCCAAGGGTCGTCAGTCGACGACATGAGAGGTCGCCAAATGGGCTGATGACATAAGGGCCGACGGTCGACGACAAGAGAGGTCGCCAAATGGGCCGCCAAATGGGCCAAGAGGGCCGGGTCATTACAATAAAAAGGCGCCTTTTTATTGTAACGACCCGACCCTCTTGGCCCATTTGGTGACCCTCGGGTCGTCGACCATCGGCCCTTATATCGTCGGCCCACCTCCCCCAGGATTCGAACTCTAAACCTCCAGGCTTAAGTATTAGAGTGTATGAATCCTGGTAACCAAGTGAGATGATCTCACTTGGTTATCAGGATTCATAAACTCTAATACTTAAGCCTGGAGGTTTAGAGTTCGAATCCTGGGGGAGGCAAAAATCCACTACCAGGGTTGGAAAGTCCTAGTGAGTAACGGCATGACCAAGGGTCGTCGGTCGATGACATGAGAGGTCGCCAAATGGGCCGACGATATAAGGGCCGACGGTCGACGACCCGAGGGTCGCCAAATGAGCCGCCAAATGGGCCAAGAGGGTCGGGTCGTTACAGGCGAGGTGGACCTACGCGTAGGCAATGGAGCACGGGTTGATGTTGTTGCTATAGGGACTTATTTTCTATCTCTGCCCTCTGGGCTTGTATTAGAGTTGGATGATTGTTGTTATGTGCCTGCATTAACTAAGAACATAATTTCTGTTTCTTGTTTGGACAAGAAAGGTTTCTCTTTTATAATTAAGGACAAATGTTGTTCTGTTTATTTAAAAGATATGTTCTATTGTAGTGCACCTCTGATGAATGGATGCTACATTCTAGACCATGAAAGCCCTATCTATAACATAAATACCAAGAGCTTCAAGTCAAATGACGTGAACCAAACTTATCTCTGGCACTGTCACTTAGGTCATATAAATGACAAGCGCTTATCCCAGCTCCATAAGGATGGTTTGCTGGACTCATTTGATTTTGAATCTTATGAGACGTGCGAGTCATGCCTACTAGGCAAGATGACCAAGACTCCCTTTAGTGGGCATAGCGAAAGAGCGACTGATTTGTTAGGACTCATACATAGTGATGTATGTGGCCCTTTCAATGTCGCTACTAGAGGCGGTTATAGGTACTTCATCACATGTACTGATGACTTCAGTAGATATGGTTATGTGTACTTGATGACACATAAGTCAGAATCCTTTGAAAAGTTCAAAGAATTCAAGAATGAAGTACAGAACCAGCTTGGCAAAAGTATTAAAATACTTCGATCAGATCGAGGTGGAGAATACCTTATCCATGAGTTTCGTGACTACCTAGCTGAGTGTGGGATTCTATCCCAACTCACTCCTCCTGGAACACCACAGTGGAATGGTGTATCCGAAAGGAGGAATCGTACCCTATTAGATATGGTACGATCTATGATGAGTCACCCAGATCTTCCGGCATACCTTTGGGGCTATGCTCTAGACACGACAGCTTTTATACTCAACCGAGTTCCATCCAAGGCCGTGATAAAGACAACATATAGGATATAGACTGGGAGAGATGCCCAGGTGTCTTTCATGAGGATTTGGGGTTATGAGGCTTACGTTCGACGTCAAGTCTCAGACAAGTTAGGACCCAAATCCGACAAGTACTATTTTATTGGATATCCCAAGGAAACTAAGGGATATTACTTCTACATTCCCAGTCAGCACAAGGTAGTTGTGGCAAAGACTGGGGTCTTTCTAGAAAGGGACTTTATTTCTAGAAAGACTAGTGGGAGCACGTTCGATCTTGAAGAAGTTCAAGATGCGAACAATAGCACTGAAGCCTCGATGGAAGTTGAACTGGAACCACAAAGTGTTGCGGATAATGTTGTTCCACAAGGAGTTGAGGAACAACAACCAGTTCAAGTAGACATACCTCTTCGCAGGTTTAATAGGGAACGTCGTCAGCCTGAGAGATACTCATTTCTCTTGTCTGACCATGATGACGTTGTGCTCATAGATGATGAGCCTACCACCTATTAGGAAGCTGTGATGAGACCAGATTCCGAGAAATGGCTAGAGGCCATGAGATCCAAGATGGAATCCATGTACACCAACCAAGTATGGACTTTGGTTGATCCACCTGAAAGGGGTAAAACCCATTGGGTGTAAGTGGGTCTTTAAGAGAAAGACTGACATGGATGGGCTTATCTATAAGGGTCGCTTGGTAGCTAAAGGTTTCAAGCAAATTCATGGTATTGACTATGATGAAACCTTTTCTCCAGTAGCGATGTTTAAGTCCATTCGGATCATGCTTGCTATTGCAGCTTACCATGACTATGAGATATGGCAGATGGATGTCAAAACCGCGTTTCTGAATGGAAACCTGCTCGAGGATGTGTACATGACACAACCTGAGGGTTTTGTAGATCCACAGCATACTAGCAGAGTATGCAAGCTGCATAGGTCCATTTATGGACTAAAGCAAGCTTCTCGGAGCTGGAATCTTCGATTCGATGATGCAATCAAACAGTTTGGTTTCATCAAGAACGAAGATGAGCCTTGTGTCTACAAGAAGGTTGTAGGGGATATAGTTGTCTTCCTCATATTGTATGTGGATGACATACTACTCATTGGGAAGGACATCCCTTTGCTTCAGTCTGTCAAGACCTGGCTAGGGAGTTGCTTCTAGATGAAGGACTTAGGTGAGGCATCCTGCATTCTAGGGATACAGATCTATAGAGATAAATCTAAGAGATTGCTTGGCCTGAGTCAGAGCACATACATTAATAAGGTACTCCTTCGGTTTGCCATGCAGAACTCCAAGAAGGGATTTCTGCCGATGTCACATGGTGTGAGTCTTTCGAAGACTCAAGGTCCCTCTTCTAGAGAGGAGAGAGACTGCATGGATCAGATCCCTTATGCCTCAGCCATAGGATCTATCATGTACGCCATGCTATGTACTCGACCTGATGTCTCATATGCTTTGAGTATAACGAGCAGATACCAGTCAGATCCAGGTGAAAGTCACTGGATAGCGGTCAAGAATATTCTTAAGTACTTAAGAAAGACTAAAGAATATTTCTTGATATATGGAGGCAATGATGAGCTAGCTGTAAAGGGTTTAGTGATGCCAGCTTCCAGACCAACCAGGATGACTATCGATCACAGTCAGGGTTCATGTTTTGCATTAATGGTGGTGCTGTGAGCTGGAAGAGTTTGAAGCAGGATACAATAGCTGATTCTACGACAGAGGCCGAGTACATTGCTGCATCAGAGGCAGCAAAGGAGGCAGTTTGGATTCGCAAGTTCATCACTGAACTTGGGGTAGTTCCTAGTATCGCTGACCCTATTGAGCTCTATTGTGACAACAATGGAGCTATAGCACAGGCGAAGGAACCTCGCTCACACCAGCAGACCAAACACATACTACGGCGCTTCCATCTCATTCGAGAGATTATCGAGAGAGAAGATGTGAAGATATGCAGAGTACCTACAGAGGCTAACATCGCAGATCCCTTGACCAAGGCTTTGGCATAGAGGAAGCATGATGGTCACACTAGGTCATTGGGGCTTAGAGCCTACACTGATTGGCACTAGTACTAGTGGGAGATTGATAGTTAGAGCCCTAGAGCCAATCATTTGATGATTGTATTATGGACTTGTTGTATCATATTCTTATATAAATAAAGACATTTATTTTTGGTTATTATACGTACTTGTATTGGTGCCAAATAAACTAAGTATAATAGTGTCCTTGAGTAGAAGGTTCTCACCTATATCAATCGGTTAGTTGAACCGATAGTGAGATGATATAGGGAACACTACTCTTAATCATTCCTAGTCGAGTATTAACATTCAGGGACAATGTTAATGCAATAAGACTAGCATGTAGGTCAACTCGATAACTTGATCTCACAAGTCATGGATATAGAGATATCAAGTTGACACATGGGTATGCATTGGAGAATGTATATTGAATGACCCGTCATGAGAAAGTATCATGGATCGTTATATGAGTGTCATATAATTTCTCATGTGGCTATTAGTATGACTACTAGTCCTTAGACTTGAAGTCACCATGGATCCCTACATAAGGAGTTATGTACTTTGGTTTCGCACGGATCCGTGGCTGGGGGTTTCGGGGTTTTCGCGACGCGAAAAGCGGTTTTCGCGGCCCGAAAAACCCAACAAAGATTCTATTTTCACAACCTTAGTTTATAAAATCTAGTTTAAAAGCTTAGTTTTATAAAAGCTAGTTTTAAAAAATAGATTTTATTAGATTTCCAAGGATCAGATTTAAAAATGTTTTTAAGAGGAGTCATTACTTTTAAAGCGGAGAAAATAATTTTGGTACTAAGTATGAAAATAAGTTGATTTAATCCTCCCCCTAAACCTAACATTTAAAATAAAGCTTTTGAGAATGTTTGCTAAGAATTTTTTTTTAAAATAAATTGAGGTAGAATTTTCTAAAGAGATTTTAAAGAGAAAAAAATAACACTTAAGGAGATTAAAAGAAAATAAACCTCCCCCGGAATTTGATACTCCTTTAATTTATTACTCTCCCTTAATTTATTAATCTCCCTTATTTTATTATCCCCCTTAATATAATGCTAAGGTTTGAGTGAGCTAAATTTTAAAGCCCTAACACATTTTTCTACCTAAGTGTTCTAGGGGATTTAGTAACACATAATTATCTCTATATCCTTGGTATAATTGTTTATTTGAGTTTGATTAATCAATAATTAATTTTAGATTCAAGTGCTTAACTTTAGTTTAAGGTTAAATAAGATAAGATTTTATTAATTCAATAGCAGTTAACCATTATTAATAATTTATTGATTAGTTTTTACTTGATTTAATAATTTAATACTTAGTAAAATAATTTAAATTTCGTATTAAATGATTGAGGTGATCAATGAAAGTGTTAGTTATAATTATTATTTTTTTTTTATTTACTTCCTTTTAAGTAGGATTAATTTAGTTTGAAGTTAGCATGAAGTTAAAGTTATTAAACACAGTTAAGTAAGGTTTAATTCAAGTCAATTTTAGTTCTCAACTAAGGTTAGACTTAAACAATTAAGTTATACATAATTAGGTTTAAAGTTTAAGTAAATGGAATTTAAGTTTTTAAGATAGGTGTCTAAGTTTTAAATGAATTAAAAGAATTTATTATTATTATTATTATTATTATTATTATTTATTCATTTATTTATTTATTTTAAGGAATTTCTAACGGGATTTCTAAAACAGTGTTTAAAACGAATTTAAAATGATTTTTATAATATGTTTCATGTCAATTAACATACGTTTAATTCAATTTTGATTTTAGATTTAAATTAATATTAGTGGTTGATTTAAGTTTAAGTTTAATTTTGTAACGACCCATTTTCCTTATTTTAAGTTCTAAAAGTCCATAAAATATTTGGAAATACTTTTAAAATATTCTAGAGATTTTTAGAAATTTTTAGAGTATTTTTATGTAATTTTTGGAGGTCGTTTAGTAGAGTTACAAAAAGAAAGAAGTTTTGATAAAAAAACGTTGAAGGGGAGACTCGAACCCAAGACCTTGACCCGAACCGAATCTCAGCTAAACCCAGCCCAACTAGCTGAGCTACAAGTTTTTTTGTTAACCTTATAAGGAAAGAATTAAGTTTATAGCATAGTTAAGCGATATTTTAGAAACCGAAAATAAACTTTGAAAATAAAAAGGTGCGCGGATAAGGATTGGAAGCCTAGACCCTTGGTTTGGTTGAGAGCCGACTAACCAACTGGACTGCGCGTGTTTTATTAACCTAGTATGGAGAGAAATAGATTTAAGCATAGTTGGAATCGAATTCAAACTAGGTTATAAAAAGGGGTTAAGTTAAGAGAGGAAAACCTAAAAAAAAAAACTTTCTCTCGAAATTTCTCCTCTCCTCTCTCGCGACGGCGCCGACTCTCTCGGGCGAAACCGCAGCCAAGGCTAGGGTTTCCTCCTCTCGACGTCGGCGAGGCGTTTTCTGACCGGTCTCCACGCGTGGGTGACCATTCCGGCAAGGGGAGCTCGGGAAACACAAGAAAAAGGGAGAAATCGGAGCTCCACCGAAACCCTAGAGCGTTTCCTTCGGATTGTAAGTCCAAGAACCGGATGTAAGTGCTTCTCACCTGCGGTAGGAGTAGCTTTCGGGGTTTTCGTTTGCGTTTTGTTATTGTGTAATGAACAAGAGCAGTCTTTTTCATTCTAGCATATGGTTTTGATTTCAACCCTTGCTCTAACTATCCGGATTAAGATTTGGTTTCAATCCTTTGAAGCTTTTAGTGCACGGACAAAATCTTGATGTTCCCTTGTTTTATCACAGCATGTTTTTGATGTGTTTACCTCACAATTCAAGCATGTTTAAGTGGGTATAAATTTCTTCAAGCTACAGCATGATGAAAGATTGTTAGGTTCATGAATAAGTTAGTTGTTACAAGCTTGATGTGTAGAAACTTTTACTGCTGTGAGCCTATCTAAGGTTACCATCTATGACCATGTAGTTTTGTTATTTACTGTTGAAATTCTGTTTGCAATATACCATGTTACTTACCAGTAGTGTAGTTGTTTTTAAAACTCTGTGGAGATTAGTTTGAATAAGTACTGGCTTATATAGTGATATATGCTTTAGAATCTCTCGTATAATGAATAAATGAGAGAAGTGCAAGTAAAGAAAGACTAAGTCACAATCTGATCCTAAATTCCAGAATTTAGAATCAAAGCACACAAATAAGTGCCAAGGCATTTTATTAGAAGAAGTATTTAAAGAAGGATATAAAGAAAAGTATTTTACTTTTAAAAGGGCATGTACCGGACATAAAGTCCAAGGGATGGGCTCCAAGTTGCCCCTAGACATAAGGTCTATAAGTGTCTTAATGGTTTTGGGATTAGCTACCTCAATTCTCATTAAGAAAGGTGCGCAAAGTGGTACAATGTCGGGCCCAAGTAAAGTTGAATATTATTTTAAAGTATAAAGTATTAATTTGGAAACAAACAGAACAAGTTCTTTTATCTAAGTTGCAAATTTTAGCAAATTAAATTGTTGTTTCCTTTAGAGATGCATGATGTAGTTCTATTTGCTATTTTCATGTTGAGCATGTATTTCCCTGCTTTCTTTTATGCTTATGCATTCCGTATCGGATTTTGTGAGTAGAAAGCACTTACTAAGCTTTTAGCTTATAGATACTACTTTTTCCTCCTACTGCAGATATAGATAAAAATAAAGGAAAAGCTAAAGTGGTATAGAAGAAGGCGACAAGGAGACACTGGTGATGTGTGTGTGGATGGCGGTGATGGAAGATTTGGGGACCTTGCTTTTAAATTTCTGCAAGTTAAATTATTTAGGTTTCTTCTTAAATAACTAGGAGAATTAATAAAAAGATTCAGATTCTTTATGCTCTCCCTGTTTTACTGTTTTGAAGTTGATTAAATACGTTGGTTCTGTTGAGTACAATATGAATTGTTTGAGTTATATGAAATTCGGTTTTGGTGCATTGCTTAAATCTGGAGTTGCAGATTGTTGCCGTGGAGTTTGGAAAATTCAGATCCTTTCATGTTGCTTAAAACTGTAAAGTTCTATATTATTGTAGCCTGAATTGCATTGCTTAAGCTTGAGAACTATTTCGGCCGTGATACTTATCTGCTCTTGTGTTATCTGTTGCTGCTGGAAGTTTGGTTTTTTTTTGTTAATTGCAAAGTAACTTTCTGTGAAAACTGATATGCCATGAGTTTGCTCAAGATGAGTAATAGCCATATATGCTAATCTGTTAATGGTTGTTAGATGTATGATTGGTAGAAGTACATGCAAAATGTTAACTGGTAGTTTACAAATTTATCATGTGCAAGTTTGCTTAAATTCTTAATGTGAACAAATGATGGATTTCGTTTACTGGGTTAACTAATTCAATTTGCAAGTTTTAAATGCCTACACATTTGTGGCTATACATGTTAACTGGAATTCGTTTGCAAGTTAACTGAATTGGTTTACAGATCTATACATGCCTATAAGTGTTAAATGCTAAACACTGTCATGGTAACATGTTGATACATTTTAGCATGATTGATAAGCTTGGTTGAGGGTAGTACTGAGATAATTAGAAGTGATAGCATGCTAAAAAAAAAAAAAAAAAATAGTGGTTAAGTAACGTTCACCTTAAAGAGTAGTAGTAAAGAAATTGGGTGGTCGTTACAAATTTTAAGTTTAATTTAAAATTTTTAATTTTAATTGTAATTTCAATATTAAGTTTTAATTTAAACGTTAATTTTTAGTTAAGTTAAATAAAGTTTAAAAATAATTTTAAGGATAAAATAATGTTTAAGATTAAAAATAAATTTAAACTCTAAATAATAATTTTTAAAGTGAAAATAATCAATAAAAATAATTTTTTATTATTATTTTTTTTGGGTTAACAAAATTTAATTAAAGTGAAAAATAATATTTAAAATAATTTTGCACAATGATTTAAAATTTTTTTGTACATAATTTTCAAAATAGTTTTTTAAAAAGGATTTTTAAAATAATTTTGAAATCGATTTTAAAATAATTTTGAAAATGATTTTTAAAATAATTTTTAAAAGGATTTTTAAGTAATTTTCAAAAGAATTTTTAAATAATTTTTAAAAATATTTTTTAAAATAATTCTTAAAAGAGTTTTTAAATAATTTTTAAAAATAATTTTAAAAGGAATTTTTTTAAAATGATTTTTAAAAGAATTTTTAAATAATTTTTCTAAGAATTTTTAAATAATTTTTCTAAGAATTTTTAAATAATTTTTAAAGTAATTTTTAAAAGTGTTTTTAAAATAATTTTTAAAAGAATTTTTAAAATGATTTTTTAAAAAAAAATTAAAATAATTTTTAAAAGAAATTTAAAATAATTTTTAAAATGATTTTCAAAAGAATTTTTAAATAATTTTTGAAAGAATTTTTAAATAATTTTAAAAATGATTTTTAAAAGAGTTTTTAAATTAATTTTTAAAAGAATTTTTGAAAGAATTTTTAAAACGATTTTTAATAGAGTTTTTAAAATAATTTTTGAAATAATTTTTGAAAGAATTTTTAAACTGATTTTTAACAGAGTTATTAAAATAATTTTTAAATAATTTTAAAAATAATTTTTAAAATAATTTTTGAAAGAATTTTTAAAATGATTTTTAAAAGAATTTTTAAAAAAAATTTGAAATAATTTTTAAATAATTTTTAAAAGAATTTTTAAAATGATTTTTAAATGAGTTTTTAAAATAATTTTTAAAATAATATTTGAAAGAATTTGTAAAATGATTTTAAAAAGAGTTTTTAAATAATTTTTAAAGGAATTTTATAAAATGTTTTTTATAAGAATTTTTAAATTATTTTAAAAAGAGTTATTAAAATAATTTTTTAAAGAATTTTTGAACGAATTTTTAAAATATTTTTTATGAGAGTTTTTAAATAATTTTTAAAATAATTTTCGAAAATAATTTTTAAATGAGTTTTTAAAATAATTTTTCAAAGAATTTTTAAAATGATTTTTAAAATAGTTTTTAAAAGAATTTTTAAGATGATTTTTAAAAGTGTTTTAAAAATAATTGTTGAAAGAATTTTTAAAATAATTTTTTAAAGAGTTTTTAAATAATTTTTAAAATAATGTTTAAAGGATTTTTTTTAATGATTTTTAAAATTATTTTTAAATAATTTTTGAAAGAATTTTTAAATAATTTTTAAAAGAGTTTTTATTATAATTTTTAAAAGAAATTTTGAAAGAATTTTTTAAATGATTTTTGAAAAAGTTTTTAAATAATTTTAAAAATAATTTTTAAATGATTTTTAAAGGAATTTTTCAAAATAATTTTAAAAATACTTTTTAAATAATTTTATAAATAATTAATAAAAGAATTTTTAAAATGATTTTAAAAATGATTTTTAAAAGTTTTTAAAATAATACTTAAAAGGGTTTTTAAAATGATATTTAAAAGTTTTTTAAAATAATATTTAAAAGAATTTTAAAATAATACTTAAAAGAGTTTTTAAAATGATTTTTAAAAGTTTTTAATAATAATTTTTAAAATAATTTTTAAAGAATTTTTAAAAGAGTTTTTAAAATGATTTTAAAAGTTTTTTAAAATAATTTTTAAAATAATTTTTAAGATGATTTTTAATGATTTTAAAATAAATTTTTAAAGTAAATTTTAAAATAAGTTTTTAAGATTAAAATAAATTTTTGAATTTCGAGATTTAATTTTTATTTTTAATTTAATTTAATTTTAATTTATTTTAATTTTAATTTAATTTTAATTTAATTTAATTTAATTTTAATTTAATTTAATTTTAATTTAATTTAACCTTATTTTATTTTATTTTATTTAATATATTTTTAATTTAATTTAATTTTAATTTAATTTTAATTTAATTTAATTTCACTTAATTTTATTTTATTTTATTTAATATATTTTTAATTTAATTTAATTTAATTTTAATATAATTTAATTTATTTTTTTTTATTTTAATTTAATTTAATTTAATTTTTATTTATTTTATTTTATTTTAATTAATTTAATTTAATTTAATTTAATTTAATTTAATTTAATTTTTATTTGGTTTTTATTTAATTTTAATTTAAGTACTTAGCCATCTCACCAAATATATGTTCTTACTTGGAAGCTGTATGCACAATGCTGATATGTGTGTAGGAAGTGAGGAACTTGCTCTGATACCACTCTGTAACGACCCGACTCCTGGGTACTAAGCTATGAGCCGGATCACTACCTTAACTACTGATGCTACTGTGCGGAAACTGGGTAAAATAAAATTTCACTAGTTGACTCTATTAAACTGACAACTGGTACACCCATGCTGTTATAAGGAAGGGTTCAAGACCTTTCCGGTTGGGGTATATGTGCTGAGGAGGATACTTGACCTCCCATCTGAGCTAGAACTCGAATCTAACTTCCCAGCTAGCTACTGTTCGATCCACGGATCGATCAAACTTGCCCTGCTTCTGTGCCCTTCTGGATCGGTCGGCCAGACCGATCCAGGCACCTGGAGACGCTGGGATACCTTCTGTTCGATGCTGGATCGGTCGGCTGACCGATCCAGGGAGATACAGTAGGCGATCAGTCGGCTGACCGATCCAGGAGAAGGAATGGCACTGGATCGGTCTGCTGACCGATCCAGGTTCTGATAGTCTGAAACGAAATCAGAATTTCTGATTTCCAGCACTGATTCGTGCCAAAACCTCACCCTACCACTATCTAATGCATAGTAAACATTCTAGCAACATGTAATAACAATTCTAAACTTAAGCTAAAGCAAGGTTTACTAGTTCATGGCATTTTAACAACTTAAAGTGCATGAAGGTATGAATTTCTAAAAGTTCTAATTACTTAAAACATGAACTGAACTAATAAACTGAAAAGTGCTAAAGTAAATGCTAAATCCCCAGAGGGTCTTTTATTCCAGTTCCTTCCACACACATCCTCATCTGCATTGACCTCCAGCCTCCACTGCTAATCCATTTTCCTTTTTCCGGTATCTGCAGTATAAGGAAAATAGTATCTGTAAGCTTTAAGCTTAGTAAGAAATCATCTACCTCACAAAAACATGCAACGATGCATTTCATGACTTTTAAAACATGCTATTTGAAAACCGAGCTGAGCATGACAACATGGCATGGTATATAAAAGCATAAACTGGAACTGAAACATGGCATAGCATATAAATTAAACATGCTTTAAACTCAACATGGCATACTTATAAACTGAGCATGAAACTGAACTAGTCATGCATATATCTAAATCTGTACATGAACTCAAATCATGAAAACTGAACCTGAACTGAACTGAAAGATAAATTAGTGTTCTCATCACTGGTTTCAAATTTGAAAACTATACTTATAATAGATGAAAATACTAAACATGCTGCTGGGGCCCTGGCAACTGTACCTACTGTGCGCGCATCCCTACGAATCCAGCAAGGTTACTAGGTTATCTGAACCTAGGGACGACTGTGGGAGTCCAGCCCATGGATATCTGATCCAAGTACAGTGCCAACTGAATAAAAGTAAAATACTGAATACTGTTTTATTTTACTTTGCTGTTCTAGGTTATCTGAACCTAGAGCTAGGTTATCTGAACCTAGAGGTTACTGTGGGAGCCCACCCAATGGATATCGGATCCATTTAGCTGTAATAACTGATAATAAGCTGAATAAAATGTTTCTAATACATTTTACATGCTGTTAGGACGCCTACTGGTGCATCCTTCTGAACTGGGCATTCTACCGAATGCTTGGTGTGCACTAAAAGCACACCCTAAAATTGAAAACTGTAGAACTACTGAACTAATGCCAAAACTAACAAGCGAGAGCAATTATACTGCAGGTGAGGGGTTTCTTACCTCAATCGCAAGGTTTTCTTACGATTCTATCCGCTAGGTTTTCCGGAAAACTGCTCCGTTCGACGAGCCGCTTACGTCCTCGCGTTCCTCTCGCGGAGAAGAACCTTTTTTGTGTTGGAGTCGTCGCTGGAAGATGTTCCCTTGCCCCTTGGCTTGGTGTGTCGTGCGTGAGGAAGAGGAGAAAGAAGAGAGGTGCGGCGGTTTTAGGTTTCGGGTGAGGAAAAACTACGGAGAGAAATAATCTAAAACTTCTCACTTAAATCCTTATTTATATTTACTAATTAATTCATCCAAAAATCAATTATAAATATAATTGATTCCCTCTTCTTTCAGCACGGCCCTGCTGGGTTCAACTGGTTACTAGCATTATCCCTTACACCATAGGTCTCGGGTTCGATTCCCGCCTAAGCTATTTTGAGGTTCTAATTATTTTTGCTACTTCCGCTACTCGGAAAAATTCTGGAAAAATATCTAAAAATTCCAGAAAAATCATAGAATAATTCTAATGTAAGTTTGAGAATTTTCGGGCATTACAATCCCCATACCTTATAAAAAGTTCGTCCCCGAACTTAAAACAATTCTGGGTACTTCTGTCTCATGCTGGCCTCTGTCTCCCAAGTCGCCTCTGTTGCTGTGTGATTTTGCCAGCTGACTTTGACTAATGGTACTTCCTTATTCCGTAATTTCTTTACTGCTCGGTCTATTATCTGAATAGGCCGATTGTCATAGCTGAGATCATCACGGACCTGTACCAACTGGGGCTCAATCACTTGGGTGGCGTCTGGAATATGCTTCTTCAGCATGGAGACATGAAATACGTTGTGGACAGCTGACATCTCCTGAGGTAGCTCTAGCTCATATGCTACCTTGCCCACTCTCTTCGTGATTGTAACACCCACGATATGCTAAGCTATACCTAAGAGTATTTTCCTTAGGATAAAAGGGAAAATAAAATAAAATAAAATAGGGAAATGGGAATGGAAACCAAAATGAAAGAAAAAGAAGGTGAGGTTGAGGTTTGAACCTTGAACCTCCCACTAATAATAGAATTAAATTTATGAATGATAACCACTAGGATAAGGAATAATAGATGGATAGAAAAGAATAAAAATTCATGTTAATGGTAAGAGAATAATTTAGTAAAGGAGCAAGAAAAGAACAAGTAGTCTTCTTCCTCTTTTTCATGGTTAAGAGAGGGAGCAAGAAAAAGGCAAATTTCCTTCCTTTCCCCCTCCTCCATTTCATGAGGGATGAATGAGGACATGGCTTCATTAAAGATAAACATGAGGATGGTAAATTCGCCTTAGAAAAATATTAGTGGAATATTGAACCAAAAATAAATGAAAAGAAATAAAAATAGGGAGTGGTCAAGGATTGAACCTTGAACCTCTCATGATGTAAATAATAGGATTTAGGGGTAATAACCAATTGGGATAGAGAGAAGATGTTGATAACAAAGGAGGGAAACTCATGATAAAGATAGGAGTAAAGATCTAAGAAGAGGAAACAAGTAAAGAGCAAGAGAAAGGCAACTTGCCTTCCTCCCTTCCTCTCCCTCTTCCTCTTTGATTTTGCCGAAATGTTTAAAGAGGAATTAAGGGGATTCATTCCCCCTTATTTCGCCATGAATGATGAGGATAAATAAATAAATAAAAATAAAAATAAAATAGAAAAAAAAAAAACTAAGGGAGAAGGAAAGCAAAAACTAAGTTTGCTACCTCTTCCCCCTTAACATAAAAGAGAATATGTAAAGGGAAAATTCTATTTTCTCTCATTTTTCTCATTCTCTCCTCTCCCTCACCGAAACCTCAGTTCCCCTCTCCTCCATTTTTGGCCCCAAGCCAAGGTTTTCTCCTAAGAAAACCTAAGATACAAGGAGGACTTAGCAAGGGAATCAAGGGAAAGGAACTAGAAGAAGAGGCTACTTCTTCTTCACCATACCTTAGATCCACAAGCGAAAAAGGATGTAAGCTTCCCCTCACCTATGGTACAAGGCTTTTATGTGTTTTTTCTGATTTTATGAAGATTTTAAAACCTAGAAACAAGTTTGAGAAAATTCGGCTAAGAAGAGCTTTCAAAAATCTAGTGATGTTTAACTAGTCTTCACTACATGATAGATTTTCTATGCCATGGAAAAGGGTTCTTCTTCATGTTTTTATACCTATATGATGCTTGATCAGAGAAGTACTTAACCCTAGAATTTCGGCCAAAAATATTTTTGAGAGGCTAGGGAAATTTATTGTTTTACCCAACTAGTACAAGGTTCTTCCTATGAAATATTAAGGATCATGTATTAGTTTTCTTGCTTAGAAGATATTTGAACTAAAAGAAAACCCACTCATATGTTTCGTCCAAGAAAGGGTTTAGGGTTAGGAAGGCCCTTAAATTTAAATAAACATGCTCATGTGATAGAATACAAATATCTTGAAAGAGTTGTATGTTTGAATATTGCTAGAACTTCATGAACTCTTTCTTAGGGTTTTCGGCCATGATGAGATGGATAGCTTAGAAAAGCTTAAACAAAATTTTAATATGCTCAAGACCTCTGTGATGTTTAGATATGAAAGTTGTCTAATGCCCTCATGCTTAATTAGGGTGTAGAAAAATTAGTTATATGACATATGACATGTATGATCACAAGAGTCCAAGTTTGTTCATGAACCAAATTTATATACATGTTTCTTAGTAAATTTTACCATGAAACTTACTTAGGTTTTTCATGCTTTAGGCCACTTAAAAACCTAGCTAAAGAATGGTAGGTTTCGGCCATGAGAAAAAAATAAAAGAAAAAGAGAAAAAGAAACCTAGAAAGCCTAAGACACAATTCATATGTATGCTCATTATGCTTGTCTTTACACATGCTATGAAACTTGTATGACTTCATATGTTTTTAAGTTACTTGAAGCAAGTTTAAACACTGATGAGTTTCTGCCAAGTAGGATTTAAATGACCTAGAGGCCCTAGAATTTAAACCAAAGGTGTTAAAATGCTTCTTATGAAAATATGATAACCTATTGATTGTGTCACATGCTTGTATGATTTTTCCATGACCTAAATGGGCCATTGTAAGTCTCGGCCATGAAGGTTTAGATGCCCTAGAAACCCTAGGACTTAAATTAAATATGCTCATGTCACTATACATGAAATATGATAAGTAGAAAGCCAAGGTTCAATTGCTATATGTTGTTTTATGACCTAAAATGATGCTAGGGTTTGTTTCGGCCATAACTATTGGATGATGCCTTGTATGAATTTATACATAATGTTAGTCCAAGTTCACATACTTGTATGCTTGTTTGTAGGCCAAATGAGAATTTGTTAAATTTTGACCATGACATATGTTAAGGGCTTAAAGAACTTAGGAACTAATTCAAATGTGTCAAAGGTGTTTACCTTGTTCCTTGGTAAAAATGTTATAAATATGATTTAAAGTTGTCCATGCTTTTATGTCATATGGAACCTTGTTTCACACCTTAAGGTTTCGGCCATATGAAATTAGGGACTTGAGGAACTTAGAAACTAAGTTAATCATGTTTATAATGCTTCCTATGAAAATGTTATGATGATAATTTATGTGCCACATGCTTGGATGTTGTGTTTAACCTAAATTGAGCTCTAAAGGGTTTCGGCCACAAGGGTTTAGGAAGCTTAAAACCAAGATAAATATGATACCATGTTTCCTATGATAGGATAATCACAAGATACACCCTTATGCTTAATATGTATGCTTGTGATTTATGACTTATGATATGATATGCATGCTTTTATGATATGATATGCTTTGTGCTTAAATTATGCATGCTTATGTTATGATATGTGGTTAAATTATGCATGCTTGATGCTATGTTTAGTGCTTAAAATATGCATGCTTTCATGATATGATATGTGGTTAAATCATGCATGCTTGACGATATGCTTTATGCTTAAGATATGCATGTTTTTATGATCTATGCCTAAGTGATGCATATTGATATGACATGATGTATGCCTAAGTGATGCATACCTTTATGATATGATGTATGCCTAAGTGATGCATACCTTTATGACATGATGTATGCCTAAGTGATGCATACCTTTATGATATGATGTATGCCTAAGTGATGCATACTTTTATGACATGATGTATGCCTAAGTGATGCATACTTTTATGATATGATGTGTGCCTAAGTGATGCATGCTTTTATGATACATGATATGTATGACATGTATTTTACTTTATATGTGAGTGGCTTGTACCAAGGGTGGGCTCCATAAGCGCCCCGGGGACTAAGGACCTCATTAGGGATGGGCTCCTAAGTGCCCCTAGGACTAAGGGCCTAGTATGTTTGCCTCGTAGGGTTCAAGACTTGCTACCTTGGACCTACAAGGTTGCGCGCAATATGTAAGTAGTACATAGCCGGGATCCCCCTTATGTTGAGATTATTTTCAAGTATATATGTAAAAGAAAATGGTTTAAAAGATCATGAGACATACACATGTTTTTCGGATACATGTTTTCCAAAATCATATTGCATACACCTTATGATTATGCTATGTTTCATGTTATGCTCTTGATTATGATATGCCATGATAAGGTATGATTACGTTATGTTCATGCTATACCTTATAGACATGTTTCGGCCATTGATTTGTTGATGCTTGATATATAGATTTCGGCCATGGATATGATGATGCCTTGATGTACATGTTTTAGCCATAGTATGATGCTTTGATATACATGTTTCGGCCATGCTTTGATATACCACGATACTTGTTGTTATGCCATGTTTAGCTATGTTTTATGCAATGCACTATGTATATGTTTCGGCCATGGTGATGCTTGATATGCTATGACTAGTTGTGATTATATTATGATGCATGATATGCTTGAATAGAATGCTATGTTATGACATGATTAGTTTAGATTATGACTTGTTGATGCATTCTTGATTATGTGTTGATTGTTGGTTTTAGTGAGTAGGAAAGGAACTTACTGAGCCATGAGTGCTCATAGCTTACTTTCCTTGTACCATAGATAAAGGAAAAAGCTGGATGAGTTAGAGGAGCAGCAGGAGGGGCAACGAAGGTGTGTGTGGCAGTGGCTAGGCAACCAAATAAATAAGAACCTGCTTAAAGTTTCTTTAAAGAACTATACATTGGTATTTTATGACTTGTGATACCTAAACATTTGTGGCTTGACATTATGGTCCCACTGGATTTGATGTTATGATTTTGATGCCATGTGATAGTATAGTTCAAAAGAAATTTAAAAGAAAAGTTTTTAATAAAACTATGAAAAATTATTTTAAGTCTTCCGCTGTTTTAAAAAAAAAAGAAAATTTACACGTAGAGTATCGTAGCCCCGTCCCTTAGGGCAGCAGGGAGGGCGGGCGTTACAGTGATAAGGTATGGTCCCACATATCTTGGAGCCAACTTGCCCTTCTTCTCAAAATGCATGACTCCCTTCATGGGAGCTACCCTGAGGAAAACTGTATCCCCAACTGAAAACTCTAGGGGTCTGCGTCGTGTATCAGCATAGCTCTTCTGACGGCTCTGTGCTGTCTCTATCCTCTGGCGAATCTGCTGTATGGCTGCTGTGGTATCTGCTACTAGATCTGTCTGAAGCTCTAGTTCCTTCTGTTCACCACTCTCATACCAGCAGATTGGTGATCTGCACCTCCGCCCATAGAGTGCCTCATAAGGTGCCATGCCGATAGTGGCCTGATAACTGTTGTTGTATGCAAATTCTGCTAGACTCAGATATTTGCACCAACTTCCCTTGAAATCTAGAGCACAAGCCCGGAGCATATCTTCGAGTACCTGATTTACTCGCTCCGTCTGACCATCTGTCTGAGGATGGAAGGCTGTGCTGAATTTTAACTGGGTGCCCATAGCTGACTGCACAATGTAAATCTGCTGTCTCTGTCTGATATAATGGTTCGTGGGACTCCATGCAGCCTGACAATCTCCTTGAGATACAACTGAGCTAGCTGCTCCATGGAATAGGATATTCTGATAGCTAAGAAGTGGGCCGATTTAGTCAACCTGTCGACTATTACCCAGATGGCATCAAAACCATTCGTGGTTCTGGGTAATCCCACTATGAATTCCATAGAGATATCCTCCCACTTTCATTCTGGAATCTGGATCGCAGAACTCCTCCGGTCGCCGATGTTCGCCTTAACCCTCCGGATAGATGATGGCGATCTGGCGATATCTCGCTCATCCTGTGCCACTAAAATCGCTTTAGATCCCGATACATTTTGGTGGAACCAGATGCATCGCATAGGGAGTCCTGTGAGCCTCGTCTAGAATCTGCTGTAGTTCCTCCCGATCCGGAACACAAAGTTTGTCACCACAGTACACTACCCCACTCGCGGACACTGAACTCTCCACTTTCGATTCCGCTAACCCTTGCTTGATTTTCTGGATTTCGGATCTCCCTGAGCTGTCTGGATATCATCAAGCAAGGTAGATGCTAAGGACATAGCGGAAAGCTGCCCGACTATAAGCTCGAGACTAAAAGCTGTAATCTCCTTCCTTAGGGGTGGTGACATAGCTGCTAAAGATAATAAGGTAGCACTGGACTTCCTGCTGAGTGCGTCTGCTACCTTATTAGCTTTCCCTAGATGGTAGAGAATATCTATGTCATAATCCTTGACCAGCTCTAACCATCTGCGCTGTCGCATATTCAGATCCTTCTTAGTAAAGAAATACTTCAGACTTTGATGATCTGTATACACTCTGCACTGAGCTCCGTACAAATAATGTCTCCAAATCTTGAGAGCGAACACCACTGCTGCAAGCTCAAGGTCGTGAGTAGGATAGTTCCTCTCATAATCCTTGAGTTGTCTGGAGGCATAGGCGATCACCTTGCCCTGCTGCATCAGTACTGCTCCTAATCCCAATTTAGAGGCGTCACTGTAGATGTCGAAGCTGTCTGTGTTTTCTGGTATAGCTAAAATAGGAGCACTGGTCAATCTCTGTTTTAGTTCGCTGAAGCTGTTCTCGCAGTCCTCTGTCCACTGAAATTTCTTGTTCTTTCTGGTGAGAGCTGTCAGTGGGGAGGCTATCCTGGAGAAGTCCTCTACGAATTTCCTGTAGTAGCCTACTAATCCCAGAAAGCTTCTGATTTCACTGGCATTCCTGGGTCTCTTCCAGTTACTTACTGCTTCTATCTTGCTGGGATCTACCATAACACCATCCTTGGAGATGATGTGACCGAGAAAGGCTACCTGGTCTAGCCAAAATTCACATTTCGTGAATTTGGCGTACAGCTGGTTCTGCTGAAGGATCTGCAAAACTGTCTTTAGATGCTCTGCATGGTCCTCCTGAGTGCCTGAATAGATAAGAATGTCATCAATGAATACAATGACAAACTTGTCTAAGTATTCTCTGAATACTCTGTTTATGAGGTCCATGAAAGTAGCTGGAGCATTTGTCACGCCGAAAGGCATGACTACGAACTCATAATGTCTGTATCTGGTCCTGAAAGCTGTTTTAGGTATATCACCTTTCGTGACTCTAACCTGGTGATATCCTGATCTGAGGTCAATTTTAGAGAACACCGTGGCTCCCTTTAGCTGGTCAAACAGGTCATCTATCCTGGGGAGAGGGTACCTGTTTTTAATTGTGACCTGGTTCAAGGCACGGTAGTCTATGCATAGGCGCATGCTTCCATCCTTCTTCTTCACGAACAACACAGGTGCTCCCCATGGTGAGTGACTAGGCGATGAAACCCTTGTCAAGAAGCTCCTGTAATTGATCCTGAAGTTCCTGCTGGAGCCATGCGGTACGGTGCCTTGGAAATTGGATTGGTGCCGGAATGAGCTCTATCTCAAATTCAATCTCCATGTCTGGTGCTAAGCCTGCTGCTGGGTAGTCACAAACGACTCGAACCTCTGATAGCTGTTGGTTCTTGTCCTGGCTGGTGTTGACTACATTTGCTAAAAATCCCATGCATCCTGAATCCATTAGCTGCTGTGCTTTCAATGCTGAGAGAAACTTCCTGGCTTTTCTCTTTGGTTTTCCCGTGTACTCAAACTGTACTCCAGCTTCAGGTTGGAATATGACCTTCTGTTTACGGCACTCTATAGAAGCGCCGTATCTGATCAGAAAATCCATTCCAAAGATGACATCGTAGTCAGTCATTTCTAGCACTATCAGATCACCAAAAAGTTCTCTGTCTGCTATAATGACTGGCACTGCTCTGAGCCAGTGTGTAGAAGCCATAATGTCTCCTGAGGGTAGTGTTGTCAGAAACTGACTATTGAGTACCTCTGGAGGTGTTGCTAATTTCTCGGCAAACGCCCTGGATACATCAGAGTGGGTTGCCCCAGTATCGAATAAGACAGTTGCATTATGCTGTAAAATACTGATCTGACCTGTGACAACTGTCGAGGCATTTGCTACGTCCTCTCTGGTCAGTGAGAAAATCCTGGCATTCGTGTTAGCTGTGGGGGCTTCTAATCTGCCCTGACTGATCTGTGGACCATCTAAGGCAGCACACATTTGGTGTAGCTGCGCTAGCTGAGCTCCATACTGTATCGGCTGAGGTTGAGGAAGACTGTTCTTGTTCGGGCACTGCTTAGCCATGTGCCCTTCCTGTCCACATTCAAAACAACCTCGCGTACCCTTGCGGCAAAATCCTGGATGATGTTTCCCACAAATAGCACACTTGGGATGTCTGGAATGTTTTCCAGCCGGTCCCCCTTTTGGGTCACCGCCTGCCTTGCGTTTCCCCTTCTAGTTGGAGCTATGTCCCTGTTGTTTCTGCTGAGTACCTGAGCCAGTTTGTCCCTTGGCCTCTGTGGAAACCTGCTTCTGCTGGGTGATGCTGTGCTGATAGTGCTCTCACTAGCTCCTCTGTGGTTTGTGGCCTATGAACGCCACCAGCCACATTCATTGCGATCTCTGGTCTGAGCATCTTCAGCATCAACCGTACTTGTTCCTTCTCTGTGCTGACTAGTTCTGGACACAGACGGGCCAACCTGTTGAATTTCTTCACGGCTTCCTGAACTGATAGGTTGCCCTGACGAAATTCTGTAAACTCGTCATAGTGTCGGTTCGTGACTTGCATGTGAAAGAATTCCTCGAAGAATTCTTTCTCGAAGTCGGCCCATGTCATCTGGTTTACTGGCCACTTCAATTTAATCCGCTCCCACCACATGCGTGCGTCTCCTGTTAAACAGAAGGAGGCACACTTCACCTTTTCGTGTTCTGGCCAATCTAGAAGTTCCATCGTGCTTTCCAGTGTTTTAAGCCATGCCTGAGCATCCCATGGTTCGCTGGTGCCTGAGAAGTTCTCGGGCTTAATTCTCTGCCACTGGATAAGGTAAGCTTCTCTCTTAGCCCTTGCTACTGGGGCTACTGGGACTGGTACTACAGGCTGAGCTGGTACAACCTCTGTGATTACTGGAGTCGTGAGGTTCGGTACTGGAGTGACTGGGGGAGTTGTCTGCTGGTTAGCCTTTAAGGAGGCTATCTCCTGCTGCTGTTCAGCTAACTGCTGCTGTAGCTGAGCCACTAGTGCTGTAAGGTCTGGGGGAGGCACTGAACTTCCTGCCTCTTGTTGGGGCTCAGCCGCTGATGCTTTCTTAGCTGGACGTCCTCGTACCATTTTCTAAATAGCAGAGAATACATATATATATAACTAGGCTATCATGTTATAGTTAACTACTGGTAACATGTTAAATACTATTACTATAAACATGAATTAATTAACTACCAACATGAGAGAAAACATGAAAGCACATATAACTGATATGAAAGCTAAAAACAAAACTGAGTGAAAGATGTTCTTACTTGGAAGCTGTAGGCACAATGCTGATGTGTGTGTAGGAAGTGAGGAACTTGCTCTGATACCACTCTGTAACGACCTGACTCCTAGGTACTAAGCTGTGAGCCGGATCGCTACCTTAATTACTGATGCTACTGTGCGGAAACTGGGTAAAATAAAATTTCACTAGTTGACTCTATTAAACTGACAACTGGTACACCCATGCTGTTATAAGGAAGGGTTCAAGACCTTTCCGGTTGGGGTATATGTGCTGAGGAGGATACTTGACCTCCCATCTGAGCTAGAACTCGAATCTAACTTCCCAGCTAGCTACTGTTCGATCCACGGATCGATCAAACTTGCCCTGCTTCTGTGCCCTTCTGGATCGGTCTGCGGACCGATCCAGCAGAGACTGGATCGGTCTGCAGACCGATCCAGGTGTGTCTGGATCGGTCTGCAGACCGATCCAGGCACCTGGAGACGCTGGGATACCTTCTGTTCGATGCTGGATCGGTCGAACATCTGGATCGGTCGGCTGACCGATCCAGGAGAAGGAATGACACTGGATCGGTCTGCTGACCGATCTAGGTTCTGATAGTCTGAAACGAAATCAGAATTTCTGATTTCCAGCACTGATTCGTGCCAAAACCTCACCCTACAACTATCTAATGCATAATAAACATTCTAGCAACATGTAATAACAATTCTAAACTTAAGCTAAAGCAAGGTTTACTAGTTCATGGCATTTTAACAACTTAAAGTGCATGAAGGTATGAATTTCTAAAAGTTCTAATTACTTAAAACATGAACTGAACTAATAAACTGAAAAGTGCTAAAGTAAATGCTAAATCCCCAGAGGGTCTTTTATTCCAGTTCCTTCCACACACATCCTCATCTGCATTGACCTCCAGCCTCCACTGCTAATCCATTTTCCTTTTTCCGGTATCTGCAGTATAAGGAAAATAGTATCTGTAAGCTTTAAGCTTAGTAAGAAACCATCTACCTCACAAAAACATGCAACGATGCATTTCATGACTTTTAAAACATGCTATTTGAAAACCGAGCTGAGCATGACAACATGGCATGGTATATAAAAGCATAAACCGGAACTGAAACATGGCATAGCATATAAATTAAATATGCTTTAAACTCAACATGACATACTTATAAACTGAGCATGAAACTGAACTAGTCATGCATATATCTAAATCTGTACATGAACTCAAATCATGAAAACTGAACCTGAACTGAACTGAAAGATAAATTAGTGTTCTCATCACTGGTTTCAAATTTGAAAACTATACTTATAATAGAAGAAAATACTAAACATGCTGCTGGGGCCCTGGCAACTGTACGTACTGTGCGCGCATCCCTACGAGACCCGGGATTGCAAGTTCCAAATCCAGCAGGGTTATAGGTTATCTGAACCTTGGGACGACTGTGGGAGTCCAGCCCATGGATATCTGATCCAAGTACAGTGCCAACTGAATAAAAGTAAAATACTGAATACTGTTTTATTTTACTTTGCTGTTCTAGGTTATCTGAACCTAGAGCTAGGTTATCTGAACCTAGAGGCTACTGTGGGAGCCCACCCAATGGATATCGGATCCATTTAGCTGTAATAACTGATAATAAGCTGAATAAAATGTTTCTAATACATTTTACATGCTGTTAGGACGCCTACTGGTGCATCCTTCTGAACTGGGCATTCTACCGAATGCTTGGTGTGCACTAAAAGCACACCCTAAAACTGAAAACTGTAGAACTACTGAACTAATGTCAAAACTAACAAGCGAGAGCAATTATACTGCAGGTGAGGGGTTTCTTACCTCAATCGCAAGGTTTTCTTACGATTCTATCCGCTAGGTTTTCCGGAAAACTGCTCCGTTCGACGAACCGCTTACGTCCTCGCGTTCCTCTCGCGGAGAAGAACCTTTTTCGTGTTGGAGTCGTCGCTGGAAGATGTTCCCTTGCCCCTTGGCTTGGTGTGCCGTGCGTGAGGAAGAGGAGAAAGAAGAGAGGTGCGGCGGTTTTAGGTTTCGGGTGAGGAAAAACTACGGAGAGAAATAATCTAAAACTTCTCACTTAAATCCTTATTTATATTTACTAATTAATTCATCCAAAAATCAATTATAAATATAATTGATTCCCTCTTCTTTCAGCACAGCCCTGCTGGGTTCAATTAGTTACTAGCATTATCCCTTACACCATAGGTCTCGGGTTCGATTCCCGCCTAAGCTATTTTGCGGTTCTAATTATTTTTACTACTTCCGCTACTCGGAAAAATTTTGGAAAAATAACTAAAAATTCCAGAAAAATCATAGAATAATTCTAATGCAAGTTTGAGAATTTTCGGGCATTACACAGAGTTAGTTTATTTTGCCTTACTTTACAGCATGTTTAGAAAGCTCAAAGTTGCATACTTTTGTCCTATTTTACAGCATGATTAGTAAGCTCAAAGTTGTTTTCTTTTGCTCTATTTTATAACATGATTAGTAAGCTCAAAGTTGCTTTCTTTTGCTCTATTTTATAGCATGATTAGTAAGTTCATATTTGCTTTCCTTTATTTTGTTTTATAACATGCTTAGAGAGTTCAGATCTGCTTTCCTTATGTTATTTTTATATAGCATGCTTGGTTAGTTGTAATTCTATACTTGTTAGATATATCTATAGGATTCTAATAGGCTCCAATAAAGGATTATAAGAAGCATGAGTAAAGAAAAAGACTAAAGTCTAGTTAAAAAGAGATAACAAGTAAATTAAAGTAAGAGGCTAGTGCCCGACTTCCAAGGTTGTCGTTAAACAAATCCAGGTGATCAATTCCAAGGTCTTGGCCCTGGTAAGACCAAGATCTTTACCTCATAGGACTAGAGGCTCGCTACCTCAGTCACTATTAGAGAGCGCGTAAAACAAAGATGGTACTAAGCCTGGGCCCAAAGAAGAAGAAAAGAAGAAGAAGAAGAAGAAAAGAAAAGAAAAAGAAGAAGAAAGTGAAAGAGAAATTAAAAGATTAATTTCTAGTATAAAGATCTAAGAAAATGAAATAAGCTTTATGCTTAGAATCAATAGAAGTTTAGTTTCTTTAATTTTAAGCTTACAGTGTTAGTTTCCTTATTTTTCTTGTCAGTTAGTGAGCATGTTTAGTATTCAGTTTTATTTCTGTATACCATGAGTACATGCAGCTTTGCTTTAGCATTACAGTTTCAGTATTATTGCATTACTTTTATGCACTTCGATGTTTTTGTGAGATAGATTAGTACTTACTAAGCGTTTTCGCTTATAGTTTTGTTTTCTTTCCTCCTACTGCAGATAAAGGAAAAAGCTAAGATATGAAAGGGAGGCGACAGGGTGGTGGTGGTGATGAAGGTGTGTGGTGACTGGACTATGGAGAGATCCAGAGAGTGCTACCAAACCTGCAGGACCTATTTGATTAGAGTTTATGCTTTAGTTCTTTTCTTTAACACTATTATGAAGTTTGTGAGATTGTAGTTGAGTTTATTTCCGCATATGCATTTAGTCACTTTAATTATTTGTGGAGTGATATAGTTGGTTGTTTTTACTGGAGTAGTTCTTTCTTTTACTGTTGTTTTTATAACTGCGTGGTTGTGAAAAATGTGTTCCAACCGCCTGTGGCTGCGTATATATCTTATGTACTATGAATTTGGTCACCGGTACAAGGGAGACTTTGTCGAAATTTTTCGGTAGGAATTCCTCTGAACTGTGATAAATCTAACTGATTCTAATAATAGCGTCAGTGACACTAGTAAGTAGAGTAGTAGTTAGGTAACGGTCGCCCTTAGAGAGTAGTAGTAAGAAGGGTGGGTTGTTACAGTTGGTATCAGAGCAGTGTTCCATTCTCCAGCATCACACACACATCAGTATCAGCCTTGTCGTCTCCAAGTAAGAAAGTATTTAAATTCTTTCTTTATTCTGCTTTCCTTATTATTAACTGCAGTATAGAGTATTTGTTTTTAAGTGCTTAAGTAATATAGAAGATTTTGTTTCCCTTTTCTTTATTCATATATATATATATATATATATGATTAGAAGGGTTAGAGAAGCTATTTAGTCTTTTTCCTCTGTATAATTGGATGTCAAGAAGAGGACATCCCCGTACCGTTCGTACTGAGAATCAAGATCAGGAGAACGAAGAGTTTAGATCAACTGAGCCCAATCTCTCTGAAGTTGTTGCCCAACTCCAGAGATAAGTAGCAGAGCAGCAACAAGTGATTGCCAACTTGATGACCAATCAACAGCCAGTTTCTCCCACTTCCTCAACCATCAATGTGGAGACTCCAGTGGTGACTGAAGTCCCATCAGCTGACCTGGAAGTCGCCACAGCACCTAGGAGACAAGAAGCATACCTGATACAGTGGCTGAAGCTGAAGCCAGAAAGTTTCTCAGGCATGACTGAGCCCTGGGATGCTCAGGCTTTATTCAAGACACTGGAGAGCACAATGAAGCTTCTTGACTGGCCAGAAGTCGAGAAGGCTAAGTGTGCCTCTTTCTGCCTATCAGGAAATGCTCGTATGTGGTGGGAGAGAGAGAGTTAAGAGCAAGAGAGTAATCAATCATATGAGCTGGTCTGACTCCGAGAAAGAGTTTCACGAAGAATTATTCTGCCAACGGATCACCAATAAGCATTATGAAGAGTTTATAGCATTCAGAAGGTGAACCATCCTTTGAGTTCACGAGAGTACCAAAGAGGAAGACCCAGAAATTCCTCTCCCTAACAGCTCGTCGGATGTTAGCTAAAGGATGTACTGGTTTTCTTGCGTACGTTGTGAATACAGAAGAATAAGAAAGACCCAAGCAGGAAGATGTTCGGATAGTCTGCGAGTATCTAAAGGTATTTCCAGAAGGGCTACCTGGACTATCTCCCAACAGAGAAGTGGAGTTTGAGATTGAATTGGTTCCTGGTACCGGTCCAATTTCAAAAGCTCCGTATCGCATGTCTCCAGCAGAGTTGAAAGAGTTACAAGCACAACTACAGGAGTTACTTGACAAAGGCTCCATTCGCCCTAGTCACTCACCTTGGGGAGCTCCTGTGTTGTTTGTCAAGAAGAAAGATGGATCTATGCGGATGTGCATAGATTACAGAGCTTTGAATCAAGTGACCATCAAGAACAAGTACCCCTTCCCAGGATCGATGACTTATTTGATCAGTGAAGAGGAGCAACAGTGTTCTCAAAGATAGATTTGCGCTCTGGGTACCATCAGCTGAAAGTGAAGGAAAGGGATATACCCAGAACAACTTCCAGAACCAGATACGGACACTACGAGTTTGTAGTCATGCCTTTTGGTGTGACTAATGCACCAGCGGTTTTCATGGACTTAATGAACAGAGTGTTCAGAGAATACCTTGATAAATTTGTTATCATATTCATCAACGACATTCTTGTCTATTCAAGGACTCCAGAGGAGAATGACACGCACTTGAGGATAGTACTGCAGACTCTTCAGCAAAAGCAGCTTTACGCTAAATTCTCAAAGTGCGAGTTCTGGTTAGATCAGGTGGCATTTCTAGGTCACATAATTTCTAAAGAAGGCATTCAGGTGGATCTAGCAAAAATAGAAGCAGTCAACAACTGGAGCAGACCCAAGAACGCCAGGGAGATCAGAAGCTTCCTTGGTTTAGCTGGGTACTACAAGAAATTCGTGGAGGACTTTTCCAGGATAGCCTCTCCACTAACAACCCTCACCAGGAAAAACAAGAAGTTTGAATGGTCAGATAAATGTGAGCAGAGTTTCCAAGAGCTCAAGAAGAGACTGACCAGCGCTCCTATCCTGACAGTTCCAGAGAGTGACAAGAGTTTTGACATCTACAGTGATGCTTCCAAGATGGGCTTAGGAGCTGTACTCATGTAAGAAGGAAAAGTTATAGCCTATGCTTCCAGACAACTCAAAGACTACGAGAAGAACTATCCCACTCACAATCTTGAGCTGGCAGCTGTGGTTTTTGCACTGAAACTCTGGCGACATTATTTGTATGGAGTTCAGTGTAGAATCTTCACAGATCATCAGAGTCTTAAGTACTTCTTCACTCAGAAGGACTTAAACATGAGTCAGCGCAGGTGGCTGGAGTTGGTCAAAGATTACGACTGTGAAATCCTCTACCACTCAAGCAAAGCTAACAAAGTGGCAGATGCACTAAGCAGAAAGTCCAGTGCATCCCTGATGTCTCTGTCATCATTAGCCCTGCCACTGCAGAAGGAGTTGTCAGATTTTGGACTCGAAATTATTTATGGACAGCTCTCCGCATTGACCTTAGAGTCTACCTTGCTTGAGGACATACAGAGAAAGCAAAGTGAAGATCCAGACATTCAGAGGATCAAACAAGGGATACAGAAAGAAGACAAATCAGAGTTTCGAGTATCAGACAGTGAAATTCTTTAACAGGAAAGTCGCATTTGTGTGCCCAATGATGAAGAACTGAGAAAGAAGATTTTAGAAAAAGCTCATAGCACACCCTACTCCATGTATCCTGGTTCTACCAAGATATACCAAGATGTGAAACAGAGGTTCTGGTGGCCTGGACTCAAAAGAGACGTTGCTAAATATGTCAGTACCTGCCTGACATGCCAGAGAGTCAAAGCAGAACACCAGAGACCAGGAGGAGTTCTTCAGCCTCTTCCAATACCAGAATGGAAATGTGAAGATATATCCATGGACTTCATAACAGGTCTTCCAAGAACCACCAATGGATATGATGCGATATGTGTAATAGTAGACCGATTGACCAAGTCTGCTCACTTCCTAGCCATCAAGGTGTCCCACTCTATAGAGCAGTTGGCACAGCTATATGTTAAGGAGGTAATCAGACTTCAAGGAGTTCCTAAATCTATCGTTTCTAATAGAGATGGGCGCTTCACCTCACACTTTTGGGAGTGCGTTCAGAATGCACTAGGCACCAAACTCAAGTTCAGCACAGTTTTCCATCCTCAGACTGATGGACAGACAGAGCGAGTAAATCAGATTTTAGAAGATATGCTCAGAGCTTGTGCATTGGATTTCAAGGAAAGTTGGTGCAAGTATCTATGCTTAGCTGAGTTTGCCTACAACAATAGTTATCAGGCGACCATCAAGATGGCACCTTATGAGGCACTATATGGCAGGAAATGCAGATCACCCATATGCTGGCAAGAAGTAGGAGAGAGAAAAGAAATGGAAGTAGAGCTGGGTATTCAGATAGAGCTGATAGACGAGACCACTCAGGCGATCCAGAAAATCAGACAGAGAATTGAGACTGCCCAGAGCAGACAGAAGAGTTATGCTGACACACGCCGTAGGCCATTGGAATTCCAAGTAGGAGATTCAGTTTTCCTCAAGGTCGCTCCTATGAAGGGAGTGATGAGATTTGGCAAGAAGGGCAAATTAAGTCCTCGCTATGTAGGACCTTACCTGATCATAGAGAGGATTGGGAAAGTAGCTTACAGGCTGGACTTACCACAAGACATGTCAGCAATACACAATATATTTCATGTCTCCATGCTAAAGAAGTGTCTCCATGACCCGAGCCAAGTGATTCAGCTTCAGTCAGTGCAGATCCAAGAGGATCTTAGTTATGAGAGCAGACCTACACAGATAGTGGACAAAGCAGTTAAGAGATTGAGAAACAAAGAAGTACCACTAGTGAAGGTCGTTTGGCAGAACCAGAAGCACGAGGAAATCACTTGGGAGCGGGAGGACAGTATGAGACAAAAGTATCCAGAGCAATTCTAAGTTCGAGGACGAACTTTTTATAAGGTATGGGGGATTATAACGACCCGATTTACCCTATTTCGAGTTCCAAATGTCCATAAAAATATTTGGAAATGCTTTTAAAATATTCTAGAGATTTTTAGAAATTTTTAGAGTATTTTTACGCAATTTTTTGAGGTCGTTTAGTATGGTTACAAAAAGAAAGAAATTTTGACAAAAATTGTTGAAGGCGAGGTTCGAACCCACGACCTCAGGTCGGACTGACCCAAGCAAAACCAGCCAAACCAGCTAAGCTACACGATTTTGTTAACCTTATATGGAGAGAATTAAGTTTATAGCATAGTTTTGATTAAACCCAAATATAAGAAAGGGAATTAGGTTTTTGATTTTCCGAAAACCAAAACAATTCCTCTCAAAAATTCCACTCCTCTCCCGACGCGAGCGGTGACTCTTCTCCTCTCTCGTGGCGAAAACGAAGAAGAAACCAGGTTTGGTCTCCGGCGCCAGCGAGCTCTCTCCTCCACGGATCCTTCACCAAGCCGAACTTCTCTCGGCAAGGTCAGCGCGGGCACAAGAAGAAGCCGCAAGTTTTCAAGCTTTGAAACCCTAGACCTTCCTCTCCTTCGGTTGTAAGTCCAAGAATCGTCGGTAAGTACTACTCACCTGTGGTAGGAGTAGCTCCGAGATTTAGGTTTTCATTTTCTTTGCTCACGGAAGTTGCAGTGTCGAATAGATAATGCTAGGGTTTGTTATTCATTCATTCCTTCAGTTGCTGCTAGGTATTTTGCCATGCATTCTAAGATTTGGTTGGACCTTGTAGCTAACTTTCCAAGTGGCAGAGACAACTTACACTAAGCAGGAAGTTTCGGCTGCCTTGGAGTTTTTGGGTTTCCCTTCCTTGCTTACAAAACCTGTCGAACAGTGATCTCATTGCTAGGGATTAGTTGGATTTGAGTCCTTCCTTGCTCTGTTTGTAACAGTCCGAACAACCCTCTAATTCTAGCACATAGTTCATGTTTTAAGCATTCTTCAATTGTGACAGTCCGAACAACCCTCTAGTCCTAGCAGGCAGTTAAGTTTTAAGCATACCTTTAGCAACTTAAATGTTGTATTCTTGTATGTCTACCTGCTGTCCATAAATTCCAGCAAGTTTGTCTTCCTTTTGGCTGAGCAAATGGGCATAAATAGCCCTTAGTTAATAGTAGGTAGTTCTAGGTTTTATTTGCTACCTCCATGAACGTGAACAGCCCTGTACGGTTAGTTTCCCTTGCCACTAAATGAGCATGCATAACTTAGTATACTAGTAAGTTTGGATAGATTATTTGTTACTATTTTCAGGGCAAGAATAACCTTGTTATAACAGTTCAGAGTTAGTTTATTTTGCCCTACTTTACAGCATGTTTAGAAAGCTCAAAGTTGCATTCTTTTGTCCTTTTTTACAGCATGATTAGTAAGCTCAAAGTTATTTTCTTTTGCTCTATTTTATAACATGATTAGTAAGCTCAAAGTTGCTTTCTTTTGCTCTATTTTATAGCATGATTAGTAAGTTCATATTTGCTTTCCTTTATTTTGTTTTATAACATGCTTAGAGAATTCAGATCTGCTTTCCTTATGTTATTTTTATATAGCATGCTTGGTTAGTTGTAATTCTATACTTGTTAGATATATCTATAGGATTCTAATAGGCTCCAATAAAGGATTATAAGAAGCATGAGTAAAGAAAAAGACTAAAGTCTAGTTAAAAATAGATAACAAGTAAATTAAAGTAAGAGGCTAATACCCGACTTCCAAGGTTGTCGTTAAACAAATCCAGGTGACCAATTCCAAGGTCTTGGCCCTGGTAAGACCAAGGTCTTTACCTCATAGGACTAGAGGCTCGCTACCTCAGTCACTATTAGAGAGCGCGCAAAACAAAGATGGTACTAAGTCTGGGCCCAAAGAAGAAGAAAAGAAGAAGAAGAAGAAGAAAAGAAAAGAAAAAGAAGAAGAAAGTGAAAGAGAAATTAAAAGATTAATTTCTAGTATAAAGATCTAAGAAAATGAAATAAGCTTTATGCTTAGAATCAATAGAAGTTTAGTTTCTTTAATTTTAAGCTTACAGTGTTAGTTTCCTTATTTTTCTTGTCAGTTAGTGAGCATGTTTAGTATTCAGTTTTATTTCTGTATACCATGAGTATATGCAGCTTTGCTTTACCATTATAGTTTCAGTATTATTGCATTTCTTTTATGCACTTCGATGTTTTTGTGAGATAGATTAGTACTTACTAAGCGTTTTCGCTTATAGTTTTGTTTTCTTTCCTCCTACTGCAGATAAACGAAAAAGTTAAGATATGAAAGGGAGGCGATAGGGTGGTGGTGGTGATGAAGGTGTGTGGTGACTGGACTATGGAGAGATCCAGAGAGTGCTACCAAACCTGCAGGACCTATTTGATTAGAGTTTATGCTTTAGTTCTTTTCTTTAACACTATTATGAAGTTTGTGAGATTGTAGTTGAGTTTATTTCCGCATATGCATTTAGTCACTTTAATTATTTGTGGAGTGATATAGTTGATTGTTTTTACTGGAGTAGTTCTTTCTTTTACTGTTGTGTTTATAATTGCGTGGTTGTGAAAAATGTGTTCCAGCCGCCTGTGGCTGCGTATATATCTTATGTACTATAGATTTGGTCACCGGTACAGGGGAGACTCTGCCGAAATTTTTCGGTAGAAATTCCTCTGAACCGTGATAAATCTAACTGATTCTAATAATCGCATCAGTGACACTAGTAAGTAGAGTAGTAGCTAGGTAACGGTCGCCCTTAGAGAGTAGTAGTAAGAAGGGTGGGTTGTTACATCTTGATCTTTTTGGAGCATGCTGTGAAGTTGATTTCTTGTAAAGCTTACTGTCGGGGAACTGAGGATTTGGATTCTTGTTTTTCTCCTTGATCTTATTTCCAAAGCATGCTTTCTTTCAGTCTTTAGGTTTCTACCGAGTACCCTAAAGAAGGGAAATAGGGTTGTTTGTTTAGCTTGTGATTGGCTGCATCAGACCTTGTTTCCTCTTGTTACTTTTTGTTTCCAAATTTTTCTGTGAAGATGGTTGGTTTAGGGTGTGCTGCCGTGAGTAGTTTCCAAGGGAAGAGCATGAAAAGGATTAGGTAAGTGGAGTGTTTTGGCTCCTATTGGTTTCTACCGTGGCATTGAACAGGGAATTGGACTGTGGTTTCGGGTTGTTTGAAGCATGCCTGATGAATTCTGTTGCTTAATGTTATGAACAAGTTTAAATTAGATTTCTTTTTAGCTTCAACAGGATTGTTAGCTTTGGGTTATGTTCCCTTGCTACATTCATCCGAGTGTACAGATTTTTAATTGAAGCATGAGCAGATATTAGTTGCATTTAGCTCTTAGAATTTTGTGTAGCAGTAGGCATGTACCACAAATGAAGAATTTCAGAATTTGTTAATTCTCATTTAGCTCATAGTTTTAGTACTTTTATTCAGCCTGTGCAGTTTCCTTTTCTTTCCTGTTACTATGCAGTTCTAAACCCTTTTGTTGCCATGTATAAGAATGGGTTTCTTTAATGAATTATGAAGTAAAATGGTTTGTGTCTAGTAGACCTTTAGAGACTTATGGGTTGTTGTAAGTAAAGCAAAGTTAGTTTCTTTTATAGAATTCCAGCAAAATTTTTAATAGTTCTGTGCCAAGAAATGGCCACGAACAGCTAGTTTTGTCTACACTCCAGATTCTGATATTTTCACATGTATCACAGCTTTAGAGGAATAGTTAATAAGCAAAAGAAATAGGTTTGAATAAGCTGGATTTGCCACGAATAGCCCTATACACTTCAACTATTGATTTAAAATAGTTTCTATCGATTGTTTCTGTGATACATTTGCCATGAACAGCTTTATTGGAGCTTAGAACAGCCCCTCTTGGGGCTTGTTGCAGTCCGGATTTTAATGGCTTTGTTTTCCATGCTGCAGATTTTCTGTACAGCTAGTGTGCCTTGTTTCCATGCTTCAGATTTTCTGTACAGCTAGTGTACTTTATTTCCATGCTTGGATTTTTAGTACAGCTAGTGTGCTTTGTTTTTCCTTGCTTTGGATTTCCTGTACAACATCATTTTAGTAGATGGCATTTCTTTTGCTTGAGCTAAATGACTTGTCTATAGTAAGAGGATTTAACTGTCCCATTTAACTCTGAGGTAACATTTTAGTAGTCAAAGGTTTCCATTGTGCAAATTTATATAGAACACCAGACCCCGGAGTCAAATTACGTTGAACCATCTTTACACCCTGTATCTCTTTCTGCATGAATGATATGAGATCCCTTTTATGTTTAGCAGTACATACCCAAAACCTAGTTACCTTGTTTCTACCTAACACTTGAGCCCATGCTGGTAGATTTTGAACGGTGGGGAATTAATAATATATGTTGGTTGTTTTTGTATCTCATTGTGAAGTGAATTTAAAGAAAAGATCAATCATGGTTTTCGTTATCTATGTGGGTGGTGTACAACCTAGCCAAACTGGAGCCGTAACCCAAAGAAGTCTAGTAAACTCCCAATCTCTAACGTGATGTGTGTTCCCATTGAAAAAGTACAAAACACAGTACTTTCATAGTAGAGAAAGAACTTGCACTTGATATATCAGTTATAGTCACTCTTCCCTAAAGAGTGACACTCGAGTGACATTCAATTTTAGTTCGTTAAAGCATTTGAGTTCAGTTTTTGTATGAAACAAGCTTCACATATGTTTAGAGTTAGCGAGATTGGTTCTTTTAATTCGAAGCATACAATATAGGTTTTAATTCCAACAAGTTTTAGATTTAGTTTAAACTTGTATGGTATGCTGATTTTGATAAGTATGGCATGTAGATTTTTAATAAGTTTATAATGCATATTTTTAACCTTTTGTAGTAAGTGCAGATTTTTGCATTTCGTAGCATTGCAGTTTATTCCCTTTATCAGTGTAGATTCTTTGTTTCTTTTTAAGAAGCATTCTTTTATTAGAGGTATTAACAAGTATAAGAGAGATAGAGAAAAGGAAAAAAGGCCAAGGCCTTAAGTTGATCCCAAAGTCAAGACTTTAGGGATTTTTGGCACACAAGGTGCTTATTAAAACGCCAAGGCATTTAAAGAAGAAGTAATTAAGATTATAAGTATTTTACTTTTAAGAAGAGGCTAGTACCCGACTTCGCAAGGTTATCGTTAAACAAATCCAGGTGTCCAATTCCAAGTTCTTGGCCCTGGTAGACCAAGGTCTGCTCTTTTAGGATTGGTGGCTCGCTACCCCAACCTATTAGGGAACGCGCATAAGATGGTACTAAGTCTGGGCCCAAGAAGAAGTTAATTACTATTTTGAAGTATTATAAGTATAAGTTTTTGAACAAGTAAGTTTTACATAAGTATAAAAGTATTAAAGAAGAAGTTTTTAAACAAGTGGAATAAAAGAATAAGTTTAGAACAAATGAAATAAGTTTCATTTTGTTTTAAAAGCAGCAAGTTGAGTTTTCTTTTATACTAGCATGTTATGTAGATTAGCTTACTGTTCTTTGCTATTTTCTGAGCATGAGTAGCTTTACATGTTTAGCATTTCAGCCTGTTTGATTCCTTTATTATCAGATGAGCATGAGTAGTTTTCAGTAAGTAATCAGTTAGATCATGTTATAGATATATGTACATGCATATCGAGATTTTGTGAGTTAGATAGCGCTTACTAAGCATTTTGCTTATAGTTTGCATTTCCTCTTACTGCAGATACAGGAAAAGAAAAGTTTTAGCAAAGGAAGGCGATAAGGAGGTGTTCGAGGATGTGTGATGCCAGGACTATGGAAGAGACTTGGGATATTATTAAGTCTCCGCATTTTAGTGGTTGATAAACAATTGAGTTGTACTTTAGTTCATGTCATTTGAGATTGTATTTTATACTTCATATATTTGAGTTCATCTTTGTCTTAGATTGCATGCTGAGATGAATCTTGTTTAATAAGTAGTTATTTTGGTGTTTGACCTTTATTAAACTGCATGAGAGTTTGTTATATGTTCCAGCCATCTGTGGCTAATGTATATTATGTTTGTATTCTGGTTTATGGTCATCGATACAGGGGAGACTCTGCTGAAATTTTTCGGTAGGGATTCCTCGTGGTTTCGATCATACCGGTTAAATAGAGTTAGTAGTTAAGTAACGGTCACCTTAAAGAGTAGTAGTAAAAAGGGTGGTTGTTACAGTTGGTATCAGAGCAGTTCCCATTCTCCAGCATCACACATCAACACCATCTTTGCCGTCTTCAAGTAAGAAAGTATTTAATTTTTCTTTTATACTTTTCCTTATTATTTGCAGTATAGAGTATCTGCTTATATGCGCTTAAGTAAGAAGAAAATTCTTGTTTTATTTTTCTATGTTTTGATACATATGCTTAGGAGGAATAGATACGATTTTAGTTTCTCTTCTACATAACTAGATGTCAAGAAGAGGGTGTCCCCGTCCATTCGTACTGAGGACCGAGCACAGAAGAACAAGAAAGACCCAAGCAGGAAGACGTTCCGATAGTCTGTGAGTATCCAGAAGTACTTCCAGAGGAGTTACCGGAACTACCTCCCAACAGGGAAGTGGAGTTTGAAATTGAATTGGTTCCTGACACCAGCCCAATTTCAAAAGCTCCGTACCGAATTTCTCTAGCAGAGCTAAAAGAGCTACAAGAACAACTTCAGGAGCTACTTGACAAGGGTTTCATCTGTAACGCCCGCCCTCCCTGCTAACCCTAAGGGATGGGGCTACGATACTCCATGTACAAATTTTTCTTTTTAAAACAGCGGAAGACTTAAAATAATTTTCTTAGTTTAATAAAAACTTTTCTTTTGTTTTTCTTTTCATCAAATTTGAACTACACTATCATGGCATCAATAATATGATATCAAAATTAGTAGAAACATAACATCAAGTCACACATACGGTACTACAATTCATGATACCAAAGCATAGTTCTTTAAAAGTTTTTAAAGCAGGTTCTTATTTGGTTGCCTAGCCACTGCCACACACATCTCCTTGCCTCTCCTGCTGCTCCTTTAGCTCATCCAGCTTTTTCCTTTATCTGTGGTACAAGGAAAGTAAGCTATGAGCACTCATGGCTCAGTAAGTTCCTTTCCTACTCACTAAAACCGAAAATCCTCACATGATCAAAGAATATCTCAACATAACATGATCTCAACTAGTCATGGCATAACATATCATACTCTTTAAGCATATCATGCAACATAACAAAATCATAACTAGTCATGGCATATCATCTCTTAAAGCATAGCATGAAACATAACATAATCATATCTAATCATGGCATATCATAGTATCATCATTAGGTGGCATGGCATATCAAGCTCTTAAAGCATAGCATGAAACATAACATAATCGTATCTAATCACGGCATATCATAAATCATAGCATCATCACAACAAGATCATAAGGTATATGCAATATGATTTTGAAAACATGTATCCGAAAAAACATGTGTATGTCTCATGATCTTTAAAACCATTTCTTCTTACATATATACTTGAACATAATATCAGCATAATCAGGGCCCCGGCTTGTACCACACATAGATAAATCACGTAGATATGCGCGCTTCCTAAGTATATCCAAGGTAACAAGTCTTGAATCATACTAGGAACTAAGTCCGGATTACATAGCCATAGACCTAGGGGCGTACTAAGGAGCCCATCCCTTTGTTTTTACTAGCCTGGATCACACAGCCAAAGGCCTAGGGGCTGATTAGGAGCCCACCCTTGGTACAAGCCTTACAAAGTAAAGTAGCATGTATAAAAATGCATCATTTAGTCACATAGCATATCATAGAAGTATGCATCACTTAGGCATACGTTATGTCATAAAAGTATGCATCACTTAGGCATACATCATATCATAAATAGTATGCATCACTTAGGCATACATCATGTCATAAAAAGTATGCATCACTTAGGCATACATCATGTCATAAAAAGTATGCAAAAAAGTATGCATCACTTAGGCATACATCATGTCATAAAAGCATGCATATTTTCACCACATAGCATATCATGAGAGCATGAATATTTTAGGCACATAGCATATCATCAAAGCATGCATATTTCTATCCACATAGCATATCATGAAAGCATGCATATTTTTAGCACATAGCATATCATCAAAGCATGCATATTTCTATCCACATAGCATATCATAAAAGCATGCATATTTTAAGCACATAGCATATCATCAAAGCATGCATATTTCTATCCACATAGCATATCATGAAAGCATGCATATTTTAAACACATAGCATATCATCAAAGCATGCATATTTCTATCCACATAGCATATCAAGAAAGCATGCATATTTTAAGCACATAGCATATCATCAAAGCATGCATATTTCTAAGCACATATCATATCATGGAAAGTATAAATCACAAGCATATATGTTTAAGCATAAGGGTGTATCATGTGATTATACTATCATAAGAAACATGGTAACATAGTTAGCTTGGGTTCTAAGCTTCCTAATCCCTTGGGTTCTTATCATGGCCGAACCCCCCCTTAGATCTTAATTTAGGTAAAAACAACCTCCAAGCATGTGGAACCGAAATTATCATCACATCAATTTCATAGGAAGCATTATAAGCATGATTAACTTGGTTTCTAAGTTCTCCAAGTCCCTAAACTTCATGTGGCTGAACCCTATCAGGTGTGAAACAAGGTCCCAAATGTCATGAAAGCATGGAAACCTTAAACCATATTTATAGCATTTTTTTCCAAGTAACATAGTAAGCATATTTGAGCTAGTTCCTAAGTTCTTCAAGCCCTTAACATATGTCATGGCCGAAATTTAACAAGTATTCATTAGGGCTAAAAGCAAGCATACAAGCATGTGAACTTGAACTAACATCATGTATAAATTCATAATAAGGCATCATACAATGGGTATGGCCGAAACTTACCCTAGCCTCATTTTAGGTCATTAAACAACATATAGCATGAGAACTTTGGCTTTCTACTTATCATATTTCATGTAGAGTGACATGAGCATATTAATTTTTGTTCTAGGGTTTCTAGGGCATCTATCCCTTCATGGCCGAAACATACAATGGTCTATTTATGTCATGGAAAAATTTTACAAGCATGTGACTCAATCAACATATTATCCTATTTCCATAAGAAGCATTTTTAACACAATTGGTTTCAATTCTAAGGCCTCTAGGTCATTTAAACCCTACTTGGCCGAGACTCATCAGTGTTTAAATTTTCTTCAAATAGCCTAAAAGCATAGGAAGTCATACAAGTTTCATAGCATGTATAAAGACAAGCATGATAAACATACATGTGAATTGTGTCTTAGGCTTCCTAGGTTTCTTTCCTTTTTCTTTTATTTTTCCTCATGGCCGAAACCTACCAATCTCTAAACTAGGTTTTAAGTGGCCTAAAGCATGGAAAACCTAAGTAAGTTTCATGGAAAAAATTACTAAGAACATCATATACAAATTTGGTTTATAAACAAGTTAGGACCCTTGTGATCTTACATGTCATATATTATGTAACTAAATTCTCTATACCCTAATTAAGCATGAGAGCATGAAACAACTTTCATATCTTAATATCAAAGAGGTCTTGAGCATGTTAAAATTTTGTTTAAGCTTTTCTAAGCTATCCATCTTATCATGGCCGAAAATCTTAAATGAAGAGTTCATGAATTTCTAGCAATATTCAACATGCAATTCTTTAAGAGAACTCTATATTCTATCATATAAACATGGTTACTTAAATTTAAAGGTCTTCCTAACCCTAAGCTCTTTTCTTGGCCGAAACATATGAGTGGATTTCTTTTGGTTCCAAGTAACTTTCAAGCAAGAAAAACCAATAAAAGACCCTTAGTAATTCATGGAGAGAATCTTGTACTAGTTTGGTTAAACAATGATTTCCCTAACCTCTTTAAAATATTTTTGGCCGAAATTCTAGGGTTAGGTACTCCTCTGACCAAGCATCATATAGGTATAAAAACATGAAGGAAAACCTTCCTACATAGCATAGAAAAATATCATGAAATGAGGACTTGTTTAAAACTTTCTAGATTTGAAAACTCTTCTTTGGCCGAATTTTTCTTAAATTCTATTCTAGGTTTTCTAATCCTCATAAAATCCGAAAAGCACATAAAACGCCTTGTACCACAGGTGAGGGGAAGCTTACATCCTTTTCTCTTGTGGTTCTAAAGTGTGGTGATGGAAGAAGTAGCCTCTTCTTCTAGTTCCCTTCCCTTGATTCCCTTGCTAAGTCCTCCTTGTATCTTAGGCTTTCTTAGGAGAAAACCTTGGCTTGGGGCCGAAAATGGAGGAGAGGGGGCTGAGGTTCTCGGTGATGGAGAGGAGAGAATGAGAGAAATGAGAGAAAAATAAATTCTCCTCTTTACATACTCTCTTTTATGTTAAGGGGAAAGAGGTAGCAAAATTGGTTTTTGCTTTCCTTCTCCCTTAGCCCATTTTCTATTTTCTTTTATTTATTTTATTTTCTAATTTATTCTCATCATTCATGATGAAACAAGGGGAAATGAATCCCCTTAATTCTCCTCTTTAAGTCACGGCAAAGAAGAGAAAGAGGGAGAGAAAAGAAGGAAGGCAAGTTGTCTTTCTCTTGTTCTTTTCTTGTTTTCTTTTGGCTAGCTTTTACTCTCATCCTTATCATGAGTTTCCCTCCTTTGCTATCAATATATTATTCCTATCCCAACTGGTTATTACTCATTAATCCTATCATTTACATCATAAGAGGTTCAAGGTTCAATCTTTGACCACTCCCTATTTTTATTTCTTTTTATTTCTTTTTGGTTCAACATTCTACTAATATTTTTCTAAGGAAAATTCATCATTCTCATATTTATCTTAAAAGCTTAGTGGGTGTTATAGTACCCCGTACCTCATAAAAAGTTCGTCCTCGAACTTTAAAATAGCTCCGGGTACTTTTGTTTCATATCGTCCTCGCGTTCCCAGGTGGCTTCTTCAAATCGTTGATTCCGCCATAGAACCTTTACTAAGGGAATTTCTTTGTTCCTTAACCTCTTGAATTCTCGGTCCAAGATCTGAATAGGTCTACTTTCGTAACTTAGGTCCTCTTGAACCTGTACCAACTGTGGCTCAATCACTTGATCTGTGCTGGGAGTACACTTCTTGAGCATCGATACATGGAACACATTGTGAATGGCTGCCATGTCTGGAGGTAGTTCTAGTCTGTATGTGACTTGGCCCACTCTTTCTACAATCCGGTACGGTCCTACGTATCGTGGGCTTAACTTGCTCCTCTTTCTGAACCTCATTATCCCTTTCATGGGGGATACCTTAAGGAATACCAAATCTCCGATGATGAATTCTAGCGGCCTGCGCCGTTTATCGGCATAATTCTTCTGCCGACTCTGAGATCTTCTGTATAGCTCGGGTGGTGTCATCAATAAGTTCCGTTCGGAACCCCATTTCCTTCTTTTCATCACTTTCATACCAGCATATAGGGGATCTACACTTCCTCCCATACAGAGCTTCGTAAGGTGCCATTTTAATAGTAGCTTGGTAACTATTATTGTAGACGAATTCTGCCAGGTATAGATATCGACACCAGCTTCCCTTGAAGTCCAGGGCACAAGCTCTTAACATATCTTCTAATATTTGGTTCACTCTTTCAATTTGCCCATCGGTCTGAGGGTGGAAGGCTGTGCTAAACAATAACTTCGTGCCGAGGGCCTTCTGAACGCACTCCCAAAAGTGCGAGACAAAACGTCCGTCTCTATCAGAAATAATGGTCTTAGGGATACCATGTAATCTGATGATTTCCTTAACATATATCTGAGCTAGTTGTTCAGTTGAATAAGTCATCTTGATCGCCAAAAAGTGTGCAGACTTCGTCAATCTGTCCACGATCACCCATATAGCATCATATCCATTTGTCATCCTGGGTAGACCTGAAATGAAATCCATGGAGATTTCTTCCCATTTCCATTCTGGAATTTGGACAGGTTGTAGTAATCCGCCGGGTCTCTGGTGTTCAACTTTTACCCTTTGGCAGGTCAGACAAGTACTGATGTACTGAGCCACTTCTCTTTTCATACCGGACCACCAAAATTTCTTTTTCAGGTCTTGGTACATCTTAGTGGAACCCGGGTGCATTGCATAAGGCATTGTATGGGCTTCTTCCAGTATCTTCTTTCGTAACTCTGGATCCTCTGGAATACATAATCGATCCCTAAGGTATAATATTCCATCGTCTGCGATACGGAACCCGTCATTCTTTCCTTCTGCGGTCTCTTGTTTAATTCTTTGAAGGCTCGGGTCCCTGGTTTGCTTCTCTAACATGTTCTCGAATAACGTTGGTGTTATGGTGAGGGTAGAGAGTCATCCAGACATGGTTTCAACTAACGGATATGAAGCATGTCTCAGTTTCTCGATGGATTCCCTCATCAGTTCGCTTTTAGCATTGAATAAAATTCTAGCATACTGACTGAAATTAGATAGCTGACCTGTGACGACAGTAGAGGCATTCGCCACGTCTTCCTGGGTAAGGGAGTAGACTCTGGCATTTGTCACAGTGGGAGGGGCCTCCAATCTTCCTTGGCTGATTGAAGTCCCTTCTATGGAAGTATGCATCTGGTGCAGCTGTGCAGGGGTACTCATATTCTGGTTGTTCTGCAGAGGTAGTGCCTGAGACTGAGTAGGGAAATTTCTTGCCAAATGACCTTCCTTTCCGCAGTTGTAGCACTTTCTGGTACTTAGGAGACATACTCCCGAATGCATCTTTCCACATGTGGCACACTGAGGGTACTTGGTTTGCTTATTGGCCGGACCACCTTTTGTGTTGTTCCACTGTTTCCTCTTTCCACCTGAGTTTCCTTTCCAGTCGGTTCTGGTATTGTGCGATTTTTTGTCCTCCGGTCAGTGCTTGGTTCTTGCCCTTGTTCATTGTTTTCTGGTAGTGCTCGGTAATCAGGGCACTGCTGACTAGCTCTTCTGCAGTCTGCGGTCTATTAACTCCGCCAGAACCGGACCCTTTCTTTTTCGGTACGGATCAGTTCTGGGCACAGACGTGCTAGGCGGTTGAACTTCTTGACGGCTTCGTTAACTGACAGATCACCTTGCCGGAACTCAGTGAACTCGTCATAGTGCTTGTTGGTCACTTGCATATGGAAGAATTCTTCTAAGAACTCTGTCTCAAAATCCGTCCACTGCATTTGGTTTATTTGTCTTTTCGCTTTTACTCGGTCCCAACACATCCGGGCATCTCCGGTAAGGCAGAACGACGCGCATTTGACCTTCTCGTGTTCAGGCCAGTCCAGTAGTTTCATTATGCTCTCCACAGTCTTGAGCCAGGCTTGTGCATCCCATGATTCGCAGTTTCCCGATAATGCTTCCGGCTTAAGCCTTTGCCACTGAATCAGATAGGCCTCTTGTCGGACCATCGGAATAGGGGCTGCTGGGGGTACTGGTGCGGTTGTAGGTACAACCGGTAGTGTATTCTGATTTGCCGGTGGGGTAACCGGGTTGCCTTGCTGACCCATTAAGGTAGTGATCAGCTGCTATTGTTCTGTGATCTGATGCTGGAGGTCTGCGACTACCTGTGTCAGGTCTGGTGGAGTCACTGTCCCCTCGGTTCGGGCATTGCATGTCCTAACCATGTTTATCTAAATAATGACAAATAGACTAGTGTAAGTGGTTATCGTTTTTAGCCAATCTAACGTACTGTTTTGTTTCTATCTATTTGTTCTGGTATTATTCCTAACCTACCGATATTGAAACGCCCCACCCTTCTTACCCAACCAAAGGCAGCGCTACGTTCTTATACTACTTACGTACATGTTTTACTATAACAGCGGAAGAATAAAAACTTTAAAGAATTTAATTTATTAAGCATAATATCACATATTCTGATTTGTTCAAATATTGATTCTATAACTAATCATATTAATTTGTCCGAATCGTTCTTTGCCGAGCCACCACCACACACATCACTATCTGCTCCTCCTGCTGCTCCGTTGTTCCGAATATCCGTCCCCCATATCTGCGGTACAAGGAAAGTAAGCTATGAGCACTCATGGCTCAGTAAGTTCCTTTCCTACTCACTGAAACCGAAAATCATCGTATATCAATATCATGCGTAATATCATAAGCATACAACATACAAGGGTATCATATTCATATCATATTATCACATGACATTATATCTAATCATCAGATAATTTAAGTACATATGTAGGCAATGCATCATGAATTTGAAAACTTATACTAATAAGTACTTGAAATTAATATCATCATTAAGGGGATCCCGGTTTGTACCACATACATAATACGCGCGCTTCATAGGTAGGTCCAAGGTAGCAAGTCTTGAACCCTATCATGCATACATACTAGGCCCGAGTCTTACTCCATCGACCTAGGGCATTCAGAGGCTCATTACTGACGAGGCCCGAGTCTTACTCCATCGACCCCGGGGCGTTTACGGAGCCCACCCATGGTACAAACCCATACAAAAATAACTTATCATGCATAACTATCATATCATGTCCTTAACAATCTTTCATGCATTTCTTTTCATTATATTCGTACTCTCATTGCCCTTACTTTATCTAGGCTTTCTAGGGGTGTTACAAACTCCCCTACTTATTGAAAGTTCGTCCCCGAACTTAGAATAACAATTTCAGCATATCGGGTTCATCCGTGAACTCGAGGTATTCGCCAAAATATTCTACATCCTCGGGATCGTATTCGAATGGGATATAGTCCATTTCTACAAGATTTTAAAGATTCATTATTCCTCTTATGTTATAGCCTAAGGTTCTTGTATCTAGGCTACCATTCATGCATCCTACTTATCATCATGCACTATTCTCTAGGGTATAGCTTAAGGTATCCTTCTTAGGCTACCATTCATGTATCTTAGAGTATCATACTATTTTGCATACAAATAAATTATGCAACTGTACTTACTTGGAGTGGCAGGAAGGAGCTTGATGTGTGTGTAGTGAGCTGGCAAAACTTCGCTCTGATACCACCTGTAACGCCCGCCCTTCTTATACTACTTACGTACATGTTTTACTATAACAGCGGAAGAATAAAAACTTTAAAGAATTTAATTTATTAAGCATAATATCACATATTCTGATTTGTTCAAATATTGATTCTATAACTAATCATATTAATTTGTCCGAATCGTTCTTTGTGATTCCACCACCACAACCTCACTAGTCCTTCAGCTAGTCTCTTAAGTGACTTAAAGCAAGGAAAGTAAGCTATGAGCACTCATGGCTCAGTAAGTTCCTTTCCTACTCACTGAAACCGAAAATCATCGTATATCAATATCATGCGTAATATCATAAGCATACAACATACAAGGGTATCATATTCATATCATATTATCACATGACATTATATCTAATCATCAGATAATTCAAGTACATATGTAGGCAATGCATCATGAATTTGAAAACTTATACTAATAAGTACTTGAAATTAATATCATCATTAAGGGGATCCCGGTTTGTACCACATACATAATACGCGCGCTTCATAGGTAGGTCCAAGGTAGCAAGTCTTGAACCCTATCATGCATACATACTAGGCCCGAGTCTTACTCCATCGACCTAGGGCATTCAGAGGCCCATTACTGACGAGGCCCGAGTCTTACTCCATCGACCCCGGGGCGTTTACGGAGCCCACCCATGGTACAAACCCATACAAAAATAACTTATCATGCATAACTATCATATCATGTCCTTAACAATCTTTCATGCATTTCTTTTCATTATGTATAGCATTTCCTATGCTATCACATATCATGGCATATTACATAACATAATTTCATTTCTTCATTTTGTATAGCATTTCCTTATGCTATCACATATCATGGCATATTACATAACATTATGTATAGCATTTCCTATGCTATCACATATCATGGCATATAACATAATTTCATTTTCTCCTCATTATGTTTAGCATTTCCTATGCTATCACATATCATGGCATATTACATAACATTATGTATAGCATTTCCTATGCTATCACATATCATGGCATATAACATAATTTCATTTTCTCCTCATTATGTTTAGCATTTCCTATGCTATCACATATCATGGCATATTACATAACATTATGTATAGCATTTCATAGAAGGAACCTTGCACTTAGTTCGGTTAGACAATAATCTTACTCACCTCTTTAAAATATTTTTGGTTGAAATCCTAAGGTTAGATACTCCTCTGATCATACATCATATCAATATAAAATCATGGAAAGGAATCCTTCTACATAGCATAGAAAATCTTATCATGAAATGAGGTCTTGTTTAAATCATCCTAGATTTGAAAACCTTTTCTTTAGCCGAATTTTCTTAAATTATTTCCTAGGTTTTCTAATCCTTATAAATCCGAAAATCACATAAAAGCCTTGTACCACAGGTGAGGAGAAGCTTACCTTCTTCGCTTATGTTTCCTAGATTTGAGAACTTGCTTGGGGACCTTTCTTCCTTGCTTGCTTGCTCGGCACCAATGGAGGAGAAGAGTGGCTAGGTCTTTTGGTGGAGAGGAGGAGGGAGAAGAGACCTCTTCCTCTTGTGTTGCTCGGCAACAACAAGAAAGAAAAGAGGGAGGGAGTGAGGAGGAAGAAGAGGTTTCTTCCTCTTGTGTTGCTCGGCAACAAGAAGAAGAAAGGAGGAAGGGAGAGGGTTTTCGGCACCCAAGGGAGGAGAGGAGGAAAGTGAGTGAGGATGAAGTTGAAGTCACCCCTCCATGCCTATTTATACTAAAATGAGGGGAGGAAACTTGTCTTGATTCATCCTCCTTATTTACTTCTCTTCTTAATGTTAAGAATATTCTAGAGAAGATGCTTCTTGAGTTCTCCCTTAATTTCTCTCTTTTCTTTCCTTTAATTAAAATTCCTATCTCTCCTCTTACAATATCCTCTCCTATCCCACTTGGTTAACACATGCATGTATCCACAAGAGAACCAAGGATCAAAACTTGGTTATGTATATTTTTACTTCTTTTTACTCCCTTTTCCTTTTTAGTAAAAGAATCCTTTCTTATTCTTAACTACTTAGTCCTCTCTCTCCTTATCAATAATTCTCCTATCCCCTTTGGTATCCTATACATGTTCCTTACAAGAGATCCAAGGTTCAATCTCTCTTCTAACATTTTATTTTCTTTTGTACATAATAATTCATATATTACCCTATTATGCATTATGCATAAATATTTCATACATGTATTCATATTTCTTCCTTTTGTCTACATTAATTCCATACATTATAAATCATGCATAGATGATTTATATTCTCAACTTTATTTTCTTTCATAATCATCTAAATCCTTCCCATCGTAACATTCAACGTAGACTATCTACACATTCTTTTCATTACATTCGTACTCTCATTGCCCTTACTTTATCTAGGCTTTCTAGGGGTGTTACAGATATGTAATCCTAATCTAAATTATAACTAAAAGCATAGAATAAAGCATCAAGCATAAACATGCAAAACATGAAACTAAAGCATAAACAACATAAGGAAAAATAAGGAATAGAGTGGCAAACAATATAACATAAGGAAATAAAGCATAAGCAACATAGCAACGAAAATAAAACATAGGCAATATAACAAGGAAGAAAAATAAAGCATAAGTCATATAACAAGAAAATTAAGCATAAGCATATAACAAGAAAATTAAGTATAAACATTCTTACTTGGAGCGGCAGGTCGGAGGCTTGATGTGTGTGTAGTGAGCTGGCAAAAAACTTGGTTCTGATACCAACCTGTAACGCCCGCCCTCCCTGCTAACCCTAAGGGACGGGGCTACGATACTCCATGTACAAATTTTTCTTTTTAAAACAGCGGAAGACTTAAAATAATTTTCTTAGTTTAATAAAAACTTTTCTTTTGTTTTTCTTTTCATCAAATCTGAACTACACTATCATGGCATCAATAATATGATATCAAAATTAGTAGAAACATAACATCAAGTCACACATACGGTACTACAATTCATGATACCAAAGCATAGTTCTTTAAAAGTTTTTAAAGCAGGTTCTTATTTGGTTGCCTAGCCACTGCCACACACATCTCCTTGCCTCTCCTGCTGCTCCTTTAGCTCATCCAGCTTTTTCCTTTATCTGTGGTACAAGGAAAGTAAGCTATGAGCACTCATGGCTCAGTAAGTTCCATTCCTACTCACTAAAACCGAAAATACTCACATGATCAAAGAATATCTCAACATAACATGATCTCAACTAGTCATGGCATAACATATCATACTCTTTAAGCATATCATGCAACATAACAAAATCATAACTAGTCATGGCATATCATCTCTTAAAGCATAGCATGAAACATAACATAATCATATCTAATCATGGCATATCATAGTATCATCATAAGGTGGCATGGCATATCAATCTCTTAAAGCATAGCATGAAACATAACATAATCGTATCTAATCACGGCATATCATAAATCATAGCATCATCACAACATGATCATAAGGTATATGCAATATGATTTTGAAAACATGTATCCGAAAAAACATGTGTATGTCTCATGATCTTTAAAATAATTTCTTCTTACATATATACTTGAACATAATATCAGCATAATCAGGGCCCCGGCTTGTACCACACATAGATAAATCACGTAGATATGTGCGCTTCCTAAGTATATCCAAGGTAGCAAGTCTTGAATCATACTAGGAACTAAGTCCGGATCACACAGCCATAGACCTAGGGGCATACTAAGGAGCCCATCCCTTTGTTTTTACTAGCCTGGATCACACAGCCAAAGGCCTACGGGCTGATTAGGAGCCCACCCTTGGTACAAGCCTTACAAAGTAAAGTAGCATGTATAAAAATGCATCATTTAGTCACATAGCATATCATAGAAGTATGCATCACTTAGGCATACGTTATGTCATAAAAGTATGCATCACTTAGGCATACATCATATCATAAATAGTATGTATCACTTAGGCATACATCATGTCATAAAAAGTATGCATCACTTAGGCATACATCATGTCATAAAAAGTATGCATCACTTAGGCATACATCATGTCATAAAAGCATGCATATTTTCACCACATAGCATATCATGAGAGCATGCATATTTTAGGCACATAGCATATCATCAAAGCATGCATATTTCTATCCACATATCATATCATGAAAGCATGCATATTTTTAGCACATAGCATATCATCAAAGCATGCATATTTCTATCCACATAGCATATCATAAAAGCATGCATATTTTAAGCACATAGCATATCATCAAAGCATGCATATTTCTATCCACATAGCATATCATGAAAGCATGCATATTTTAAGCACATAGCATATCATCAAAGCATGCATATTTCTATCCACATAGCATATCAAGAAAGCATGCATATTTTAAGCACATAGCATATCATCAAAGCATGCATATTTCTAAGCACATATCATATCATGGAAAGTATAAATCACAAGCATACATGTTTAAGCATAAGGGTGTATCATGTGATTATACTATCATAAGAACCATGGTAACATAGTTAGCTTGGGTTCTAAGCTTCCTAATCCCTTGGGTTCTTATCATGGCCGAACCCCCCCTTAGATCTTAATTTAGGTAAAAACAACCTCCAAGCATGTGGAACCTAAATTATCATCACATCAATTTCATAGGAAGCATTATAAGCATGATTAACTTGGTTTCTAAGTTCTCCAAGTCCCTAAACTTCATGTGGCCGAACCCTATCAGGTGTGAAACAAGGTCCCAAATGTCATGAAAGCATGGAAACCTTAAACCATATTTATAGCATTTTTTTCCAAGTAACATAGTAAGCATATTTGAGCTAGTTCCTAAGTTCTTCAAGCCCTTAACATATGTCATGGCCAAAATTTAACAAGTATTCATTAGGGCTAAAAGCAAGCATACAAGCATGTGAACTTGAACTAACATCATGTATAAATTCATAATAAGGCATCATACAATGGGTATGGCCGAAACTTACCCTAGCCTCATTTTAGGTCATTAAACAACATATAGCATGAGAACTTTGGCTTTCTACTTATCATATTTCATGTAGAATGACATGAGCATATTAATTTTTGTTCTATGGTTTCTAGGGCATCTATCCCTTCATGGCCGAAACATACAATGGTCCATTTAGGTCATGGAAAAATTATACAAGCATGTGACTCAATCAACATATTATCCTATTTCCATAAGAAGCATTTTTAACACAATTGGTTTCAATTCTAAGGCCTCTCGGTCATTTAAAACCTACTTGGCCGAGACTCATCAGTGTTTAAATTTGCTTCAAATAGCCTAAAAGCATAGGAAGTCATACAAGTTTCATAGCATGTATAAAGACAAGCATGATAAACATACATGTGAATTGTGTCTTAGGCTTCCTAGGTTTCTTTCCTTTTTCTTTTATTTTTCCTCATGGCCGAAACCTACCAATCTCTAAACTAGGTTTTAAGTGGCCTAAAGCATGGAAAACCTAAGTAAGTTTCATGGCAAAAATTACTAATAACATCATATACAAATTTGGTTCATAAACAAGCTAGGACCCTTGTGATCTTACATGTCATATATTATGTAACTAAATTCTCTATACCCTAATTAAGCATGAGAGCATGAAATAACTTTCATATCTTAATATCACAGAGGTCTTGAGCATGTTAAAATTTTGTTTAAGCTTTTCTAAGCTATCCATCTTATCATGGCCGAAAATCTTAAATGAAGAGTTCATGAATTTCTAGCAATATTCAACATTCAATTCTTTAAGAGAACTCTATATTCTATCATATAAACATGGTTACTTAAATTTAAAGGTCTTCCTAACCCTAAGCTCTTTTCTTGGCCGAAACATATGAGTGGATTTCTTTTGGTTCCAAGTAACTTTCAAGCAAGAAAAACCAATAAAAGACCCTTAGTAATTCATGGAGGGAATCTTGTACTAGTCTGGTTAAACAATGATTTCCCTAACCTCTTTAAAATATTTTTGGCCGAAATTCAAGGGTTAGGTACTCCTCTGACCAAGCATCATATAGGTATAAAAACATGAAGGAAAACCTTCCTACATAGCATAGAAAAATATCATGAAATGAGGACTTGTTTAAAACTTCCTAGATTTGAAAACTCTTCTTTGGCCAAATTTTTCTTAAATTCTATTCTAGGTTTTCTAATCCTCATAAAATCTGAAAAGCACATAAAACGCCTTGTACCACAGGTGAGGGGAAGCTTACATCCTTTTCGCTTGTGGTTCTAAAGTGTGGTGATGGAAGAAGTAGCCTCTTCTTCTAGTTCCCTTCCCTTGATTCCCTTGCTAAGTCCTCCTTGTATCTTAGGCTTTCTTAGGAGAAAACCTTGGCTTGGGGCCGAAAATGGAGGAGAGGGGGCTGAGGTTCTCGGTGATGGAGAGGAGAGAATGAGAGAAATGAGAGAAAAATAAATTCTCCTCTTTACATACTCTCTTTTATGTTAAGGGGAAAGAGGTAGCAAAATTGGTTTTTGCTTTCCTTCTCCCTTAGCCCATTTTCTATTTTCTTTTATTTATTTTATTTTCTAATTTATTCTCATCATTCATGATGAAACAAGGGGAAATGAATCCCCTTAATTCTCCTCTTTAAGTCACGGCAAAGAAGAGAAAGAGGGAGAGAAAAGAAGGAAGGCAAGTTGCCTTTCTCTTGTTCTTTTCTTGTTTTCGTTTGGCTAGCTTTTACTCTCATCCTTATCATGAGTTTCCCTCCTTTGCTATCAATATATTATTCCTATCCCAACTGGTTATTACTCATTAATCCTATCATTTACCTCATAAGAGGTTCAAGGTTCAATCTTTGACCACTCCCTATTTTTATTTCTTTTTATTTATTTTTTCTTCAACATTCTACTAATATTTTTCTAAGGAAAATTCATCATTCTCATATTTATCTTAAAAGATTAGTGGGTGTTACATCATCCGCCCTAGTCGTTCACGCCGGGGAGCTCCAGAGTTGTTCGTTAAGGAGAAAGACGGATCTATGCGGATGTGCATAGATTTTATAGTGCTGAGCAAAGTAACAGTTAAGGACAAGTACCCTCTTTCCAGAATAGATGATCTATTTGATCAACTAAAGAGGGCAATAATGTTCTCTAAAACAGACCTGCGCTTTAGGTACCATCAGTTGGAAGTGAAAGGAAGTGATACACCCAGAACAGTTTCCAGGACCAGATATGGACACTACAAATTTGTAGTCATGCCATTTGGTGTGACTAATGCACCTATGGTCTCCAGAGACTTTATAACAGGCCTTCTAAGGACCACTAATGGGTACGATGTGATATGAATGATAGAGGACCGAGAAGTTAAGAGACTAAGGAACAAAGAGTACCATTAGTGAAAGTCATTTAGAACCAGAAGCACGAGGAAGTTACTTAGGAGCGTGAGAACAGTATGAGACAGAAATATCCGAAATTATTCTAAGTTCGAGGATAAATTTTTAAAAGGTATGGGGGCTTATAACGACCCAATTTTCCTTATTTGGAGTCCTAAAAGTGCTTTAAAATATTTAGAAATACCTTAGAAATATTCTAGAGATTTTTAGAAATTTTTGAAGTATTTTTATACAATTTTTGGAGTTCGTTTGGTATTTTTACCAAAAGAAACAAGTTGCAAAAATTAAAAAAAAATAAGCCGAGATTCGAACCGTAGACCTCCGATCCGAACCCAGCCTTAAGTGAATCCAACTAACCAAGTGTGCTGTGGATATTTTGTGAACATATAGGAACCAAATTATACTTAAGCCATAATAGGAACAGAAATACCAAAATAAAGGGAGCCGAGCAGAGTTCAAATGCGCGACCTCCAACTCGCGCCAAGTCTTAACTGGTCCCGGCTAGCCAAGTGATCAGGCGGATGTTTCATGATAAGAAGGGAAATAAAATTATTTTAACCAACAACCGAACCTAAAAATAACCCTAGGTTATTAAAAGAGGTTAAGTTAAGAGAGTAATTAATTTCTCTCGATCCCTCTCCTCCTCCCTCACGTACACGGCGTCTCTGCTCGAGCGGAAACGAAGCCGAGACGAGGAAGGCTAGGGCTTCACTCCGACGGCCGACGAGAGGCTCTTTCCGACGGGCTTCCACAAATCCACGACCACCTTGTCAAGGAGGACGCGCGGACACAAGGAGAACACCGAGATCGTGAGCTCCTCCGAACCCTAGAAGCAATTTTTCTGGCTGTGAGTTCAAGAACAGCAAGGTAAGTTGTTACTCACCTGTGTTAAGAGTAGTTCCGAATTTGATTGAGCTTTCCTTGTGTCTCTTGATCTTTTTGGAGCATGCTATGAAGTTGATTTCTTGTAAAGCTTGCTGCCGAGGAACTGAGGATTTGGATTCTTGTTTTTCTCCTTGATCTTATTTCCAAAGCATGCTTTCTTTTAGTCTTTAGGTTTCTGCCGAGTACCCCAAAGAAGGGAAATAGGGTTGTCTGTTTAGTTTGCGATTGGTTGCATCAGACCTTGTTTCCTCTTGTTACTTTTTGTTTCCGAATTTTTCTATGAAGATGGTTGGTTTAGGGTGAGCTGCCATGAGTTTCCAAGGGAAGAACATGAAAAGGATTAGGTAAGTGGAGTGTTTTGGCTCCTATTGGTTTCTACCGTGGCACTGAACAGGGAATTGGACTGTGGTTTCGGGTTGTTTGAAGCATGCCTGATGAATTCTGTTGCTTAATGTTATGAACAAGTTTAAATTAGATTTATTTTTAGCTTCAACAGGATTGTTAGCTTTGGGTTATGTTCCCTTGCTACATTCATCCGAGTGTACAAATTTTTACTTGAAGCATGAGCAGATTTTAGTTGCATTTAGCTCTTAGAATTTTGTGTAGCAGTAGGCATGTACCTCAAATGAAGAATTTCAGAATTTGTTAATTCTTATTTAGCTCATAGTTTTAGTACTTTTAGTCAGCCTGTACAATTTCCTTTTCTTTCCTGTTACTATGCAGTTCTAAACTCTTTTGTAGCCATGTATAAGACTGGGTTTCTTTAATGAATTATGCAGTAAAATGGTTTGTGTCTAGTAGACCTTTAGAGACTTATGGGTTGTTGTAAATAAAGCAAAGTTAGTTTCTTTTATAGAATTCCAGCAAAGTTTTTAATAGTTATGTGCCATGAAATGGCCACGAACAGCTGGTTTTGTTTACACTCCAAATTCTGATATTTTCACATGTATCACAGCTTTAGAGGAATAGTTAATCAGAAAAAGAAATAGGTTCAAATAAGCTGGATTTGCCATGAATAGCCCTGTACACTTCAGCTATTGATTTAAAATAGTTACTATCGATTGTTTCTATGATACATTTGCCACGAACAGCTTTATTGGAGCTTAGAACTGTTAGAGTGTATACTAAAAGCCTAGCTTTTGGTATAAACATTTATCTAGAAATAAGAATCACATTGGTCAAATGTCTACATTTATGATAAATGTAGTTGCTCAATTAATTTATATTGTAGATAACATGGTGTGAGGTGTCACATACAGAAGATCATGTTATCGGTTCCTTATAAATTATAAACAGTAGCTCACGACCAAGATGGAAAGGAACAAACCATTAGAAGGTCGTAGTGTAATTAGGTATTAGTTTATCTTAACTATATAATTACATTAGTACACTTAGAGTGTATTGAGTAGGACCATTTGAGGTCGTTCCTTTTATACTGACTTTATAAAGGAACAAAGACCTCAGTTATTATGGAAGTGTGTGCTCTTAATCCTCATATAATAACAAGCATATATATTTGATATTTATTTCTTTAATTTATCAATGGGTGAGATTTAGTTCGATAAATCAATAAGCCCGATAAGTTGGGAAATGATATCACTTATAGTGTGTGTTGTTGATTATAGAAGGAAACTGTGTCCTAGTGATCTAGGTTGAGAATGTCCCCAAGAGGAGCTCATAAGGATTGTCATGTTAAACACTGCAGGTGGACTTAGTCTGACATGACGATGAAGTTGAGTGGTACTACTCTTGGAGCTAGATATTAATTAAGCGAGTTGTCAGTAACTTACTTAATTAGTGGACATTTGTTATCTTAAACACAGGGAGACTAACACACTCATGATAAGAAGGAGCCCAAAATGTAATTTGGGATTGGTGCGGTAGTTCAATAATAGTTCTCTAGTGGAATGAATTATTATTAATAAAATTAAGTTGTGTGTTCGGGACGAGCACGGGATGCTTAATTTTATCGGGAGACCAAAACCAATTCCTCCTCTCGGTCCCTATCGTAGCCTCTTAATTATAGAGTACTATACCCACCTATACCCACCTTCTTACCCATCCTATAGGGGTCGGCTAAGCTAGCTTGGAGACCAAGCTAGGGCCGGCCATGGGTATGTTCATGGGTGAATTCATGTGACCGGCCCTATTAAAAAAAAGGAATTTTAAATTTTAAAATTTTTCTTATGTGGATAATATAATTTAAAAGAGAGTTTAAAAATTTAAATTCTTCCTTTTATAAGATTCTACAAAAGATTAAGAGAAGAGTTAAAATCTCTTTCCTTATTTGTAGATTAAAAGGTTGATTTTAATTTTGGTAAAAACTTTCCTTTTAATTATATTCATGATTTAAAAGAAAGTTTAAAAATTAAAAATTCTCTTTTATTAGTTTCTACAAAAGATTAAGAAAAGATTTAATATCTTTCCTTATTTGTAGATTGAAAGGAGATTTTAATTTTTAGAGATAACTTTTCTTTTTGGAAATTATCCACATGTTTAAAAGAAAGATTTTAATTTATAAAATTTATTTTTATTAACCAATCATAAAGGGATTAAAATTATTGGAGAAATTTTTATAAATTTCTAGAAACAAATTAGGAAGTTTTAATTTTTGTTTTAATTAAAGCTCTCCTTGTTTTGGGGAGAAGAGTGGCCGGCCATTATAATTTGAAAAGAGAAAATTATTTTAATTAAATAAATTTTCCTTTTCAATGGCAAAAGAATTAAGGAAGTTTTTATTAAATTTTCCTTATTTGCTAAGACCAAGGATTATAAAAGAAGGGGTAGAGGAGGCTTCAAAGTGAACAACTCTATTATTTTTCTCCCTCTTTTCTTCCTTGGGTGTGGCCGGCCCTTTCTTTCCTCTCCTCTCCTTTGTGTGGCTGAAACCTTCTCATGGTGGAGATAGCTTTGGTGGCCGGAACTAAGAAGGAGAAGAAGGAGAGAAAAGAAGCCTCTTTTCTAGCATCCCTTGGAGCATGGTGGTGGTGGCCGAACCTCTTCATCCTAGGAGAAATTTTGATGGCTGAAACTTGTAAGGAAGAAGAAGGTGCTAGGTGGTTCTCATCTCGGAAGATCGCTGCCCACACAACGTCCGAGGTTAGAAGAGGAATACGGTAGAAGATCAAGAGGTCTTTCTAAAAGGTATAACTAGTAATTTTTGTTTCCGCATCATACTAGTTATTTTTGGAAATAATACTAAATACAAGAGGCATACGATTCTAGAGTTTCGAATTTGTTTTCGATATAGTGTTCTTTTTTTTTTCTTTCCCTTGTGATTTGATTGTTCTTTTCGGTTAACCTAAAGTTATTTTAGGAAATTAAATATTAGCTTTCCATAAAAGGTTTTGTCTAGTCGGTGGTGGTTGCTCCCATATCCAAGAAGGCCATGTGCCTCGCCACGTCAGTACTGGGAACCAATTATGGAAATTAATATTTAATGAAATTAATAACTTAAGGTGATTTGGGTTGAACGTGTTAAGTTCCACAGGAGACCCAAGTCAAAACCTAAAAGAACGAATAGATTAAGTTTTGGATCAAACGTGTTAAGTTCCGCAGGCGATCCAAAATTTAATTTAAAAGAACACATGGTAGCTAGGAAAAGGTTCAGACATTTGTATAAAATTTTTGTATGGTGGAACCTCTAGGTTTTCCGAGTAGCAACCAACAATTGGTATCAGAGCTAGGGTTTTGCCTCTGTGTATTTGGTATTAGTTTAATTATGCACATGTCATACATAATTTAGGCAGGTTAATAGTAGGATGTACTAACTTTGTGGATGCAGGATCCAACTATTATGGCTTATAGTTATTATGTGTGTGATTGGACCCTTGGACGTGTCAAGGGCATTTTATTGTGTGTGCATGATTGTATTATAAAATACAGCAGGAGCTGTATTTAGTTTTATTAGGATTTTATTTTTGATCTAGATACATGTACATTCCTTTTATGGAATATAGGATCAAAATGTAAAATTCTATTTATGTCGCGGACCGAATCTTGCAAAGCGTGGAACCTTCTAAGGACCAAAGGCGCAGCGGAACTAGGAGCAAGATGGATGCGACAGCTAGACCCGGTGGCAGTGGCCAAATATGGCAGCAGCTTAGGATGACAACACACGGAGGACAACTAGAGATAAAAGCCATAATAGTTGAAAATTAGATTTTCTATTTATTGCTTTTATATTGCGCTGTGTGTGCATGTTAGTTTACATATTTAGTAGGCTAGCATAGTTAAAATTCCTCATTTATAAATAACTAAGTGGGAGAGGTATTTTTAAGTAAATCCCATGGTCTCCATTACTGGTTTGTAAGTGATGCAAACAAGCTTGCGCGTTGGCTCTGAGTGCCTTCCTCCATAACGGATGAGCCTGTTTGTGGATCACTAGAACATACTTCCATTTTTGGATGACTATAGGAAGTTAATTAAGAGCGTGTGATTTTCCCCAACGGATGGGGCATAATCTTATTAATGGACTTAGTGTCAAGTAATGGTATACACTTAGACACATCTAATATTATCCTCCCCATCGGAGTCACTGCTATTATTTGTATGACCAAATGATACCAACTATTAATTTTATTTGTCAAAAAGTTAGGTTGACAAGATAATAAAATTAATGGGTTAAAACCCTCCTTTTACAAATGTTGAATTTGTATACGTCCACACTAACGTGGCATGCAAAATTCACGGTGTTTGAGGTGTAGGTGAATTTAAATAATATTGTTGGAGGAATCAATATTTTTTTTAAATTCAAAAGTTTTTGACCAAATATTTGATCAAAGACAGATCAACAATTAATTTTATTCGTCATAAAGTAAAGTTGACAAGATAATAAAATTAATGAATAAAATCTCCTCTTCGATTTTGTATACGTCCACACTATCGTGACATACAAAATTCATGGGATTTTTAAGGAGTTGATTTTGACCAAATATTTTTGTGATTCTTAGGATTTAAATATTTGTCAATCCCCTAGTAGTCATACTATAGAAAAGGCTTAGTAGTCCCAATTGTAATGATTGGAAATAGGACTTGGACATTAAGGTAGACTGTCTTCTTAAAACTAAGAACAACATAGGTGTATTTAATTCATTAGTTGAAACATGTTTAGTGGTGTTATCTACCAGAACCTGGAGTGCAGATACAGATGTCATTAATCATGTCCGCAATTCATTGCAGGGTTCCAGGAAACCCGGCAACTAAATAAAAATTAAAACACCGTCCACATGGGCACTACTGTAAAAATGGTAGCTGTTGCAGTGGGAGATGTTTATCTTTTGATAAGAATAAAATATGGATTTTTGAGTAATTGTCTTTACGCACCAAGTTTAGAAAGAACTAGTTTTCAGTTTCTAAACTATTCAAAGAACTTGATATTCTGCCTCTTTTAATAACAAAGTTGTTATTAAGAAAAAGAGGGAAGTTATCTGTTCTGGTACGTTGGTTGGCAATTTATAAATCCAATAACTCTCACGATGCAACAAATAGAAATTAGTAACACATCTTCTAACTTTAAGAGAAAGTAACCTTCGGAAATGAACCAATTATATCTTTGGCATCTAAGGCTAGGTTATATAACTTGAGTATGATTCATTGGTAGCTGATGAACTTTTGGGTTCATTAGTAGTGGAAATTTTTCCAACCTGCGAGTCTTACTTGGAAGGAAAAATAACCAAGAAGCTTTTAAGTCTAAGGGGTATGGAGTCAAAGATATGTTGAAATTGGTTCATTCTGATTTGTGTGATCCTATGACTATCCAGACAAGAGGTAGTATTGAATATTTCGTCTATTTTATAGACAACTATTCAAGATACAAATAAATTTTCTTAATGTACCGCAAGACTAAGTACTTTGATTAGTTCAAAGAGTACAAGACTGATGCGGAGAAATGTTAAAGTCACTATGGTAAGATCGTAGTGGCAAGTACCTCTTGGGAGAATTTAGGAGTCACTTATCAGAAGTAGGGATTAAATCCCAACTAACTGCACCTGGTACACCCCTACAGAATGGTGTAGTAGAAAGAAGGTATAAGACTCTTATAGAAATAAGGAGATTGATGATGAATTACCAAATTCATTTTAAGGAGATGCTCTAGAAACGGAAGTGAACATAGTACCTTCCAAAGTCATAACTCTCTACTCATATAGAATTGTTGAATAAGCGTAAGCCTATTTTGAAGCATATTCGGATTCAGGTAGTCCAGCACATATGCTGAAGAGAGACAATGATAAGTTGGACAGGAATTCACTTGTTTGTGGGTTATCCTAGAGAAATGAAAGTAGGTTTATAGTCTTAAAAATCAGAAGGTCATTATTAGCATCAATGATCGATTTTAGAAAAGGACTATGTAATGAACCACGTGCTCATAAGTAAATTTATTCTTAAGGAAATAATAAAGGACATGTCTAACCTAGTACCAACTGTACAAGATGAGATACCACAAGAAAACTACAACACGTATCACAAATGATACACAATTGCAGAAAGTGCCTTGTCATAGTGGGAGGGTTGTTAGGCAACCTAAATAGGTTCATGTTTTGGGAGAGTTTTTGGATTCGATCCCTGGAGGACATGAACCTGATCTCCGGTCATATGATGAAGTACTCCAAGATAAAGATGCAAGCATCTTGGCAAAGAGTAATGAATAACATAATTAGAATATATGTATTCTAATAAAATCTTGAAGCTTATAGAATCACGAAATGGTGTAAAAGCCGTTGGGTGTAAAAAGGTCTATAATAGGAAAAGAGGGATAGACAGGAAGGTAGTAACTTTCAAAGCAAGGCTTGATGAAAAAGGAAACTTTTTCACTGGTAGCCATGCTTAAGTCTATCCGGATTCTTTTATCTATTTGGCAAGTGGATGTCAAGACAACATTCCTTAATGAAAGTCTTGAAGAAAGCATCCATATAAAGCAACCAGAAGGGTTCATTGCAAAGGGCTAAGAGCATCTTGTGTGCAAGCTCAATCAGTCTATGGACTGAGGTAAAGCTTCAAGGTCTTGGAACATCCGGTTTATCAAAGTAATCCAGATCTATGGATTTAGTAACCGGATAAGTCTTGTGTATACAAAAGGTGTGATGGAAACGTGGTGGTATTTCTTGTACTATACGTAGATAACATTTCTGGTAGTTGGAAACAATATCAAAATGTTGTCAGAAGTAAAGGTATGGTTGTCCAAATAATTCGATATAAAGGACTTGGGAAAATGTATATATTTTTGAGATCAAAAGGGATCGAAAGAAAAAATATATTTTACTTATCCCAAGCTTGATACATCGGAAAATCCTTGCTCGTTTTAAGCATGCAAAACTCCTCGAAAGGTTTCTTACCTTTTAAGCATGGAGTGTCTTTATCTAAAGAGATGTCTCCAATGACATCAAAGGAGATTGAGGACATGTAGGCAGTTCTTTATGCTTCGGCAGTTAGACAACCTAATGTATGCTATGCACGAGATCAGAAATCTGTTTTGCCAATGGCATAGTTAGCAGATATCAAAGTAACCCTAGACAAGAACATTGGACTGCAGTAAAGCATATATTAAAGTACCTTAGAGGCGCTAGAGATTATATGCTAGTTTACAAGGCAGTTAATTTGGTCCCTGTGAGTTACACGGATTTTGACTTCCAATCGGATAGGGACAATAATAAGTTGACCTCAGGGTTTTTGTGTTTACTTTAGGAGGAAAAGTCATAACTATGGAAGAGTGATAAGCATAGGTGTTTTTCTGGACTCCACCATAGAAGCTGAGTATATGGCAAGCCTCTAAGGTAGCCATAAAAGCTGAATGACTTAATTACCTCAAGATAGACTTAGATATGATTTCTAGTTTGTCCAAAAATTATTACAATTTATTGTAATAATAATGGTGCAGTAACAAACTCGAAGAAACCATGAGTCTATAAGGCAAGTAAACACAATAGAGCGCAAGTACTACCCAATACGAGAAATCGTATAAATGAGGAGAAGTTGTTGCTGCCTAGATTACATCAGGTGATGACCTATAGATCCTTTCACTAAGGTCCTTAAGGCAAGAACTTTTGATAGGCATGTTGAAGGGTTGGGAATCAGATGTATGGCAGCAGATATGGCAGCTTAGTCTTTTAGTATAAGTGGGAGATTGTTAGAGTGTATACTAAAAGCCTAGCTTTTGGTATAAACATTTATCTAGAAATAAGAATCACATTGGTCAAATGTCTACATTTATGATAAATGTAGTTGCTCAATTAATTTATATTGTAGATAACATGGCGTGTGGTGTCACATACAGAAGATCATGTTATCGGTTCCTTATAAATTATAAACAGTAGCTCACGACCAAGATGGAAAGGAACAAACCATTGGAAGGTCGTAGTGTAATTAGGTATTAGTTTATCTTAACTATATAATTACACTAGTACACTTAGAGTGTATTGAGTATGACCATTTGAGGTCGTTCCTATTATACTGACATTATAAAGGAACAAAGACCTCAGTTATTATGGAAGTGTGTGCTCTTAATCCTAATATAATAACAAGCACATATATTTGATATTTATTTCTTTAATTTATCAATGGGTGAGATTTAGTTCGATAAATCAATAAGCCCGATAAGTTGAGAAATGATATCACTTATAGTGTGTGTTGTTGATTATAGAAGGAAACTGTGTCCTAGTGATCTAGGTTGAGAATGTCCCCAAGAGGAGCTCATAAGGATTGTCATGTTAAACCCTGTAGGTGGACTTAGTCTGACATGACGATGAAGTTGAGTGGTACTACTCTTGGAGCTAGATATTAATTAAATGAGTTGTCAGTAACTCACTTAATTAGTGGACATTCGATATCTTAAACACAGGGAGACTAACACACTCATGATAAGAAGGAGCCCAAAATGTAATTTGGGATTGGTGCGGTAGTTCAATAATAGTTCTCTAGTGGAATGAATTATTATTGATAAAATTAAGTTGTGTGTTCGGGGCGAGCACGGGATGCTTAATTTTATCGGGAGACCAAAACCAATTCCTCCTCTCGGTCCCTATCGTAGCCTCTTAATTATAGAGTACTATACCCACCTATACCCACCTTCTTACCCATCCTATAGGGGTCGGCCAAGCTAGCTTGGAGACCAAGCTAGGGCCGGCCATGGGTATGTTCATGGGTGAATTCATGTGACCGGCCCTATTAAAAAAAAGGAATTTTAAATTTTAAAATTTTTCTTATGTGGATAATATAATTTAAAAGAGAGTTTAAAAATTTAAATTCTTCCTTTTATAAGATTCTACAAAAGATTAAGAGAAGAGTTAAAATCTCTTTCCTTATTTGTAGATTAAAAGGTTGATTTTAATTTTGGTAAAAACTTTCCTTTTAATTATATTCATGATTTAAAAGAAAGTTTAAAAATTAAAAATTCTCTTTTATTAGTTTCTACAAAAGATTAAGAAAAGATTTAATATCTTTCCTTATTTGTAGATTGAAAGGAGATTTTAATTTTTAGAGATAACTTTTCTTTTTGGAAATTATCCACATGTTTAAAAGAAAGATTTTAATTTATATAATTTCTTTTTATTAACCAATCATAAAGGGATTAAAATTATTGGAGAAATTTTTATAAATTTCTAGAAACAAATTAGGAAGTTTTAATTTTTGTTTTAATTAAAGCTCTCCTTGTTTTGGGGAGAAGAGTGGCCGGCCATTATAATTTGAAAAGAGAAAATTATTTTAATTAAATAAATTTTCCTTTTCAATGGCAAAAGAATTAAGGAAGTTTTTATTAAATTTTCCTTATTTGCCAAGACCAAGGATTATAAAAGAAGGGGTAGAGGAGGCTTCAAAGTGAACAACTCTATTATTTTTCTCCCTCTTTTCTTCCTTGGGTGTGGCCGGCCCTTTCTTTCCTCTCCTCTCCTTTGTGTGGCTGAAACCTTCTCATGGTGGAGATAGCTTTGGTGGCCGGAACTAAGAAGGAGAAGAAGGAGAGAAAAGAAGCCTCTTTTCTAGCATCCCTTGGAGCATGGTGGTGGTGGCCGAACCTCTTCATCCTAGGAGAAATTTTGATGGCTGAAACTTGTAAGGAAGAAGAAGGTGCTAGGTGGTTCTCATCTCGGAAGATCGCTGCCCACACAACGTCCGAGGTTAGAAGAGGAATACGGTAGAAGATCAAGAGGTCTTTCTAAAAGGTATAACTAGTAATTTTTGTTTCCGCATCATACTAGTTATTTTTGGAAATAATACTAAATACAAGAGGCATACGATTCTAGAGTTTGAATTTGTTTTGATATAGTGTTCTTTTGTTTTCTTTCCCTTGATTGTTCTTTTCGGTTAACCTAAAGTTATTTTAGGAAATTAAATATTAGCTTTCCATAAAAGGTCTTGTCTAGTCGGTGGTGGTTGCTCCCATATCCAAGAAGGCCATGTGCCTCGCCACGTCAGTACTGGGAACCAATTATGGAAATTAATATTTAATGGAATTAATAACTTTAGGTGATTTGGGTCGAACTTGTTAAGTTCCGCAGGAGACCCAAGTCAAAACCTAAAAGAACGAATAGATTAAGTTTTGGATCAAACGTGTTAAGTTCCGCAGGCGATCCAAAATTTAATTTAAAAGAACACATGGTAGCTAGGAAAAGGTTCAGACCTTTGTACAAAATTTTTGTACAGTGGAACCTCTAGGTTTTCCGAGTAGCAACCAACAAGAACAACCCCTCTTGGAGCTTGTTGTAGTCCAGATTTTAATGGCTTTGTTTTCCATGCTGCAGATTTTATGTACAGCTAGTGTGCCTTGTTTCCATGCTTCAGATTTTCTGTACAGCTAGTGTACTTTGTTTCCATGCTTGGATTTTCAGTACAGCTAGTGTGCTTTGTTTTCCCTTGCTTTGGATTTCCTGTACAATATCATTTTAGTAGATGGCATTTCTTTTGCTTGAGCTAAATGACTTGTCTATACTAAGAGGATTTAACTGTCCCATTTAACTCTGAGGTAACATTTTAGTAGTCAAAGGTTTCCATTGTGCAAATTTATATAGAACCCCAGACCCCGGAGTCAAATTACGTTGAACCATCTTCACACCCTGTATCTCTTTCTGCATGAATGACAGGAGATCCCTTTTATGTTTTGTAACAACCCAAATTTCTCCATTTCGAGCCCCAAAAGTAATTTAAAAATATTTAAAAATGCTATAGAAAAATTCTAGAGATATTTAGAAATTTTTAAAGTATTTTTATGTAATTTTTGTTGTTTGGTATTTTTACTAAACGAAGGAAGTTTCGACAAAAAAATGTTCAAGTCGAGATTCGAACCGTAGACCTCAGACCTGAACCGTGCTTTAACCGAATCCAACTAGCCAACTGTTCTGGAATTGTTTTGTGAATGAATATGGAGCAATATCTATTTAAGCAGTAGTTAATGAATATGAAATAAATTGGAATAAGAAGGGATGCAGCCGAGACTCGAACCCGCAACCCGAGCCTTAAGCAGAACGCAACCAACTAAGTGTTCCACGGGAGTTTTGTTAATCAAGTAGGGAACGAAATATATTTAAGTTATAGTGGAGAACAGAAATAGAACCAAGGTATTAAAGGATGAGTTAATAGCATTTGGGATTTTAATTTACCCGAACCCTAACCTCTCTTCCTCTCCTCTCTCATGACGGCACGACTTCTTCTTGAGCAAAACCACGGCAACAAGCACGCAGGTCTCCGGCGCCGGCGAAAGGCTTTTTCCGGCCGGTCTTCACCCGTGCGTGACCATCTCGACGAGGGGAGCTCGGAAACACAAAGAAGCCGCGAAAACTGCAAGCAACCGAAACCCTAGAAGCGTTTGAGCCCTCTTCCTCGGCTGTAAGTCCAAGAAACCTCATGGTAAGTTGCTACTCACCTGTGGTAAGAGTAGCTCCGAATTTACTTTGGTGTTTCCTTGTTTTCTTGAGTTTTGCCATGAAGAATCTTGGTTTTTGTTTGCTGCAGTGAACCCTAAAGAAAGAAGAGAAGAATTAGTTCAGTTTAGGCATGAAGGACAGATTTGATTTAGGTTTTAGTTTCCTTCTTTAATTCGGATTAACCTGTACATTCTTTGCTGTCGTGAGTTTCAAAGAAGAACATGAATGGTAAGGTTCAAGCATGCGGGCTGTTTTACCTCAAGCTTTGTAGCTAGAATTCGGATTTTGTTGTCCTAGGCAAGGAGCATGAAGAACAATTATGATTTTAGTTTTCCAGTAGCAAAATTTCTGTTCTCTTTTGATTTCTGTGATACCTAGAGTGAAGTTTCTGTTCTTCGTTTGGCAGGTGGCTTCTCTATATGGGTATGGATGAAGGTTTCCATAGATAGGCTAGTAGGTAAATTGGTACGGATTGATAGAATAGATCCAAGCTTCTAGTATCCTTTTGTGTCTACAATAGGTAGGGGACGGTTTGTATGTTTTGCATGGGAAAAGGCAGCCAAGGGGAAGGGAGTTTCTGTTGTTGGTATTTTAAAAGAAATCTAGAGTTTGCTTATATGTAGATTAGTGCCAAATTTAAATCAGTTTTAGGTTGTTCCTGCTATTGTTTCCCCTTGTTTCCGGAACATGTGTACAGAATAGGTGATCTGTTCGGTTTCAAGCTTTGATTTGGTTTCCTTTGTTTTAATTCTGTCATAATATCTCAGTTTAGATTCTTAAGAAATGGTTTTATACGGAGCATCTCAGTTTAGATATTTATCATCTCAGTTTATATATTTAGCATCTCAATTTAGATTCTTAAGAAATGGTATGTATGAGTATATGTAGCAGAAATGGCATGTATATGGCTTGTATAAGTAACATCTCAGTTTATATGAAGGTTTGTTCAAGGAGTGTTGTTTTTGAAGCTTTCTATTGTGAGTCTCATAAAGAAGAGGAAAAGGGATTTAAATGGATTATGCATGTAGATTAGACTCCTCAGCCTTATAATTTGAGTTTCATGTTTAGATATTTATTTACTGTTACCTTAATGGGTACGAGTGGATCATTTTGGAACCCTACAGGTTTTAGTTTTGGTTGTGCTATGTTTTTGACATGAATAGCCTAGTCTTAGGAGAATTTGGCAGAGTGGTTTTGATGGATTGAGTTTCAATTGATGATGCTAATACTCCTCTTTATCGGGTTTCTAAAAAAAAGTCAGAATAGATCTTTGGTACATTAGGCTATGGATGATAGTGTTATCTCTTTAGTGTAGAAGTGTGGATGAAAGAGTGAAGATGAGCATAAGTAATATGTTGTTTTGGTGAGTATCATGTATTAAAACTAAAGATGATTTGAATTGATGTAATGAAATTAACAGGTGAGAAGTATGTGAGTAATTTAGATATGCTACTTTTATTCAGGTATACAAATTTGAGGTTTAGATATGCTACTTTCATTCAAGTATACAGATTTGAGGTTCTATATTCTAGCATGAGGTTTAGATAGGTTTTCTTGATACACTCATTCTGGAATACAGATTTGAGTTCCAACGTGAGGTTTAGATATGTTTCCTTGCTACCGGATTTTTCCATCAAGCTTCACATAAGTTTAGAGCCAGCTAGTTGAGTTCTTTTAATTTGAGGCATGCAGTATAGGTTTTAAATCCAATAAGTTTTAGATTTAATTTAAGCTTGTATGATATGCAAACTTTCATAAGTATTGCTTGCATATTTTGATAAGTATTGCATGCAGAATTCTAATCTTAGAACAGACTTTTATTAAGCTTAATATGTAGAATTTTATTAGCATAGTAGGCAGATTTTTTATTTAAGCATTTCAAAGTTAGAATTTTCTTAAACATTTCAGTTTTAAAGGAAGCATTCTTTTAGAAGTGTTAACAAGTATAAGAAAGATAAAGAAAAGAAATAAAAAGGTCAAGGCCTTAAGTAGATTCCAAAGACAACTTTAGGGATTTTTGGCATACAAGGTGCTTATTAAAATGCCAAGGCATTTAAAAAAGAAGTAACTAAGATATTTTACTTTGAAGAGGCTAGTACCCAACTTCCGAAGTTGTCATTAAACAAATCCAAGTGTCCAATTCCGAAGTTTTGGCCCTAGTAGACCGAGGTCTGCTCTTTTAGGATTGGTGGCTCGCTACCCCAACCTATTAGGGAACGCGCATAAGATGGTATTATGTCTGGGCCCAAGAGAAGTTGATTACCATTTTGAAGTATTATAAGTATAAGCTTTTGAACATGTAAAATAAGTTTCACATAAGTATAAAAGTATTAAAGTATAAGTTTTAAACAAGTGAAATAAAAGAATAAGTTTTTAAGCAAACGAAATAAGTTTCAGGAAGTGTTTAGAATTCAGCAAGTTTTAGTTTTCTTTCTGTTAGCATGTTATTCTGATTAGCTTTACATGTCTAGAATTTCAGTATGCATTATTCTTTTGCTATTAGATGAGTATGTGTAGTAGTTTTCTTAGAGTTTTCAGTTTTTGGATTTCAGTATGTTTACATGCATATTCGAGTTTTTGTGAGTTAGATAGCGCTTACTAAGCATTTTGCTTATAGATTGCATTTCCTCTTACTGCAGATACAGGAAAGGAAAAGATTTAGCAAAGGAAGGCGACAAGGTAGCGCGGATGGTGTGTGATGCCAGGACTATGGGAGAGACTTGGGATGTTATTGAGTTTTCTGCATTTTAGTGATTAAGATACATTTGAAGTTGTACTTTAAGATTCATGTTATTTGGGTTTATTGTTGTTCTAGGTTGCATGCTAAGATGTACTTAGTTTAGTATGTATGTACTTTTGGGTTATTTTTTATGTGAGTAGTGTTTGATACTTATTTAACTGCGTGAGAGTTTGTTATATGTTCCAGTCACCTGTGGCTGATGTATATTATGTTTATATCTAAGTTTATGGTCACCAGTGTTGGGATCGTTCGTACTCGGCTAGAGAGGGGGGGTGTGAATAGCCACCCCAAATTCTCGCGTTCTTCCTACAGTTAGGGTTAGTCGCAGCGGAAATACAAGGAAGAAACTAAGGAGAAGAAAAAAAACAAACCGATGTAACGAGGTTCGGAGATGAACTCCTACTCCTCGGCGTGTCCGTAAGGTGGACGAAGCCTACCAATCCGTCGGTGGATGAGTCCCTGGAGAACCGGCTAAATATGAGCTCCTTATGGGTGGAGAAACCTCGCCACAACTACTTCTTGCAACAGCAAGATAAGGAGTACAAATACAAGAGAAGCAAGAAGTAAATACACAGCAAATGTAAACAACCCTTGCCTTCTTGTCGACTATTGAAGAAGCAACAGCTTCTCAGACGCCAACCACAGCAGCAGCTCAGTCGGAGTCCCAGCCGAAGGAAGAAGCTCATGCGAAGCTTGCGAAGAAGAGCTCAACAAAGCTCAAGCACAACAACACTTCAGAAAGGCTAAGAGAAGAGAAAGAAGCGAGTACGAAGATGCCCTCGTCTCCTTTATACCGCCAAGAAGAAGCAATGAAGAAACTAGCCGTTGCGTTGCAACGGCTAGAACCGATTGGTCGTGGACCGATCAGGCCCTCGCTGATCGGTCCCCGATCGACCGGTGCTCGTAAACTCAGGCGTACTTCGACGGCCTGCGGACCGATCAAAGAATACCGGATCGGTCCACGACCGATCCCAACTCTTGGCTTTGAAGCTCTTCCTTCCGCGACATCGTCTCTGATCGGTCGCCACGACCGATCGAGCTCCCGATCGGTCCACGCACCGATCGCGCCTTCTCGCGGCTTCGATCACCCGATCGGTCTCAGATCGATCGATACCGATCAAGAGCACATCGATTTTTCGATCGGTCACTGCCGATCAGATAACTAGTGACTTGGTTTTTGCCCAAACCAAGTCCCAAGCCTTCCAAATCAACATTCGGTCAACCTCGACCTATTGGTACTTCATTCCTAGCATCCGGTCACCCTTGACCTGCTAGATTCGCCAAGTGTCCGGTCAATCCTTTGACCTACTTGGACTTTCCTCAACACCGATGTCCGATCATCCCCGATCCATCTGGATTTTTCCTGGCTTCACTCACCGGACTTTCACCGGCTTCACTCACCAGATTTCACCGCCTAACATCCCGCTTAGGACTTTTTCACCGCCTGCTTCACTCACCAGACTTTCCAACCGCCTAACATCCCGCTTAGGACTTTCCCACCGTCGCTTCACTCACCAGACTTTCCACACGCCTAACATCCCGCTTAGGACTTTCCCACCGCCGCTTCACTCACGTGACTTTCCACCGCCTAACATCCCGCTAGGACTTTCCCACGTGTCAAGCTCCCTGCTTGGACTTCTCCGTGCCAAGTCTCCATACTTGGATTTTTCCAGCCAAGTCTCCATACTTGACTTTTCCTGCCAAGTCTCCACACTTGACTTTTCATGCCAAGCTCCCTCGCTGGACTTTTCCAGCAAGTTCCCCGCTTGGACTTTTTCCGCTACAAGTCTCCATACTTGGACTCTTTCCCGAATCAGGTCAACCAGGTCAACCTAGACCTACGGTTGCACCAATAATCTCCCAAACATCTATTCTTGTCCCATATCAAGAATACAACTCTTCCACGAGTGTCAAACATCAAAATACAACTCAACTATGTCAACCTTGACCTAAGGTTGCACCAACAATCTTCCTAAGTCAAACATCAAAATACAACTTGAGTCAGGTCAACTCAAGTCAGGTTAACCAGGTTAACCTTGACCTATGGTTGCACCAACAATCTCCCCCTTTTTGATGTTTGACAAAACCATAATCAAGTTAATGTTCTTCCTTGAACATTATCTAGAACATTCTCCCATTCTCCAACACTCTCCCCCTTTTTGACACACATCAAAAAGAGAGAATCAAGGTCAAGAGTTTCCTCCTAATGAAAGTCCCATACCTTTCATTGAAACTCTTAATTTCCCTCTTGATACTAAACTCAACAATCAACTTAGTGACAATCCTATGTCACTAATCCTCAAAAGTCTTAAGGAGTAAAAACTCCCCCTAAGAGTCAACTCCCCTTGACAATTAGGTAAAAACTCCCCCTAAAGATCAACTCCCCCTTGACCATTGCACCAACAATGTCTTGGAGAGTTTCAAACCTTTAGAAACCGGAAACTCAACTCCCAAAAATTGAAATTTCAGACACCTGCTGAAAATCAGAAACTGGCACGCACTGATCGGTCCTAAGACCGATCAAAAATACCCTGGATCGGTCCCCAGACCGATCCATGCTTCATTGATCGCACTGGATCGTCACTGATCGGTCACCAGACCGATCAGGCCTTCACCAGATCGCACCAAGCTCTCTGGATCTTACTGGATCTGTCTGCAGACCGATCAGGACTTCCCTGGATCGGTCCCCAGACCAATTCAGACTCTGACAGGAGATTTCTGAAATTTCCTTCCCGAAATTCAGAAACTCCTAGAAAATTTCAGAAAATTCAAAAAATTATGAAATTTTGAGGATACATTCCTCATAACATATACTATCATGGAAAAATAGTTTTCTATGAAAATAACTTCCATTTTTCAATCTTGATACAAAGTTCAAAAACTTTGAAATAGTTCAAGTTTAACTCAACTTTGTATCACAATGTTCAATGATGAATGCAATCACTAAGATGGCTTCATCAAGGTTTTCCAAATCAATTTCAAAATGGTTTTAAACCTTTTAATTTAGGACCATAATCTTAGGGCTAAATGTACATGACTTGTACACAAGCTTTCCCTATGATCCTCCATTTCTTGAATTAGGCTAATCTAGGTACAAGAACTATGCACCTTGATCCTAATTCATGATCCTAATATCTCACACACATCTAAAGTGTATCAAACACATCCATGGCAATTTTGATGTGAGATATGGGTTTAGGTATCTTAGACTAAGGTCTCATGCATTTTCTAAACACAAATTTGATCTCAATATCAAAATATGTTTTTCATCCTTAAATCAATTCAATTGATTATTAATGCAAGAGATGATGACATGGCATAAAATGGTATCATAAATGAAAACATGTGCCAATGTCATGATGTCATGGCATAAAGTTTGAAACTTAAATAAACATGACATAAAAACTAGCCTAAGCATTATCATGACATTTCAAATGATAATAAAACTAAACATGATGTCATGACATGTGAGGGCAAACAATCATGGCAAGATTTAGCATAAATAAATATACCTAGATTACCTATCTAAGTATCCTTAACCACTTGGCTAACTTCAAATTTAATCCTAGATTGCCCCAAAATGCCAAAATCCTAATTTTGACACTTCTTGAACTCTAGATTAATTCATGCCACTTAAAGATCAAATTTATCCTCAAAACTTGGCATGTTTCATTTTTCCTCGAGAGTTCTCTAGATTTTCCCAAATTGTGCCAATTGAGATTAAAAATGAAATTTCCAATCTTTAGGCACATTTAACTCTTCAAAGGAGTAAATGATAATTCCATTTCATTTTCAAAAGTTCTCAAAACCTTGAAAATGCTCCTTGAGTGTCAATTTCCTCAAAGTTGGGTTAACTACCCTTCTAATCGGAGTTGACACTCTCTAACCCATTTATGGGGTAGAGAAGATGCTCGTAGGAACCCAATACCTATTAGAGTTCATTGGGTTCACTAAATATTCACTAGGGATAACTTCCCTAGCAACCCTCCTAATGACCCTCTTAGGCTTTAAAGCCTTGGTCATTTGGGTCTCATCAAGGTCAACTATAGGGGTGACTCCCCTTGTGACCTTGGTAATGGTCTTCCTAGCCCTAGGTTTTGTTCCATAATCGAATGAAACATTATGATAAGTGGGCTTGACCAATTGGGACTTAGGTTTGTGACCCAAACCTTTCTTGTCCTTGGAGTTGGGTTTTTGACCCCTAGACCCTAGAGTCAAATCCTTAAGAGCCTTTTCTAGAGAGTCAAGTCTTGACCTCAAGACTTGATTTTCTTTCTCTAATACCTCAAGTTTTGATTTATCATGTTTCTTTGCGGTATTCCTAGGCATGTGTCTAGATGATTTGGGATTTCTATCTAGATTTTCCTTAGCCTTAGATGAGTTAATTCTAGGGTTAGCATTTCTAGAATTGTTCTTATCTAGGCTAACATGCTTGGCTCCTAAGCACATGTATCGATTTCTAGTGTTAACATGCTTATCATTATTGACAATGGCAATAAGACTACTAGCATGCATCCTACTAGAATTGCAAGAATGAGCTTTAAATGTTACCTTAGGGTTTGCCTTAGCTCCCCCTTTACATGTGTTTGGCCTCTTGTCCTTGTGAGGTTGCCTCCCCCTTGGACATTGACTCCTATAGTGTCCCCGTTGCTTGCATTGGAAGCACACCACGTGCTTCTTGCTCTTGCATGTCGGGACTCCGGCTTCCTTGACCTTTGGTGCCGGTGGAGTCTTTCTAACCCTCTTTGGACACTTACTCTTGTAGTGCCCAAACTTCCTACACTCAAAACACATTATGTGTAATTTGCTTGAAATCACAGTGTTTGAGTTACCTAGGGTTGTGGATGTAGATGAGCTTTCTTCTTCATCCCTTCCGGAGGTAGATGCCTCTTCTTGCTCCGATCTTGAACAAGAGCTCTCCTCCTCTTCTTCCTTGGATGTTGAGTAGCCCTCAACTCCCAATTCGCTTCCTCCATGATGTGAGCTACTTGGCTCACTAGGCTCCTCTTCATGGAATTTTGCCAAATTGTTCCACAATTCCTTGGCATTGTTGTACCTATCTATCTTGCACAAAACATTATTAGGTAAAGCAAATTCAATAATTTTTGTTACCTCGTCATTGATTTCGGATTGTCGGATTTGCTCTTTCGTCCACTCCTTCTTCTTGATAGGTTTTCCTTCCTCATCCATCGGAGGGGAAAACCCTTCTTGTACACAAAACCAATTTAACATATTAGTCCTAAGAAAATACATCATCCTTACCTTCCAATATGTGAAGTTGTCGTGAGACTCGTAGAAGGGTTGAATCGTGACATCTTCTCCATAGAGATCCATCTCAAGCCCGTGCTCCCCCGGGTGTTGATCCGTCGAAGAGCGGCCTCGCCTGATACCACCGCTGGGAACGCTCAGACTCGGCCAGAGAGGGGGTGTAAATAGTCACCTAAATTCTCGCTTCTTCCTACAGTTAGGGTTAGTCGCAGCGGAAATACAAGGAAGAAACTAAGGAGAAGAAAAACAAACCGATGTAACGAGGTTCGGAGATGAACTCCTACTCCTCGGCGTGTCCGTAAGGTGGACGAAGCCTACCAATCCGTCGGTGGATGAGTCCCCGGAGAACCGGCTAAATATGAGCTCCTTATGGGTGGAGAAACCTCGCCACAACTACTTCTTGCAACAGCAAGATAAGGAGTACAAATACAAGAGAAGCAAGAAGTAAATACACAGCAAATGTAAACAACCCTTGCCTTCTTGTCGACTGTTGAAGAAGCAACAGCTTCTCAGACGCCAACCACAGCAGCAGCTCAGTCAGAGTCCCAGCCGAAGGAAGAAGCTCACGCGAAGCTTGCGAAGAAGAGCTCAACAAAGCTCAAGCACCGTAATGCAGCCAGAGCGTAAGAGAAGAGAAAGAAGCAGAGTACGTAAGATGCCCGCCTCCTTTATACCGCCAAGAAGAAACAATGAAGAAACTAGCCGCTGCATTGCAACGGTAGAACCCCGACGGTCTGTGGACCGATCAGGCCCTGCGCTGATCGGTCCCCAGACCGAACAGTCAGTGCACAGAAAATTCTGTGCGTACTCTGATCGGTCTGTGGACCGATCAGGCCACAGCTGGATCGGTCCACAGACCGATCCCAACTCTTGGCTTTGAAGCTCTTCCTTCCGCGACATCGTCTCCTGATCGGTCGCCACGACCGATCAGGGAAGCTCCTGATCGGTCCACAGACCGATCAGGCGTCTTTCTCGCGGCTACTGATCGGTCTGCAGACCGATCAGATACCGATCAGTAGCACACTGATCGGTTACTGATCGGTCACCAGACCGATCAGATAACTAGTGACTTGGTTTTTGCCCAAACCAAGTCCCAAGCCTTCCAAACCAACATTCGGTCAACCTCGACCTGTTGGTACTTCATTCCTAGCATCTGGTCACCCCTTCCCCGCCAAGTGTCCGGTCAATCCCTTTGACCTACTTGGACTTTCCTCAACACCAGATGTCCAATCATCCCTGATCCATCTGGATTTTCCCTTGCCTGGCTTCACTCACCCGGACTTTCACCTAGCTTCACTCACCCGGACTTTCACCTGGCTTCACTCACCAGGATTTCCACACTGCCTAACATCCCAGTTAGGACTTTCTCACTGCCTGGCTTCACTCACCAGGACTTTCCAACTGCCTAACATCCCAGTTAGGACTTTCCCACTGCCTGGCTTCACTCACCAGGACTTTCCACACTGCCTAACATCCCAGTTAGGACTTTCCCACTGCCTGGCTTCACTCACCAGGACTTTCCACCTGCCTAACATCCCAGTTAGGACTTTCCCTCGTGTCAAGCTCCCTGCTTGGACTTCTCCGTGCCAAGTCTCCATACTTGGACTTTTCCAGTGCCAAGTCTCCATACTTGGACTTTTCCCGTGCCAAGTCTCCACACTTGGACTTTTCGCGTGCCAAGCTCCCTGCTTGGACTTTTCCAGTGCCAAGTTCCCTGCTTGGACTTTTTCCGTTGCCAAGTCTCCATACTTGGACTCTTTCCCGAATCAGGTCAACCAGGTCAACCTAGACCTACGGTTGCACCAATAATCTCCCAAACATCTATTCTTGTCCCATATCAAGAATACAACTCTTCCACGAGTGTCAAACATCAAAATACAACTCAACTAGGTCAACCTTGACCTAAGGTTGCACCAACAATCTTCCTAAGTCAAACATCAAAATACAACTTGAGTCAGGTCAACTCGAGTCAGGTCAACCAGGTCAACCTTGACCAAAGGTTGCACCAACAACCAGTACAGGGGAGACTCTGTCGAAATTTTTTTTCGGTAAGGACTCCTCGTAGTTTCGATCATACCGGTTAAGTAGAGTCCTTAGGTAAGTAATGGTCACCCTTAGAGAGTAGTAGTAGTAAGAAGGGTGGTCTTTACAGTTGGTATCAGAGTAATTCCCATTCTCCAGCATCACACATCAGCACCATCTTTGCCGTCTTCAAGTAAGAAAGTATTTATGTTTTCTTTTATGCTTTCCCTTATTATTTGTAGTATAGAGTATCTGCTTATATGCGCTTAAGTAAGAAGAAAATTGTTGTTTTATTTTTAATACATATGCCATATGATTAGGAAGAATAGAGACGATTTTAGTTTTTTTTTCTCGATATAACTAGATGTCAAGAAGAGGATGTCCCCGTACCGCTTGTACTGAGGACCGAGCTCAGGAGAACGAAGAGCCCAGAACAGCTGAACCAAATCTCTTTGAAGTTGTTGCTCAACTCCAGAGACAAGTGGCGGAGCAGCAAAAAGTGATCGTCAATCTGATGACGAATCAGCAGCCAGTCCCTCCCACTCCTCCAACTATCTATGTGGAGACTCCAGTGGTGACTGAGGTTCCACCAGCTGCCCTGGAAGTCCCCACATCACCTAGAAGACAAGAAGCATACCTGATACAGTGGCTGAAGCTGAAGCCAGTCAAGATTGAAGACAAGACAATGGGGAGCCAGAAACCCCAGTCAAGTAATCAGAACCGGAAGGGCAAGGGTCACAAGAGAAAACAGTGGAACTCAGGAGATAACCAAAAGGGAGGACCAGCAAACAAGAAGATCAAGTTCCCTCTTTGTCCTAAATGTAGGAGAACACATCAAAGAGCCTATCTTTTGGGTAAGACGGGATGTTATTCATGTGGGCAGGAAGGACACATGGCTAAAGAATGCCCTAACAAGCTCAAAGCACCTTAGCCATAGCCAATACAATATGGAGGCAAACCTCAGTTATATTATATGCCTGCAGCTCTGGAAGGACCTCAGCTCAGTCAAGGAAGGTTGGAAGCCCCACCAGATCCTGCCAGTGCCAGAGTATTCTCCCTCACCAAAGAGGAAGCTGCTAGTGCCTCCACGGTCGTAACAGGTCAAGTAGTTATTTTTCAGCATTCGGCTACTGCACTATTTGATACTGAGGCGACCCATTCTTTTGTATCAGTACCCTTTACCAAAAAATTACAGGTACCTACAGAAAGTATGAACTTCAAGTTCCTGACAACCCTACCTTCTGGGGAGGTCATGGAAACCAACCAGTGGCTTTGGTCTGTACCAGTCAGAATTGCATACCGAGAGCTATATGTTAATCTGGTAGTCCTCGCCATGTAGGATTTCGATATCATTTTGGGTATGAATTTCCTCAACAAGTACAGTGCTTCAGTGGACTGCCACAAAAGGAAAGTGATCTTTAGTCCAGAGGGTGAACCAACCTTTGAGTTCACGGGAGTACCAAAGAAGAAGACTCAGAGATTCCTCTCCTCCCTCACAGCTCACCAGATGTTAGCTAAAGGGTGTGCTGGTTTTCTTGCATTCATTGGGAGTACAGAAAAACAAGAAAGACCAAAGCAGGAGGAAGTTCGGATAGTCTACGAGTATCCAGAGGTATCCCTAGAAGAGCTACTTGGACTACCTCCCAACAGAGAAGTGGAGTTTGAAATTGAATTGGTTCCTGACACCAGCCCAATTTCAAAAGCTCTGTACCGAATTTCTCTAGCAGGGCTAAAAGAGTTACAAGAACAATTTCAGAGGCTACCTAATAAGGGTTTCATCCGCCCTAGTCATTCACCCTAGGGAGCTCCTGTAACGCCCCGCCCCTCCTGCTAAGGCGACGGGGGTTACTTGGACACATACATACTTAATACAGCGGAAGTCTTACTTAGAGAATTTAAAAAAAAAAAAACTTTTCTTACATTAAAATCACCATAGACATAAAAGAACCACATAGCATACTTATCATAATTTTTGAGTCTTAATACCCAAACACATACTTAATGTCATGGAGTCATAAAGTAAAATATCAACATGACATATTTCTTATTAAACAAAGCAGGTCTTTTCCTTTAGCCAGTCCACTACCACACACACCCTTCTAGCCCCTCCTGCTGCTCCCCTAGTACATCCATTCCTTGCCTTTATCTGTGCTACAAGAAAGTAAGCTGTGAGCACTCATGGCTCAGTAAGTTCCTTTCCTACTCACAAAAACCGTATAGCATATCAAAATCATAAGTCAAAATAGCATGGGAACAAATTATCATATCAAGCAGCATATCATGGCATATCGTAACATAATCATCATAAAGTATCATAGCATATTCTAACATGAACATCAAATAAATCCTGACATAGCAAAACATCATCATAAATAACATGGCATAATCATAAAGTACAAGCAAGGCAAATTCCTAAACATATATCATGCAACATATGCAACATGTCTTTTGAAAACCTATAATATACATACTTAAACATAATCTCAACATGATTAGGGCCCCGGCTTGTACCACATACATAAATGCGCGCGTCCTATGTAGGTCCAAGGTAGCAAGTCTTGAACCCTACAAGGCATACATACTAGGCCCGTTTCTTAGTCCATCGACCTAGGGGCACTTAGGAGTCCATCCCTAACGAGGCCCATTTCTTAGTCCATCGACCCCGGGGCGCTTATGGAGCCCACCCTTGGTACAATCCATACATAAAGTAAAATAGCATGTCATACATATCATAGTTCTTATCCTTTCATGCATATCATGTTTCTTAACATATCATAAAACATGCATATTTGGGCACACAGCACATGCATGAATCATAGCGTACATCATGAACATATCACTTGTCATATCATAAAGCATGCATATTTGGGCACACAGCACATGCATGGATCATAAGCTTGCATAATGAACATGTCATTTTATCATATCATATAGCATGCATAATTGAGCACATAGCACATACATGGATCATAAGCATACATAAAAGAGCATATCACTTATCATAAGAAGACATAACCATTCATGGAATCTTTAAATAACATTTCTTGATTCATTACATAGCATGTGAGGTACATCTAGGCCACTAAACCCATATGGACGAAAGTCATGATTAGGGCATGATCCCTAGACAACACACAAAAAATCTCATGATATCTTCACATACTAGCATAAGAAAGGTCATAAGCATGTTAACCTAAATTTTTAAGCCCTCCTAGGTTTCTAATTCTTTCATGGCCGAAACCTTCATGAAGAGCAATCAAGTTCTAAGCAACTTGCAAACATGTAAACCCTAAACACATATCATATCATATTTCATAAGGAACAACTTAAGCATGTTTAGTTTGGGTTCTAAGTTCCTTAAGCTTCTAACCTTATCATGGCCGAACCCTAGCATGTCTCATTCTAGGTTACAAGTAGCATGAAAGTGTTGAACCTTAAGCCAATATCTTATACATTTTCATGAGGAACATCATAAGCACATTTGTTTTAAATTCCAAACTTCCTAAACCCATTAACTCAAGGTGGCCGAAACCTATAAATCATGGAACTAGATTTTTAGTGGCATAAGAGTATGGAACATACATACAAGAACATCATAAGCATATATAAGTTGGGTTCTAAATTTCTCTAGGCCTTTAAACTTGTAGTGGCCGAAACATATCAAGTATGGAACTAAGTTTCTAGTGGCATAAGAGCATGGAAACCACAACTACATTTCATAGTACTTATCACAAGAAACATCATGAACCTATATAAGTTGGGTTCAAAATTTCTCTAGGCCTTTAAACTAGTATTGGCCGAAACCTATCAAGCATGGAACTAAGTTTCTAGTGGCTTAAGAGCATGGAAACCACAGCTACATTTCATAACATTTATCACAAGAACATCATGAGCATATCTAAGTTGGGTTCTAAATTTTTCCTAGGTTTTTTTTAACCCAAGGGTGGCCGAAACATGTGAGCTTGGTTTTGTTTTTCATATGGCCTAAAAGCATGGAAACTCTACAAAATTTTTCATGGCATCATTACAAGGAACAACATGAGTAAACTTAGTTTAAAATCTAAGCATTCTAGCTTTAAAACTTAGTGTGGCCGAAAGTTACATGTAACCAAATTTCTATGTAACAAGCAACCATAAGAACATCAACTAGTTTCATATCATTTTATCAAGAAGGTCATGAGCCTCCTAAACTTGGTTTAAACTTTCCTAAACTTCAAATCTAATCATAACCGAATCTTTATAAGCATGAATTAGGATTCATAACCAAACATACAATCATGGAATAACATTTTGGCTTCATATCTTGTCATAGAAAAAATCTTAGCATGCTTAGTTTTAGGTTTAAAACTCTCCTAGGCCTTTAGCTCTTCCATGGCCGAACATTCATGAGCATGGAAATGGAGTTTCAACAACATACAAGTAAGAGAAAGAAATTAACAACTTTATTATCATAGGGTACATAACACAAGAATAAGGAAACATGCTTACTTTGTGTCTTAAGCTTACCTAGTCCTCTTGTTCATGCTTGGCCAAGATTTTAAGGTTCATGGATCTAAGTTCTCTTTGTTCATTCTAGCATGAAAACCTTAGATTAACCTCTTATATAAGATACATGTCACAAAGAAAAATAATAAGTATATCTAGTTACAAATTTCTTAAGCACTTCCTCTTATCTTGGCCGAAATTCTCACAAAGCAAACCTTAGGTTTTTAAGGGATCTATCTTCATAGAAAACCATATAAACTATTGTACCACAGGTGAGGGGAAGCTTACCTTGTAACACCCACAAAAATATAAGATAAGTATATGGGTGTTAGTTACTTTAGAGCATAAAAGTTAGAAGAAATAAGAGAAATAAAAGAAGAGGTGAAGGTTTGAACCTTGAACCTCTCACAAAGGATAGAAATAAAAATATGTATGATAACCACTAGGATAATGAATAACATGTGAATGGGAAATGATGGAAATTGTAGTTAAAAGTAAAGATATAATTAAGTGAGGGAACAAAAGAAAATCAAGTAACTTTCTTCCCCTTGTTTACCTCTTGGTTAAGAAAAGGAGTAGCAAAAGACAAGTTGTCTTCCTTCCTTCTTTCTTCTCTATTTTCATGGGGTTTGAGGGACTAATGAAGAGAAGAGTTAAGGGGAAGGAATGAAGACACATTCTCATTAGAAAAATACATGCATGCATTAAGGAGGAAAGGAAGCAAAGTTCACCTTTGTAACTTCCACCCACTTAGCATAAAAAGGAAAGGAACTAAAGGATTTCATTTTTTTTTTCCTTCTCCCTCACCCTTGCCGAGACTAGAAGCCTCCTTCCTCATCTCCACAAGCCAAGTTTAGGTTTCTTTCTAGGAGAAAACTAAACTACAAGAAGGAGCCTTCAAGGTGTACCCTTCCAAGCAAGAGAAAAATCAAGAGGAGTGCTAGAAGAAGAAGCTCCCTTCTTCCTCTTCACCAAGGGTACCAATTCTTTAAAGATTAACAAGTGAACACTAGGTAAGCTTCCCCTCACCTGTGGTACAATAGTTTATACGGTTTTTCCATGGAGATAGATCGCTTAAAAACCTAGGACTTGCTTTGAGAAAATTCGGCCAAAAACAAAAAGAAGAGTCTAAGAGAGTTGTAATTGGATATGCTTACTATTTTTCTAGTGACATGTATTTTATGTAAGAGGTTAATCTAAGGTTTCCATGCTAGAATAAATAATGAAAAATTATATCCATAAGCCTTAGACTCTCGGCCAAGCATGAACAAGAAGACTAGGTAAGTTAAGACTCAAACTAAGCATGTTTCCTTATTCTTTTGTTATGTACCCTATGATAATGAGGTTGTTAACTTTTTCTCTTACTTGTATGTTGTTTGAAACTCCATTTCCATGCTCATGAATATTCGGCCATATAAGAAGTAAAGGCCTAGAAGAGTTTTAAACCTAAGACTAAGCATGCTAAGATTTTTCCTAAGACAATATATGAAGCTAAAATGTTATGACATGATTGTATGTTAGTTATGAATCTTATTTCATGCCTATGAAGTTTTGGTTATGATGAGATTTGAAGTCTAGGAAAGTTTAAACCAAGGCTAGGAGGCTCATGACCTTCTTGATAAAATAATATGAAACTAGTTGATGTTTTTTTTTATGGTTGCTTGTTACATAGAATTTTGGTTATATATAACTTTCGGCCACACCAAGTTTTTAAAGCTAGGATGTGTAGATTTGTAACTAAGTTTACTCATGTTGTTCCTTGTTATGATACCATGAAAATTGTGTAGGGTTTCCATGCTTTTAGGCCATATGAAAAACAAAACCAAGCACATATGTTTTGGCCACTTTTGGATTAAAGGCCTAGGAAAAATTTAGAACCCAACTCATATATGTTCATGATGTTTCTTGTGGTAAGTACTATGAAAGGTAGTTGTGTTTTCCATGCTCTTATGCCACTAGAAACTTAGTTTCATGCTTGATAGGTTTCGGCCAATACTAGAGTAAAGGCCTAGAGAAATTTTGAAACCAACTTACATATGTTCATGATGTTTCTTGTGATAAGTACTATGAAATGTAGTTGTGGTTACCATGTTCTTATGCCACTAAAAACCTAGTTCCATGAGTTATAGGTTTCGGCCACCTTGAGTTAAGGGGTCTAGGAAGTTTGAAATTTAAAACAAATATGTTTATGTTGTTCCTCATGAAAATGTATAAGATATTGGCTTAAGGTTCAACACTTCCATGCTACTTGTAACCTAGAATGAGACAAGCTAGGGTTCGGCCATGATAAGATTAGGAGCTTAAGGAACTTAGAACCCAAACTAAATATGCTTAAGTAGTTCCTTATGAAATATGATATGATATGAGATTAGGGTTACATGTTGCATGTTGCTTAGAACTTGATTTCTCTTCATGAAAGGTTTCGGCCATGAAAGAATTAGAAACCTAGGAGGGCATAAAAATTTAGGTTAACATGCTTATGACCTTTCTTATGTTAGTATGTTAAGATATCATGAGATTTTTATGTTTGTATGTTGTCTAGAGATCATGCCTCTACTCATGACTTTCGGCCATATGGGTTTAGTGACCTAGATATACCTCACATGCTATGAATGAATCAAGAGATGATATTTAATGATTCCATGAATGGTTATGTCTTTTTATGATATGTGATATGTTCTTTCATGTATGCTTATGACCCATGTATGTGCTATGTGCTCAAATATGCTTATTTTATGATATGATAAAATGATACGTTCGTTATGCAAGCCTATGATTCATGCATGTGTTGTGTGCCCATATGTGCATGCTTTATGATATGATAAGTGACATATTCATGATGTATGCCATGATTCATGCATGTGCTGTGTGCCCAAATATGCATGCTGTAGCGCCCACCCTTCTTACCCAACCAAAGGCGGCGCTACGTTCTTATACTACTTACGTACATGTTTTACTATAACAGCGGAAGAATAAAAACTTTAAAGAATTTAATTTATTAAGCATAATATCACATATTCTGATTTGTTTAAATATTGATTCTATAACTAATCATATTAATTCGTCCGAATCGTTCTTTGCCGAGCCATCACCACACACATCACTATCTGCTCCTCCTGCTGCTCCGTTGTTCCGAATATCCGTCCCCCATATCTGCGGTACAAGGAAAGTAAGCTATGAGCACTCATGGCTCAGTAAGTTCCTTTCCTACTCACTGAAACCGAAAATCATCGTATATCAATATCATGCGTAATATCATAAGCATACAACATACAAGGGTATCATATTCATATCATATTATCACATGACATTATATCTAATCATCAGATAATTCAAGTACATATGTAGGCAATGCATCATGAATTTGAAAACTTATACTAATAAGTACTTGAAATTAATATCATCATTAAGGGGATCCCGGTTTGTACCACATACATAATACGCGCGCTTCATAGGTAGGTCCAAGGTAGCAAGTCTTGAACCCTATCATGCATACATACTAGGCCCGAGTCTTACTCCATCGACCTAGGGCATTCAGAGGCCCATTACTGACGAGGCCTGAGTCCATCGACCCCGGGGCGTTTACGGAGCCCACCCATGGTACAAACCCATACAAAATAACTTATCATGCATAACTATCATATCATGTCCTTAACAATCTTTCATGCATTTCTTTTCATTATGTATAGCATTTCCTATGCTATCACATATCATGGCATATTACATAACATAATTTCATTTCTTCATTTTGTATAGCATTTCCTTATGCTATCACATATCATGGCATATTACATAACATTATGTATAGCATTTCCTATGCTATCACATATCATGGCATATAACATAATTTCATTTTCTCCTCATTATGTTTAGCATTTCCTATGCTATCACATATCATGGCATATTACATAACATTATGTATAGCATTTCCTATGCTATCACATATCATGGCATATAACATAATTTCATTTTCTCCTCATTATGTTTAGCTTTTCCTATGCTATCACATATCATGGCATATTACATAACATTATGTATAGCATAGAGTAAGGTTCATGAGTTTCTTTCAACATACAAGTATACAACTCTTAAGAACTTTATATCATGTCATATAAGCATAGTTATTTTAAATTCAAGGTCCTCCTAACCCTAAATTCTTTCTTGGCCGAAACATGAGAGTGGAGTTCTTTTGGTTCCAATCAACTTCCAAGCAAGAAAACCATAGGAAGGTCCTTATCATTTCTTAGAAGGAACCTCGCACTTAGTTCGGTTAGACAATAATCTTACTCACCTCTTTAAAATATTTTTGGTTGAAATCCTAAGGTTAGATACTCCTCTGATCATACATCATATCAATATAAAATCATGGAAAGGAATCCTTCTACATAGCATAGAAAATCTTATCATGAAATGAGGTCTTGTTTAAATCATCCTAGATTTGAAAACCTTTTCTTTAGCCGAATTTTCTTAAATTCTTTCCTAGGTTTTCTAATCCTTATAAATCCGAAAATCACATAAAAGCCTTGTACCACAGGTGAGGGGAAGCTTACCTTCTTCGCTTAAGTTTCCTAGATTTGAGAACTTGCTTGGGGACCTTTCTTCCTTGCTTGCTTGCTCGGCACCAATGGAGGAGAAGAGTGGCTAGGTCTTTTGGTGGAGAGGAGGAGGGAGAAGAGACCTCTTCCTCTTGTGTTGCTCGGCAACAACAAGAAAGAAAAGAGGGAGGGAGTGAGGAGGAAGAAGAGGTTTCTTCCTCTTGTGTTGCTCGGCAACAAGAAGAAGAAAGGAGGAAGGGAGAGGGTTTTCGGCACCCAAGGGAGGAGAGGAGGAAAGTGAGTGAGGATGAAGTTGAAGTCACCCCTCCATGCCTATTTATACTAAAATGAGGGGAGGAAACTTGTCTTGATTCATCCTCCTTATTTACTTCTCTTCTTAATGTTAAGAATATTCTAGAGAAGATGCTTCTTGAGTTCTCCCTTAATTTCTCTCTTTTCTTTCCTTTAATTAAAATTCCTATCTCTCCTCTTACAATATCCTCTCCTATCCCACTTGGTTAACACATGCATGCATCCACAAGAGAACCAAGGATCAAAACTTGGTTATGTATATTTTTACTTCTTTTTACTCCCTTTTCCTTTTTAGTAAAAAGAATCCTTTCTTATTCTTAACTACTTAGTCCTCTCTCTCCTTATCAATAATTCTCCTATCCCCTTTGGTATCCTATACATGTTCCTTACAAGAGATCCAAGGTTCAATCTCTCTTCTAACGTTTTATTTTCTTTTGTACATAATAATTCATATATTACCCTATTATGCATTATGCATAAATATTTCATACATGTATTCATATTTCTTCCTTTTGTCTACATTAATTCCATACATTATAAATCATGCATAGATGATTTATATTCTCAACTTTATTTTCTTTCATAATCATCTAAATCCTTCCCATCGTAACATTCAACGTAGACTATCTACACATTCTTTTCATTACATTCGTACTCTCATTGCCCTTACTTTATCTAGGCTTTCTAGGGGTGTTACACATGCTTTATGATAAGTGATATGTTCATGATGTATGTTATGATTCATGCATGTGTTGTGTGCCCAAATATGCATGTTTTTATGATATGTTAAGAAATATGATATGCATGAAATGATAAGAACTATGATATGTAAGTCATGCTACTTTACTTTATGTATGGCTTGTACCAAGGGTGGGCTCCATAAGCGCCCCGGGGTCGATGGACTAAGAAACGGGCCTCGTTAGGGATGGGCTCCTAAGTGCCCCTAGGTCGATGGACTAAGAAACGGGCCTAGTATGTATGCCTTGTAGGGTTCAAGACATGCTACCTTGGACCTACATAGGACGCGCGCATTTATGTATGTGGTACAAGCCAGGGCCCTAATCATGTTGAGATTATGTTTAAGTATGTATTGTATAAGTTTTCAAAAGACATGTTGCATATGTTGCATGATATATGTTTAGGAATTTACCTTGCTTATACGTTATGATTATGCCATGATAGTTATGACGATGTTATGCTATGACAGGATACGTTTGATGATCATGTTATGTTATGTCATGATACTTTATGTTATGTTACAATATGCCATGAAATTGCTCTTGACATGATACATTTATCTTTATGCCTTATGACTTGTGATTTTAATATGCTTTACGGTTTTTGTGAGTAGGAAAGGAACTTACTGAGCCATGAGTGCTCACAGCTTACTTTCTTGTACCACAGATAAAGGCAAGGAATGGATGTACTAGGGAAGCAGCAGGAGGGGCTAGAAGGATGTGTGCGGTAGTGGACTGGCTAAAAGAAATGACCTGCTTTTGTTAATAAGAAATTTGTCATGTTGATGTTTTTACTTTATGACTCTCTGACCTTAAGTATGTGTTTGGGTATTAAGACTCAAAATTTATGATAGGTATGCTATGTGGTTCTTTTATGTCTATGGTAAATTTTTAAGTAAGAAAAGGTTTTTAAATTCTCTAAGTAAGACTTCCGATGTGTTAAGTATGTATGCGTGTAGCAAGGTAACCCCCGTCGCCTTAGCAGGAGGGGCGGGGCGTTACAGTTTGGTATCAGAGCCAGGTTAGCCATTCCATTACACACATGTCAAGCCTCCATCCTGCCGCTCCAAGTAAGATTTTATATGCTTAATGAAAATTTTGTTTTATATGCTTTAATATTATGCATGTTTATTTATTCTTTGATTTAGTTAATTTAATTTTTGTTTTGATGCTTTAATATTATGCATGTTTACTTATTCTGTGTTTTAGGTTAATTTAACTTTTTGTTAATACTCTAATAATCTACATGTTTACTTATACTTTGAATTAGGATAGGTATGCATGATGGTAGGATAGGAATAGTAATAACCTTATGACAGCAAATAGGGATAACGATAATTTGTTATTGTTTAATGAAGATAAGCATGGCTAGAAGACGTACTACCCGAGCAGACGAGGCAATCACTCCACTAGATCTGACTCAGGTAGTCACCGACCTTCAACGTCAGATCATGGAACAACAACACTTGATCACGACCTTGATGGGTCAACAAGGAACCCCTACCACCCCACTAGTAGTTCAGAACGCAGTGCCCGTCGTGCCAATAGTTGCACCAGTACCACCGGTAGCCCCTGCCCCAGTGGTTCGACAAACTTCTCGGGTACTTGCGAGCCGTGGGATGCCCAGGCCTGGTTCAAGACAGTAGAAAGCACAGTGGAACTTTTGGACTGGCCTGAATCATAGAAGATCAAATGTGTATCTTTCTGCTTCTCCGGAGATGCGAGAATGTGGTGGGAAAGAGTTAAAGCGAAGAGGCAAATTAATCTGATGAATTGGACGGACTTCGAGACAGAGTTCTTCGAAGAATTCTTTCATACGCAAGTGACGAACCGACATTACGACGAGTTTACCGAGTTCCGGCAAGGTAACTTATCAGTGAACGAAGCAGTAAAGCGCTTCAACCGTCTAGCACGCCTTTGTCCTAAATTAGTGCGTACAGAGAGAGAAAGGGTCAGACTAATGCTGAAGATGCTTCAACCCGAGATAGCACTGAACATGGCCGGCGGAGTTAATAGACCGCAGACTACAGAGGAATTAGTCAGCAGTGCACTGATTACGGAGCACTATCAGAAAGCAATGAAGGAGAATAAAGGTCAGACATGAGCCGAGGGACAGAAACCCCAGAATACCAAAACAGGCTGGAAAGGAACTTCTACCGAAAAAAGAAAGCAGTGGGACAATGTAAAAAGTGGGTCAGTAAATAAGCAACCGAGATACCCCCAGTGTTCTATTTGTGGGAAGCTGCATTCTGGATTGTGTCACAAAGGTACAAGAAAGTGCTATAATTGTGGGAAGGAAGGACATTTGGCCAGAGACTGTCCTACTCAGATGCAGGCACCATTCCAGCAGAACAACCAGAACAGGGGTGCCCCTTCACAGCTACACCAGATGCAAACTGCTATAGAAGGGACTCCGATCAGCCAAGGGAGATTAGAAGCCTCGCCAGCGACGACGAATGCCAGGGTTTTTGCGATTACTAGTGAAGATGCGGCGAACGCCTCTACCGTCGTTACAGGTCAGCTGCCTATTTTTAATCAGCATGCTTTAGTATTATTTGATACTGGGGCAACACACTCGTTCGTCTCAACACCATTTACAAAGAAATTAGACATACCGCCTCAAACCCTAAATGGTACATTCTTAACAACCCTACCATCCGGGGAAGTTATGCCGTCGGATCAAATGCTGCGGGTCGTACCTATCCGAATCGCAGACAGGGAACTCTACTGCAATCTGATAGTACTTGACATGCGGGATTTTGACATTATACTGGGCATGGACTTTTTGAGCAAGTACGGTGCCTCAATCGAGTGCCGTAATAAGAAGGTAGTCTTCCGACCTGAAGCTGAACCGATGTTTGAATTTATTGGGGAATCTGGGAAAGAAACTGAAAGATTCTTATCAGCGGTAAAGGCACGAAGTATGGTAGATGAAGGTTGTAATGGATTTCTAGCGCAAGTGGTTGACACAAGACAAACCGGAAGTCAGAAACTAGAAGAGGTCAGAGTGGTATGCAAATATCCGGAAGTATTTCCTGATGAACTACCGGATTAGCACCCGACAGAGAAATAGAATTTACGATTGAGTTAGTTCCGGGTACTAAACCAATTTCCAAAGCACCTTACCGAATGGCACCGACTGAGCTGAAAGAACTTCAAGAACAGCTACGAGAGTTACTCGACAAAGGATTTATTCATCCTAGTCACTCTCCATGGGGAGCTCCGGTACTGTTTGTGAAAAAGAAGGATGGGTCTATGCGAATGTGTATAGATTACCGAGCACTGAACAACGCAACAATCAAGAACAGATACCCCCTTCCGCGGATCGATGATCTGTTTGACCAATTGAAAGGAGCAACTGTCTTCTCAAAGATTGACTTAAGGTCCGGCTATCATCAAGTGAAAGTGAAGCAAGAGGATATACCGAAGACAGCCTTTCGAACAAGATATGGGCATTATGAGTTTGTAGTTATGCCCTTCGGAGTGACAAATGCTCCGGCCGTGTTCATGGATTTGATGAATCGGGTCTTTGCGGTGTATCTCAACAAATTTATGATTGTCTTCATTGACGATATTCTCATCTACTCGAAAACCAAGAAGAGCATGCCGAACACCTGAATACGGTATTACAGATTCTTCGAGAAAAATGACTATATGCAAAAATTCTCCAAATGTGAGTTCTGGCTTGATCGAATATCATTCTTGGGATATATAATCTCCAAGGACGGAGTAATGGTGGATCCGAATAAGATTGAAGCTGTAAGCAACTGGAATAGGCCAAAGAACGCCAGTGAAGTCAGAAGTTTTCTTGGACTAGCAGGCTACTACAGGAAGTTTGTAGAGGACTTCTCCAAGATAGCAGCCCCGATGACCGTTCTCACCAAGAAGAATAAAAAGTATGAATGGACGAACGACTGTGATAAAATTTTTACGGAACTGAAACGGAGACTGACTAGTGCTCCGATTCTTACTCTCCCGGAAAGCAACAAGGACTTTGATATGTATAGCGATGCTTCCTTCTTAGGACTCAGAGCTGTACTCATGCAAGATGGCAAAGTCGTTGCCTATGCCTCTAGACAACTCAAAGAACATGAAAGGAATTACCCCGTTCATGATTTAGAGCTAGCAGCGGTGGTCTTCGCTCTAAAGACATGGAGGCATTACTTATATGGGGCTCAGTGCAGAATTTATACAGACCACCAGAGTCTAAAATATTTCTTCACGCAGAAAGACCTAAATATGAGACAACGCAGATAGCTCGAGCTAGTCAAGGACTATGATTGCGAGATCTTTTATCACCCTGGTAAAGCAAACAAGGTAGCCGATGCACTCAGCAGGAAGTCCGACAATACCTGACGAAGCTATTTTAAGTTCGAGGACGAACTTTCTATGAGGTATGGGGTACTGTAACACCCACAAAAATATAAGATAAGTATATGGGTGTTAGTTGCTTTAGAGCATAAAAGTTAGAAGAAATAAGAGAAATAAAAGAAGAGGTGAAGGTTTGAACCTTGAACCTCTCACAAAGAATAGAAATAAAACTATGTATGATAACCACTAGGATAATGAATAACATGTGAATGGGAAATGATGGAAATTATAGTTAAAAGTAAATATATAATTAAGTGAGGGAACAAAAGAAAATCAAGTAACTTTCTTCCCCTTGTTTACCTCTTGGTTAAGAAAAGGAGTAGCAAAAGACAAGTTGTCTTCCTTCCTTCTTTCTTCTCTATTTTCGTGGGGTTTGAGGGACTAATGAAGAGAAGAGTTAAGGGGAAGGAATGAAGACACATTCTCATTATAAAAATACATGCATGCATTAAGGAGGAAAGGAAGCAAAGTTCACCTTTGTTACTTCCACCCACTTAGCATAAAAAGGAAAGGAACTAAAGGATTTCATTTTTTTTTCCTTCTCCCTCACCCTTGCCGAGACTAGAAGCCTCCTTCCTCATCTCCACAAGCCAAGTTTAGGTTTCTCTCTAAGAGAAAACTAAACTACAAGAAGGAGCCTTCAAGGTGTACCCTTCCAAGCAAGAGAAAAATCAAGAGGAGTGCTAGAAGAAGAAGCTCCCTTCTTCCTCTTCACCAAGGGTACCAATTCTTTAAAGATTAACAAGTGAACACTAGGTAAGCTTCCCCTCACCTGTGGTACAATAGTTTATACGGTTTTTCCATGGAGATAGATCGCTTAAAAACCTAGGACTTGCTTTGAGAAAATTTGGCCAAAAACAAAAAGCAGAGTCTAAGAGAGTTGTAATTGGATATGCTTACTATTTTTCTTGTGACATGTATTTTATGTAAGAGGTTAATCTAAGGTTTCCATTCTATAATAAATAATGAAAAATTAGATCCATAAGCCTTAGACTCTCCGCCAAGCATGAACAAGAAGACTAGGTAAGTTAAGACTCAAACTAAGCATGTTTCCTTATTCTTTTGTTATGTACCCTATGATAATGAGGTTGTTAACTTTTTCTCTTACTTGTATGTTGTTTGAAACTCCATTTCCATGCTCATGAATATTCGGCCATATAAGAAGTAAAGGCCTAGAAGAGTTTTAAACCTAAGACTAAGCATGCTAAGATTTTTCCTAAGACAATATATGAAGCTAAAATGTTATGACATGATTGTATGTTAGTTATGAATCTTATTTCATGCCTATGAAGTTTCGGTTATGATGAGATTTGAAGTCTAGGAAAGTTTAAACCAAGGCTAGGAGGCTCATGACCTTCTTAATAAAATAAAATGAAACTAGTTGATGTTTTTTTTTTATGGTTGCTTGTTACATAGAATTTTGGTTATATATAACTTTCGGCCACACCAAGTTTTTAAAGCTAGGATGTGTAGATTTGTAACTAAGTTTACTCATGTTGTTCCTTGTTATGATACCATGAAAATTGTGTAGGGTTTCCATGCTTTTAGGCCATATGAAAAACAAAACCAAGCACATATGTTTCGGCCACTTTTGGATTAAAGGCCTAGGAAAAATTTAGAACCCAACTCATATATGTTCATGATGTTTCTTGTGGTAAGTACTATGAAAGGTAGTTGTGTTTTCCATGCTCTTATGCCACTAGAAACTTAGTTTCATGCTTGATAGGTTTCGGCCAATACTAGAGTAAAGGCCTAGAGAAATTTTGAAACCAACTTACATATGTTCATGATGTTTCTTGTGATAAGTACTATGAAATGTAGTTGTGGTTACCATGTTCTTATGCCACTAAAAACCTAGTTCCATGAGTTATAGGTTTCGACCACCTTGAGTTAAGGGGTCTAGGAAGTTTAAAATTTAAAACAAATATGCTTATGTTGTTCCTCATGAAAATGTATAAGATATCGGCTTAAGGTTCAACACTTCCATGCTACTTGTAACCTAGAATGAGACAAGCTAGGGTTCGGCCATGATAAGATTAGGAGCTTAAGGAACTTAGAACCCAAACTAAATATGCTTAAGTAGTTCCTTATGAAATATGATATGATATGAGATTAGGGTTACATGTTGCATGTTGCTTAGAACTTGATTTCTCTTCATGAAAGGTTTCGGCCATGAAAGAATTAGAAACCTAGGAGGGCTTAAAAATTTAGGTTAACATGCTTATGACCTTTCTTATGTTAGTATGTGAAGATATCATGAGATTTTTATGTTTGTATGTTGTCTAGAGATCATGCCTCTACTCATGACTTTCGGCCATATGGGTTTAGTGACCTAGATATACCTCACATGCTATGAATGAATCAAGAGATGATATTTAATGATTCCATGAATGGTTATGTCTTTTTATGATATGTGATATGTTCTTTCATGTATGCTTATGACCCATGTATGTGCTATGTGCTCAAATATGCTTATTTTATGATATGATAAAATGATACGTTCGTTATGCAAGCCTATGATTCATGCATGTGCTGTGTGCCCATATGTGCATGCTTTATGATATGATAAGTGATATGTTCATGATGTACGCCATGATTCATGCATGTGCTGTGTGCCCAAATATGCATGCTTTATGATAAGTGATATGTTCATGATGTATGTTATGATTCATGCATGTGTTGTGTGCCCAAATATGCATGTTTTTATGATATGTTAAGAAATATGATATGCATGAAATGATAAGAACTATGATATGTAAGTCATGCTACTTTACTTTATGTATGGCTTGTACCAAGGGTGGGCTCCATAAGCGCCCCGGGGTCGATGGACTAAGAAACGGGCCTCGTTAGGGATGGGCTCCTAAGTGCCCCTAGGTCGATGGACTAAGAAACGAGCCTAGTATGTATGCCTTGTAGGGTTCAATTGTAGGGTTCAAGACTCGCTACCTTGGACCTACATAGGACGCGCGCATTTATGTATGTGGTACAAGCCGGGGCCCTAATCATGTTGAGATTATGTTTAAGTATGTATTGTATAAGTTTTCAAAAGACATGTTGCATATGTTGCATGATATATGTTTAGGAATTTACCTTGCTTATACGTTATGATTATGCCATGATAGTTATGATGATGTTATGCTATGACAGGATACGTTTGATGATCATGTTATGTTATGTCATGATACTTTATGTTATGTTACAATATGCCATGAAATTGCTCTTGACATGATACATTTATCTTTATGCCTTATGACTTGTGATTTTAATATGCTTTACGGTTTTTGTGAGTAGGAAAGGAACTTACTGAGCAATGAGTGCTCACAGCTTACTTTCTTGTACCACAGATAAAGGCAAGGAATGGATGTACTAGGGGAGCAGCAGGAGGGGCTAGAAGGATGTGTGCGGTAGTGGACTGGCTAAAAGAAATGACCTGCTTTTGTTAATAAGAAATTTGTCATGTTGATGTTTTTACTTTATGACTCTCTGACCTTAAGTATGTGTTTGGGTATTAAGACTCAAAATTTATGATAGGTATGCTATGTGGTTCTTTTATGTCTATGGTAAATTTTTAAGTAAGAAAAGGTTTTTAAATTCTCTAAGTAAGACTTCCGCTGTGTTAAGTATGTATGCATGTAGCAAGGTAACCCCCGTCGCCTTAGCAGGAGGGGCGGGGTGTTACATACCTAGTGTTCCCTTGTTAATCCTTAAAGAAATGGTACCCTTGGTGAAGAGGAAGGAGGCTAGCACTCCTTTTGATTTCTCTTGCTTAGAGGAGTGCACCTTGAAGGCTCCTTCTTGTAATTTAGTTTCCTCTTAGGGAGAAACCTAAACTTGGCTTGTGGAGATGAGGGAGGAGGGCTTCTAGTTTCGGCAATGGTGAGGGAGAAGGAAGAAAAATGAAATCCTTTTCTTCTTTTCCTTTTTATGCTAAGTGGGTGGAAGTTACAAAGATGTACTTTGCTTTCCTTCTTCCTTAATTCATGCATGTATTTTTTTTCGAATGAGAATATGTCCTCATTCCTTTCTCTTAATTCTTCTCTTCATTATCCTCTTAAACTCCACGAAAATAGAGAAGAAAAGGAAGAAAGACAACTTGTCTTTTGCTTACTCCTTTTCTTAACCAAGAGGTAAACAAGGGGAAGAAAGCTACTTGATTTTCTCTTGTTCCCTCACTTAATTATATCCTCACTTTTAATTACAATTCCCATCATTTCCTACTCACATATTATTCATTATCCTAGTGGTTATCGTACATAACTTTATTTCTATCCTTTGTGAGAGGTTTAAGGTTCAAACCTTCACCTCTTCTTTTTATTTCTCTTATTCCTTTTTCCTTTGATTCTTCTTTTATGCTCTAAAGCAAATAACACCTATATACTTGTCTTATAATTTTGTGGGTGTTACAGCTCTAGTGTTGTTCGATAAGAAGAAAGACGGTCTATGCGGATGTGCATAGATTTTAGAACGCTGAACGAAGTAACAGTTAAGGACAAGTGCCCTCTTCCCAGAATAGATGATTTATTTGATCAGCTAAAAGGGGGCAACAGTGTTCTCTAAAATAGACATGCGCTTTAGGTATCATCAGTTGGAAGTGAAAGAAAGTGATATACCCAGAACAGTTTCCAGGACCAGATATGGACACTATGAATTTGTAGTCATGTCATTTGGTATGACTAATGCACCTATGGTCTCCAGAGACTTTATAACAGGCCTTCCAAGGACCACTAAGGGGTACGATGCGATATGAATGATAGAGGACCGAAAAGCTAAGAGACTAAGGAACAAAGAGTACCATTAGTGAAAGTCATTTAGAACCAGAAGCATGAGGAAGTTACTTAGGAGTGTGAGGACAGTATGAGACAGAAATATCCGGAATTATTCTAACTTCGAGGACGAACTTTTTATAAGGTATGGGGAATTGTAACAATCCAAATTTCTCCATTTCGTGTCTCAAAAGTAATTTAAAAATATTTTAAAATGCTATAGAAAAATTCTAGAGATTTTTAGAAATTTTTAGAGTATTTTTATGCAATTTTTAGAGGTCGTTTGGTATTTTTACTAAACGAAGGAAGTTTCGATAAAAAAATATTCAAGTTGAGATTCGAACCGTGGACCTCGGACCTGAACAGAGCCTTAACCGAATCCAACTAGCCAACTGTTCCAGAATTGTTTTGTGAATGAATATGGAGCAAAATATATTTAAGCAGTAGTTAATGAATAGGAAATAAATTGGAATAAGAAGGGATGCAGCCGAGACTCGAAACCCGCAACCCGAGCCTTAAGCAAAACGCAGCCAACCAAGTGTTCCACGGGAGTTTTGTTAATCAAGTAGGGAACGAAATATATTTAAATTATAGTGGAGAACAGAAATAGAACCAAGGTATTAAAGGATGAGTTAATAGCATTTGGGATTTTAATTTACCCAAACCCTAACCTCTCTTCCTCTCCTCTCTCGCGACGGCACGACTTCTTCTCGGGCAAAACCGCGGCAGCAAGCAAGCAGGTCTCCGGCGCCGGCAAAAGGCTTTTTCCGACCGGTCTTCACCCGTGCGTGACCATCTCGACGAGGGGAGCTCGGAAACACGAAGAAGCCGCTGAAAACTGCAAGCAACCGAAACCCTAGAAGCGTTTGAGCCCTCTTCCTCGGCTGTAAGTCCAAGAAACCGCATGGTAAGTTGCTACTCACATGTGGTAAGAGTAGCTCCGAATTTGCTTTGGTGTCTCCTTGTTTTCTTGAGTTTTGCCGTGAAGAATCTTGGTTTTTGTTTGCTGTAGTGAACCCTAAAGAAAGAAGAGAAGAATTAGTTCAGTTTAGGCATGAAGGACAGATTTGATTTAGGTTTTAGTTTCCTTCTTTGATTCGGATTAACCTGTACATTCTTTGCTGTCGTGAGTTTCAAAGAAGAACATGAATGGTAAGGTTCGAGCATGCGGGCTGTTTTACCTTAAGCTTTGTAGCTAGAATTCGGATTTTGTTGTCCTAGGCAAGGAGCATGAAGAACAATTATGCTTTTAGTTTTCCAATAGCAAAATTTCTATTCTCTTTTGATTTCTGTGATACCTAGCATGAAGTTTCTGTTCTTCGTTTGGCAGGTGGCTTCTCTATATGGGTATGGATGAAGGTTGCCATAGATAGGCTAGTAGGTGAATTGGTACGGATTGATAGAATAGATCCAAGCTTCTAGTATCCTTTTGTGTCTACAATAGGCAGGGGACGGTTTGCATGTTTTGCATGGGAAAAGGTAGCCAAGGGGAAGGGAGTTTCTGTTGTTGGTATTTTAAAAGAAATCTAGAGTTTGCTTATATGTAGATTAGTGCCAAATTTAAATCAGTTTTAGGTTGTTCCTACTATTGTTTCCCCTTGTTTCCAGAACATGTGTATAGAATAGGTGATCTGTTCGGTTTCAAGCTTTGATTTAGTTTCCTTTGTTTTAATTCTATCATAATATCTCAGTTTAGATTCTTAATAATTGGTTTTATATGGAGCATCTCAGTTTAGATATTTAGCATCTCAGTTTAGATATTTAGCATCTCAGTTTATATATTTAGCATCTCAATTTAGATTCTTAAGAAATGGTATGTATGAGTATATGTAGCAGAAATGACATGTATATGGCTTGTATAAGTAGCATCTCAGTTTATATGAAGGTTTGTTCAAGGAGTGTTGTTTTTGAAGCTTTCTATTGTGAGTCTCATAAAGAAGAGGAAAAGGGATTTAAATGGATTAGACATGTAGATTAGACTCCTCAACCTTATAATTTAAGTTTCATGTTTAGATATTTATTTGCTGTTACCTTAATGGGTACGAGTGGATCATTTTGGAACCCTACAGGTTTTAGTTTTGGTTGTGCTATGTTTTTGACATGAACAGCCTAGTCTTAGGAGAATTTGGCAGAGTGGTTTTGATGGATTGAGTTTCAATTGATGATGCTAATACTCCTCTTTATCGGGATTCTAAAAAAAAAGTTAGAATAGATCTTTGGTACATTAGGCTATGGATGATTGTGAAGATGAGCATAAGTAATATGTTGTTTTGGTGAGTATCATGTATTAAGACTAAAGATGATTTGAATTGATGTAATGAAATTAACAGGTGAGAAGTATGTGAGTAATTTAGATATGCTACTTTCATTCAGGTATACAGATGTAACGACCCAATTTTCCCTATTTCGAGTTCCAAATGTCCATAAAATATTTGGAAATGCTTTTAAAATATTCTAGAGATTTTTAGGAATTTTTAGAGTATCTTTACGTAATTTTTGGAGGTCGTTCAGTATGCTTACAAAAAGAAAGAAGTTTTGACCAAAAATGTGGAAGTTGAGACTCGAACCCAAGACCATCGGCTGAACTTGACTTAACCGAACGCAGCCAACCAACTGGGCTGCGGGTGATTTGTTAACTAAGTATGTAGCGAGATGTATTTAAGTTATTGTAAAGGGCAAAAATAAAACCTAGGTTATAAAGGGTTAAGTGTTTTTCCCGTGACCTAATCCCATCTCTTCTCCCTTCTTCCATCCCATGCGTGCGCCGATTCTGCCCGAGCGGAAGAAAAATGAAGCCAGCTTCGTCTCCGACAGCCGGCCGAAGGGAATTTCTGTTGGTGCGGTTAGCACTAACGGTCTAACTCAGGTTTTGATGAATGACAAATCAGGCTAAGTTAGGTTCGTCGTTATCTAACACTCTGATCGAGTGTGCAGGATAAGTCCAGCTAGGTCGACGGGCTGACCGGATAGCTAGCGAGAAGTCCAAGCGGGTCGACGGGCTGACCGGACGCTTGGCGAGAAGTCTAGCTAGGTCGACGGGCTGACCGGATAGCTAGCAAGAAGTCTAGATAGGTCGATGGGATGACCGGATAGCTAGCAAGAAGTCCAGCTAGGTCGACGGGCTGACCGGATAGATGGCAAGAAGTCCAGACGGGTCGAAGGGCTGACCGGACGTCTGGCAGGTAAGTGAGGTAAGTCACTGGAGGGGAGTGACTGCGAGGACGCGTTCCCGGGAAGGGAACATTAGGCGTCGATCCGGCTTAGATCCATTTCGGATATCTAAGTCGAGATCGTGACTAGATTCCGGTCTCGGAAAGACGGAATCTAAGTCATACTAACTTATGCTAATTCATACTATTATAAATGTGCTAATAATCTGTTTTGCAGGATATATATTGCCTCGGACTAACTTTGTTTTGCAGGAAAAAGGAGATTTCTGGAACAAGGTGGTCCGGGCGCCCGGAGGGGATCCGGGCGCCCGGAAGGCAAATTATATCCAGCCGAGTCGTCGCCACGTGGAGCATCACGGTTTGTGCAGCTATGTCGCATTCCAGGCGCCCGGAAGGGATCCAGACGCCCGGAACAGCATATAAAAGAAGCCCCAGGCAGGAGCTTCATCAATAAATTCATCTGAGAACTCTTCTACTGCTGGTCTTGCTGCTCGACGTTCAGTGCGACGCCAACAACGCTCCGACAAAGTGCTCCTTCAGTTTTTATTTAATTTCCTTATCGGTATTGCTTTATTTTCACTAGCATTTCCTGTATTCATTCTGTAATCATATTTCGATTTGTTAGTGATTGCCCAACGAAAGTGGTCAAGGACCACGGGCCTTCGAGTAGGAGTCGTCATAGGCTCCGAACGAAGTAAAAAACATTTGTGTATATTTTACTTTTCCGCTGCGTTTATACTCTAAGTTTTTGAATCGATATTCACCCCCCCCCCTCTATCGAATCTAACGGTCCTACAAGTGGTATCAGAGCAGGTACCGCTCTGATTTGGTGCAACCACCAATCAGACTGGGGGTGAAATTCTTTCTTTTTCCGGTCTTCAGTTTTACACTCAAAACTCCAAACTAGTTTATAATTTTCTATAATTTTTTCTTGCTAAATTGGTGCAACACCAATCTAGATTTTTTATTTTTATTTTCTCCTCCCGCACTACTAATCCAAGACCAAGTCTTGGGATTTTTTTTGGTTATTTATCTGTGTACAGGATGTCCCAACAAGAAGGCTTCAGCACAGTACGACCTCCACTTTTCAATGGGGACGATTTTCCGTACTGGAAGAAGCGCATGGAGGTCTACCTCAAAACAGACTTCGACCAGTGGATGAGCGTTACGAGGCCCTACAAAATTCCAGCAGACACTTCCGGGAATATACTGGATCCTGAAGACTGGACAGCTGATTTGAAGAAGAAAGCATCAACAGAAAATAAAGCAATCAACACTCTACAGTGTGGATTAACAAGAGAAGAACTAAACAGAGTCGGTCCACACAAAAACGCTAAAGAGCTATGGGACAAATTGATCGAGCTGCACAAGGGAACGAGCGACGCCAAGGTAACCAAACAAGACTTGCTCTTGAATAAAATTTTTAATATAAAAATGCAGGAAGGTGAAACGGCGAATCAACTCCACGCGAGGATCAAGGATATCCTTAACCGGCTTCATGCAATAGGCCACCAGATGGATAATAGAGACTTAATAAGGTACGCATTAAACGCCTTTCCATGTAATAGTTTGTGGGCATCAATAGTGGATGCCTACAAAATTTCTAAGAATCTTTCTAAATTAAAATTAGATGAGCTTTTCTGTGAATTAGAATTACACGAACAAACTAATGCTGGAGCCGAGAAAGATGTAGCTTTATTTGCAGGTTCCTCCAAAGAAAAGAAAAGCAAGCCTGAATTTGAAGAAGACTCCGACCAAGACTCCGAAGATGAAGAACACCTGGTGAACTTGGTAAGAAAAATGTTCACCAGGAGAAAGAGGAGCTTCAGCAAAAAGGATCTTCAAAAGATCAGTTCTCCTTCAGAACAAAAGAACGTGACTTGCTACGGCTGCAATAAAAAGGGACACTACAAGAACGAATGCCCAAAACTGAAGTTCGACAAACCAAAGCCAACCAGAAAGAAGGCACTCAAAGCAACGTGGGACGACTCCTCGGACGAATCAGAGGAAGAAGAGCAGAAACATCAGAGCCACCTCGCACTGATGGCCCGCGAAGACGAAACAGAAGACGAGTCGGAAGATGAAGACGGGTCTGAACCCGAAACAAGCCACGAGTCCATACTCATTTCCAAAGGCCCGAATGAGGTATATTTTAATTTAAACAAAAAAAATTTTAGAATTATTTCCTGTTTAAATAGTAAATTAACCAAAATAGAAAATGAAAACAAATCACTTCTTGAGGAAAATCAAAACCTCAAGGAACAAATCAAAAATTCAAATCCAACTTAAGATCTAACACTTGAGGAGGAGAATTTATCACTAAAAAATGAGATCAACAGTTTAAAAGGAATGTTAGAAAAATTCACAACAAGATCAAAAAATCTTGACTTAATCCTGAACAATCAAAAAGCATGTTATAATAAAACCGGACTCGGATACAAGTCAAACTCAAATAAAACTTTTAAGTCGTTAATAACTCAATACAAATCAACTAATCAAGCGTGGGTTCCGAAAGCGTGCTTAACCACGCAAGTAGGACTCAATCAATATTATATACCTAAAGAAAAAATACATTATATAAAATCAAATAAACCAAACCAAAATCCAAAATACAAACCTAAATCAAATTCAAAATCTAAACAGTTTAAAAATCAACAAAATTATCACCAAGTTAACCATAACTATAAAAAGAATCGACACAAGCCTAAAATCAAAATTTATTAAAGGCCAATAATTCAGGGGGAGGCTCCAGAATAGCTGGCACCTCCAAAACTAATTTACCCGACAGGGTAACCCAAAATTTACCAACCCGGCAGGGTAATTAGGATTAGTTAAAAAGAGACCAAGTTTAACTTGAATCATGGTACTGGTGAAATTTTTGGATGATAGTACGTTAGGGAAGCTTGGGCATCGCATGTCTAGAAAGATATGGCTTCGATCTGGTGCATTTGGCCAAGTGGAACTGACCGAAGCTACCCTTAAATGAATCCTAACCAGTTAGACCAAGATTTAGTACTAAGTTCCGTGGATAGGACTATTCGGAAAACCTCGAAAGGTTGGTTACTTCTAATGATGTCCATGTGACTCACCAAGCTTAGAAGTTTATCCGAAGAATGCCTATTTGTGGAAACCAAAACTAAATCTGAATCTAACACACGTTAAACCAAAACTCCATAATTAAAAATCCAATTTCATCTCACGAAATCATAGGATTCCCTGAATGAAAATATAAATCGGGTGAGATGAATAAGGCTTCAAAATTTTAATTTTAAACTTAAAAATTAATCTCAAAATTTTAATCTTAAATTTAAAAAAAAAAATTAATTTCAAAATTTTTAAATTTTTTTTTATTTTAAACATAAAAATTAATTTTCAAAATTCTAATTTTTAAAACTTCAAAATTATTTTCAAAATTTTTAAACTTAAAATTTTAATCTTAAAAACTTAAAAATTTTATTTTTAATTAATTTCAAACTTAAATTAATTTTACACTTAAGTAATGCATGCTCAAAAGACTAACTTTAAATCCTACTTACTGTAGGAAACCAAGTGGATTTTGGACAGTGGTTGCTCCAAACATATGACTGGAGATCACACCAAGTTCACTCAACTCATTTACAAAAGCCTAGGAACAGTTGCCTTTGGAAACAACGGCAAACTCAAGGTAATTGGTATAGGTAATATTGAATTAAAATTAGACTTTATAATTACAAATGTTTTACTTGTTGAAAATTTTAAATATAATCTTCTAAGTATAAGTCAATTGTGTGATACTAGGTATAAGGTCAAATTTCTATCTACAGAGTGTTTAATCAAACATCTAGATAATCCTACCATAAGCCTAAAAGGTTTTAGAAAAGACAACATCTATGCCATCAACCTAACCATTTCTTCCATTAAGTGTTATTTAACACAAAAAGAAGAAACTTGGTTATGGCATAGGAGGATGTCTCACACCAACTTTAGAAATATAAGTAAACTAAATGGACTTGTAAAAGGCTTACCAAAGCTACCTAACTTAGATTCAACTATATGTAATGCTTGTCAACAAGGCAAACAAACTAAATCAACCCACAAACAAACAAATCAACCACAAACTAACTCAATCTTAGAACTCCTACATTTAGACCTTTTTGACTCCCATGGAGTCAAATCTATAAATGGAAACTTATATTGCTTAGTAATTATAGACGATTATTCTAGGTTTACTTGGGTAAAATTCTTAAAACATAAAGATGAAACTTTTGAAATTTTTACAAATTTTTGTAAACAGATTGAAAACGAAAAAGATATTAAAATTAAAAGAATTAGGAGTGACAACGGGGGAGAATTTAAAAATCACAACCTTAACAGTTTTTGTCTAGAAAACGATTACCATCATGAGTTCTCATGCCCTAAAACCCCCCAACAAAATGGAATTGTAGAAAGAAAAAATAGAACCTTACTTGAAGCTTCTAGAACAATGTTAAATGAGTATAACCTACCTAAATACTTTTGGGCAGAAGCGGTTAGTACAGCCTGCTATGTACAGAACAGAACAACAATAAATAAAACTCATAACAAAACATTCTTCGAAATGTTTTATAATAAACAACCTAATATAAAATATTTTAAAGTATTTGGGTGCCCAGTCTTTATCTTAAATACAAGAGAACACTTAGGAAAATTCACCTCTAAAATTGAAAATGGAATTTTTGTAGGATATTCCCTAAATAGTAGAGGCTATAGAATTTACAATAAGGTTACCTTAAAAATTGAAGAAACTACTAATGTAAAATTTGAAGAAACTAAACAAGACATAGAACCTACACAAATACCTAAGTTTGTTCCAGAAACCAACCAAACTCTAAGTCATGAAGAGGAGGAACAACATCAAGAGAGTCAACCCCCTAGAACAATAAGGGTCAACCCAAATCATCCATTTGATCAAATAATCGGTGACCCAGACTTAAGAATTCAAACCAGATCATCTTTTCGAAACCTAAGTCAAATTTCATTAATTTCAAAAATTGAACCCAAAACTGTGGATGAATCCTTACTAGACCCAGATTGGAATAGCTATGCAAGAAGAACTAGCCCAATTTGAGCGTAATGAGGTTTGGGACCTAGTCCCACCACCTAAGAATAAGAAAATAATAGAAACAAAATGGGTATTCAGAAACAAACTAAGTGAAACTGGGGAAATTACTAGAAATAAGGCTAGGCTGGTTGCCAAAGGATTTAGTCAAGTTGAAGGACTTAACTATGATGAAACATATGCCCCAGTAGCCAGATTAGAGTCCATCAGAATGTTACTAAGTTATGCAGCCCATAAGGGATTCAAACTATACCAAATGGATGTTAAGTCTGCCTTTCTTAATGGACTAATTAAAGAAGAAGTTTATGTAGGTCAGCCTCCTGGGTTTGAAAGTCTAGAACATCCTGATTATGTTTTTAAATTAAAGAAAGCACTATATGGACTTAAACAAGCACCCAGGGCATGGTATGAGAGGCTAACATCTTACTTAACATCTAAAGGATTCAAACAAGGTCAAATTGACCCAACCTTGTTTGTTAAATCATTAAATACAGACATATTTATTGCACAAATATATGTAGATGATATAATATTTGGCTCAACAAATTCAGAATTTTTAGAAGAATTTATTAATCTAATGGAAAAAGAATTTGAAATGAGCTTAGTGGGAAAATTAACCTATTTCTTAGGATTACAAATCAAACAAACAAATGAAGGAAATTATATTTATCAACATAAATACACCAAAGAATTACTTAAAAAATTCGGAATGGAAAATACAAAAGAAATAAAGACACCTATGGCAGTAAACACAATCTTAGACAGTGACCCAAATGGAAAACCAATTGATTTAAAACATTATAGAAGTGCAATAGGTAGCCTACTGTACTTAACTGCAAGCCGACCTGATATTTTATTTGCAGTTAGTATGTGTGCTAGATACCAAACCTGTGCTAAGGAATCCCATTTGACACAAGTCAAAAGAATTTTTAGATATCTTAAAGGAACAACAAATGTAGGAATCTGGTATCCTAGGACAAATAATTTTGAACTAATAGGGTATTCTGACTCAGATTATGCTGGATGCAAATTAGACCGCAAAAGCACAAGTGGTGGATGCCAATTATTAGGTTCATCACTTGTTAGCTGGTTTAGTAGAAAGCAACATTGTGTTGCTCTATCTACAACTGAGTCAGAATACATAGCTATAAGCGAATGTGTTGCACAATTATTATGGATGATGCATACTCTAAAAGATTTCAACTTAAATATTACAAATGTAAAAGTATTAATTGACAAGATAAGTTCAATTAACTTAACCAAGAATCCTGTGCATCATTCAAGAACCAAACATATTGAAATTAGGCACCACTTCATCAGGGATCATGTTACTAAAGGTGATATTGAACTCAAATACATTGAGTCCAAATCAAATTTAGCTGACATTTTTACAAAACCACTCCCTGAAAGTGAATTTAGCAACTTACGACGACAATTAGGGATGTGCCTAATAGACTAGGATTTTTTTAAAACTACTTTTAAAATAATTTTTTTTTAACTTATAAGTTAAAACTGTAAGTTTTCAAAACTTTCCATTTTTAGATTTCAAAAACAGTTTTGGCCTTAGACTAGTTTTGAATCCTTAGAAAGCATGTACCCATAGGTCTAGTTTTTGAGCATCTCACCAACACCTTAGGTTTACCTTGCTTGTGTTTGACAAACATAGAAAAGGGTGAGATGCATAGGCCAATTGTCTAGACTTAAGATGCTTATTTCAGTGCATCAGAATAAGTCTGGATGTTAAATACAACTCAGATATTAATCAGATTAAGTTGATCAGTCAAGTCAACTTAATCTGACTAACCAAGTGAAAGCTACTATCTTCTGATAGTCAGTTAGTACCTAATTGGTTAGACAGCTGGTTAAATTTAAGTATCAAGTTCAGGGGGAGAGTTAACTAAAATTTGTGTGTTTGAAAAATGTTTTATGTTTACAAAAAGTTAAACTTAACTAAGTGTTTGAAAAACTTGGAAGATTAATTCCACCTAATTTCCAAACCTGATTTAAAAAGTTGACTATTAAACTTTACAAATTTAGCTTTTATCAAATTAGCCTTAAAAAATTTTTTTGGCAAAATTTAATCTCACTTAATTTTTGCTTTGTTTTGAAAAAGTGAAAAGTAAAAGTAAATGTTACTTAAACCAAAATTTTTTGTTGAAAAGTTGAAAAACCTGATTTAAAAATTTTTTTTACTTGGATTTTTTCTTGAATTTTTGAACCGAACTCAGATATTTTTCAAGATCAGCTGTATTACAATAACTCTACACTATGTGTACCCTTGTTTTTTTTATGAATGCCAAAGGGGGAGGGTTAGGTGGTTAAGTTAGAGAAACTAAATGCAAACTTGAAAAACTAACTTAAAAACCTCGAAAATCATGTTTGATTTTTGCATATATTTATCACTAACTTAACCAGGTTGTCATTCCATCAAAAAGGGGGAGATTGTTGGTGCGGTTAGCACTAACGGTCTAACTCAGGTTTTGATGAATGACAAATCAGGTTAAGTTAGGTTCGTCGTTATCTAACACTCTGATCGAGTGTGCAGGATAAGTCCAGCTAGGTCGACGGGCTGACCGGATAGCTGGCGAGAAGTCCAAGCGGGTCGACGGGCTGACCGGACGCTTGGCGAGAAGTCTAGCTAGGTCGACGGGCTGACCGGATAGCTAGCAAGAAGTCTAGCTAGGTCGACGGGCTGACCGGATAGCTAGCAAGAAGTCCAGCTAGGTCGACGGGCTGACCGGATAGCTGGCAAGAAGTCCAGACGGGTCGAAGGGCTGACCGGACGTCTGGCAGGTAAGTGAGGTAAGTCACTGGAGGGGAGTGACTGCGAGGACGCGTTCCCGGGAAGGGAACATTAGGCGTCGATCCGGCTTAGATCCATTTCGGATGTCTAAGTCGAGATCGTGACTAGATTCCGGTCTCGGAAAGACGGAATCTAAGTCATACTAACTTATGCTAATTCATACTATTATAAATGTGCTAATAATCTGTTTTGCAGGATATATATTGCCTCGGACTAACTTTGTTTTGCAGGAAAAAGGAGATTTCTGGAACAAGGTGGTCCGGGCGCCCGGAGGGGATCCGGGCGCCCGGAGGTCCGGGCGCCCGGAAGGGATCCGGGCGCCCGGAAGGCAAATTATATCCAGCCGAGTCGTCGCCACGTGGAGCATCACGGTTTGTGCAGCTACGTCGCATTCCAGGCGCCCGGAACAGCATATAAAAGAAGCCCCAGGCAGGAGCTTCATCAATAAATTCATCTGAGAACTCTTCTACTGCTGGTCTTGCTGCTCGATGTTCAGTGCGATGCCAACAACGCTCCGACAAAGTGCTCCTTCAGTTTTTATTTAATTTCCTTGTCGGTATTGCTTTATTTTCACTAGCATTTCCTGTATTCATTCTGTAATCATATTTCGATTTGTTAGTGATTGCCCAACGAAAGTAGTCAAGGACCACGGGCCTTCGAGTAGGAGTCGTCACAGGCTCCGAACGAAGTAAAAAACATTTGTGTCTATTTTACTTTTCCGCTGCGTTTATACTCTAAGTTTTTGAATCGATATTCACCCCCCCCCCCCTCTATCGAATCTAACGGTCCTACAATTTCCACGAGCTCTTGCGGAACCGAGCTCTCCTCGTCAAGGAGAACACGCGGAAAGGAAGGAATCACCGAGATCTTCATCTTCACCCGAAACCTAGAAGCTTTAGAGTTCTCTTCTCCGGTTGTAAGTCCAAGAGCAGCGAGGTGAGTTGCTACTCACCTGCAGTAGGATAGCTCCGCAACATTGATCTTCTTTTCCTTTTGATTTCAGAATTTGGTTTCACTCCTTATCATCCACAGCATGCTCCTATGTTTTGGATTGAGTTTGAACCGAATTTATGCTTGCTAGGGATTTAATTCTTTTTGTGTTTCGGATCATGTTGCACAAAATCTGTATGTTAGAGGGTTAAGGGTAGATTTAAGATTCTTTTTCCTTCTTCCTTGCATATATATACTGTAACATGCTTAAGGGTCTTGTTGCTGCCGTGAGTTTCCAAGAGAAGAACAAGAAAAGGATTAAGTGGAGTGTTTTGCTCTTATTGGTTTCTTCCGTGGCACTAAACAGGGAAATGGACTATGGTTCCGGGCTGTTTTGAAGTAGACTTGAAGAATTCTGTTGCTTTATGTTGTGAACATGTTTGCAAAGATTTTAGTTACAGCAGTACTTTCTGGTTGGTTTGTGCCGGGGAACATAACAAGAAGAACAAGCATGTTTTGGATCCATATTAGTTATAGACCTTTTATTGAATTGTTAGAGCATGAAATGCTGTTGATTTATAGCTCTTGTTGGATTTTCTCCTTGCTGCAATGAAAAGAACAGCTTTGAAATTAGCATATCAATCTTAGACTTCTTTGTTACCTTAATTAGCATCTCAGCCTTAGCATCCTAGTTTTATTTGCATTTTTGCAAGCATGAACAGCTTTGTTTAGAGCTTAGAACAGCTTCTCTTTAATCGCATATTCGCAAGCAAGAACAATTTCATTTAGGGCCTAGAACAACCTGTCTTTATTTGCATTTCTGTTTGTGTAGCAATAGATGTACATGAACAGATCTTCTAGTTTTAAGTTGCATTCTTTTGCCCTATCTTACAGCATGTTTAGTAAGTTCAAAGTTGCTTTCTTTTGCTCTATTTTAAAGCATGATTAGTAAGTTCAAAGTTGCTTTCTTTTGCTCTATTTGAAAGCATGATTAGTAAGTTCAAAGTTGCTTTCTTTTGCTCTATTTTAAAGCATGATTAGTAAGTTCAAAGTTGCTTTGTTTTGCTCTATTTTATAGCATGATTAGTAAGTTCAAAGTTGCTTTCTTTTGCTCTATTTTATAGCATGATTAGTAAGTTCAGATTTGCTTTCCTTTGCTTTGTTTTATAACATGCTTAGAGAGTTCAGATCTGCTTCCCTTATGTTATTTTTATATAGCATGCTTGGTTGGTTGTAATCCTACACTTGATAGATATATCTACAGGATTCTAATAAGCTCTAATCAAGGAGTATGAGAAGTATGAGTAAAGAAAATAAAGAAAAAGGCCAAGGCCTTAAGTAGATCCCAAAGTCAAGACTTTAGGGATTTTAGCACACAAGGTGCTTATTAAAATGCCAAGGCATTTAATGAAGTAATTAAGATAATAAGTATTTTACTTTTAAGAAGAGGCTAGTACCCGACTTCCAAGGTTGTCGTTAAACAAATCCAGGTGTCCAATTCCAAGGTCTTGGCCCTGGTAGACCAAGGTCTGCTCTTTTAGGATTGGCGGCTCGCTACCCAACCTATTAGGGAATGCGCATAAAATGGTACTATGCCTGGGCCCAAAAGAAGTTGATTATTATTTTCAAGTATTAAAGTATAAATTTTAAACAAGTGAAATAAAAGAATAAGTTTAGAGTAAATGAAGTAAGTTTCACTTTGTTTTAAAGATCAGCATGTTTAGCTTTCTTTTATGCTAGCAGCTTTTACATGTTTACTTTCTTACATGTTATTTATTTGCTAGTTGATGAGCATGTTTAGCTTTATATGTTAGCATTTCAGTTAGTTGATTTCTTTGCTATTTATGAGCATGAGTTGCTTTACATGTTAGCATTCAGTTTTAGCATGTTTTTATTTATATACATGCATGTCGAGATTTTGTGAGTTAGATAGCGCTCACTAAGCATTTTGCTTATAGTTTGCATTCCTCCTACTGCAGATAAAAAATAAAGGAAAAGGATAAGAAGGAAGGCGACAACGAGATGCTGTGATGATGTGTGATGCCAGGACTATGGGGAGATCTTGGGACTTAGCTTAGAAAAATTTATTAAGATTACTTCCGTCGAATTGTTAAAAGAATTTAGAACTTGTATATGCTATTTTCATTGGAGTGTTTTTATCACGCATTGATAGAGTTATTTCTTTCAGTATTTTGATTCTTTTTCATATATATAAATTGCGTGGTTGTCTGATATATGTTCCAGCCGCCTGTGGCTGATGTATACAGTGTTTGTATATCAGTTTAAGGTCACCGATACAGGGGAGATTCTGCCGAAATTTTTCGGTAGGGTTTCCATGTGGTTTTTAATCACACCGGTTAAGTAGAGTTAGTAGTTAAGTAACGGTCACTCTTAGAGAGTAGTAGTAGTAGTAAGAAGGGTGGTCGTTACAGTTGGTATCAGAGCAGTGTTCCATTCTCCAACATCGCACACACATCAACATCATGCTCATCGTCTCCAATTAAGAAAGTTTCTTTATTCTGCTTTCCTTATTATTAACTGCAGTATAGAGTATTTGTTTTTTGAGTACTAAAGTAAGATAGAAGATTTAGTTTCCCTTTTCTTTATCCATATTTATGTATGATTAGAAGGGTTAAAGTAAGATATCAAGTCTCTTTCTTTGCATAATTAGATGGCAAGAAGAGAACATCCCCGTACCATTTGTACGGAGAACCAAGATCAGGAGAATGAAAAGCTTAGATCAACTGAGCCCAATCTCTCTGAAGTTGTTACCCAACTTCAGAGACAAGTAGCGAGCAGCAGCAAGTGATTGTCAATCTAATGACCAATCAGAAGCCAGCTCCTCCCACTCCCCCAACCATTAATGTGGAGACCCTAGTGGTGACTGAAGTCCCATCAGTTGCCCTGGAAGTCGCCACAACACCAAGAAGACAAGAAGCATACCTCATACAGTGGCTGAAACTGAAGCCAGAGAGTCTCTCAGGCACGACTGAGCCCTGGGATGCTCAGGCTTGGTTCAAGACACTTGAGAGCACAATGGAGCTTCTTGACTGACTAGAAGTCGAGAAGGGTAAGTGTGCCTCTTTCTGCCTATCTGGAGGTGCTCGTATGTAGTGGGAGAGAGTTAAGAGTAAGAGAGCAATCAACCAGATGAGCTGGGTTGACTACGAGACAGAGTTTTACGAAGAAGTCTTCCATCAACGGATCACCAATAAACAGTATGAGGAGCTTATGGAATTCAGACAAGGTGACCTACCAGTAGAAGAAGCGGTTAAAAGATTTAACAGGCTAGCTCACCTTTGCCTAAAGTTAGTAAGTACAGTGAAAGAACGAGTCAGACTGATGCTCCTAATGCTCAGACCAGAAATAACACCTAATGTGAGTAGTGAAACTCACCGACCATAGATTGGTGAAGAGCTGGTTAGCAGGGTATTAGTGAGCACTATCTGAACAGCATCAAGGCATAACAAACACAACACAAGTCAGTCAAGATCGAATACAAGACAGTGGGGAAACAGAGACCCCAGTCAAGTAATCAGAACTGAAAGGATAAAGATAACAAGAAAGACCCAAGCAGGAAGATGTTCGGGTAGTCTGTGAGTATCCAAAGGTATTTCTAGAAGGGCTACCTGGACTACCTCCCTACAGAGAAGTGGAGCCAATTTCAAAAGCTCCGTACCGAATTTCTCAAGCAGAGCTAAACGAGTTACAAGAACAATTTCAGGAGCTACTTGACAAGGGTTACATCCGCCATAGTCATTCACTTTGGGGAGCTCCTGTGTTGTTCGTTAAGAAGAAAGACGGATCCATGCTAATGTGCATAGATTTTAGAGCACTGAGCAAAGTAGTAGTTAGGGACAAGTACCCTCATTCCAGAATAGATGATCTATATGGTCAGCTAAAAAGGGCAATAGTGTTCTCTAAAATAGACCTGTGCTTTGGGTATCATTAGTTGGAAGTGAAAGAAAGTGATACACCCAGAACAATTTCCAGGACCAGATATGGACACTACGAGCTGATAGTCATGCCTTTTGGTATGACTAATGCACCAGCAGTCTTCATGGACTTAATTAATAGAGTGTTCAGAGAATAATTTGACAAATTTGTCATCGTATTCGTCAACGACATTCTAGTCTATTCAAGAACCCTAGAGGAGCATGACACGCACTTGAGAATAGTATTGCAGACCCTTTAGCAAAAGCAGTTGTATGCTAAATTCTCAAAGTGCGAGTTCTGGTTAGAGCAGGTGGCGTTTCTAGGTCACATGATTTCTAAAGAAGGTATTCAAGTGGACCCAGCCAAAATAGAGGCGGTCAACAAATGGCATAGACCCAAGAACGCCAGGGAGATCAGAAGCTTTCTTGGTTTAGCTGGGTACTACAGGAAATTCATGGAGGACTTTTCCAGAATAGCCTCTCCGCTAACAGCCCTCACCAGAAAGAACAAGAAGTTTGAATGGTCAGATAAATGTGAACAGAATTTCCAAGAGCTCAAGAAGAGACTGACCAGTGCTCCTATTCTGACTGTTCCATAAAGTGACAGGAGTTTTGACATCTACAGTGATGCTTCCAAGATGGGCTTAGGCGCTGTACTCATGCAGAAAGGAAAAGTGATAGCTTATGCTTCTAGACAACTCAAAGATTATGAAAAGAACTACTCACTCATGATCTTGAGCTGGCAGCTGAGGTCTTTGCACTAAAACTCTGGCTGTAACACCCACGAATTTTTATAAATACATGAGTATTATTCTCATTAAGAGCATGGAAATAAATAAAAAGAATAGGAGAAAAAGAAGAGTAAGAAACAAAATAAAAATAAGAGGTAAGAGGTGGAGGCCAAGGATTTGAACCTTGAACCTCCCACCAATAATGGAGAAAGATTAATGGCATGATCACCACTAGGATAGAGAGTAACATATGCATAGGAAGGAATAAAAATGTTAGTTAAAGGAGAGAAGAAAAAAAATAAAGCAAAGAGCAAGAGAAAACCAAATTGCTCACCTCTTCTCCCTCTTGGTTAAGAGAAGGAACAAGAAGAAGGCAAGTTGTCTTCCTCACCCTTCCCTCACCTCATTTTTGTGGGAATCAAGAGAGGAGTAATGGATGGATTAAGGGAAAGATTAATGAAGGCTTAAATTCCTCTCATGATGAATAAATAGAAAAATGAGAAGTAAATCTCTCATTTTCCTCATTCTTCCTCCTCCTTCCTCCTTTTCTTTTCTTCACCGAGACTAGGAGACCCTCCCACTCTTTGATCTGAGCACTAAGTCAAGTTCTTCTCCAAGGAAGCTAATTTCCAAGAAGAAATCTTCAAGTTCTAGCCCTCCCAAAGCAAAGGAAATCAAAGGAGGCACAAGAAGAAGAACCTTCTTCCTTCCTTAACAACTAGAACACTTTCCTCCTTAAGAAAAACCACAAGCGAAAGGATGTAAGTTCCCCTCACCTGTGGTACAATAGCTATGTGATTGTTATGTAAAAATATTGCTTAAAAACCTAGGGTTGTTTCATGAGGGTTTCGGCCAAACAAAAAGAAAGAGTTTAAAGAACCTTGAAAACCAACTACGATATGTTCATGATGTTGCTTATTTTATGTACCTTATGGTAGGAGGGTTAAACTAATATTTTCATGCTAGAATGTTTGGTTAGAACATAAATTTATGAACTTAGATTTTCGGCATAGAAGGAACAAAAGAACTAGAAGAGCACTAAACCTAAACCAAGCATGTTCCCTTGTTCTTATGATGTGTACCTCATGATAAATGGTGTTGTTAATGTTTTTCCCCCTTGTATGTTAACTTAAACTTGATTCCATATTCATGTACATTCGGCCATGATAGAGTTGAGGGCCTAGAAGGGCTTTAACCTAAAAATTTAAGCATGCTATGATTCTCATAGGACAAGATATGAAGCTAATATGACATGCCATGATCTTAGGTTAAGAGGAACAATATTTCTTATGTATATGATGATTCGGCCATTTTAAGACTTGAACCCTAGGAAAGTTTAAAGCAAGTCTAAGATACTTATGATCTACTTGATGAAGAGATATGAAATAAATTAATGTTCACATGTTGCTTGAAACTTGAATCCTTGTTCTTTAGCATTCGGCCACAATTATTTTTAAGACCTAGGATGCTTAAATTTCTAAACTAAGTGGTCCATGTTATTCTTTGAAATGAATGCTAGGAAAGTTCTTATGGTCTTCATGCTTGTAACGACCCAATTTTCCCTATTTCAAGTTCTAAAAGTCCATAAAAATATTTGGAAATACTTTTAAAATATTCTAGAGATTTTTAGGAATTTTTAGAGTATTTTTACGTAATTTTTGGAGGTCGTTTAGTAGGGCTACAAAAAGAAAGAAGTTTAAAAAAAAAAAGGTTGAAGCTAGGTCTTGAACCCGTGACCTCGGGTCAGACACAACCCATCCGGACGTAGCTCGACCAGCTGAGCCAGCGAGTTTTTGTTAATTACATAGGAGGTGGAATATATTTAAGCTATAGTTAGAGCGTTTTGAATAAAAGGGGAATAAAAGTGCGCGGCTGGGATTCGAACCCATGAGCTGGGCTTTAAGCAAAACCGGCCCAACCAGCTGAGCTACACGGTTTTGTTAACCTTATAGGGAGAGAAATATAGTTAAGTTATAATTGAAACAGAAAGATTAAGTTATAAGAGGGATTAGGGTATTTCTTTTCTCACGAAATATTTTTCCCTTCTCCTCTTTTCTGCGTGCGGCGGCTCTCGGGCGAAAAAATGGCAGGAGACCTAAGGCTGCTCTCCGATGGCCGCGGAGGGAGATTTCACAAGCTCTTCTTGGATCCGAGCATCTCTCGACGAGGAGCACACGTAGGCGGACGAAGAGGAGCCGGAAGACTTGAGTTGACCGAAACCCTAGAGCTTTTCTTCTTCCTTTCGGTTGTAAGTCCAAGAACAGCGATGTGAGTTGCTTCTCACCTGCAGTAGGAGTAGCTCCGAGTTTCAGATTTTCGTTTCTTGCTTTCGGTTTTTGCTGTGCTAAGGGTGCTGGACCGAATTGGCCATGTTAGGGCATTAGGTTTCAGATTTCTATGCTAGGGTTTCTCTTTGGAGTAAGCTAGGGTTGCTGTGTTGAAATTCCTGTGTTAGCTTTTCTTTTTTTTGAAGTTGCTATGCCAAATTGCCATGCTAAGTTGCTGTGCCGAAAGTTTCCTGCTTGGGTGGCTGTTGAACAGGATTATAAGCTAGGATTTTCCCTTTCATTCCTTACCTTCCGTAGCATACATATTAAGCATGCTAATTTATGGTTTGAGTTTAAATGTATAGAAGGAGTTCATTTTAATTCTTAGCAAGTAAGCGCAGTAAGAAATGTTTAGATTACCTGTTATGTTGTTTCCTGTTGTGAGATACAAATCAGTGGCGTAGCTAATCTATAACATTTGCTAGGTATGCTAGTTATTGTTGAGTTTAGTTCTTTTCTAGAAGGTTAGCATGATCTAGATTGCAAATCAAAGTGTGTAAACAGGTTCTATTTATGCTTGCTGATTTTTGAGAATTTCGGCTGTTCACTTTGTAGTATTAGTGTTTCATCTCGCTGCCATGTATAAGAATGGGATTAGTATCTTCCTTGCAACTCAAAAAGGCAAGAATAGCCTTTATTTAAAGTATGCAGTACAGAACAGCCTTATAGTTAGTGTTTCGGATGTGGTTTCTTTGGTTTCCGGATTTTAGTTGTAGATTTTAATAAGCAGATTTTCATAAGTACTGCTTGCAGATTTTGATAAGTATTGCATGCGGAACCTCAATCTTAGAACAGATTTTTATTAAGCTTAATATGCAGAATTTTATTAAGCATTAGTGTGCAGATTTTTTTTATTAAGCATTAGTGTGCAGATTTTATTAATCATTAGTGTGCAGATTTTTTATTAAGTATTAGTGCAGATTTCTGTTGAGCATTAATATTACAGAATTTTATTAGCATAGTATGCAGATTTTTGGTTTAAGCATTTCAAAGTTAGAATTTGCTTAAACATTTCAGTTTCTTTTAAAAGAAGTATTCTTTTAGAAGTATTAACAAGTATAAGAAAGCTAAAGAAAAGAAAGAAAAGGCCAAGGCCTTAAGTAGATCCTAAAGTCGAGACTTTAGGGATTTTGGCACACAAGGTGCTTAAATAAATGGCAATGCATTTTATTATAAGAAGTATTTAAAGATAAAAAGTATTTTACTTTTAAAGGGCATGTACCGGACACAAGGTCCAAGGGATGGGCTCCAAGTTGCCCCTAGGCACAAGGCCTAGAAGTATCTTAGTAGTTTCGGGATTAGCTACCTCGATTCTTACTAAGAATGCGCGCAAAGTGGTACAATGCCGGGCCCAAGAGAAGTTGATTATTATTTTGAAGTATTAAAGTATAAGTTTTGAAACAAATGAAACAAGCTTTAAATATGTTTAGAATTAGAAAGTTTAGTTCTTGTTATTTGAAGCATGCAGTAGTAGTTTTATTTGTTTCTTGCTATTAGATTATTCAGCATGTTTAGTTTTATTTGCTTTCAGCATGCTGTTATAGTTTTATTCTTATGAGCATGTTTAGTTTTACATGTTTAGTAGTTTTACATGTTCAGTAGTTTTACATGTTTAGAAGTTTTACATGTTCAGTAGTTTTACATGTTTAGAAGTTTTACATGTTTAGTAGCTTTACATGTTTAGTATACTTCTTTTATAGTTTCATTCTTATGAGCATGATTAGCTATACATGTTTAGTATTTCAGTTAGCATGATTCCTTTGCTATATATGAGCATGAGTAGTTTTATATGTTAGCATTTAGTTTTAGCATGTTTTTATTTATATACATGCATATCGAGTTTTTGTGAGTAGATAACGCTCACTAAGCTTTATGCTTATAGACTGCACTTCCTCCTACTGCAGATAAAGGAAAGGAAAAGATTTAGCAAGGAAGGCGACAAGGTGGTGGTGATGAAGGTGTGTGATGGCTGGACTATGGAGAGATCCTGAATGAGCTGGCAAATTGCCAAGACTTTTCTGTTTAGTTATTTTAGTTCTCTTTTAATGCTATGATGAAGTTGAGATTGTAATTGAGTCTATTCCGCACTTGTAGTTTGGTATGTCTTATCGTTGGAGTTCTATTTGTTTACTATTGCTAGAATAGTTTCCTTTTAGTTATTGTGATATTATTACTGCATGGTTGTGAAGTATTTATACCAGCCGCATGTGGCTGATGGTTTATTATTTGTTTGTATTATGGGAAATGGTCACCGGTACAGGGGAGACTGCCGAAATTTTTCGGTAGGGTTTTCCTAGAGATTTTTAATAAACCGGTTAAGTAGAGTTAGTAGATAAGTAACGGTCACTCTTAGAGAGTAGTAGTAGTAGTAAGAAGGGTGGTCGTTACAGTTGGTATCAGAGCAGGTCCCATTCTCCAGCATCACACACATCAGCATCATCCTTGCCGTCTTCAAGTAAGAAAGTATTTAAATTCTTTCTTTATTTTGCTTTCCTTATTATTAACCTGCAGTACAGAGTAATTGTTTATAAGTGCTTAAGTAAGATAGAAGATTTAGTTTTCCTTTTCTTTATTCATATATATGTATGATTAGAAGGGTTAGAGAGAGGATACCAAGTCTTTTTTCCCTGCATAATTAAATGTCAAGAAGAGGACATCCCCGTACCGTTTATACTGAGAACCAAGATCAGGAGAAAGAAGAGCCCAGAACCCCTGGGCCTATTTTCCCTGAAGTTGTTGCTCAACTTCAGAGACAAGTAGCGAACAGCAGCAAGTGATTGCCAATTTAATGGCCAATCAGAAGCTAGCTCCTCCCACTCCCCCAATCATTAATGTGGATACCCCAGTGGTGACTGAAGTCCCATCAGCTGCCCTGGAAGTCGCCACAGCATCTAAAAGACAAGAAGCATATCTCATCCAGTGGTGGAAGCTGAAACCAGAAAGCTTCTCAGGAACGACTGAGCCCTGGGATGCCCAGGCTTGGTTCAAGACATTTGAGAGCACAATGGAGCTTCTTGACTGACCAGAAGTCGAGAAGGTTGATACCATTAAGTGTGCCTCTTTCTGCCTATCTGGAGATGCTTGTATATAGTGGGAGCGAGTTAAGAGTAAGAGAGCAGTCAACCAGATGAACTGGGTTGACTTTGAGATAGAGTTTTACTAAGAGTTCTTTCGCCAACGGATCACCAATAAACATTATGAGGAGTTTATAAAATTTAGACCAGGTGACCTACCAGTAGAAGAAGCGGTTAAAAGATTTAACAGGCTAGTTCACCTTTGCCTAGAGTTAGTAAATACAGTGAAAGAATAGGTCAGACTGATGCTCCTAACGCTGTGACCAGAAATAACACCTAATGTGATGTAGTGAAACTCACCGACCATAGATTGGTGAAGAGCTAGTCAGCAGGGCATTAGTGAGCACTATCTGAACAGCATCAAGGCACAACAAACGCAACTTAAGCCAGTCAAGATAGCAGACAAGACAGTGGGGAAACAGAGACCCCAGTTAAGTAGTTAGAACTAGAAAGACAATCAAAACAAGAAAGAGACAAGCAGGAAGATGTTCGGGTAGTCTGTGAGTACCAGAGGTATTCCCAGAAAAGCTACTTGGACTACCTCCCAACAGAGAAGTGGAGTTTGAAATTGAGTTGGTACCTGGTACCGGTCCAATTTCAAAAGCTCTGTACCGAATTTCCTTAGCAGAGCTGAACGAGTTACAAGAACAATTGCAGGAGCTACTTGACAAGGGTTTCACCCGCCCTAATCATGCACCCCGGGGAGCTCCAATGTTGTTCGTTAAGTAGAAAGACAGATCTATGCGGATATGCATGGATTTTAGAGCGCTGAGTAAAGTAACAGTTAAGGACAAGTACCCTCTTTCCAGAATAGATGATCTATTTGATCAGCTAAAGAGGGCAACAATGTTCCCTAAAATAGACCTACGTTTTGGGGACCATTAGTTGAAAGTGAAAGGAAGTAAAACACCCATAATAGTTCCCAAGACCAGATATGCGAACTACGAATTTGTAGTCATGCATTTTGGAGTGACTAATGCACCTGCAGTCTTCATGGACTTGATGAACAAAATGTTCAGAGAATACCTTGACAAATTTGTCATTGTGTTCATCGACGACATTCTAGTCTATTCAAGGACCCTAGAGGAGCATGACACGCACTCGAGGATAGTCCTGCAGATTCTGCAGCAAAAGCGGTTTTATGCTAAATTTTCAAAGTGCGAGTTCTGGTTAAATCAGGTGGCGTTTCTAGGTCACATTATTTCTAAAGAAGACATCTAAGTGGGCCCAGCCAAAATAGAAGCGGTCAACAATTGGAGTAGACCCAAGAATGCCAGGGAGATCAGAAGCATCCTTGGTTTAGCTGGGTACTACAGAAAATTCGTGGAGGACTTTTCTAGGATAGCTTCTCCACTAACGGCCTTAACCCGGAAGAACAAGAAGTTGGAATGGTCAGACAAATATGAGCAGAGTTTTCCAAGAGCTAAAGAAGAGACTGACCAATGCTCCCATTCTGACTGTTCCGGAGAGTGACAAGAGTTTTGACATCTATAATGATGCTTCCAAGATGGGTCTAGGAGCTGTTCTCATGCAAGAAGGAAAGGTCATAGCTTATGCTTCCAGACGACTCAAAGACTACGAGAAGAACTACCCCACTCATGATCTTGAGCTGGCAGCTACGGTCTTTGCACTAAAACTCTGGCGACATTATTTGTATGGAGTCCAGTGCAGAATCTTTACAGACCATCAGAGTCTTAAGTACTTCACTCAGAAGGACTTAAACATGAGACAGCGTAGGGGGCTAGAGTTGGTCAAAGATTATGACTGTGAAATCCTTTACCACCCAGGTAAAGCTAACAAAGTGGCAGATGCACTAAGCAGAAAGTCCAGTGCATCTCGGATGTCTTTGTCATCATTAGCCCTGCCACTACAGAAGGAGTTGTCAAGTTTCGGACTTGAAATTATTTATGGGCAACTCTCTGCATTGACTCTAGAGTCAACCCTGCTTGAGGATATACAGAGAAAGCAAAGTGAAGATCCAGATATCCAAAAGATCAAGCAAGGGATACAGGAAGAAGAAAATTTCGAATTTCGAGTATCGGACAGTGGAATTCTTTATCAGGGGAGTCGCCTTTGTGTTCCCAATGATGAAGAGCTGAGAAAGAAAATTTTAGAAGAAGCTCACAGTACACCGTACTCCATGCATCCTGGTTCTACCAAGATGTACCAAGACGTGAAACAGAGGTTCTGGTGGTCTGGACTCAAAAGAGATGTAGCTAAATATGTCAGTACCTGCCTGACATGCCAGAGAGTCAAAGCAGAACACCAGAGACCGGGAGGGATGCTACAACCTCTCTCAATACCGGAGTGGAGGTGGGAAGACATATCCATGGACTTCATAACAGGTCTCCCAAGAACTACGAATGGATATGATGCAAGATGGGTAATAATGGATAGATTGACCAAGTCTGCCCATTTTCTAGCCATCAAGGTGTCCCACTCTATAGAGCAGTTGACACAGTTGTATGTTAAAGAGGTGATCAGACTTCACGGAGTTCCTAAATCTATTGTTTCTGATAGAGATGGGCGCTTCACCTCTTACTTTTGGGAGTGTGTTCAGACTGCACTAGGCACCAAACTCAAGTTCTGCACAGCCTTCCATCCTCAGACTGATGGACAGACAGAGTGAGTAAATAAGATCCTAGAAGATATGCTCAGGGCTTGTGCACTAGATTTCTAAAGGCAGTTGGTGCAAATATCTGTGCTTACCTGAGTTTGCCTACAACAATAGCTATCAGGCCACCATTAAGATGGCACCATATGAGGCGTTGTATGGCAGAAAGTGCAGATCACCTATATGCTGGCAAGAAGCAGGTGAAAGAAAGGAAATGGAAGTAGAGCTGGGTATTCAGACAGAGCTGATAGATGAAACTACTTAGGCGATTCAGAAGATCAGACAGAGAATTGAGACTGCCCAGAGTAGACAGAAGAGTTATGCCGACACACGCCGTAGGCCACTTGAATTCCAAGTAGGGGATTCAGTTTTTCTCAAGGTCGCTCTTATGAAGGGAGTGATGAGATTTGACAAGAAGGGCAAATTAAGTCCTCGTTATGTAGGACCTTACCTGATCACAGAAAGAATTGAGAAAGTAGCTTACAAGCTGGATTTACCAGAGGACATGTCAATAATACATAATGTATTTCATGTCTCCATGTTAAAGAAGTGTCTTCATGACCCTAGCCAAGTGATTGAACCTCAGTCAGTGCAGATCCAAGAGGATCTTAGTTATGAGAGTAGACCTACACAGATAGTGGACAGAGCAGTCAAAAGACTAAGAAGCAAAGAAGTACCACTAGTGAAGGTCGTCTGGCAGAACCAGAAGCACGAGGAAGTCACTTGGGAGCGAGAGGACAGTATGAGACAGAAATATCCAGAATTATTCTAATTTTGAGGATGAACTTTTTATAAGGTATGGGGAATTGTAACGACCCAATTTTCCCTATTTCAAGTTCTAAAAGCCCATAAAAATATTTGGAAATACTTTTAAAATATTCTAGAGATTTTTAGGAATTTTTAGAGTATTTTTACGTAATTTTTGGAGGTCGTTTAGTAGGGCTACAAAAAGAAAGAAGTTTAAAAAAAAAAAGGTTGAAGCTAGGTCTTGAACCCGTGACCTCGGGTCAAACACAACCCATCCGGACGTAGCTCGACCAGCTGAGCCAGCGAGTTTTTGTTAATTACATAGGAGGTGGAATATATTTAAGCTATAGTTAGAGCGTTTTGAATAAAAGGGGAATAAAAGTGCGCGGCTGGGATTCGAACCCATGAGCTGGGCTTTAAGCAAAACCGGCCCAACCAGCTGAGCTACACGGTTTTGTTAACCTTATAGGGAGAGAAATATAGTTAAGTTATAATTGAAACAGAAAGATTAAGTTATAAGAGGGATTAGGGTATTTCTTTTCTCCCGAAATATTTTTTCCCTTCTCCTCTTTTCTGCGTGCGGCGGCTCTCGGGCGAAAAAATGGCAGGAGACCTAAGGCTGCTCTCCGATGGCCGCCGGAGGGAGATTTCACAAGCTCTTCTTGGATCCGAGCATCTCTCGACGAGGAGCACACGTAGGCGGACGAAGAGGAGCCGGAAGACTTGAGTTGACCGAAACCCTAGAGCTTTTCTTCTTCCTTTCGGTTGTAAGTCCAAGAACAGCGATGTGAGTTGCTTCTCACCTGCAGTAGGAGTAGCTCCGAGTTTCAGATTTTCGTTTCTTGCTTTCGGTTTTTGCTGTGCTAATTTGCTGTGCTAAGGGTGCTGGACCGAATTGGCCATGTTAGGGCATTAGGTTTCAGATTTCTATGCTAGGGTTTCTCTTTGGAGTAAGCTAGGGTTGCTGTGCTGAAATTCCTGTGTTAGCTTTTCTTTTTTTTGAAGTTGCTATGCCAAATTGCCATGCTAAGTTGCTGTGCCGAAAGTTTCCTGCTTGGGTGGCTGTTGAACAGGATTATAAGCTAGGATTTTCCCTTTCATTCCTTACCTTCCGTAGCATACATATTAAGCATGCTAATTTATGGTTTGAGTTTAAATGTATAGAAGGAGTTCATTTTAATTCTTAGCAAGTAAGCGCAGTAAGAAATGTTTAGATTACCTGTTATGTTGTTTCCTGTTGTGAGATACAAATCAGTGGCGTAGCTAATCTATAACATTTGCTAGGTATGTTAGTTATTGTTGAGTTTAGTTCTTTTCTAGAAGGTTAGCATGATCTAGATTGCAAATCAAAGTGTGTAAATAGGTTCTATTTATGCTTGCTGATTTTTGAGAATTTCGGCTGTTCACTTTGTAGTATTAGTGTTTCATCTCGCTGCCATGTATAAGAATGGGATTAGTATCTTCCTTGCAACTCAAAAAGGCAAGAATAGCCTTTATTTAAAGTATGCAGTACAGAACAGCCTTATAGTTAGTGTTTCGGATGTGGTTTCTTTGGTTTCCGGATTTTAGTTGTAGATTTTAATAAGCAGATTTTCATAAGTACTGCTTGCAGATTTTGATAAGTATTGCATGCGGAACCTCAATCTTAGAACAGATTTTTATTAAGCTTAATATGCAGAATTTTATTAAGCATTAGTGTGCAGATTTTTATTAAGCATTAGTGTGCAGATTTTATTAATCATTAGTGTGCAGATTTTTATTAAGTATTAGTGCAGATTTCTGTTGAGCATTAATATTGCAGAATTTTATTAGCATAGTATGCAGATTTTTGGTTTAAGCATTTCAAAGTTAGAATTTGCTTAAACATTTCAGTTTCTTTTAAAAGAAGTATTCTTTTAGAAGTATTAACAAGTATAAGAAAGCTAAAGAAAAGAAAGAAAAGGCCAAGGCCTTAAGTAGATCCTAAAGTCGAGACTTTAGGGATTTTGGCACACAAGGTGCTTAAATAAATGGCAATGCATTTTATTATAAGAAGTATTTAAAGATAAAAAGTATTTTACTTTTAAAGGGCATGTACCGGACACAAGGTCCAAGGGATGGGCTCCAAGTTGCCCCTAGGCACAAGGCCTAGAAGTATCTTAGTAGTTTCGGGATTAGCTACCTCGATTCTTACTAAGAATGCGCGCAAAGTGGTACAATGCCGGGCCCAAGAGAAGTTGATTATTATTTTGAAGTATTAAAGTATAAGTTTTGAAACAAATGAAACAAGCTTTAAATATGTTTAGAATTAGAAAGTTTAGTTCTTGTTATTTGAAGCATCTGCAGTAGTAGTTTTATTTGTTTCTTGCTATTAGATTATTCAGCATGTTTAGTTTTATTTGCTTTCAGCATGCTGTTATAGTTTTATTCTTATGAGCATGTTTAGTTTTACATGTTTAGTAGTTTTACATGTTCAGTAGTTTTACATGTTTAGAAGTTTTACATGTTCAGTAGTTTTACATGTTTAGAAGTTTTACATGTTTAGTAGCTTTACATGTTTAGTATACTTCTTTTATAGTTTCATTCTTATGAGCATGATTAGCTATACATGTTTAGTATTTCAGTTAGCATGATTCCTTTGCTATATATGAGCATGAGTAGTTTTATATGTTAGCATTTAGTTTTAGCATGTTTTTATTTATATACATGCATATCGAGTTTTTGTGAGTAGATAGCGCTCACTAAGCTTTATGCTTATAGACTGCACTTCCTCCTACTGCAGATAAAGGAAAGGAAAAGATTTAGCAAGGAAGGCGACAAGGTGGTGGTGATGAAGGTGTGTGATGGCTGGACTATGGAGAGATCCTGAATGAGCTGGCAAATTGCCAAGACTTTTCTGTTTAGTTATTTTAGTTCTCTTTTAATGCTATGATGAAGTTAAGATTGTAATTGAGTCTATTCCGCACTTGTAGTTTGGTATGTCTTATCGTTGGAGTTCTATTTGTTTACTATTGCTAGAATAGTTTCCTTTTAGTTATTGTGATATTATTACTGCGTGGTTGTGAAGTATTTATACCAGCCGCATGTGGCTGATGGTTTATTATTTGTTTGTATTATGGGAAATGGTCACCGGTACAGGGGAGACTCTGCCGAAATTTTTCGGTAGGGTTTTCCTAGAGATTTTTAATAAACCGGTTAAGTAGAGTTAGTAGATAAGTAACGGTCACTCTTAGAGAGTAGTAGTAGTAGTAAGAAGGGTGGTCGTTACAATGCTAATATGCCACTAGAAACTTAATTCCCATGCTTACAAGATTCGGCCACATTAGGTTAAAAGGCTTGAGAAGCTTGAAACTTAGACTAAAAGTACTTATGGTGATTCTCATGATATGTATTGATATGTTAGTATGAAGATCAACCTTTTCATGTTGCTTGTAACCTAGAAACATGTTTCTAGGGATTCGGCCATGTTAGGGTTAAAGGCTTAGAGAACTTAGAACCTAAATCAAATATGCTCAAGTGGTTGCTTATGGAATATGATATAAAAATTGTTAGGGTTGTTCTTGCTTGTATGTTGTTAATAACCCAAAAGGAGGCTTAATGAGTTTCGGCCAGGTTATGAAAAGGGACCTAGAAAGCTTGGAACCTATACCTAACATGCTTAAGATGCCTCTTATGTCATAAGAAATGATAGATGTTTAGGGTTCACATGTTCTTTTGTTGCTTGATAACCTAAACCATCTCTACATGTTTCGGCCACCACTTGGCACTAGGGTTAGAGACCTAATTGTGTTCTTCCATGAACTTCACATGCAATGCTTTATGATATGTGGAGAGTATGACATGCTGTGATGTTCATTTATATATGTTAGGTCCTATTCATGGCATGCTGTGTGCTGGATTTCATGATATGTTATGTGCTCATTTTCATGATATGTTGTGTGCTAAATTTCATAATATGCTATGTGTTTATTTTATGATATGCTGTGTACTTGATTTCATGATATGCTATGTGCTTATTTTCATGATATGCTGTGTGCTCAATCTCATGATATGCTATGTGCTCAAATTCATGATATGCTATGTGCCTAAACTCATGATATGCTATGTGCTCAAATTCATGATATGTTGTGTGCTTAAACTCATGATAGGTTGTATGCTTAATTATGCATGTGTTCATGATATGCTATGTGCTCAAAATCATGATATGCTGTATGCTCAAATATACATGCTTTAAGCTATGCCTAAAAGAGTTGCTTCCCTATAAGTGGGATCAAGAGCACTCTTCATGATATGAATATGACATGAGTGATATGGACTATGTAAATATGACATGCTATTTTACTTTTAAGGCTTGTACCAAGGGTGGGCTCCATAAGCGCCCCGGGGTCGATGGACTAAGAAACGGGCCTCGTTAGAGATGGGCTCCTAAGTGCCCCTAGGTCGATGGACTAAGAAACGGTCCTAGTATATGCCTTGTAGGGTTCAAGACTTGCTACCTTGGACCTACTAGAACACGCGCATTTATGTATGTGGTACAAGCCGGGATCCCCTCTTATGTTGAGATTATGTTTAAGTATCTATACTATATGTTTTAACAAGACATGATGCATGTTTTAAAAGTTCACCTTGCATATACTTTTTGAATATGCCATGATGAGTATGATGTTCATGTTATGATATGTCATGCTACCTTGTGTTTATGCCATGATTATGCCATGATATCTATGATTGTGCTCATGACACGTATGATGATCACTTATGATATGCTATGATACTTTATGTTTTGATATATGCTTTGTGATTGATGACATGCTATACGGATTTTGTGAGTAGGAAAGGAAACTTACTGAGTCATGAGTGCTCACAGCTTAGTTTCTTGTACCACAGATAAGGGCAAAGGTTGGATGAACTAGGGGAGCAGCAGGAGGGGCTAGCAGGATGTGTGTGGTAGTGACTGGCTAAAGAAGAAAAGACCTGCTTTCATTAAATATGAATTGTGCTTAGTTGATATTTTTATGATTGTAACTCCATGACATTTTATCATGTTAACTCCTATATGTCTTGAAATAATGTAAAGCATGATATATGGATTCTATGTTCTAAAAATTTACAAGTAAGTCTTCCGCTGTAATAAGTTAATAAGTCGTTAAGTAGGGTAAAGTAACCCCCGTGGCCTTAGCAGGAGGGGCGGGGCATTACAGTATGGTATCAGAGCCAAGTTAGCCTCTCACTACACACATGTCAAGCCTTCCTCCTACCGCTCCAAGTAAGAATTTATATGTTTAAGTTAAAATTCTTTTGATTTTGATGCCTTAATATTATGCATGTCTACTTATCTTGTCTGATTATGATAAGTCACAACTATAGGATAGGTATGCATGATGGTAGAATAAGAATGATAACGACCTTATGTTAACGTGGATAGAAATAACGATACTTTATTGTCGTTTAATGAAGATAAGCATGGCTAGGAGACGCACTACTCGAGCAGACGAGACAACGACTCCACCGAATCTGACACAGGTAGTTACCGACCTCCAGCGCCAGATCACGGAGCAACAACAGCTGATCACGACTCTAATGGGTCAGCAAGAAAATCCTGTCACCCCGCCAGTGAATCAGAACGCAGTGCCCATTATTCCAGTAGCCGCACCAGTACCGCCGATAGCCCCTATTCCGGTGGTCCGATAGGAGACCTACTTGATCCAGTGGCTAAGGTTGAAACCGGAGAATTTCTCAGGTACTTGCAAGCCATGGGACGCCCAAGCATGGTTCAAGACAGTAGAAAGCATAGTAGAGCTATTGGACTGGCCTGTACCGGAAAAGATCAAATGTGTATCGTTCTGTTTTTCCGGAGATGCAAGGATGTGGTGGGAAAGAGTAAAGGCTAAGAGACAGATTAATCTGATGACATGGATGGACTTCGAGACAGAGTTCTTTGAAGAGTTCTTCCATATGCAAGTGACGAACCGACACTATGACGAGTTCACCGAGTTCCGGCAAGGTGACCTATCAGTAAACGAGGCGGTAAAACGCTTCAACCGTTTGGCACGCCTATGTCCAGAATTGGTTCGCACAGAAAGAGAAAGGGTCAGACTGATGCTGAAGATGCTTCAACCCGAGATAGCATTAAATGTGGCTGGCGGAGTTAATAGACCGCAGACTATAGAGGAACTAGTCAGCAGTGCCCTAATCACATAACACTATCAGAAAGCAATGAACGAGAATAAGAGTCAGTCCCGAACAGAAGGACAGAGACCCTCAGGCAGCAAGACAAACTGGAAGGGGACCTCTACCGGGAAAAGGAAGCAATGGGACAATGCAAAAAGTGGTCCAGCAAATAAACAACCGAGGTACCCTCAGTGTACTATTTGTGGAAAGCTGCATTCCGGATTATGTCACAAAGGTACAAGAAAATGTTATAATTGCGGACGGGAAGGACATTTGGCCAGGGACTGTTCCACTCAGTTCCAAGCACCACTCCAGCAGAATAACGAGAACAGGAGTGCCCCTCCACAACTACACCAGATGCAAACTGCGATAGAAGGGACTTCAATCAGCCAAGGAAGATTGGAAGCCCCACCAGCGACGACGAATGCCAGAGTTTTCGCGCTTACCGGAGAAGATATGGCGAATGCCTCTACAGTTGTCACAGGTCAGCCGCCTAATTCTAGTCAATATGCTAAAGTTTTATTTAATACTGAAGGCAAACCGGTGGTCGAATCTATCGGGAAATCGAGGAATATTTTATGTCCCGGAGTCGAGATTATCTCCGGACAACTCTCCACCCTGACCATAGCACCCACCCTATTCGATAATATATTAGAGAAGCAAACCAGTGACCAAAGCCTCCAAAAGATTAAACAAGAAATCTTAGGAGGAAAGAATAACGGGTTCCGTATCACGGACAGTGGAATACTATATCTCGGGGATCGATTATGTATTCCCGAGGATCCCGAGCTATGAAGGAAGATATTAGAAGAAGCTCATTCCACGCCCTGTGCAATGCATCCGGGATCCACCAAAATGTACCAGGATCTGAAAAAGAAATTTTGGTGGTCCGGTATGTAAAGAGATGTGGCTCAGTACGTCAGTGCCTGCCTGACCTGTCAGAGGGTTAAAGCAGAGCACCAGAGGCCGGGAGGATTGCTACAGCCTGTCCAAATTCCAGAATGGAAATGGGAAGATATATCTATGGACTTCATTTCAGGACTACCCAGGACAACGAACGGCTATGACACTATATGGGTAATCGTGGATAGATTAACCAAATCCGCCCATTTCCTAGCAATCAAGATGACTTATTCCATCGAGCAACTGGCTCAATTATACGTCAAAGAAATTGTTAGGTTACATGGGATTCCTAAGACCATCATTTCAGACAGAGATGGTCGTTTTGTTTCACATTTCTGGGAAGGCGTCCAGAAGACTCTGGGAACCAAGCTATTATTCAGCACTGCCTTCCACCCACAGACCGATGGACAGACGGAGAGAGTTAACCAAGTATTAGAAGACATGTTACGAGCTTACGCATTAGACTTCAAAGGGAGCTGGAGCCGATATCTATGCTTAGCGAAATTCGCCTACAACAATAGTTACCAGGCTACTATTGGGATGGCACCTTATGAGGCTCTGTACGGGAGAAAATGTAGATCACCTATATGTTGGTATGAAGGCGGGGAAAAGAAAGAGATGGGATTTCAAACGGAGCTTATCGATAACACCACCCGTGTTATACAGAATATCCGCCAAAGAATAGAAACTGCTCAAAGTCGACAGAAGAATTATGCATATAAGCGACGAAGGCCATTGGAATTCAGTGTCGGAGACTCAGTATTCCTCAAGGTAGCTCCTATGGAGTAATGAGGTTTGGTAAGAAGGGAAAGCTAAGCCCGCGCTATGTGGGACCATACCAGGTTCTGAAAAGAATCGGCAAGGTAGCGTATGAAATAGAGCTGCCTCAAGAGATGTCAGCCATTCACAACGTGTTCCACGTTTCGATGCTAAAGAAATGTATTCCGAACACAAGTCAAGCGATCGAACCACAGACGATACAAGTGCAAGAGGACCTAACCTACGAGAGCCGACCAATTCAGATATTGGATCGAGATGTCAAAAGACTAAGGAACAAAGAAGTACCCTTGGTAAAGGTCCTATGGCAAAATCAACAGTACGAAGAAGCTACGTGGGAAAGGGAAGATGATATGAAACGGAGATATCCATCGCTATTCTAAGTTCGAGGACGAACTTTCTATGAGGTATGGGGTACTGTAACACCCACGAATTTTTATAAATACATGAGTATTATTCTCATTAAGAGCATGGAAATAAATAAAAAGAATAGGAGAAAGAGAAGAGTAAGAAACAAAATAAAAATAAGAGGTAAGAGGTGGAGGCCAAGGATTTGAACCTTGAACCTCCCACCAATAATGGAGAAAGATTAATGGCATGATCACCACTAGGATAGAGAGTAACATATGCATAGGAAGGAATAAAAATGTTAGTTAAAGGAGAGAAGAAAAAAAATAAAGCAAAGAGCAAGAGAAAACCAAATTGCTCACCTCTTCTCCCTCTTGGTTAAGAGAAGGAACAAGAAGAAGGCAAGTTGTCTTCCTCACCCTTCCCTCTCCTCATTTTCATGGGAATCAAGAGAGGAGTAATGGATGAATTAAGGGAAAGATTAATGAAGGCTTAAATTCCTCTCATGATGAATAAATAGAAAAATGAGAAGTAAATCTCTCATTTTCCTCATTCTTCCTCCTCCTTCCTCCTTTTCTTTTCTTCACCGAGACTAGGAGACCCTCCCACTCTTTGATCCGAGCACTAAGTCAAGTTCTTCTCCAAGGAAGCTAATTTCCAAGAAGAAATCTTCAAGTTCTAGCCCTCCCAAGCAAAGGAAATCAAAGGAGGCACAAGAAGAAGAACCTTCTTCCTTGCTTAACAACTAGAACACTTTCCTCATTAAGAAAAACCACAAGTGAAAGGATGTAAGTTCCCCTCACCTATGGTACAATAGCTATGTGATTGTTATGTAAAAATATTGCTTAAAAACCTAGGGTTGTTTCATGAGGGTTTCGGCCAAACAAAAAGAAAGAGTTTAAAGAACCTTGAAAACCAACTACGATATGTTCATGATGTTGCTTATGTTATGTACCTTATGTTAGGAGGGTTAAACTAATATTTTCATGCTAGAATGTTTGGTTAGAACATAAATTTATGAACTTAGATTTTCGGCATAGAAGGAACAAAAGAACTAGAAGAGCACTAAACCTAAACCAAGCATGTTCCCTTGTTCTTATGATGTGTACCTCATGATAAATGGTGTTGTTAATGTTTTTCCCCCTTGTATGTTAACTTAAACTTGATTCCATATTCATGTACATTCGGCCATGATAGAGTTGAGGGCCTAGAAGGGCTTTAACCTAAAAATTTAAGCATGCTATGATTCTCATAGGACAAGATATGAAGCTAATATGACATGCCATGATCTTAGGTTAAGAGGAACAATATTTCTTATGTATATGATGATTCGTCCATTTTAAGACTTGAACCCTAGGAAAGTTTAAAGCAAGTCTAAGATACTTATGATCTACTTGATGAAGAGATATGAAATAAATTAATGTTCACATGTTTCTTGAAACTTGAATCCTTGTTCTTTAGCATTCGGCCACAATTATTTTTAAGACCTAGGATGCTTAAATTTCTAAACTAAGTGGTCCATGTTATTCTTTGAAATGAATGCTAGGAAAGTTCTTATGGTCTTCATGCTAATATGCCACTAGAAACTTAATTCCCATGCTTACAAGATTCGGCCACATTAGGTTAAAAGGCTTGAGAAGCTTGAAACTTAGACTAAAAGTACTTATGGTGATTCTCATGATATGTATTGATATGTTAGTATGAAGATCAACCTTTTCATGTTGCTTGTAACCTAGAAACATGTTGCTAGGGTTTCGGCCATGTTAGGGTTAAAGGCTTAGAGAACTTAGAACCTAAATCAAATATGCTCAAGTGGTTGCTTATGGAATATGATATAAAAATTGTTAGGGTTGTTCTTGCTTGTATGTTGTTAATAACCCAAAAGGAGGCTTAATGAGTTTCGGCCAGGTTATGAAAAGGGACCTAGAAATCTTGGAACCTATACCTAACATGCTTAAGATGCCTCTTATATCATAAGAAATGATAGATGTTTAGGGTTCACATGTTCTTTTGTTGCTTGATAACCTAAACCATCTCTACATGTTTCGGCCACCACTTGGCACTAGGGTTAGAGACCTAATTGTGTTCTTCCATGAACTTCACATGCAATGCTTTATGATATGTGGAGAGTATGACATGCTGTGATGTTCATTTATATATGTTAGGTCCTATTCATGGCATGCTGTGTGCTGGATTTCATGATATGTTATGTGCTCATTTTCATGATATGCTGTGTGCTAAATTTCATAATATGCTATGTGTTTATTTTATGATATGCTGTGTACTTGATTTCATGATATGCTATGTGCTTATTTTCATGATATGCTGTGTGCTCAATCTCATGATATGCTATGTGCTCAAATTCATGATATGCTATGTGCCTAAACTCATGATATGCTATGTGCTCAAATTCATGATATGTTGTGTGCTTAAACTCATGATAGGTTGTATGCTTAATTATGCATGTGTTCATGATATGCTGTGTGCTCAAAATCATGATATGCTGTGTGCTCAAATATACATGCTTTAAGTTATGCCTAAAAGAGTTGCTTCCCTATAAGTGGGATCAAGAGCACTCTTCATGATATGAATATGACATGAGTGATATGGACTATGTAAATATGACATGCTATTTTACTTTTAAGGCTTGTACCAAGGGTGGGCTCCATAAGCGCCCCGGGGTCAATGAACTAAGAAACGGGCCTCGTTAGGGATGAGCTCCTAAGTGCCCCTAGGTCGATAGACTAAGAAACGGGCCTAGTATATGCCTTGTAGGGTTCAAGACTTGCTACCTTGGACCTACTAGGACACGCGCATTTATGTATGTGGTACAAGTCGAGATCCCCTCTTATGTTGAGATTATGTTTAAGTATCTATACTATATGTTTTAACAAGACATGATGCATGTTTTAAAAGTTCACCTTGCATATACTTTTTGAATATGCCATGATGAGTATGATGTTCATGTTATGATATGCCATGCTACCTTGTGTTTATGCCATGATTATGCCATGATATCTATGATTGTGCTCATGACACGTATGATGATCACTTATGATATGCTATGATACTTTATGTTTTGATATATGCTTTGTGATTGATGACATGCTATACGGATTTTGTGAGTAGGAAAGGAAACTTACTGAGCCATGAGTGCTCACAGCTTAGTTTCTTGTACCACAGATAAGGGCAAAGGTTGGATGAACTAGGGGAGCAGCAGGAGGGGCTAGCAGGATGTGTGTGGTAGTGACTGGCTAAAGAAGAAAAGACCTGCTTTCATTAAATATGAATTGTGCTTAGTTGATATTTTTATGATTGTAACTCCATGACATTTTATCATGTTAACTCCTATATGTCTTGAAATAATGTAAAGCATGATATATGGATTCTATGTTCTAAAAATTTACAAGTAAGTCTTCCGCTGTAATAAGTTAATAAGTCGTTAAGTAGGGTAAAGTAACCCCCGTGGCCTTAGCAGGAGGGGCGGGGCGTTACACTGGCGACATTATTTGTATGTCGTTCAGCGCAGAATTTTCACAGACCATCAGAGTCTTAAGAACTTTTTCACTCAGAAGGACTTAAACATGAGACAGCGTAGGTGGCTAGAGTTGGTCAAAGATTATGACTATGAAATCCTCTACCATCCAGGCAAAGCTAAAAAAGTGGCAGATGCACTAAGTTGAAAATCCAGTGCATCCCTGATGTCTTTGTCATCATTAGCTCCACCACTGTAGAAAGAGTTGTCAGATTTTGGAATGGAAATTATTTATGGGCAACTCTCTACATTGACCTTAGAGTCTACCTTGCTTGAGGATATACAGAGAAAGCAAAGTGAAGATCCAGATATCCAGAAGATCAAGCAAGGGATACAGAAAGAAAGAAAATTTTAGAAGAAGCTCATAGTACACCTTATTCCATGCATCCTGGTTCTACCAAAATGTATCAAGACGTGAAACAGAGATTCTGGTGGTCTGGACTTGTAACGCCCCACCCTTCTTACCCAACCAAAGGCGGCGCTACGTTCTTATACTACTTACGTACATGTTTTACTATAACAGCGGAAGAATAAAAACTTTAAAGAATTTAATTTATTAAGCATAATATCACATATTCTGATTTGTTCAAATATTGATTCTATAACTAATCATATTAATTTGTCCGAATCGTTCTTTGCCGAGCCACCACCACACACATCACTATCTGCTCCTCCTGCTGCTCCGTTGTTCCGAATATCCGTCCCCCATATCTGCGGTACAAGAAAAGTAAGCTATGAGCACTCATGGCTCAGTAAGTTCCTTTCCTACTCACTGAAACCGAAAATCATCGTATATCAATATCATGCGTAATATCATAAGCATACAACATACAAGGGTATCATATTCATATCATATTATCACATGACATTATATCTAATCATCAGATAATTTAAGTACATATGTAGGCAATGCATCATGAATTTGAAAACTTATACTAATAAGTACTTGAAATTAATATCATCATTAAGGGGATCCCGGTTTGTACCACATACATAATACGCGCGCTTCATAGGTAGGTCCAAGGTAGCAAGTCTTGAACCTTATCATGCATACATACTAGGCCCGAGTCTTACTCCATCGACCTAGGGCATTCAGAGGCCCATTACTGACGAGGCCCGAGTCTTACTCCATCGACCCCGGGGCGTTTACAGAGCCCACCCATGGTACAAACCCATACAAAAATAACTTATCATGCATAACTATCATATCATGTCCTTAACAATCTTTCATGCATTTCTTTTCATTATGTATAGCATTTCCTATGCTATCACATATCATGGCATATTACATAACATAATTTCATTTCTTCATTTTGTATAGCATTTCCTTATGCTATCACATATCATGGCATATTACATAACATTATGTATAGCATTTCCTATGCTATCACATATCATGGCATATAACATAATTTCATTTTCTCCTCATTATGTTTAGCATTTCCTATGCTATCACATATCATGGCATATTACATAACATTATGTATAGCATTTCCTATGCTATCACATATCATGGCATATAACATAATTTCATTTTCTCCTCATTATGTTTAGCATTTCCTATGCTATCACATATCATGGCATATTACATAACATTATGTATAGCATTTCCTATGTTATCACATATCATGGCATATAACATAATTTCATTTTCTCCTCATTATGTTTAGCATTTCCTATGCTATCACATATCATGGCATATTACATAACATTATGTATAGCATTTCATAGAAGGAACCTTGCACTTAGTTCGGTTAGACAATAATCTTACTCACCTCTTTAAAATATTTTTGGTTGAAATCCTAAGGTTAGATACTCCTCTGATCATACATCATATCAATATAAAATCATGGAAAGGAATCCTTCTACATAGCATAGAAAATCTTATCATGAAATGAGGTCTTGTTTAAATCATCCTAGATTTGAAAACCTTTTCTTTAGCCGAATTTTCTTAAATTCTTTCCTAGGTTTTCTAATCCTTATAAATCCGAAAATCACATAAAAGCCTTGTACCACAGGTGAGGGGAAGCTTACCTTCTTCGCTTATGTTTCCTAGATTTGAGAACTTGCTTGGGGACCTTTCTTCCTTGCTTGCTTGCTCGGCACCAATGGAGGAGAAGAGTGGCTAGGTCTTTTGGTGGAGAGGAGGAGGGAGAAGAGACCTCTTCCTCTTGTGTTGCTCGGCAACAACAAGAAAGAAAAGAGGGAGGGAGTGAGGAGGAAGAAGAGGTTTCTTCCTCTTGTGTTGCTCGGCAACAAGAAGAAGAAAGGAGGAAGGGAGAGGGTTTTCGGCACCCAAGGGAGGAGAGGAGGAAAGTGAGTGAGGATGAAGTTGAAGTCACCCCTCCATGCCTATTTATACTAAAATGAGGGGAGGAAACTTGTCTTGATTCATCCTCCTTATTTACTTCTCTTCTTAATGTTAAGAATATTCTAGAGAAGATGCTTCTTGAGTTCTCCCTTAATTTCTCTCTTTTCTTTCCTTTAATTAAAATTCCTATCTCTCCTCTTACAATATCCTCTCCTATCCCACTTGGTTAACACATGCATGTATCCACAAGAGAACCAAGGATCAAAACTTGGTTATGTATATTTTTACTTCTTTTTACTCCCTTTTCCTTTTTAGTAAAAAGAATCCTTTCTTATTCTTAACTACTTAGTCCTCTCTCTCCTTATCAATAATTCTCCTATCCCCTTTGGTATCCTATACATGTTCCTTACAAGAGATCCAAGGTTCAATCTCTCTTCTAACGTTTTATTTTCTTTTGTACATAATAATTCATATATTACCCTATTATGCATTATGCATAAATATTTCATACATGTATTCATATTTCTTCCTTTTGTCTACATTAATTCCATACATTATAAATCATGCATAGATGATTTATATTCTCAACTTTATTTTCTTTCATAATCATCTAAATCCTTCCCATCGTAACATTCAACGTAGACTATCTACACATTCTTTTCATTACATTCGTACTCTCATTGCCCTTACTTTATCTAGGCTTTCTAGGGGTGTTACAAACTCCCCTACTTATTGAAAGTTCGTCCCCGAACTTAGAATAACAATTTCAGCATATCGGGTTCATCCGTGAACTCGAGGTATTCGCCAAAATATTCTACATCCTCGGGATCGTATTCGAATGGGATATAGTCCATTTCTACAAGATTTTAAAGATTCATTATTCCTCTTATGTTATAGCCTAAGGTTCTTGTATCTAGGCTACCATTCATGCATCCTACTTATCATCATGCACTATTCTCTAGGGTATAGCTTAAGGTATCCTTCCTAGGCTACCATTCATGTATCTTAGAGTATCATACTATTTTGCATACAAATAAATTATGCAACTGTACTTACTTGGAGTGGCAGGAAGGAGCTTGATGTGTGTGTAGTGAGCTGGCAAAACTTCGCTCTGATACCACCTGTAACGCCCCACCCTTCTTACCCAACCAAAGGCGGCGCTACGTTCTTATACTACTTACGTACATGTTTTACTATAACAGCGGAAGAATAAAAACTTTAAAGAATTTAATTTATTAAGCATAATATCACATATTCTGATTTGTTCAAATATTGATTCTATAACTAATCATATTAATTTGTCCGAATCGTTCTTTGCCGAGCCACCACCACACACATCACTATCTGCTCCTCCTGCTGCTCCGTTGTTCCGAATATCCGTCCCCCATATCTGCGGTACAAGAAAAGTAAGCTATGAGCACTCATGGCTCAGTAAGTTCCTTTCCTACTCACTGAAACCGAAAATCATCGTATATCAATATCATGCGTAATATCATAAGCATACAACATACAAGGGTATCATATTCATATCATATTATCACATGACATTATATCTAATCATCAGATACTTTAAGTACATATGTAGGCAATGCATCATGAATTTGAAAACTTATACTAATAAGTACTTGAAATTAATATCATCATTAAGGGGATCCCTGTTTGTACCACATACATAATACGCGCGCTTCATAGGTAGGTCCAAGGTAGCAAGTCTTGAACCCTATCATGCATACATACTAGGCCCGAGTCTTACTCCATCGACCTAGGGCATTCAGAGGCCCATTACTGACGAGGCCCGAGTCTTACTCCATCGACCCCGGGGCGTTTACAGAGCCCACCCATGGTACAAACCCATACAAAAATAACTTATCATGCATAACTATCATATCATGTCCTTAACAATCTTTCATGCATTTCTTTTCATTATGTATAGCATTTCCTATGCTATCACATATCATGGCATATTACATAACATAATTTCATTTCTTCATTTTGTATAGCATTTCCTTATGCTATCACATATCATGGCATATTACATAACATTATGTATAGCATTTCCTATGCTATCACATATCATGGCATATAACATAATTTCATTTTCTCCTCATTATGTTTAGCATTTCCTATGCTATCACATATCATGACATATTACATAACATTATGTATAGCATTTCCTATGCTATCACATATCATGGCATATAACATAATTTCATTTTCTCCTCATTATGTTTAGCATTTCCTATGCTATCACATATCATGGCATATTACATAACATTATGTATAGCATTTCCTATGTTATCACATATCAGGGCATATAACATAATTTCATTTTCTCCTCATTATGTTTAGCATTTCCTATGCTATCACATATCATGGCATATTACATAACATTATGTATAGCATTTCATAGAAGGAACCTTGCACTTAGTTCGGTTAGACAATAATCTTACTCACCTCTTTAAAATATTTTTGGTTGAAATCCTAAGGTTAGATACTCCTCTGATCATACATCATATCAATATAAAATCATGGAAAGGAATCCTTCTACATAGCATAGAAAATCTTATCATGAAATGAGGTCTTGTTTAAATCATCCTAGATTTGAAAACCTTTTCTTTAGCCGAATTTTCTTAAATTCTTTCCTAGGTTTTCTAATCCTTATAAATCGAAAATCACATAAAAGCCTTGTACCACAGGTGAGGGGAAGCTTACCTTCTTCGCTTATGTTTCCTAGATTTGAGAACTTGCTTGGGGACCTTTCTTCCGTGCTTGCTTGGTCGGCACCAATGGAGGAGAAGAGTGGCTAGGTCTTTTGGTGGAGAGGGGGAGGAAGAAGAGACCTCTTCCTCTTGTGTTGCTCGGCAACAACAAGAAAGAAAAGAGGGAGGGAGTGAGGAGGAAGAAGAGGTTTCTTCCTCTTGTGTTGCTCGGCAACAAGAAGAAGAAAGGAGGAAGGGAGAGGGTTTTCGGCACCCAAGGGAGGAGAGGAGGAAAGTGAGTGAGGATGAAGTTGAAGTCACCCCTCCATGCCTATTTATACTAAAATGAGGGGAGGAAACTTGTCTTGATTCATCCTCCTTATTTACTTCTCTTCTTAATGTTAAGAATATTCTAGAGAAGATGCTTCTTGAGTTCTCCCTTAATTTCTCTCTTTTCTTTCCTTTAATTAAAATTCCTATCTCTCCTCTTACAATATCCTCTCCTATCCCACTTGGTTAACACATGCATGTATCCACAAGAGAACCAAGGATCAAAACTTGGTTATGTATATTTTTACTTCTTTTTACTCCCTTTTCCTTTTTAGTAAAAAGAATCCTTTCTTATTCTTAACTACTTAGTCCTCTCTCTCCTTATCAATAATTCTCCTATCCCCTTTGGTATCCTATACATGTTCCTTACAAGAGATCCAAGGTTCAATCTCTCTTCTAACGTTTTATTTTCTTTTGTACATAATAATTCATATATTACCCTATTATGCATTATGCATAAATATTTCATACATGTATTCATATTTCTTCCTTTTGTCTACATTAATTCCATACATTATAAATCATGCATAGATGATTTATATTCTCAACTTTATTTTCTTTCATAATCATCTAAATCCTTCCCATCGTAACATTCAACGTAGACTATCTACACATTCTTTTCATTACATTCGTACTCTCATTGCCCTTACTTTATCTAGGCTTTCTAGGGGTGTTACAGGACTCAAAAGTGATGTAGCTAAATATGTCAGTACCTGCCTGACATGTCAGAGGGTCAAAGCAGAACACCAGAGGCCAGGAGGAGTTCTACAGCCTCTTCCTATACCAGAGTGGAAGTGGGAAGACATATCCATGGACTTCATAACAGGTCTCCCAAGAACCACAAATGGATATGATACGATATGGGTGATAGTGGACAGATTGACCAAGTCTGCTTATTTTCTAGCCATCAAGGTGTCCCACTCTATAGAGTAGTTGGCACGGCTGTATGTTAAAGAGGTGATCAGACTTCACGGAGTTCCTAAATCTATTGTTTCTGATAGAGATGGGCGCTTCACCTCTCACTTTTGGGAGTGTGTTCAAACTTCACTAGGCACCAAACTCAAGTTCAGCACAACCTTCCATCCTCAGACTGATGGACAGATAGAGCGAGTAAATCAGATTCTAGAAGATATGCTCAGAGCTTGTGCACTAGATTTCAAAGGAAGTTGGTGCAATTATCTATGCTTAGCTGAATTTGCCTACAACAACAGCTATCAAGCCACTATCAAGATGGCGCCATATGAGGCGTTGTATGGCAGGAAGTGCAGATCACCCATATGCTGGCAAGAAGCAGGAGAGAGAAAAGAAATGGAAGTAGAACTGGGCATTCAGACAGAACTGATAGATGAGACTACTCAGGCTATCCAGAAGATCAGACAGAGGATTGAGACTGCCCAGAGTAGACAGAAGAGTTATGCTGACACACGCCGTAGGCCACTTGAATTCCAAGTAGGAGATTCAGTCTTTCTCAAGGTCGCTCCTATGAAGGGAGTGATGAGATTTGGCAAGAAGGGCAAATTAAGTCCTCGTTATGTAGGACCTTATCTGATCACAGAAAGGATTGGAAAAGTAGCTTTCAAGCTGGACTTACCACAAGACATGTCAGCAATACATAATGTATTTCATGTCTCCATGCTAAAGAAGTGTCTTCACGACCCCAGCCAAGTGATTCAGCCTCAGACAGTGCAGATCCAAGAGGATCTTAGCTACGAGAGTAGACCTACATAGATAGTGGACAGAGCAGTCAAGAGATTGAGAAACAAAGAAGTATCACTAGTGAAAGTAGTCTGGCAGAACCAGAAGCACGAGGAAATCACTTGGGAGCGGGAGGACAGTATGAGACAGAAGTATCCAGAGCTATTCTAAGTTCGAGGATGAACATTTTATAAGGTATGAGGGATTGTAACGACCCAATTTTTCCTATTTCGAGTTCCAAATGTCCATAAAATATTTGGAAATGCTTTTAAAATATTCTAGAGATTTTTAGGAATTTTTAGAGTATTTTTACGTAATTTTTGGAGGTCGTTTAGTATGTTTACAAAAAGAAAGAAGTTTTGACCAAAAATGTGGAAGTTAAGACTCGAACCCAAGACCACCGGCCGAACTTGACTTAACCGAACGCAGCCAACCAACTGGGCTGCGCGTGATTTGTTAACTAAGTATGTAGCGAGATGTATTTAAGTTATTGTAAAGGGCAAAAATAAAACCTAGGTTATAAAGGGTTAAGTGTTTTTCCCGTGACCTAATCCCATCTCTTCTCCCTTCTTCCATCCCGTGCGTGCGTCGATTCTGCCCGAGCGGAAGAAAAACAAAGCCAGCTTCGTCTCCGACGGCCGGCCGTAGGGAATTTCCACGAGCTCTTGCGGAACCGAGCTCTCCTCGTCAAGGAGAACACGCGGAAAGGAAGGAATCACCGAGATCTTCATCTTCACCCAAAACCTAGAAGCTTTAGAGTTCTCTTCTCCGGTTGTAAGTCCAAGAGCAGCGAGGTGAGTTGCTACTCACCTGCAGTAGGATAGCTCCGCGACATTGATCTTCTTTTCCTTTTGATTTCGGAATTTGGTTTCACTCCTTATCATCCACAACATGCTCCTATGTTTTGGATTGAGTTTGAGCCGAATTTATGCTTGCTAGGGATTTAATTCTTTTTGTGTTTCGGATCATGTTGCACAGAATTTGTATGTTAGAGGGTTAAGGGTAGATTTAAGATTCTTTTTCCTTCTTCCTTGCATATATATACTGTAACATGCTTAAGGGTCTTGTTGCTGCCGTGAGTTTCCAAGAGAAGAACAGGAAAAGGATTAAATAAGTGGAGTGTTTTGCTCTTATTGGTTTCTTCCGTGTCACTAAACAGGGAAATGGACTATGGTTCCGGGCTGTTTTGAAGTAGACTTGAAGAATTCTGTTGCTTTATGTTGTGAACATGTTTGCAAAGATTTTAGTTACAGCAGTACTTTCTGGTTGGTTTGTGCCGGGGAACATAACAAGAAGAACAAGCATGTTTTGGATCCATATTAGTTATAGAGCATGAAATGCTGTAGATTTATAGCTCTTGTTGGATTTTCTCCTTGCTGCAATGAAAAGAACAGCTTTGAAATTAGCATATCAATCTTAGACTTCTTTGTTACCTTAATTAGCATCTCAGCCTTAGCATCCTAGTTTTATTTGCATTTTTGCAAGCATGAACAGCTCTGTTTAGAGCTTAGAACAGCTTCTCTTTAATCGCATATTCGCAAGCAAGAACAATTTCATTTAGGGCCTAGAACAACCTGTCTTTATTTGCATTTCTGTTTGTGTAGCAATAGATGTACATGAACAGATCTTCTAGTTTTAAGTTGCATTCTTTTGCCCTATCTTACAGCATGTTTAGTAAGTTCAAAGTTGCTTTCTTTTGCTCTATTTTAAAGCATGATTAGTAAGTTCAAAGTTGCTTTCTTTTGCTCTATTTGAAAGCATGATTAGTAAGTTCAAAGTTGCTTTCTTTTGCTCTATTTTAAAGCATGATTAGTAAGTTCAAAGTTGCTTTCTTTTGCTCTATTTTAAAGCATGATTAGTAAGTTCAAAGTTTCTTTGTTTTTCTCTATTTTATAGCATGATTAGTAAGTTCAAAGTTGCTTTCTTTTGCTCTATTTTATAGCATGATTAGTAAGTTCAGATTTGCTTTCCTTTGCTTTGTTTTATAACATGCTTAGAGAGTTCAGATCTGCTTCCCTTATGTTATTTTTATATAGCATGCTTGGTTGGTTGTAATCTTACACTTGATAGATATATCTACAGGATTCTAATAAGCTCTAATCAAGGAGTATGAGAAGTATAAGTAAAGAAAATAAAGAAAAAGGTCAAGGCCTTAAGTAGATCCCAAAGTCAAGACTTTAGGGATTTTAGCACACAAGGTGCTTATTAAAATGCCAAGGCATTTAATGAAGTAATTAAGATAATAACTATTTTACTTTTAAGAAGAGGCTAGTACCCGACTTCCAAGGTTGTCGTTAAACAAATCCAGGTGTCCAATTCCAAGGTCTTGGCCTTGGTAGACCAAGGTCAGCTCTTTTAGGATTGGCGGCTCGCTACCCCAACCTATTAGGGAATGCGCATAAAATGGTACTATGCCTGGGCCCAAGAGAAGTTGATTATTATTTTCAAGTATTAAAGTATAAATTTTAAACAAGTGAAATAAAAGAATAAGTTTAGAGTAAATGAAGTAAGTTTCACTTTGTTTTAAAGATCAGCAAGTTTAGCTTTCTTTTATGCTAGCAGCTTTTACATGTTTAGTTTCTTACATGTTATTTATTTGCTAGTTGATGAGCATGTTTAGCTTTATATGCTAGCTTTTCAGTTAGTTGATTTCTTTGATATTTATGAGCATGAGTAGCTTTACATGTTAGCATTCAGTTTTAGCATGTTTTTATTTATATACATGCATATTGAGATTTTGTGAGTTAGATAGCGCTCACTAAGCATTTTCCTTATAGTTTGCATTCCTCCTACTGCAGATAAAAGATAAAGGAAAAGGATAAGAAGGAAGGCGACAACGAGATGTTGTGACGATGTGTGATGCCAAGACTATGGGGAGATCTTGGGACTTAGCTTAGAAAATTTTATTAAGATTACTTCCGTCGAATTGTTAAAAGAATTTAGAACTTGTATATGCTATTTTCATTGGAGTGTTTTTTTATCACGCATTGATAGAGCTATTTCTTTCAGTATTTTGATTCTTTTCCATATATATAAATTGCGTGGTTGTCTGATATATGTTCCAGCCGCCTGTGGCTGATGTATACAGTGTCTGTATATCAGTTTAAGGTCACCGGTACAGGGGAGATTCTGCCAAAATTTTTCGGTAGGGTTTCCATGTGGTTTTTAATCACACCGGTTAAGTAGAGTTAGTAGTTAAGTAACGGTCACTGTTAGAGAGTAGTAGTAGTAGTAAGAAGGGTGGTCGTTACAACAGATTTGAGGTTTAGATATGCTACTTTCATTCAAGGATACAGATTTGAGGTTCAGGTTTAGATAGGTTTTCTTGATACACTCATTTTGGAATACAGATTTGAGTTCCTACATGAGGTTTAGATATGTTTCCTTGCTACCGGATTTTTCCAGCAAGCTTCACATAAGTTTAGAGTCAGCTAGTTGAGTTCTTTTAATTTGAGGCATGCAGTATAGGTTTTAAATCCAATAAGTTTTAGATTTAGTTTAAGCTTGTATGATATGCAAAATTTCATAAGTATTGCTTGTAGATTTTGATAAGTATTGCATGCAGAATTCCAATCTTAGAACAGACTTTTATTAAGCTTAATATGTAGAATTTTATTAGCATAGTAGGCAGATTTTTTATTTAAGCATTTCAAAGTTAGAATTTGCTTAAACATTTCAGTTTTTAAGGAAGCATTCTTTTAGAAGTGTTAACAAGTATAAGAAAGATAAAGAAAAGAAAGAAAAAGATCATGGCCTTAAGTATATTCCAAAGATAAAACTTTAGGGATTTTTGGCACACAAGGTGCTTATTAAAATGCCAAGGCATTTAAAGAAGAAGTAACTAAGATATTTTACTTTGAAGAGTCTAGTACCCGACTTCCGAGGTTGTCGTTAAACAAATCCAGGTGTCCAATTCCGATGTTTTGGCCCTGGTAGACCGAGGTCTGCTCTTTTAGGATTGGTGGCTCGCTACCCCAACCTATTAGGGAACGCGCATAAGATGGTACTATGCCTGGGCCCAAGAGAAGTTGATTACTATTTTGAAGTATTATAAGTATAAGCTTTTGAACATGTAAAATAAGTTTCACATAAGTATAAAAGTATTAATGTATAAGTTTTAAACTAGTGAAATAAAAGAATAAGTTTTTAAGCAAACGAAATAAGTTTCAGGCAGTGTTTAGAATTCTGCAAGTTTTAGTTTTCTTTCTGTTAGCATGCTATTCTGATTAGCTTTACATGTCTAGCATTCTAGTATACATTATTCTTTTGCTATTAGATGAGTATGTGTAGTAGTTTTCTTAGAGTTTTCAGTTTTTGGATTTCAGTATGTTTACATGCATATTCGAGTTTTTGTGAGTTAGATAGCGCTTACTAAGCATTTTTCTTATAGATTGCATTTCCTCTTATTGCAGATACAGGAAAGGAAAAGATTTAGCAAAGGAAGGCGACAAGGTGGCGCGGATGGTGTGTGATGCCAGGACTATGGGAGAGACTTGGGATGTTATTGAGTTTTCCGCATTTTAGTGATTAAGATACATTTGAAGTTGTACTTTAAGATTCATGTTATTTGGGTTTATTGTTGTTCTAGGTTGCATGCTAAGATGTACTTAGTTTAGTATGTATGTACTTTTGGGTTATTTTTGATGTGAGTAGTGTTTGATACTTATTTAACTGTGTGAGAGTTTGTTATATGTTCTAGCCACCTGTGGCTGATGTATATTATGTTTGTATCTAAGTTTATGGTCACCGGTATAGGGGAGACTCTGCCGAAATTTTTTTCGGTAAGGACTCCTCGTAGTTTCGATCATACCGGTTAAGTAGAGTCAGTAGGTAAGTAACGGTCACCCTTAGAGAGTAGTAGTAGTAAGAAGGGTGGTCGTTACATGTTTAGCAGTACATACCCAAAACCTAGTTACCTTGTTTCTACCTAACACTTGAGCCCATGCTGGTAGATTTTGAACGGTGGGGAATTAATCATATATGTTGGTTGTTTTCGTATCTCATTGTGAAGTGAATTTAAAGAAAAGATCAATCATGGTTTTCGTTATCTATGTGGGTGGTGTACAATCTAGCCAAACTTGAGCCGTAACTCAAAGAAGTCTAGTAAACTCCCAATCTCTAACGTGATGTGTGTTCCCATTGAACAAGTACAAAACATTGTACTTTCATAGTAGAGAAAGAACTAGCACTTGATATATCAGTTATAGTCACTCTTCCCTAAAGTGTGACACTCGAGTGACATTCAATTTTAGTTCGTAAAGCATTCGAGTTCAATTTTTGTATGAAACAAGCTTCACATATGTTTAGAGTTAGCTAGATTGGTTCTTTTAATTCGAAGCATACAATATAGGTTTTAATTCCAACAGGTTTTAGATTTAGTTTAAGCTTGTATGGTATGCTGATTTTGATAAATATAGCATGCAGATTTTTAAAAAGTTTATAATGCAGATTTTTAACCTTTGTAGTAAGTGCAGATTTTTGCATTTCGTAGCATTGCAGTTTATTCCCTTTAGCAGTGTAGATTCTTTGTTTCTTTTTAAGAAGCATTCTTTTATTAGAGGTATTAACAAGTATAAGAGAGATAGAGAAAAGGAAAAAAGGCCAAGGCCTTAAGTAGATCCCAAAGTCAAGACTTTAGGGATTTTTGGCACACAAGGTGCTTATTAAAATGCCAAGGCATTTAAAGAAGAAGTAATTAAGATTATAAGTATTTTACTTTTAAGAAGAGGCTAGTACCCGACTTCGCAAGGTTGTTGTTAAACAAATCCAGGTGTCCAATTCCAAGGTCTTGGCCCTGGTAGACCAAGGTCTGCTCTCTTAGGATTGGTGGCTCGCTACCCCAACCTATTAGGGATCGCGCATAAGATGGTACTAAGCCTGGGCCCAAGAAGAAGTTGATTACTATTTTGAAGTATTATAAGTATAAGTTTTTGAACAAGTAAAGTAAGTTTTACATAAGTATAAAAGTATTAAAGAAGAAGTTTTTAAACAAGTGAAATAAAAGATTAAGTTTAGAACAAATGAAATAAGTTTCATTTTTTTTTAAAAGAAACAAGTTGAGTTTTCTTTTATGCTAGCATGTTATTTAGATTAGCTTACTGTTCTTTGCTATTTTCTGAGCATGAGTAGCTTTACATGTTTAGCATTTTAGCCTATTTGATTCCTTTATTATTAGATGAGCATGAGTAGTTTTCAGTAAGTAATCAGTTAGATCATGTTATAGATATATGTACATGCATATCGAGATTTGTGAGTTAGATAGCGCTTACTAAGCATTTTGCTTATAGTTTGTATTTCCTCTTACTGCAGATACAGGAAAAGAAAAGTTTTAGCAAAGGAAGGCGACAAGGAGGTGTTCGAGGATGTGTGATGCCAGGACTATGGAAGAGACTTGGGATATTATTAAGTTTCCGCATTTTAGTGGTTGATAAACAATTGAGTTGTACTTTAGTTCATGTCATTTGAGATTGTATTTTATACTTCATATCATTTGAGTTCATCTTTGTCTTAGATTGCATGCTGAGATGAATCTTGTTTAATAAGTAGTTATTTTGGTGTTTGACCTTTATTAAACTGCGTGAGAGTTTGTTATATGTTCCAGTCATCTGTGGCTGATGTATATTATGTTTGTATTCCGGTTTATGGTCACCGGTACAGGGGAGACTCTACTGAAATTTTTCGGTAGGGATTCCTCGTGGTTTCGATCACACCGGTTAAATAGAGTTAGTAGTTAAGTAACGGTCACCTTAAAGAGTAGTAGTAAGAAGGGTGGTTGTTACAGGTTAGGGAGGTGTTAGCTATTCTGGAGCCTCCCCCTGAATTAATAATCGTTAAATTTAATTTTTAGTTCTAGGTTTATGTCTATGTCTTTTAAAATTATACTTTACTTGGTGATAGTTTAAATTTTGGTAAGTTCTAATATATTTAGATTTTAAATTTTTTGGATTAGGTTTGTATTCTAGTTTTTGATTTGGTTTATTTGACTTTACGTATTATATTTTATCGTTAGGGATATAATATTGGTTAGGTCCTATTTGCATGGTCAAACACGCTTTCAGAACTTAGGCTTTATTCGTTGGTTTGTATTGGGTTATTAATGATTTAAAAGTTTTATTTGAGTTCGACTTATATACGAGTCCAGTTTTATTATAACATGCTTTTTGATTATTTAGGATTAAGTTTAAATTTTTTGATCTGGTAGTAAATTTTTCTAACATATTTTTTAAATTATTAATTTCTAGTTTTAATGATGAATTCTCCTCCTCAAGTGTTAGATCTTGAGTTGGTTTATTATTTACAACTTGTTCCTTGAGGATTTGATTTTCCTCGAGGAGCAATTTGTTTTCATTTTCTAATTTAACTAACTTATTATTTAAGCAAGAAATAATTTTAAAAAACTTTCGGTTTAAGGTTAGGAATACCTCTTCAGAACCTTCGGAAACGAGTACGGACTCGTGGCTCGATTAGGGTTCGGACCCGTCTTTCGATTCATCTTCCGACTCTGCTTCGCGGGTGTAACGACCTGACCCTTTGGCCTCTTGGGCGGCCCTTGTGGCGGCCCAACTGGCAGCCCTTATGTCGTCGGCCCATTTGGCGACCTCTCATGTCGTCGACCGACGACCCTTTGGTCGTGTCGTTACTCACTAGAACTTTCCACCCTTGGCCAGTGGATTTTTACCTTCCCCAGGATTCGAACTCTAGACCTCCAGGCTTAAGTACTATAGTTTATGAATCCTGGTAGCCAAGTGAGCGACTCTCAGACGTCCGGTCAGCCCTTCGACCTGTCTAGACTTCTCACCAGCTATCCGGTCAGCCCGTCGACCTAGCTGGACTTCGTGCCAAATGTCCGGTCAGCCCTTCGACCCATTTGGACTTCGTGCCAGACATCCAGTCAGCCCGTCGACCTGTCTGGACTTAGCCTGTACACTCGATCAGAGTGTTAGATAATGACAAACCTAACTTAACCTAATTTGTCATTCATCAAAACCTGAGTTAGATCGTTAGTGCTAACCGCACCAACAATCTCCCCCTTTTTGATGGAATGACAACCTGGTTAAGTTAGTGAAAATATATGCAAAAATCAAGCATAATTTTTGAGGTTTTTAAGGTTTTAAGTTAGTTTTTCAAATTTACATTTAGTTGCTCTAACTTAACCACCTATCCCTCCCCCTTTGGCGTTCATCAAATAAGGACATAAGCAAGTAACCAATAGAATTCAAGCAGAATAAAGGTTAAAAAAAAAGATGTCAAGCGAACTTGGGAGAGTTTTAAGTTTCAACACATAGTATATTAACTTTTGTAACATAACTAAGTTTTGAAAAATAACTAATTTAGCAACATATCTTAGTATATTTTGAGTAATTTTTTAAGGGTAATTTTTGCAAAATTAAATGAATTTGCAAACTCAAAGAGAAAGTTTTTAAAAGCTAATTTTCAAGTATAAGTCTAATTTTCAAACATAAGTATCTAAGTTTCAAGAAATTGAATTTTCAAAATAAGTTACAAATTGGAATTCTTTACAAACATGAGTTTTCAAAATTAAGTTTGAAAATCTACTTTTCAAAACTAAACCCTTAGTTTCTAAAATCCAATTTAAACCCTTAGTTTTGAAAAAAAAAACTAGTTTTTAAAAATAGAGCTATATAAAAAAAATATTCAAAACATAAGTTTAAAATTTTTAAGACGAAGTTTGAAAAAATCTACTTTTCAAAACTGATTAAGATTTTTCAACATTAAGTTTGTAAAAGTTTCAATTTTTAAAACCTTAGTTTATAAAATTCAATTTAAAAGCTTAGTTTTATAAAATCTAGTTTTCAAAAGTGGATATATTAGGTACTCAAAGAGAAAATAATTTTGGTGCTAAGTGTGAAAGTAAGTTGATTTACTCCTCCCCCTAAACTTGATATTCAAAATAGCTGTTGAAAATATTTGCTGAGAATATTTAAGATAAGATTTTTTTTTAAATAATTTTTAAAAGAATTTATAAAATAATTTTTAAAAAAGTTTTTAAAATAATTTTTAAAAGAATTTTTAAAATAATTTTAAAAGTGTTTTTAAATAATTTTTAGAATAATTTTTAAAATGATTTTTAAAAGAGTTTTTCAATAATTTTTTAAAATAATTTTTAAAAGACTTTTTTAAAATAATTTTTAAAATAATTTTTAAAAGAGTTTAAAATAATCTTTGAGAGAATTTTTAAAATGATTTTTAAAAGAGTTTTTAAATAATTTTTGAAAGAATTTTTAAAACCATTTTTAAAAGAATTTTTAAAATAATTTTTAAAAGAGTTTTTTTGTGAGATATCGTAAAATTTAATTAATAGGGTTATTTGAGAAATAGTCTTATAAAATTTTTTCGGAATTTTTAGAAATTTTCTAGGAATTTTTTGAAACTTGTACGACGGGTTTTGAGGGGATGAATTAACGGGTTCGGATTAAACCTGTTTGGGATACCCGTTTAAGTGAGGAAAAGTTTATTTATAAATTCCTTTTCTCTTTCTTTTTCCCAAACGCCGAACCCGATCCTCCTCTTCACTGCGATTTCCAATCCTTCTTCCCCAACGCTGATCTCCCCTCTACTCAAAGCCTCTTCTAGCTTCGATCTCTCTTTCCATTCTTTGCCTTCTCATCTCCGGCGATTACCGGCCGTAGGACGCGGGCTAACACTGGAGGTCACCTGTTTCTCGCGTGGATGACCCGACGTCGACGATCACCGGTGTAGATCTATCCTCGGAGCTTGCCAGAGACCGAACCAGGAGGCTTGGATCATCTAGATCTCCTCTTCTCAACCCTTCCCCAAGCTTTCTTCCGCAATTGCCGACTCCTTTTCCCTACCGTCGAGACCAAGGGAGATGGTCGCCGGTGTGAAGAGACAATTAGGGCTCCGAGGGTAAGCTAGCTTCGATTCCTCTTCTCTGGATTTTCCCCCGATCTGTGCCCTAGCACGGTTTACGACTCCCCGATCGACACCACTGAATTGAGTCATGCCATCCGATCACCGGTGTGGAAGAGCAATTAGGGCTTCAAGGGTAAGCAACCGAAACCCTTCTTTCCTCTTGATTCATTGTTGGATTCTTGTTGATTCACGGTTTAGTGCTCTGTTCTGGTGTTGTTGTGATCCGATTGAATCCAATGAGGAGGAATTCCAGGGAGGTCTTGATGAGGTGTTCTTGAGCTGTTGGGCAGAGGCTAGAAGGTGGGCTTGATCAGTCATCTGCTTGCTTGAGTCCTTCTTGATCCGGTTGATTTCAGCAAGGTGGTGTTCTGTGGATCCGAAGTTCTATTGCTGTGGGGTTGTTTTGGTTCCAGCAGCACCTCTTTAGATGTGGATCAAGAGCAAAGGTTGAAGATTGAGGTAAAGTGTAGGGTGACTGATTCATTAGTTGATACTTGATGTGTAGATTTGAATTAGGTATTTATGTATTGAATTTGGGATAAATTAGATTACTAGACGAATTAGGTTTATATGTAGATTTAGGTATGATTTGGATTACATGATTACTAGATGGTTAGTGATTATGTTTAGATTTATTGGTTTATATTAATCTAATGAAATGATTAGGGTTAAGGTAATTAACCCTACTCAACTGTTGGATTTTTAATCTAATTGGTGATTAGGGATTAGGTAACTAACCCTAATTGACCGTTAGATTTAATATGATAAGGTTGTGTGATTAGGGTTTTGCCCTAATTTAGTATTAGGGATTTTATTTAGCTATTCATTTGAATTTAGCTAAATAAAATATTTATATATTGTTTGACACAGGACTCTGGTTCGAGACAGGCGTCTCGACGTTGGATTTAGCATGATACTACCTGCTATTTGAGGCGGGTACCCTTTGACTTATCTTTTCGATATTGTCTTATGATATGTGTAGTTTACATATAACTAGCAGTAATTGTTAGACTAAGCACTTTCCTGGTTTTAGTTTAGATGATACCTGATACATGCTTCTACTGACATTTACTACACATTAGTCTGGTATACTTTTATTTCTTGCCATGCGTATCTATGTTCATTAAGGTAGATGTATTTATTGTGCTTCCCTCTATACTGGATTAGTTGATAGATATGTTGGATATGTGATGTTGGATTCATTTTGTTTATTATCCTTGTTATATATGTGTTTATCTTTTTGGCACCTACACATATGGAGGAGGATATGTTCAGGTATGACATACTGTAGTCGCATGCACCATATTGTATGATTGCATGTTGAGCGATTAACGACTCCATTATTGTTGAGCTTGTCGGTCGGCTACATGGGCCTGCACACAACGTGACCACTGCATGGGTAGTGGCACAGCACTCAGGGTGTGTATTGCAGGTTGCTCGGCAGTGCTCTGCTGGGGTGCTCATGGGTAGAACGATGACAGCGTGGTAGCACGCCGGGGTCCCTCCCCGTCATTGCGTATCGGGAGATGAGAGCATTGCGCTCCCTCACTATATTTGAGGTAGGAGGATAGGTGTACTCCGCCAGCATCCCATCCACTCGGTCATTCATCAGGGGTAGTGACGGCAGAGTGCACGGTTGTCACAACCCTACCCACTCAGTCTCATCATTGTGTGTGAGATGGCTGACTGGCAGTAGGGGTGACCAGGACATGTCATTTGCATCATATGCACAGATTGCATTATTTGTGATTGATGCATTTTGGTGATTGCATATGATTGACATGCATACAAGTTATATGCTTTTCCTCTGACTATTTTTACTTGTGTATGTTCGCAGTCAGTTGCACAAGCCTCGTAGGTGAGTACAGTTTATTTCAGTTATGCATTTATTATTATTCTTGCTGTAAACTGTATTACATGCTTACTGTTAATTACTACAGTTTATTCAGCTATGCATGTCTGTTATACTGTTAGGAAACTGTACTATAGGTTCCATGGTTTAGGAGGTTGTACCATAGGTTATTACTGGTAGTTATATGTTGTTGTACATATCTATTGGATTACTTGCTGAGTTCTTTGGACTCACATCGTTGTATTACTACTTTTCAGGTTGAGGCCATCGGGAGATATTCCAGTCGCTAGCCCCCTTATTGCGAGGATTTCTTGTTGTTGCTTTCTGTTATTGTTTCTTTGTATATACCGGTGATGTGGGTTTTGTATTGTGGACTTTATGTTGAACATTTGGGTTTGCTACTTTTGTTTTCCGCTGCGGATATATTTTCATTACTTCGTGGATTTTGTTTTTCTTCGTTGTAGTGGAGTAGGATGTTTTACATATATTATCGAGGATTTTTATATAGTCTTTCTTTTGTGGATTGTTCATATTAAACTGCCTGGATTGAATTTATATAACTGTGTGGAATGTTAATATAACTGTGTGGTTTGTTCATTATTTGTATTGTATTGTTCCGGCCGTGTGGGCTGAGGATTAGATATATGTATTCTGGGTTCATATTATCACTCGGACAGGGGAGATGCTACCGAAATTTCTTCTGGCAGGGACTACCTGGGGCGTGACAATTTATTTGGTATCAGAGCGGTTCTGATACTAGTTCTTACGAGTTTTGCGAGCTTATCTGGATATTTTCATATTTTGTGGATTTCCGTCGATTTTTCGATTCAGAATTTCGAGGTAATTTGATGAGGTTCTATTTGGGGGACTAAGCAGCGACAGGACATCTCCAGACGGCAATAGGTAAATTAGGAAATTTTATAGTTCTTATACCTGTAGTGATATCTGGGTAACATTTTGTTTACAGATATGACATATACACGTGTTTTGATACCGAGACGTGGGTGACCACGTAAGAGGGCGATAGATTCTCTAGAGACAGAGTCTCCAGAGAGATCTGCTGGGATTGAGCCTATCCATCAGGGATAGACTCCTCAGGGTATTGGTAGCACATCAGGTCCTCAGATCCCGACGGTTCCGACTTCAGAGGTACTTACCTCGACTGTACCACCAGTGGTACAACCGTCGGCATATCCAGCACCTCCCCATCAGCAGTACCCACAGCATACCCAGCACCCCCTCTAGCCGTGCCTGCTACTACGTACTTGGCACCACAGATACCTGTGTCGGTTACTACATACCCGACACCCGTACCAGTAGTACCGGTTGCTCCTTACCCAGTACCGTCCATCGTACCTTCAGTGGCCCCTACCTACGTCTACTCAGTAGTTCCACCAGCTGTACCACCCATAGGATCAGATCCTTTGGTTCTGGCTAGTTCCACAGCGATTCCCATGGATAGAGTTGCAGCACGCGCACGAATTCCAGCCTTAGCAGAGTCGGTGAAGAGCCGATTCACATTGTTCCGTGGGGAGACTGATCCGAGCATAGCTCAGTCTTGGATAGAGACTATGGAGCGGGCATTCTTTCACATGGCCTGCTCCGAGTGGGAGAAGGTTGAGCTGGCTACTTACCACTTACGAGACGGGGCAGAGATCTAGTGGGACACACAGAGCTCCATTATAGGCGAGCAGCATATTTCCTGGATGAGATTTAGGGAGTCGTTCGAGAGTCAGTATTTTCCCTGAGCATATCAGATGACTCGTCGGCAGGATTTTCTGAGTCTTCGACAGAATAACTGCTCAGTGATGGAGTATAATGCCGAATTTAATCGGTTGGCCAGATTCTGTCCTGAGTTGGTTGCCGATGACAGATCTCGTATGCTTTATTTTGTCCAGGGACTGGATGGACATCTTCAGGTGAAGATTGTCGGTCTTGGTATAGTATCATACACTGAGGCACTGGATAGAGCTCTTATGATTGAGTCTGCTCATCAGAAAGTGAATGCATACAAGAAGAGGAAGTAGACTGATTGGACTTTCAGACAGATCCAGCAGCCACAGGTTACTGGACAGCAGCAGAGCAGTCATACTCAGACGGGTCAGGGTACTTCTGGGTCATCTGGCCGATCCCAGAAGTTAGGACGATCTACATCTGGATGTTCCCGGTCTTCTCAGCAGAACCGGAAATAGTCCACTGGTGACTCTCACTGCACCCAATGTGGATCTCGAGATCACATCACCTCTGCATGCACCCTGGGATAGTCAGTTTGCTATTATTGCAAACTTCCTGGGCACTTGAGCCGAAACTGTTCTCTGAAGGCTCAGCATGTAGCTTCCAGGATTTCTATTTCGGGAGGAAAGTTTGGTAAGTCCGGGACTCAGCGAGGGCGGCAGAAAGCCCAATCTTCACATCGTCAGCAGAGGACTGCTCCCCTTGTAGCAGCTGCATATGGCATGCACGGGCAGGAGCATTCCGGTGTCCTTGTGGAGAACCCCACGGTATTCTGCCTTAGTGTTCTCCTGTACTATTCGTCAAGAAGAAGGATGGTACTCTGAGGTTGTGCATCGATTATAGGCAGCTGAATGCAGTGACTATCAGAAATAAGTACCCCTTGCCACGGATTGAGGATTTATTTGATCAGCTCAGAGATACATTAGTGTATTCTAAGATTGATCTGCGGTATGGATATCATTAGCTGAGAGTCAAAGATTCTGATATTCAGAAGACAGCATTTCGCACTAGATACGGACATTACGAGTTTTTGGTAATGTCATTTGGGCTTACCAATGCTTCTACAGTATTTATGGATCTGATGAACCGTATCTTTCTGGAGTACCTAGATCAGTTTATTATTATGTTTATCGATGATATATTGATCTATTCGCGTTCTGAGGAGGAGCACGCGCAGCATCTTCACATAGTCTTGGAGACTCTACGACGACATCATCTGTATGCGAAGTTCAGTAAGTGTGCATTTTGGCTATCCTCAGTTGGTTTTCTGGGACACATAGTGTCTAGCCGAGGTATTTCAGTAGATCCTCAGAAGATCGAGGCTATCATTAGCTGGGAGCATCCGAAGTCAGTCCAGGAAATCCGTAGTTTCTTAGGACTGGCTGGATATTACAGACGATTCGTTGAGGGTTTCTCCAGTATTGCTATGTCATTGACACGTCTGACCAGAAAAGGCGTGAAGTTCACGTGGTCAGAGGCTTGTGAGACCAGCTTCCAGGAGCTGAAGCATAGATTAGTATCAGCACCAGTTTTGGTTTTACCTTCTAGTGATGACAGATTCGTACTTTACACAGACGCATCTCTTTAGGGCTTGGGTGTTGTTTTGATGCAGCACAGTAGGGTAGTCTCCTATGCTTCTCGTCAGTTGAAGGAGCATGAGAAGAACTACCCAATACATGATTTAGAGCTAGCCGATATTATCTTTGCTTTGAAGATTTGGTGACATCATCTTTATGGTATTACTTTTGAGATTCTTACTGATCATAAGAGTCTTAAATATATTTTCACACAGAATGAACTCAATCTCCGACAAAGGAGATGGATGGAGTTCCTAAAGGATTATGATTGTACTATTAGCTACCATTCGAGTAAAGCTAATGTGGTTGCTGATGCACTTAGCAGGAAGTCCAGAGGGACTTTAGCTTGTCACCGAGTTTTAGTCACGGACTTGATTCAGGGATTCTCCGAGTTGGGCCTTGAGGAGCAGGGACGGACAGAGTAGGGTATTCTTGTTACCATGGTTGCTCAGTCATTGATCAGGATGAGGATTCGAGAGGCCCAGGCCGGAGATCAGCATTTACAGTTCATTGGTATCCAGATAGCTTTCGGACGGAAGACCGAGTTTACACGAGATGACGAGGGTATTGTTTATTTTCGGGGCAGATTATGTGTGCCTTAGTCTCACCCGGTCATGGAGGAGTTACATCAGGAGGCTCATCGTTCTATATTTGCTATCCACCCAGGTGAGACCCGTATGTATCGTGATTTGAGACATTCCTATTGGTGGAACGGTATGAAGAAAGACATCGCAGATTTTGTAGCTAGATGTCTTGTTTGTCAGCAGATGAAGGCTGAGCACCAGAGACCTGCTGGTTTACTTCAAAGGATCCCTATTCCAGAGTGGAAGTGGGAGCATATTGCTATGGATTTTGTGGTAGGATTGCCTAGGACTCGGCGAGGTCATGATGCGATTTGGGTAATCGTTGACCAATTAACCAAATCCGCACATTTTATAGCGATCCGGAAGACTGATTCTCTGGATCGATTAGCAGAGCTATACTGTCGTGAGATTATTAGGTTGCATGATGTTCCTTTGAGTATTATATCAGATAGAGACCCACGATTCACGTCCCGGTTCTGGTAGAGTCTGCAGCAGGCTTTGGGCACACAGCTCCGTTTCAGTACGGCATTCCATCTGCAGACAAATGGACAGTCAGAGCGGACCATTCAGACTTTAGAGGACTTGCTGAGGTCTTGTGTTATGGACTTCGGAGGCAGCTGGGAGGACCACCTACCATTGGTGGAGTTCGCCTACAACAATAGCTATCATTCGGCTATCCAGATGGCACCATTTGAGGTATGGTAGACCGTGTCGAACACCCATCCTCTGGGAGGAGGTTGGGGAGGCCCAGCTATTAGGAGCTCAGATAGCTCAGCAGGAGGCAGAGTTGGTTCGTATTATTCTTGCTGTAAACTGTATTACATTCTTACTGTTAATTACTACAGTTTATTCAGCTATGTATGTTTGTTATACTGTTAGGAAACTGGACTATAGGTTCCATGGTTTAGGAGGTTGTACCATAGGTTATTACTTGTAGTTATATGTTGTTGTACATATCTATTGGATTACCTGCTGAGTTCTTTGGACTCACATCGTTGTATTACTACTTTTCAGGTTGAGGTCATCGGGAGATATTCCAGTCGCTAGCCCCCTTATTGCGAGGATTTCTTGTTGTTGCTTTCTGTTATTGTTTCTTTGTATATACCAGTGATGTGGGTTTTGTATTGTGGACTTTATGTTGAACATTCAGGTTTGCTACTTTTGTTTTCCGCTGCGGATATATTTTCATTACTTCGTGGATTTTGTTTTTCTTCGTTGTAGTGGAGTAGGATGTTTTACATATATCGTCGAGGATTTTTATATCGTCTTTCTTTTGTGGATTGTTCATATTAAACTGCGTAGATTGAATTTATATAACTGTGTGGAATGTTGATATAATTGTGTGGTTTGTTTATTATTTGTATTGTATTGTTCCGGTCGTGTGGCCCGAGGATTAGATATATGTATTCTGGATTCATATTATCACTCGAACAGGGGAGATGTTACCAAAATTTCTTCTGGCAGAGACTACCTTGGCTATCAGGATTCATAAACTCTAGTATTTAACCTGGAGATCTAGAGTTCGAATCCTGGGGAAGGCAAAAATCTACTGGCCAGGGGTGGGAAGTCCTTGTGAGTAACGGCACGGCCGAGGGTCGTCGGATGACGACATAAGAGGTCGCCAGTTGGGCCACCATTGTGGTCACCCAAGGGACCATCAGGGGTGCCAGTTGGGCTGCTAGTGTGGCCGCCTAAGGGGTCGAGGGATCGTAACGTTGCAATAAAAAGGCGCCTTTTATTGTAACGACCCAGCCCCTCGGCTCCTTGGGCGGCCCAACTGGCGGTCCCTTGGGCAGCCCAACTGGCGGTCCCTTGGGCGGCCCAACTGGCGACCCCTTATGTCGTCGACCGACGACCCTCGGCCGTGTCGTTACTCACTAGGTCTTCCCACCCTTGGCCAGTGGATTTTTGCCTTCCCCAGGATTCAAACTCTAGACCTCCAAGCTTAAGTACTAGAATTTATGAATCCTGGTAGCCAAGTGAAAGGGTTTCACTTGGCTACCAGGATTCATAAACTCTAGTAATGGAGGTCTAGAGTTTGAATCCTGGGGAAGGCAAAAATCCACTGGCCAGGGGTGGGAAGACCTTGTAACACCCATATGATCCCTAAGTTATTTTATGAGAATTGTTGCATGATTAGAATAAGCCTTATGTGAATATTTCCAAAAATAAAAGAAAAATAGAACCAAAAAGAGGCATGACCAAGGTTTGAACCTTATACCTCTTAGTAAGTAGTTCTATGTCATAACCAGTAGCCCCAGCAGGGGTGTGCTGTTATAAAAGAGAGGGAAATTGTAATTAAAGGTAGGGAAAGAGAAGGCTCCCTTCACTAAGAAGGAAAAGTTAAAGTTTTCTTCTTATTCTTTCAATGAGAAGTTGGTTTTGCCTTCTTCCTTCATTGAAAATAAATAAGAAAATGAGTAGGAAAACTTCATTTGCTCTCTCTTCCTCCTCCTCCTTCTCTCCACCGAAATCAAGCTTCTTCTTTTCACCATTGCCGAAACCTAAACCAAAGGATTTTCTCTCTAGGAAAGCTTCCCAAGCGAGGTTACTTCACCTAGTAAATCAAGCGAGAGGATGTAAGTATCCCCCTCACCTGCAGTACAAGTAGCCTCCTACGTTTTCTATTTAAAAAAAAATGTTTTGAAAAACTTAGGATGGATCTTTGTTCCTTAAGTTTCGGCTATAAAAAAAAGAATAAAGAGGTTAGGGAAAGTTAAGATGTAAACCATGCTTGTACATGATCCCTTATGGTTTGTAACTCACTACATAATGTTAGGTTAAGGTTTTTAATGTTTGATATTGCTTAGATCTTGGAACTTTGCTCCTTGAAGTTTCGGCCATGAAAAGATAAGGATGGTTAGAGAAAGTTTAAATGAAAACTATGCTTGTTTATGATCCCTTTATGGTTTGTAACTCACTACAAGATGTTAGGTTAAGGTTTTAATGTTTGATATTGCTTAGATCTTGGAACTTTGCTTTTGAAGTTTCGCCCATGAAAAGATAAGGATGGTTAGAGAAAGTTTAAATGAAAACTATGCTTGTTTATGATCCCTTTATGGTTTGTAACTCACTACATGATGTTAGGTTAAGGTTTTAATGTTTGATATTGCTTAGATCTTGGAACTTTACTTTTGAAGTTTCGGCCATGAAAAGATAAGGATGGTTAGAGAAAGTTTAAATGAAAACAATGCTTGTTTATGATCTCTTTATGGTTTGTAACTCACTACATGATGTTAGGTCAAGGTTTTTCATGTCTGATGTTGCTTAGATCTTGGAACCTTGCTCTTTAGGGATTCGGCCATGAAAAGATAAAGATGTTTAGAAAAAGTTTGAATGAAAACTATGCTTGTTTATGATCCCTTATGATTTGTAACTCACTATATGATGTTAGATTAGAGTTTCATGCTTCATGTTGCTTAAAGATCTAAAACCATACTCATAAGGTTTCAGCCAAGAAGGAATAAAGGAATTAGAGGAAGTCTTGGAATCTAATTATGTTTGTTTATGAATCCTCATTATATGTCACCCATTATATGATGATAGTTTAAGATTTTCATGCTTCATGTTGAAGAAAAAGATTGAGAACCATGCTACTAGGGTTCGGCCAAGAAGAAAAAAAAAGAAAGGATTAGGTTAAAAGCTAACTAGGGTCTCTAAAGCCCTTACATGCTATGTTAAGTATTTAATTTCCATGTCTTATGTTACTTGATAACCCAAGAAGCATGCTCACAAGTTTCGGCCAAGACAAGAGAATTAGGTTAGGAAGCTACCTAGGGTTCCTAAGGGACTCACTTGTTATATTAAATGTTATGAGAACTTAAGTATTTGATTTCCATGTTTTATGTTGTATAAAACCTAGGATTCATGCTTTTGATGGTTCGGCCAAGTTAAGTTTTAGGGTTTGTAGGAAGTTCAAAACTCTAACCATGCATGATAATGATTCTACATGATATGATATGAACTTTTATGTTATGATATGCTTTATGTTATGTACACACATGCCATCATGTTATGATTCCTTAGATTATGCTTTATGTTATGTATGCTATGCTTCATGACATGCTAAGAACATGCTATGTTTCATGATATGCTAAGAACATGCTATGTTTTCATGATATGACAAGAACATGCTATGTTACATGATATGACAAGGACATGATATGTTTATGAAAGGCTTATGTAAGATGAAAAGCCTAAGAGATGTTTCCCGTAAGTTGGGATCAAGAGCACTCTTCATGATATGACAAGAACATGATATGTCATGATATGACAAGAACATGATATGTATGATATGATAAGAAACATGATATGCTATTTTACTTTTGTATATCTTGTACCAAGGGTGGGCTCCATAAGCGCCCCTAGGTCGATGGTCTATGAAACGGGCCTAGTAAAAGGGATGGGCTCCTAAGTTGCCTCTAGGTCGATGGTCTATGAAACGGGCCTAATTCCTAGTAGGTTCAAGATTAGCTACCTTGGATCTATTTAGGATGCGCGCATTTATGTATGTATGTGGTACAAGCTGGGCCCTCATGTTGAGATTATGTTTAAGTATGTGTATGATATATGTTTTCAAAAGGACATCTTGCATATATATTCATTCATGATACATGTTTTCAAAATAACATCTCGCATCTACAAGTTCATGTTATATGATTTTTCTTATGATTATGTAAGACACTTTTGAAAATATATCTATGATGCTTATATGATCATGCTATGATTTTATGTTAATACTCTCACATGATATGATATGATTTTATGTTTATGCTCTCACATAATAGGATATGATTTCATGTTTATGTGCTCACATTATATGATATGATTTTATGTTTATGCTCTCACATGCTATGATAAGATGTTATGTTTACGCATGAGTTGTGATTTTTGTGAGTAGGAAAGGGACTTACTAAGCCTATGTGCTTATAGTTTTATGTTTCCTTGTACTGCAGAAAAAGGAAAAGAGTGGCTAAGCTGTAACGACCACCCTTCTTACTATACTATACTACTCTCTAAGGATGACCGTTACTTAACTACTAACTCTACTTAACCGGTATGATCGAAACCACGAGGAGTCCTTACCGAAAAATTTCGGTAGAGTCTCCCCTGTACCGGTGACCATAATCATCAATACATGCAAAATAAACCATCAGCCACATGCGGCTGGTATATATACTTCACAACCATGCAGTAATAAGACACAACAACTTTAAAAAAACTATTCTAGCAATAGCAAATGTATAAATCTCCAACAGTGGGAAACAACCAAACTAACAATGCGGAATAGACTTAATTAGCAACATAAGAAAAAGAAAACAACTCTTTAACAATCTCAATATAACGCCCGCCCTCCCTGCTGACCCTAAGGGACGGGGCTACGATACTCTACGTATAAATTTTTCTTTTTAAAACAGCGGAAGACTTAAAATAATTTTCATAGTTTTAATAAAACTTTTCTTTTAAATTTCTTTTGAACTATACTATCACATGGCATCAAAAATCATAACATCAAATCCAGTGGAACCATAATGTCAAGCCACACATGTTTAGGTATCACAAGTCATAAAATACCAATGCATAGTTCTTTAAAGAAACTTTAAGCAGGTTCTTATTTATTTGGTTGCCTAGCCACTGCCACACACATCTTCGTTGTCCCTCCTGCTGCTCCTCTAACTCATACAGCTTTTTCCTTTATCTGTGGTACAAGGAAAGTAAGCTATGAGCACTCATGGCTCAGTAAGTTCCTTTCCTACTCACTAAAATCAACAATCAGCACATAATCAAGAATGCATCAACAAGTCATAATCTCAACTAATCATGGCATAACATAGCATTCTATTCAAGCATATCATGCATCATAATATAATCACAACTAGTCATAGCATATCAAGCATCACCATGGCCGAAACATATACATAGTGCATTGCATAAAACATAGCTAGACATGGCATAACAAACAAGTATCATGGTATATCAAAGCATGGCCGAAACATGTATATCAAAACATCATACTATGGTCGAAGCATGTACATCAAGGCATCATCATATCCATGGCCGAAATCTATATATCAAGCATCAACAAATCAATGGCCGAAACATGTCTATAAGGTATAGCATGAACATAACGTAATCATACCTTATCATGGCATATCATAATCAAGAGCATAACATGAAACATAGCATAATCATAAGGTGTATGCAATATGATTTTGGAAAACATGTATCCGAAAAACATGTGTATGTCTCATGATCTTTTAAACCATTTTCTTTTACATATATACTTGAAAATAATCTCAACATAAGGGGGATCCCGGCTATGTACCACTTGCATATTGCGCGCAACCTTGTAGGTCCAAGGTAGCAAGTCTTGAACCCTACGAGGCAAACATACTAGGCCCTTAGTCCTAGGGGCACTTAGGAGCCCATCCCTAACGAGGTCCTTAGTCCCCGGGGCGCTTATGGAGCCCACCCTTGGTACAAGCCACTCACATATAAAGTAAAGTACATGTCATACATATCATGTATCATAAAAGCATGCATCACTTAGGCACACATCATATCATAAAAGTATGCATCACTTAGGCATACATCATGTCATAAAAGTATGCATCACTTAGGCATACATCATATCATAAAGGTATGCATCACTTAGGCATACATCATGTCATAAAGGTATGCATCACTTAGGCATACATCATATCATAAAGGTATGCATCACTTAGGCATACATCATGTCATATCAATATGCATCACTTAGGCATAGATCATAAAAACATGCATATCTTAAGCATAAAGCATATCGTCAAGCATGCATGATTTAACCACATATCATATCATGAAAACATGCATATTTTAAGCACTAAACATAGCATCAAGCATGCATAATTTAACCACATATCATAACATAAGCATGCATAATTTAAGCACAAAGCATATCATATCATAAAAGCATGCATATCATATCATAAGTCATAAATCACAAGCATACATATTAAGCATAAGGGTGTATCTTGTGATTATCCTATCATAGGAAACATGGTATCATATTTATCTTGGTTTTAAGCTTCCTAAACCCTTGTGGCCGAAACCCTTTAGAGCTCAATTTAGGTTAAACACAACATCCAAGCATGTGGCACCTAAATTATCATCATAACATTTTCATAGGAAGCATTATAAACATGATTAACTTAGTTTCTAAGTTCCTCAAGTCCCTAATTTCATATGGCCGAAACCTTAAGGTGTGAAACAAGGTTCCATATGACATAAAATCATGGAAAACTTTAAATCATATTTATAACATTTTTACCAAGGAACAAGGTAAACACATTTGACACATTTGAATTAGTTCCTAAGTTCTTTAAGCCCTTAACATATGTCATGGCCGAAATTTAACAAGTTCTCATTAGGGCTACAAACAAGCATACAAGCATGTGAACTTGGACTAACATTATGTATAAATTCATACAAGGCATCATCCAATAGTTATGGCCGAACCAAACCCTAGCATCATTTTAGGTCATAAAACAACATATAGTAATTGAACCTTGGCTTTCTACTTATCATATTTCATGTAGGGTGACATGAGCATATTTAATTTAAGTCCTAGGGTTTCTAGGGCATCTAAACCTTCATGGCTGAGACTCACAATGGTCCATTTAGATCATGGAAAAATTATACAAGTATGTGACAAAATCAATACATTATCCTATTTACATAAGAAGTACTTTTAACACATTTGGTTTCATTTCTAAGGCCTCTAGGTCTTTTAAACCCTACTTGGCTGAAACTCACAGAATATAAACTTGCTTCAAATAGCCTAAAAGCATGAGAATTTATACAAGTTTCATAGCATGTATAAAGACAAGCATAATGAGTATACATATGAATTGTGTCTTAGGCTTTCTAGGTTTCTTTTTCTCTTTTTCTTTTATTTTTTTCTCATGGCCGAAACCTACCATTCTTTAGCTAGGTTTTTAAGTGGCCTAAAGCAAGAAAAACCTAAGTAAGTTTCATGGAAAAAGTTACTAAGAAACATATATACAAATTGGTTCATGAATAAGCTAGGACCCCTTGTGGTTATACATGTTATATGTCATCCACTAATTTTTCTACACCCTAACTAAGCATGAGGGCATTGAACAACTTTCATATCTAAACAGCACAGAGGTCTTGAGCATATTAAAATCTTGTTTAAGCTTTTCTAAGCTATCCATCTCATCATGGCCGAAAAACCCTAAGAAGGAGTTCATGGAATTCTAGCAATATTCAAGCATACAAATCCTTTAAGATCTTTGTATTCTATCACATGAGCATGGTTATTTAAATTTAAAAGTCTTTCTAACCCTAAACCCTTTCTTGGCCAAAACATATGAGTGGTTTTCTTTTAGTTTCAAATATCTTCTAAGGAAGAAACACTAATACATAACCCTTAATATTTCATAGGGAGAACCTTGTACTAGTTGGGTGAAACAATAAATTTCCCTAGCCTCTTAAGAATATTTTTGGCCGAAATTCTAGGGTTCAGTACTCCTCTGATCAAGCATCATATAGGTATAAAAGCATGAAGAAGAACCCCTTTACATAGCATAGAAAAATCTATCATGTAGTGAAGACTAGTTTAAACACCATTAGATTTTGGAAGCTCTTCTTGGCCAAATTTTCTCAAACTTGTTTCTAGGTTTTAAAATCTTCATAAAATCCGAAAAACACATAAAAGCCTTGTAACACAGGTGAGGGGAAGCTTACATCCTTTTTCGCTTGTGGATCTAAGGTATGGTGAAGAAGAAGTAGACTCTTCTTCTAGTTCCTTTCCCTTGGTTCCTTTGCTAACTCCTCCTTGTATCCTAGGCTTTCTTAGGGAAAAACTTGGCTTTGGGGCTGAAGATGGAGGAGAGGGGACTGTGGTGTTCTCGGAGAGGGAGAGGATGAATGAGAGAAAATGAGAGAAAAATAGTTTTCTCTTTTCTTGCTCCCTTTTATGTTAAGGGGGAAGAGGTAGCAAACTTAGTTTTTGCTTTCCTTCTCCCTTAGCCCTTTTTCTCTATTTTATTTTTATTTTTATTTGTTTATTTATCCTCATCATTCATGGTGAAATAAGGGGGAATGAATCCCCTTAATTAACTTCTTTTATTTTCGGCAAAATCAAAGAGGAAGAGGGAGAGGAAGGGAGGAAGGCAAGTTGCCTTTCTCTTGCTCTTTACTTGTTTCCTTTTGGCTAGCTTTTACTCTTACCTTTATCATGAGTTTCCCTCCTTTGCTATCAACATATTATTCCTATCCCAACTGGTTATTACCCATTAATTCTATGAAATATAATATAAGAGGTTCAAGGTTCAATCCTTGACCTCTCCCTATTTTTATTTCTTTTTATTTCCTTTTTGGTTCAACTCACTTCCTATTATTTTTCTAAGGCAAAATCCCACATTCATATATTTATCTTACAAGCTTAGTGGGTATTACAGTACCCCGTACCTCATAAAAAGTTCGTCCTCGAACTTTAAAATAGTTGCATCAGGTGGCACTGAACTTTCGGCTGAGTGCATCGGCCACTTTGTTCGCCTTTCCTGAGTGATAAAGGATCTCGCAGTCATAATCTTTAACTAATTCGAGCCATCGGCGTTGCCTCATATTCAGGTCTTTCTGCGTGAAGAAATATTTCAGACTTTGATGGTCGGTATAAATCTTTCACTGAGCTCCATATAGATAATGTCTCCATATCTTTAGAGCAAAGACCACGGCTGCTAGTTCTAAGTCGTGAATAGGATAATTCTTCTCATGTTCTTTAAGTTGTCTAGAAGCGTAGGCAATGACTTTGCCATCTTGCATGAGTACAGCTCCAAGTCCTGTGATGGAAGCATCACTGTACATATCGAAGCCTCTGTTGGTTTCCGGAAGAGTAAGAATCGGAGCACTGGTCAGTCTCCTTTTTAATTCCGCGAAACTCTTCTCGCAAGCTTCTGTTCATTCATACTTTGTATTTTTCTTGGTGAGGGTTGTCATAGGAGCTGCGATTTTGGAGAAATTCTCTACGAATTTCCTGTAATAACCTGCTAGTCCGAGAAAACTCCTAACTTCGCTGGCATTCTTTGGTCAGTTCCAGTTATTTACAGCTTCGATTTTACTTGGATCCACCATAACTCCATCTTTGGAGATGACATGACCTAGAAATATTACCCGGTCAAGCCAAAACTCGCATTTGGAGAATTTTGCATATAGTTGTTTCTCTTGAAGGATCTGTAGTACAGTATTCAGGTGTTCGGCATGTTCTTCTGGAGTTCTCGAGTAGATAAGTATATCATCAATGAAGACGATCACAAATTTATCAAGATATGCCGTAAATACTCGATTCATCAGGTCCATAAATACTGTAGGAGCGTTGGTTACTCCGAAAGGCATAACTATGAACTCATAGTGTCCATATCGGGTTCGAAATGCTGTTTTTGGTATATCATCTGGTTTCACTTTCACTTGATGATATCCGGATCGTAGATCTATCTTTGAGAAAACAGTCGCACCCTTCAGTTGGTCGAACAGATCATCGATCTGCGAGAGTGGGTACCGATTCTTGATCGTCACATTATTCAGCGCTCGGTAGTCTATACACATTCGCATAGACCCATCCTTCTTCTTTATGAATAGCACTGGAGCTCCCCATGGTGAGTGACTAGGACGAATAAGTCCCTTGCCGAGTAATTCGGATAACTGTTCCTGAAGCTCCTTTAATTCAGCCGGAGCCATACGATAAGGTGCTTTCGAGATCGGCTGAGTACCAGGAATCAATTCGATTCCGAATTCTATCTCCCTGTCAGGGGCCAACCCTAGTAGTTCATCAGGAAATACCTTTGAATAGTTGCATACTACTCTGACGTCTTCTAACTTCGGGTCTTTGACTTGATTGGTATCAACCACGTGTGCTAGAAACCCCATACATCCTTTATCTAACATCTTTTGTGCTTTAATATATGACAATAGCTTCTCCGTTCCTTTTGACTCTCCGTAAAATTCAAACTCTGGTTCATTTTCGGGTCGGCAAATCACTTTTCTTTTGCGGCACTCGATTGAAGCGCCGTACTTACTAAGGAAATCCATGCCCAAAATTATGTCATAATCCTGCATATCAAGTACTATCAGATTGCAGTAGAGTTCTCTGTTTGCGATCCGAATAAGTACTGCTTATTGGCCGGACCACCTTTTGTTTTATTCCACTGTTTCCTCTTTCCACTTGAGTTTCCTTTCCAGTCAGTTCTGGTACTGTGCGATTTTTGTCCTCTGGTCAGTGCTTGGTTCTTGCCCTTATTCATTGCTTCCTGATAGTGCTCGATAATCAGGGCGCTGCTGACTAGTTCCTCTGCAGTCTGCGGTCTATTAACTCCGTCGGCTACGTTCAGAGCTATCTCGGGTCGGAGCATCTTTAACATTAACCGGACCCTTTCTTTTTCGGTTCGGACTAGTTCTGGGCACAGTCGGGCTAGGCGGTTGAACCTCTTAACGGCTTCGTTAACCGACAGATCACCTTGCCGGAACTCAGTGAACTCGTCATAGTGCTTGTTGGTCACTCGCATATGGAAGAATTCCTCTAAGAATTCTGTCTCAAAATCTGTCCACTGCATTTGGTTGATTTGTCTTTTCGCCTTTACTCTGTCCCACAACATCCGGGCATCTCCGGTAAGACAGAACGACGCGCATTTGACCTTCTCGTGTTCAGGCCAATCCAATAATTCCATTATGTTCTCCACGGTTTTGAGCCAGGCTTGCGCATCCCATGGTTCACAGTTTCCCGAGAATGCTTCTGGCTTAAGCCTTTGCCACTGAAGCAGATAGGCCTCTAGTCGGACCATCGGAGTAGGGGCTGCCGGGGGCACTGGTGCAGCTGTAGGTACAATAGGTAGTGGATTCACCGGTGGGGTGACTGGGTTGCCTTGCTGACCCATCAAGGTAGTGATCAGCTGCTGTTGCTCTGCGATCTGATGCTGGAGGTCTGCGACTACCTGTGTCAGATCTGGTGGAGTCACTGTTCCTCCGGTTCGGGCATTGCGTGTCCTAACCATGTTTATCTAAATACGGACAAACAGACTAGTGTAAGTGGTTATCGTTTTTAGCCAATCTAACCTATTGTTTTTGTTTCTATCTATTTGTTATGGTATTATTCCTAACCTACCAATATGTAATCCTAATCTAAATTATAACTAAAAGCATAAAATAAAGCATCAAACATAAGCAAGTAAAACATTAAATTAAAGCATAAACAACATAAGGAAAAATAAGGAATATAATGACAAACAATGTAACATAAAGAAATAAAGCATAAGCAATGTAGTAAAGAAATAAAGCATAGGCAATATAACAAGAAAATTAAACATAAGAATATAACAAGCAAATTTAGCATAAACATTCTTACTTGGAGCGGCAGGTAGGAGGCTTGATGTGTGTGTAGTGAGCTGGCAATAAACTTTGGCTCTGATACCAACCTGGTACGCCCGCCCTCCCTGCTGACCCTAAGGGACGGGGCTACGATACTCTACGTATAAATTTTTCTTTTTAAAACAGCGGAAGACTTAAAATAATTTTCATAGTTTTAATAAAACTTTTCTTTTAAATTTCTTTTGAACTATACTATCACATGGCATCAAAAATCATAACATCAAATCCAGTGGAACCATAATGTCAAGCCACACATGTTTAGGTATCACAAGTCATAAAATACCAATGCATAGTTCTTTAAAGAAACTTTAAGCAGGTTCTTATTTATTTGGTTGCCTAGCCACTGCCACACACATCTTCGTTGTCCCTCCTGCTGCTCCTCTAACTCATACAGCTTTTTCCTTTATCTGTGGTACAAGGAAAGTAAGCTATGAGCACTCATGGCTCAGTAAGTTCCTTTCCTACTCACTAAAATCAACAATCAGCACATAATCAAGAATGCATCAACAAGTCATAATCTCAACTAATCATGGCATAACATAGCATTCTATTCAAGCATATCATGCATCATAATATAATCACAACTAGTCATAGCATATCAAGCATCACCATGGCCGAAACATATACATAGTGCATTGCATAAAACATAGCTAGACATGGCATAACAAACAAGTATCATGGTATATCAAAGCATGGCCGAAACATGTATATCAAAACATCATACTATGGCCGAAGCATGTACATCAAGGCATCATCATATCCATGGCCGAAATCTATATATCAAGCATCAACAAATCAATGGCCGAAACATGTCTATAAGGTATAGCATGAACATAACGTAATCATACCTTATCATGGCATATCATAATCAAGAGCATAACATGAAACATAGCATAATCATAAGGTGTATGCAATATGATTTTGGAAAACATGTATCCGAAAAACATGTGTATGTCTCATGATCTTTTAAACCATTTTCTTTTACATATATACTTGAAAATAATCTCAACATAAGGGGGATCCCGGCTATGTACCACTTACATATTGCGCGCAACCTTGTAGGTCCAAGGTAGCAAGTCTTGAACCCTACGAGGCAAACATACTAGGCCCTTAGTCCTAGGGGCACTTAGGAGCCCATCCCTAACGAGGTCCTTAGTCCCCGGGGCGCTTATGGAGCCCACCCTTGGTACAAGCCACTCACATATAAAGTAAAGTACATGTCATACATATCATGTATCATAAAAGCATGCATCACTTAGGCACACATCATATCATAAAAGTATGCATCACTTAGGCATACATCATGTCATAAAAGTATGCATCACTTAGGCATACATCATATCATAAAGGTATGCATCACTTAGGCATACATCATGTCATAAAGGTATGCATCACTTAGGCATACATCATGTCATAAAGGTATGCATCACTTAGGCATACATCATGTCATATCAATATGCATCACTTAGGCATAGATCATAAAAACATGCATATCTTAAGCATAAAGCATATCGTCAAGCATGCATGATTTAACCACATATCATATCATGAAAGCATGCATATTTTAAGCACTAAACATAGCATCAAGCATGCATAATTTAACCACATATCATAACATAAGCATGCATAATTTAAGCACAAAGCATATCATATCATAAAAGCATGCATATCATATCATAAGTCATAAATCACAAGCATACATATTAAGCATAAGGGTGTATCTTGTGATTATCCTATCATAGGAAACATGGTATCATATTTATCTTGGTTTTAAGCTTCCTAAACCCTTGTGGCCGAAACCCTTTAGAGCTCAATTTAGGTTAAACACAACATCCAAGCATGTGGCACCTAAATTATCATCATAACATTTTCATAGGAAGCATTATAAACATGATTAACTTAGTTTCTAAGTTCCTCAAGTCCCTAATTTCATATGGCCGAAACCTTAAGGTGTAAAACAAGGTTCCATATGACATAAAAACATGGACAACTTTAAATCATATTTATAACATTTTTACCAAGGAACAAGGTAAACACATTTGACACATTTGAATTAGTTCCTAAGTTCTTTAAGCCCTTAACATATGTCATGGCCGAAATTTAACAAGTTCTCATTAGGGCTACAAACAAGCATACAAGCATGTGAACTTGGACTAACATTATGTATAAATTCATACAAGGCATCATCCAATAGTTATGGCCGAACCAAACCCTAGCATCATTTTAGGTCATAAAACAACATATAGTAATTGAACCTTGGCTTTCTACTTATCATATTTCATGTAGGGTGACATGAGCATATTTAATTTAAGTCCTAGAGTTTCTAGGGCATCTAAACCTTCATGGCCGAGACTCACAATGGTCCATTTAGATCATGGAAAAATTATACAAGTATGTGACAAAATCAATACATTATCCTATTTACATAAGAAGTACTTTTAACACATTTGGTTTCATTTTTAAGGCCTCTAGGTCTTTTAAACCCTACTTGGCCGAAACTCATAGAATATAAACTTGCTTCAAATAGCCTAAAAGCATGAGAATTTATACAAGTTTCATAGCATGTATAAAGACAAGCATAATGAGTATACATATGAATTGTGTCTTAGGCTTTCTAGGTTTCTTTTTCTCGTTTTCTTTTATTTTTTTCTCATGGCCGAAACCTACCATTCTTTAGCTAGGTTTTTAAGTGGCCTAGAGCATGAAAAACCTAAGTAAGTTTCATGGAAAAAGTTACTAAGAAACATATATACAAATTGGTTCATGAATAAGCTAGGACCCCTTGTGGTTATACATGTTATATGATATCTACTAATTTTTCTACACCCTAACTAAGCATGAGGGCATTGAACAACTTTCATATCTAAACAGCACAGAGGTCTTGAGCATATTAAAATCTTGTTTAAGCTTTTCTAAGCTATCCATCTCATCATGGCCGAAAAACCCTAAGAAGGAGTTCATGGAATTCTAGCAATATTCAAGCATACAAATCCTTTAAGATCTTTGTATTCTATCACATGAGCATGGTTATTTAAATTTAAAAGTCTTTCTAACCCTAAACCCTTTCTTGGCCAAAACATATGAGTGGTTTTCTTTTAGTTTCAAATATCTTCTAAGGAAGAAACACTAATACATAACCCTTAATATTTCATAGGGAGAACCTTGTACTAGTTGGGTGAAACAATAAATTTCCCTAGCCTCTTAAGAATATTTTTCGCCGAAATTCTAGGGTTCAGTACTCCTCTGATCAAGCATCATATAGGTATAAAATCATGAAGAAGAACCCCTTTACATAGCATAGAAAAATCTATCATGTAGTGAAGACTAGTTTAAACACCATTAGATTTTGGAAGCTCTTCTTGGCCGAATTTTCTCAAACTTGTTTCTAGGTTTTAAAATCTTCATAAAATCCGAAAAACACATAAAATCCTTGTACCACAGGTGAGGGGAAGCTTACATCCTTTTTCGCTTGTGGATCTAAGGTATGGTGAAGAAGAAGTAGTCTCTTCTTCTAGTTCCTTTCCCTTGGTTCCTTTGCTAAGTCCTCCTTGTATCCTAGGCTTTCTTAGGGAAAAACTTGGCTTTGGGGCTGAAGATGGAGGAGAGGGGACTGTGGTGTTCTCGGTGAGGGAGAGGATGAATGAGAGAAAATGAGAGAAAAATAGTTTTCTCTTTTCTTGCTCCCTTTTATGTTAAGGGGGAAGAGGTAGCAAACTTAGTTTTTGCTTTCCTTCTCCCTTAGCCCTTTTTCTCTATTTTATTTTTATTTTTATTTGTTTATTTATCCTCATCATTCATGGTGAAATAAGGGGGAATGAATCCCCTTAATTAACTTCTTTTATTTTTGGCAAAATCAAAGAGGAAGAGGGAGAGGAAGGGAGGAAGGCAAGTTGCCTTTCTCTTGCTCTTTACTTGTTTCCTTTTGGCTAGCTTTTACTCTTACCTTTATCATGAGTTTCCCTCCTTTGCTATCAACATATTATTCCTATCCCAACTGGTTATTACCCATTAATTCTATGAAATATAATATAAGAGGTTCAAGGTTCAATCCTTGACCTCTCCCTATTTTTATTTCTTTTTATTTCCTTTTTGGTTCAACTCACTTCCTATTATTTTTCTAAGGCAAAATCCCACATTCTTATATTTATCTTATAAGCTTAGTGGGTATTACACTCAACTTCTCTAATAACATTAAAGAAGGACTCTAAACAACTTCTTAGCCAAGTCCCGAGGCTTCCATAGTTCAACATCACACACCATCCCCACCATCTTCTCGCCTTCTTCCTTATACTTTAGCTTTTCCTTTATCTGCAGTAAGAGGAAATGCAATCTATAAGCAAAATGCTTAGTAAGCACTATCTAACTCACAAAAACATGAAAGAGCTTATAATATGAAGAATGCTAAAACTGAAATGCTAAAGAGAAAAGCTACTCATGCTCAACTAATAACAAAACTCTGAAAATAATCTACATGCTCATGATACACAAGAATAAAGCTGCATGCTGAAAGGTAAAGCTAATCATGCTCAATAAACTAATCAGGCTGAAATGCTAAACATGTAAAGCTACTCATGCTCCTCTAATAGCAAGGAATCAAACATACTGAAATGCTAAACATGTAAAGATACTCATGCTCTTCTAATAGCAAATAACAGTAAGCTAATCTAAATAATATGCTAGCACAAAAGAAAGCTAAACTTACTGATTTTAAAACAAATTGAAACTTATTTCATTTGTTTTAAACTTATTCTTTTATCTCACTTGTTTAAAACTTATTCTTTTATACTTTTATACTTATGTGAAACTTATTTTACTTGTTCAAAAGCTTATACTTATAATACTTCAAAATAGTAATCAACTTCTCTTGCGCTCAGGCGTAGTACCATCTTATGCGCGTTCCCTAATAGGTTGGGGTAGCGAGCCACCAATCCTAAAAGAGCAGACCTTGGTCTACCAAGGCCAAGACCTTGGAATTGGACACTTGGATTTGTTTAACGACAACCTTGGAAGTCGGATACTAGCCTCTTCAAAGTAAAATATCTTATTATCTTAATTATTTCTTCTTTAAATGCCTTGGCATTTTAACAAGCACCTTGTGTGCCAAAATCCCTAAAGTCTTGACTTTAGGAACTACTTAAGGCCTTGGCCTTTTTCTTTCTTTCCTTTATCTTTCTTATACTTGTTAATACCTCTAATAAAAGGATGTCTCATACAAAACTGCACTAAAATGCTTATCAACATTGCACTGAAATGCTTAACAAAATTTCATAGAAATACTTAGTCATACTGTACTGAAATGCTTAACAGAATCTACTCTAAGATTGGAGTTCTGCATATAATACATATCAAAATCTGCAAGCAATACTTATAAAAATCTTGCGTACAATACTTATAAAAATCTGCACTATATTAAATTGCATGTTTTAATCTAGAATTGCAATGCTAAACAAAACTAAAACTGGAATACTAAACATATCCAAATCTGCCTTACTAAACATATCCTATGACAAACTGGTCTAACAGTATAGTAACACGCCAATCGTGTTAGGATCTTGGATGGCTAGAGGGGGGTGAATAGCCTCTTCAAAAGCTAAAACTTAAAGATAAAACTCACACGAGTGGTTAGCGCAGCGGAAAACAAGTTAAGAACAGAATAAGAATAAGAGAAGAAACAAAGCAAATCACAGTGACTCAAGTGTTTACGAGGTTCGGGGATAACTTGCCCCTACTCCTCGGTGTCCGTAAGGTGGACAAGCCGATCTTCGGTAGATCAACCCCGGTGAACACCCGGCTATGAACTTTCTCCTTCTCGGTGGAGTGACCTCTCAACAAAATCTCAACAGGTATGTAGAATATAGCACAAGACTTACTGAGCTTGGTGACTTAGGAGAATGAAAATTAAGCTTACAGTCACGCGAAGGTCAGTGAAACAGAGAGCAAGTCGAGACAGCCGCTTCTCAGCCCCGAGCGTCAAAGCTTTTTCACCGATCGACAGAGAGTTTTTCTTTTTCTTCCCAAAGAAACTTCTTGTTAACCCTCTCTTCAACCAGCCTTTTATGTCTCTGCCATCTCTGCCTTTCGCCCGCAACGGATCCCTGCCAAACTGCAGCAAATCTCTGCATCCAGCCATAGCATCGCCAATCACGCTTCTTTCTCATCTGATCATCTGAGCTCACACCAATGGAATTCTGGTCTTCACTGGTGTCTCTGAGCTCCACCCAATCACCATGAGTTGAGCTGATCGATGCCAGATCACCGCCAGATCGCAGCCACGACTTTGCTGCTTTAACAGGTTTACAGTGGAACATAGCAAAAGTCTCTCTGGTATCCTCTACTAATGAAGCTCAATTTGAAATCAACCAATTGCAAATTACCAGTAACCTGCACCTCAAAATCTTGCAGCAGATGGTTAGAAATATTTAGGCAAAAGCAACTTTGAATCAGAAAGAATCAGAGAAAGTGCATGCAAAACAGACTATAGTATGGATCGGTCTGCAGACCGATCCATACGTTCAAATCTCTTTTTCGATCGTTACTGATCGGTCTGCGGACCGATCAGGAACTAACCTGATCGGTCCTCCGACCGATCAGGTGTCGCGCGCACAAGCCTGATCGGTCTCCGGACCGATCAGGCATCAATCTGACCGGTCCCGAGACCGGTCAGTATCGATACAGGATCAGGAAACCTCCTGATCGGTCGGCGGACCGATCGGGAACCTTCTGATCGGTCCGTAGACCGATCAGACTTCTCTTCTCTGCTAGTTTGCCACCGATCACCTTCTGATCGGTCATCCAGACCGATCAGATAATTTAAGAGGCAAGCTTCCAAGCTTGCTACCCTTAATCCTGACAGTCCAGAGACCGAGCTACCGAGCTCTTCTCCGACTATACATGCCAAGTTTCCATACTTGGACTTCCCAACACCGGATGTCCGATCACCCTTGATCCATCCGGATTTTCCTGCAGCTTCACTCACGACTTTCCAATTGCAGCTTCACTCACGGACTTTCCAATTGTCCGCTTCACTCACCAGGACTTTCCAATTGCCGGCTTCACTCACCAGACTTTTCCAATTGCTCGGCTTCACTCACCAGGACTTCTCCAATTGCCTGGCTTCAGGACTTCTCCAATTGCACGGCTTCACTCACGGGACTTCTCCAATTGCCTGCTTCACTCACCAGGACTTCTCCGTGCCAAGCTCCTTGCTCGGACTTTTCCCAATCAGATTAATCAGTCAACCAAGTCAACCCTGATTTGTCCGAGTCAATTCAATATCTGATTGAAACTTAAATCGGTGTCAACATCAAAACAACATCCAGGTCGATCTGATCAACAATCTCCCCTTTTGTTGTTTGACAACACGATTTAAGTTTAGATCGAAATGCTTTCATATCCATAATTTTAGGGAAATCGGGATCCTCCCCCTAAGACGGATATATCTCAAATATCTTCTCCCCCTTTTTCATATTGAGTTTACAATTCGTCTCTAAACTTCAAATACTCTCTCCCCCTTTGTCAAACACCGAAAAGGTATATATAAAAAATATGAGGACTGACAAACACCTCCCCCTTAAACCCATATCATAATCCACAAAAAGAAGTAAGATATGATAGAACTCAAGCAATGTCATATACATAGCATGAAAAAGATATCATAGGAGTACAAAACGCATGAAAATAAACATAATGTCTAAAATAGCAACCATCCAGGACAGGCAATCAACATCGTATCTAGAACAAAGTAGCACAATCAACAATCAATCACATAATCAAAATCAACTCGCATCCTCATCATGAGGAGCAGTGTCATCAGCAACAGGATAAGAGAATCCCTGAGGGGGCACGCCGCTGCCTGAAGATGGATCGTCTGTAGAAGGCTGAGGTGGTGGGTGGCTGGCCATCCATCCTAGAAATGCCTGATGTGTCGCCAACTGCTGTCTCTGTAGAGTATCGAAGCGCTGATCAATCTGGAGGCGCAGGCCATCGAACTCTGCAGCCACCATCTCCTCGTGGCGGTCAAACCGGCTCTCCAGCTCAGCGATCTGCCAGCGCAGATCTGGATCCTCCTCGCCATATGCAGCAGCAGCAGGAGGACGAGCAACCTGTCGTGGAAGTGGTAGCTCACCCAGTGCCCTCCCATCCTTCCACCTAACCGTCCCATCCTGACTTAGGATTCCGGACTTGGAAAACGCACGTTTCCCAAGTCGACAATCCTGCCTGACCATCTTCACTATCCTCCCCCTAGAGACGTCAATACCCATGGACTCGAGCCAATCAGTAATTATATGCCCAAAAGGCATATAGATGTTGTCGCCGCTCGGTTCGCTATGGGAAATGATAGACATATAGACACTCGACATAATATCAAAATCTAGACGTCGACGTAACCCATAAAGCATCAGACAGTGATATGGTCGAATTTCTGCCAACGGTTTAGAGGTGATAGGTAGAAGACATTGTGTGACAATTTTGAAAAGAATGTAGTCAGGAGCAGAAAGTCTAAGGGCTGCAAATGTAGGAAAGTCGTCATCTAACTCATCTAAACCATCCAGTCTCGGATGACCAAAGAAGTACTCATAGATTGAGTCAGAAGAGACATTAAGAGGATGAGGTACGGGTTCAGGCAAAACAGGATAGATGGAGAACACCGTCCCCGAACACAAACGACAACCTAAATACCCAAAGAAGGCAATTATGTCGAGATCAATGTTTTGCTTAGCCACTCTTGTTCTATAACTACCATCAGGAGTCGGATGAAGGTTGTTATAGAATTCAGATACAAGATCGAAGTTGATGTCCCTTTCTAGAAAAACCAAAGAATCGAGCTTGTAGTAGGCAATGGTTTCTAAAATAGAGGGACAAGATTCCTGCATGAACTTCTTATCAACAGATCGACAAGGGAGTAATTTGAAAGTCCTGTCCTTAAAGTTTTTCTCAAACTGTTGGTTCGGGAATCTCCCCGAACTGGATGGTTGAGGTCGGGAAGAGGTAGGAACCTTAGATTTGGACTTATCCGACTTAGAGGTACCCTCCCCTGTAGATTTCTTCCTAAGGATGGGAAATGGGACATGACCGGGGTACACATGGGAGCACAAGACCACAACAGATGAGTACCGACCCAAAAACGCAAATGCAGTGAGAACTAAATTAAAAAAAAAAAAATGCTCAGGATGAATAGAATGGGAAGAGGAAGTTACCTTGGAGGCATTACTTCGTTCGTCGGAGAAAGAAACGAGGGTCGGCCGGCGCTGGGAAGAAGAAACGAGAGAAGCGGAGAGGTAGGGTTCGCGTGAGACGCCAAAGAATGGGAGGTTTTAAGAGGGTAGGTGACCAACCCGATCGGACGGCCGTCCGATCAGGAGAAGGATTGAACGATCAGATCCTTGGATCGGAGATAGCGGATCGGTCCCTGGACCGATCAGGCATCCTTCAGATCGGTCCCGGGACCGTTCAAAACGCGAACAGAACCTATCGAAATTTCCTGATCGGTCGGCAGACCGATCAGGAAACCTCCTGATCGGTCCGCAAACTCTCTGTTCGATATCTGAACGGTCTGCAGACCGTTCAGATATGATTGTCGCAAGAGAGCCCCTGACCGGACTGTGGACCGATCAGGGAGTCTCCTGACCGGTCCAGCGACCGATCAGTGTCTGATACTTCAGACTTCTGATATCTGAAACTCGTATCAAAAGTCCTAAATTTTGTTCCAACAACTTCCTAGGATCCTAGAAGCCCATAGATTATAGTTAGTGATATCAGATGGATAATTCCTAATGATTTGCTCTCAAGAATTGAACTCATTCAAGGCTTAGAAATTCAAAATTTAAACCTTCTCGATTCTTAGCTTCAAAATCAGTGAATCTCCACAAACTTAGGAAATTGCTGAAACTACAATCTGTAGTGAAGCAAAGTCCCAAAACTGACATAGGCTACCTATAACCTATTCCAAAATTCGTCCTCTCTATGATTAGTTTCAAGTTTGTCAAAATAAGTCTTAGTTCCTAATACTTCTTTATCAACTTGTCCTAACATCAATCAAAGTCATGAAATGTATCAAGCAGAAAGTATCAACCAAACACATTAACTATGTTAGACAATTTCTAGACAAAAGTCCAACCAAGATTCCTTGGTTGGAATGTATGAGTAAGATCTAGGAACCAAATACACATGAATTGTGTAATGGTGTTCCCCAAACTCAATTAATGTCTCTTCAACCTAATTATTCAAGGGATGCATGATACATTTTGAATAATTTGGTTGATCCTAGCATCTCCACCCATTTCTAGCAAACAAAAACATTTTGTTAAACCTTATAGTGTATGTGAGATGTTCCCAAGTTGCCCAAATTTTTGTCCCAATTACTCTTGTCATCTTAATAGTCCTTATTGATCATGGTGAAACTCTAATGACCTAAGGAGCCAAACACATTCCCAACTCCCTCCTTAAATGACTAAATTCATTTTCCGGAAGGGGTTTGGTGAAAATATCAGCTAGGTTTGACTTTGACTCAACATATGTGAGTGCAATGTCTCCCCTAGCTACATGATCTCTAATGAAGTGATGACGCACTTCAATGTGTTTTGTCCTTGAATGATGGACTGGATTTTTAGTTAGGTTAATCGTGCTAATGTTATCACATAGCACTTGTACACCCTTGTAAGAAAATCCATAATCCTCTAAGGTGTGTATCATCCACAACAATTGCGATACACTCTCTCCCATGGCAATATATTCAGCCTCGGTCGTGGAGAGAGCAACACAATGTTGCTTCCGACTTGACCAACTAACTAAAGATGACCCTAAAAATTGGCAACCCCCACTCGTACTTTTCCGATCCAATTTGCACCCAGCATAATCGGAATCGGTGTAACCTATCAAGTCAAAAGACTCGGTACGAGGATACCAAAGACCTACTCTTATTGTGCCCTTAAGATATCTCAAAATTCTTTTAACTGCAATTAAATGAGATTCCTTTGCACAGACTTGATACCTAGCGCACATGCCCACAGCAAAAAGTATATCGGGTCTACTGGCTGTGAGATATAGAAGACTACCGATCATGCTTCTATATTGCGTTAGATCAACTGTTTTTCCACTCTCATCATTGTCAAGGCGAGTGTTTGTCGCCATTGGAGTGGACACTTCCTTAGAGTCACTCATATTGAATTTTCTGAGCATCTCTTGAGTGTATTTTGCTTGATGGACATAAATACCATCTCTAGTTTGTTTGATTTCGAGTCCAAGGAAGAAAGTCAATTCTCCCACTAGACTCATCTCAAACTCACTCTCCATGTGAGTGATGAACTCATTTAAATAGCCCTTGTTGTTTGAGCCACAAATTATGTCATCGACATATACTTGGGCTACAAAAATATTTTCACCATCTCTACGTAGAAATAGTGTTGGGTCTATTTGTCCTCTAACAAAGCCCTTCTCTAGTAGATATGTTGACAACCTTTCGTACCAAGCTCGTGGTGCTTGTTTAAGCCCATAAAGTGCTTTCTTGAGCTTGTACACGTGATTTGGAGATTCGGTATTCACAAATCCCGGTGGTTGTTCAACATAAACTTCTTCCTTAATGAGACCATTTAAGAAGGCCGATTTTACATCCATTTGATAGAGCTTGAAACCTCTATGTGCAGCAAAAGCTAGCATTAAGCGAATGGACTCTAATCGGGCCACTGGAGCATATGTCTCATCATAATCAAGGCCTTCAACTTGACTATAGCCCTTGGCTACAAGTCTTGCCTTGTTTCTAACTACCTCTCCCTTTTGGTTCAATTTGTTCTTGAAGACCCATTTGGTTCCAATAATGGTGGTCTTCTTAGGTCTGGGAACCAAGTCCCATACTTGGCTCCTTTCAAATTGACCTAATTCGTCTTGCATAGCTATGATCCACTCAGGATCATGCAATGCCTCATCAATTAATCTAGGTTCAATTTCTGAGATCAAGGCGACCTCATTGGACTCATTTCTAAAGAATGACCTAGTCCTAACCCCTTGATGGATGTCTCCCACAATCTGGTCTTGGGGGTGACTAGTGTCTAACCTAGACTGCCTTGGTGCTGATGGTGCCTCATGAGTGGTCTCACTTGGCACAGACAAGGACTCAATATCAGGCAATGGATCCACCTGAGTTCTTTGTTGTCCTTGCTCATCATTATCAGAGTCAATTTCGACTCTTTCGATGTTTTGGTCATTCAAACTTCGCCTTCTAAGTTCGAATTGAATTTGTTCTACATCCCTTGATTGATCATTTAAATTAGGGATTTCTTCAAAAGCTACATCAGAGGACTCTTCAATCAATTTAGTCCTACTGTTGTAGACTCGATAGGCTTTGCTGGTGAGTGAATACCCGACCAGTATCCCTTCATCAGCCTTAGCCGTGAACTTCCCAAGATGATCCTTTGTGTTCAAGATAAACACCTTACAACCAAACACCCTAAGATGTTTAATTGTAGGTGGTTTCCCAAACCAAAGTTCATGAGGGGTCTTTCCTAAAAATCTGTGTATTAGGACTCGATTTTGCACATAGCAAGCTGTACTCACAGCTTCGGCCCATAAGTAGCTCGGCAAAGAGTACTCATGAAGCATGCTTCGTGCAGCTTCCTGTAGGACTCGGTTCTTTCTCTCCACAACCCCATTTTGCTGTGGGGTCCTTGGAGTAGAGAACTCATGTCTATAACCCTTCTCTTGACAAAACTCTAAAAACCTATGGTTTTGGAATTCACCACCATGATCACTCCTAATGGTTTTAATTGTGGTTGATTTTTCATTTTCCGTTCTTCTACAAAAAGAAATGAAAATATCTATGGTTTGGTCCTTATGTTTCAAAAAGAAGGTCCAAGTATATCTAGTGAAATCATCAATAATCACAAGACAATATCTACTTCCATTCAAAGATATTACACTACTGCAATCAAATAGGTCCATGTGCAATAAGTCTAACGGAGTAGAAGTACTTACAATGCTTTTACCTTTATGAACCGCTTTTGTTTGCTTACCCTTTTGACATGCATCACATAGTTTGTTCTTTTGATATTTGATGCTTGGTAAGCCTCGCACTAATCCTTTGTTTGCTAGCTTCCGGATGTTCTTCATGTTTACATGTGCCAACCTTCTATGCCATAGCCAAGACTCTTCTTCTTTTGACATGAAACACTTAATCAAAGCATTAGTAGCACTTTTAAATGATACTTGATAAATATTGTCTACCCTTGTGCCTACTAGTACTGTGTCAAGTGTGTCAATGTTTTTAACCAAACATTGACTTGAATGAAATTCAATTGTGTAACCCGTATCACACAATTGACTGACACTTAGGAGATTAAAAGTCATTCCCTTGACTAGAAGGACATTCTTGATATGAAGGCATTCGGATATATGAATGTCTCCAACTCCTATTACCTTAAGACTACCATTGTTACCAAAGGACACATTACCTCTACTTTTGTTTTGAAGAGAAGCAAATAGAGATTTGTCCCCGGTCATGTGCTTGGAGCATCCACTATCAACAAACCAAGTTGATAGGTGCTCCCCCTCGATCAATGCCTACAAGATACGAAAGATAGATGTTTTAGGTACCCAAATCTTGGGACCTAATGCATCTACAAGAAGTGACCTAGGAACCCATGCTTTGGTCATACCCTTCCTAGTTCCATGAACCCTAGAATCATTTGATCTATGGTATTGGGTCCTAGACACTAATGAGATAAAACTCGATTCTTTGGGTTGATAACCTATCCCGGCTTTGTTGTAGACTGCCCTTTGGGCATTTAAGATCATGTCTAATGTCTTAGAGCTAGTTGAGAATTTCTCAAGCATTTTCTTGAGCTTCTCAACCTCACTCTTCAAAGCCTTGTTCTCATCTTCAAGAAGCTCTAGATGAAGGTCATCAACCTCATCTTCCCTAAGAGCCTTTAGCATTTCTACTTCTTCTTTTAACAATTTATTTTCTGTTTTCGACTTTTTAAGCAATGTAGATAAATGAGTAATAGTCTTATAACATTTTTCTACATGAGAAGAGGTTACCTCTTCATCATCCGAGGATGATGAGGCCGCGTTTGAAGCATCACTTGAGTTGCCATCGCTTCCGGAGTCCTCCCTTGCCATGAGTGCTAAATGGCGAGTGCTCTTCTCCTTCTTCTCTTCTTCCTCGGATGAGCTTGAAGATGACTCATCCCAAGTGGCCTTAAGGGCCTTCTTCTTTTTGCTTCTTTCTTCTTTCTTCTTGGCTCGTTCTTCCTTCTTCTTGGCTCGTTCTTCCTTCTTGAGCTTAGGACACTCACTTCGGTAGTGCCCTTTCTTACTACATTCATAGCACGTAACGTTAGATTTATCTATGTTCGGATCATTAGGTTTACCTTTGTATCTTCGGCTTCTTCTCATGATCCTCCTCACGAAATTCGCCATTTCGCTTGATGACGATGATTCGCCTTCGTCATCGGACTCGGAGGAAGAGGTGGATGAGGAGATCTCCTTTTCTTTCTTCTTTTCCTTCTTCCTTCTCCCATCCTTGCTCCTTTCTCCTGCAACAAGAGCAATACCTTTCTCCTTTTGGCCTTTGTTAGCAAGTTCATGTAATTCCATTTCACAGAAAAATTCATCTAACTTGACAATTGAAAGATCCTTGGATACCTTGTAGGCATCTACCATAGATGACCACAAGGCATTCCTAGGAAAAGCTTTAAGTGCATACCTTACAAGATCGCGGTTTTCTACATGTTCATCTATGGAATGGAGACCGTTAATGATCTCTTTAAACCTACCATGAAGTTCACTTACATTCTCATTTTCCTTCATGGTGAGGTTCTGGAGTTGGTTGAGGAACAAGTCTCTCTTGGCAATTCGAGAGTCCCGAGTTCCTTCTTGAAGCTCAATGAGCTTGTTCCATAGATCTCTTGCACTAGTAAAAGGACCTACCTTGACTAGTTGGTCCTTGGCGATTCCACATTGCAAGGTGACCATGGCCTTGGCATCGGCTTGTGCTTTGCGGAGTTGTTCGGTAGACCACCTTGACGATTCGAGCTCCTTACCTTCCTCATCTCTTGGTGGTGTGTAGCCTTCCTTGACTGAGAACCACATGGCAATGTCCGTCTTTAGGTAATACTCCATGCGTCCCTTCCAGTACTGGAAATCTGCCCCTTCAAAGTAAGGTGGTCGATTTGTGCTAAAACCTTCCCTCATGGCCATCTCTTTGCTCTTAGGTTGTTAAGCCGGATGAAGAGCTCCAAGCTCTGATACCACTTGTTAGGATCTTGGATGGCTAGAGGGGGTGAATAGCCTCTTCAAAAGCTAAAACTTAAAGATAAAACTCACACGAGTGGTTAGCGCAGCGGAAAACAAGTTAAGAACAGAATAAGAATAAGAGAAGAAACAAAGCAAATCACAGTGACTCAAGTGTTTACGAGGTTCGGGGATAACTTGCCCCTACTCCTCGGTGTCCGTAAGGTGGACAAGCCGATCTTCGGTAGATCAACCCCGGTGAACACCCGGCTATGAACTTTCTCCTTCTCGGTGGAGTGACCTCTCAACAAAATCTCAACAGGTATGTAGAATATAGCACAAGACTTACTGAGCTTGGTGACTTAGGAGAATGAAAATTAAGCTTACAGTCACGCGAAGGTCAGTGAAACAGAGAGCAAGTCGAGACAGCCGCTTCTCAGCCCCGAGCGTCAAAGCTTTTGCACCGATCGACAGAGAGTTTTTCTTTTTCTTCCCAAAGAAACTTCTTGTTAACCCTCTCTTCAACCAGCCTTTTATGTCTCTGCCATCTCTGCCTTTCGCCCGCAACGGATCCCTGCCAAACTGCAGCAAATCTCTGCATCCAGCCATAGCATCGCCAATCACGCTTCTTTCTCATCTGATCATCTGAGCTCACACCAATGGAATTCTGGTCTTCACTGGTGTCTCTGAGCTCCACCCAATCACCATGAGTTGAGCTGATCGATGCCAGATCACCGCCAGATCGCAGCCACGATTTTGCTGCTTTAACAGGTTTACAGTGGAACATAGCAAAAGTCTCTCTGGTATCCTCTACTAATGAAGCTCAATTTGAAATCAACCAATTGCAAATTACCAGTAACCTGCACCTCAAAATCTTGCAGCAGATGGTTAGAAATATTTAGGCAAAAGCAACTTTGAATCAGAAAGAATCAGAGAAAGTGCATGCAAAACAGACTATAATATGGATCGGTCTGCAGACCGATCCATACGTTCAAATCTCTTTTTCGATCGTTACTGATCGGTCTGCGGACCGATCAGGAACTAACCTGATCGGTCCTCAGACCGATCAGGTGTCGCGCGCACAAGCCTGATCGGTCTCCGGACCGATCAGGCATCAATCTGACCGGTCCCGAGACCGGTCAGTATCGATACAGTAGCATACTGAGTATTCGCAGTATGCTACTGAGTTCTCACTGATCGGTCGGCGGACCGATCAGGGCACACTTAGTGTCACTGGATCGGTCTGCCGACCGATCACCCGTGCCACTTGTGCCACTGGATCGGTCATCAGACCGATCCAAGGCTGTGATTTAAGAGGCAAGCTTCCAAGCTTGCTACCCTTAATCCTGACAGTCCAGAGACCGAGCTACCGAGCTCTTCTCCGACTATACATGCCAAGTTTCCATACTTGGACTTCCCAACACCAGATGTCCGATCACCCTTGATCCATCTGGATTTTCCCTTGCCTGGCTTCACTCACCAGGACTTTCCAATTGCCTGGCTTCACTCACCAGGACTTTCCAATTGCCTGGCTTCACTCACCAGGACTTTCACCTGGCTTCACTCACCAGGACTTTTCCAATTGCCTGGCTTCACTCACCAGGACTTCTCCAATTGCCTGGCTTCACTCACCAGGACTTCTCCAATTGCCTGGCTTCACTCACCAGGACTTCTCCAATTGCCTGGCTTCACTCACCAGGACTTCTCCCGTGCCAAGCTCCTTGCTCGGACTTTTCCCAATCAGATTAATCAGGTCAACCAAGTCAACCCTGATTTGTCTGAGTCAATTCAATATCTGATTGAAACTTAAATCAGTGTCAACATCAAAACAACATCCAGGTCAGACTGTATCAACAAATCGTTCCTACTAAAGAGTTCCACAGGAAACCAAAACTTCGTGCATGAATTAACTACTAAGGATCCAACATGAAACTCCTGAACTAAATCTGTTCATTGTTGTTTACTGGCAACAAAAGGGTTTAGAGCTGCATATTAACAGGAAAGAAAATGAATTGTACAGGCTGACTAAAAGTACTAAAACTATGAGCTAAATGAGAATTAACAATTTTGAAATTCCTCATTTGTAGTACATGCCTACTGCTACACAAAATTCTAAGAGCTAAATGAAAACTAAAATCTGCTCATGCTTCAATTAAAAGAAAATCTGTACACTTGGATGAATGTAGCAAGGAAACATAACCCAAAGCTAACAATCCTGTTGAAGCTAAAAAGAAACCTAATTTAAACTTGTTCGAAACTCAACTTTTGCCAAGCAACAGAAAACACAACTGAAACTAACAGTAAGGCTGTCCGTGCCCACCTATGCAGGTCCAACAATAACTCAAGTAAATACGCTTCTGCACTAGTTCTCAAGTTTCCTCTATTTCCATTTATAATCCTTGTTCCTTGTACCTAGAAACTTGTCCAAGTGTCCTTGACGTACTAATACTCCAATCTGAGTCTTTCCAAGAATGCAATCATGTTTGAGATCCAGATGGCATTGTCAATACTACTTCAAGCTGTTTTCTTATGTAATACAGATCGAATAAGTTGAAGTTCCGACAACACAATCATGATATTTGATTTCCTTGATTACTTATACAGTGGTGAATTTAAAGGTATCTCCTTGAGCATCATCACTGATTGAAGTTGTTAAATTCTCTCAAAACTCACTTTCTACCATCAAAGACCGCTGAACCTTTCGATCGACAAAGTCGCATACTGTGATCTGACATATAAACTATAAGACATTAGGTATAAGATCCTTTACCACATGCTATGAAATCAAGAAGAAACTAAATCCGAAGCAAGCAACTCACGACAGCAATCAATACCAATCACAAACTAAGATTTGCAAGGCTACACAACCAAAACAGTAACAATGAAACTAACTACGGTCTAAAACTGATATAAACTTATGGGATGTTCTTGTTCATTGGATAGCACAACCGAAACTTATAGTAAGGCTACTCGTGCCCCTCTCATAGCACAGATCTAGACCTGCACAGCAAGGTCAATAAGGCTTGCTGGAAATTTAAAACAGAACCCATATAAAACTTGTTCACAGCTTAAACTTATATAGGGCAACCGAAATCACAACAATTATCTCTGTTCCGTGCCACGACAAGGAAACTATAAGGAAACAAATTGCTCAACATACTTAACTCTTCCATATCCTTTCTTTGAGTCTCACGATAGCAAGCCCTAAACCCAATCTTCACAGCAAAAATTCTAAAGCAAGAAGAAACTAAATCCCTAGAAATTCCGAAATTCTTTACAACAAAATCTGAAAGCCTAAAAGGGAAGAATAATCTTCTTTATAAAACTCACGGCATCAAGCTTCCTCGTCAACAAATCCTTACAACATAGTCTGAAAACCCAAGAGAAACACCAAATCAAACTCGAAACTACTCTTACCATAGGTGAGTAGCAACTTACCTTTGCTTTTGGGACTTACAACCGAAAGAGGAAGGCTCTAGGGTTCGGAGAAGCTTCAAATCTCGGCGGCTTCTTTGTGTTTCCGAGCTCCCCTCGTCGAGGTGGTCACGCACGGGTGAAGACCAGCCGGAAAAAGCCTTCACCGGCTGCCGAAGGGAGGAAACCCTATCTCGGCTTCGTCTTCACCCGAGAGAGGAGAATGCCGATGCCGCGTGAGGGGAAGAAGAAAAGGGTTTTCGGGTTCGGTAAAACGAAAACCTAAGTTCTCTTTTAAAACTAGGGTTTCATTATCAACTATAGCTTATATATATTTTGTTCTCTACTTGATTAACAAAACTCTCGTGGAACACTTGGTTAGTTGCGTTTCCGTCGAAACCCCTAGTTGCGGGTTCGAATTCTCAGCCGAGCCTTTTTATTCCCCTTTTATTTTAAATGTTCCTAACTACTGCTTAAAAGTATTTCATTCCATATTCATTCACAAAACGTTTGTAGAACTGTTTTCTAGCTGGATTCGATCATGGTTGGGTTCGACCGGAGGTCTCGGGTTCGAATCTTGGCTTGGATATTTTTTTGTCAAAACTTCTTTCGTTTAGTAAAAATACCAAACGACTTCCAAAAATTACATAAAAATACTCTAAAAATTTTTAAAAATCTCTAGAATATTTCTATAGCATTTTTAAATATTTTTAAATTATTTTGGGGACTCAAAATGAGAAAAATTAGGTTGTTACATAAGCTAAGAGGAGCAGCAGGAAGGGCAAGAATGTGTGTGGAAGTGGCATGGTGGAATAGATCCCTTTGTGTTTCAGAACTTATATTTATGCCTTGACCTTTTATGTGAACCATGTTTAACTATATGATTGATAACTACTTGAACTAGCATGGATAGATTATGCTCTTATGTTTTATTATTTCATGTGGTATGCTCATGACATCATGAATCATGTTTTAAGTAGTGATGATAAATCAAGTTACATGTTATGTTTGAAGGATTAGTATGTTAAGCATGTTTACTATGTTATATGATGATATGGTTCACATGTCATGTTTAGTCCATATGCATATGATTAAATAAAATTTTAGACAACCCACTTCCGCTGCCATTAGTTCATATGTATATACATGTATGTATGTTTATGTTACAAGTAACCCCGTCCCTTCTTTAGTAGCAGAGGAGGGGCGAGCGTTACAGACCTAGTGAGTAACGGCATGGCCGAGGGTCATCGGTCGACGACATAAGGGGTCGCTAGTTGGGTCGCCCAAGGGACCGCCAAATGGACCGCCAGTTAGGCCGCCCAAGGGGTTGAGGGGCCGGGTCATTACATTTTTTTAATAATTTTTGAAAGAATTTTTAAAATGATTTTTAAAAAAGTTTTAAAATAATTTTTAAAAAGAATTTTTAAAATAATTTTTAAAAGAGTTTTTTAAAAGAATTTTTGAAAGAATTTTTAAAATGAAAAAGAGTTTTTAAATAATTTTTAAGAGAATTTTTAAAACAATTTTTAAAAGAGTTTTTAGAATAAATTTTTAAAACAATTTTTAAAAGAGTTTTTAAATAATTTTTAAGAGAATTTTTAAAACAATTTTTTTGTTTAAAAGAATTTAAGTTTAAAATCATTTTTTTTGGTTAAAATAATTTATTAAGTTAAAATAATTTTTGAAATAATTTATTAAGTTAAAATAATTTTTAAAATAATTTATTAAGTTAAAATAATTTTTAAAATAATTTAAGTTTAAAATAATTTTTTTAGTTAAAATAATTTATTAAGTTAAAATAATTTTTGAAATAATTTATTAAGTTAAAATAATTTTTAAAATAATTTATTAAGTTACAATAATTATTAAAATAATTTTTAGGTTAAAATAATTTAAGTTTAAAATAAATTTTTAGTTAAAATAATTTTTAAAATAATTTATTAAGTTAAAAAGTTAAAATAATTTAAGTTTAAAATAATTTTTTAGTTAAAATAATTTATTAAGTTAATATAATTTTTAAAATAATTTATTAAGTTAAAATAATTTTTTAAAATAAATTTTTAAGTAAAAGAAAATTAAGTTTAATCTTTAAAATAAATTTTTAAATTAAAAAAAATAACATGTTATTTTGATTTAATTGATTTAATTTTAATTAATTTAATTTAATTTAATTTAATTTAATTTAATTTTAATTTATTTAATTTAATTTTAATTTATTTAATTTAATTTTAATTTATTTAATTTAATTTTAATTTATTTAATTTAATTTAGTTTAATTTTAATTAATTTAATTAATTTCTTTTAGGTCATTAGTCATCTCACCTGATCTATGTTTTCAATCAGGGAATCATATAATTTTGTAAGATGAATTAGGTTCAATTTTGGGGTTTGTTTTAACTTTGTATTAGATTCAGGTTTAGCTTTGGACTGAACAAATAGGTATTTTTTGGATAAACTTCTGGGCTATGGTGAGTCACCTGGACATCATTAGAGTAACCATGCCTTCGAGATTTTCCAAATAGTCCTATCCACTGAATTTAATACAAAACCTTGGTCTAACTAGTTAGGATCCGTAAGGGGTAGCTTCGGCTAGTTCCACTTAGGCAAATGTACCAGGTCGAAGCCATATATTTCTAGACATGCATAGACTAAGCTTCCCTAATGTATTATCATCCAAAACTTCACCAGTACAGTAAGTCAAGTTAAACTTTTGTCCCTTTTTATTCTAGTCATAATTACCCTGCCGGGTGGGTTGGTTTTGGGTACCCTATCGGGTAAGTTCGTTTCGGTTACCTTGTCGGGTAAATTATTTTTGGAGGTGCCAGCTATTCTGGAGCCTCCCCCTAAATTGTTGAATTTTCTTTTTAAGATTTCTTGTATAATTAGAGTTGGTTTTAGTTAAGTTTTAATGTTTAATTTGTAATTTAGATTTAAGTTTTTAATTTTGAATTAATTAAATTGGTCAAATTATCTTTCTTTAAAAAAGTATATTTAATATTTAAATTTTCTTTCAATTTCAATTTTATTGGGTTAATTGAATTATCTTTCTTTAATAGCTTATTTTTAAAGTATAAGTTTTTATTTATTTTTGAATTTGAGTTAATTAAATTGTTTGAATTATATTTCTTTAAAGGTTTATCTTTTAGCTTTTTATTAATTGTTAATTTTGAATTTTCTAGATTATTTTTGTTTAATATGTTATCTTTACATTTAATTTTAAGTTAGGTTTATCGTTATTTAATTATTTTTGATTTTATCAAAGTGTTAACATTTAATTTTTGTCGTTAACTTCCGTTTGTTAACTTCCGTTTTGATTTTATCCTTATATTTTCTTTACCTTTTAAGTTGATATAATTAGTGGAATTTATTAAATAAGTCTTATCTTTAAATTTTAATTTTTTTGTTAATTAAATTATCTTGGGTTTGGATAGGATTTTCATATTGTCTGGATTATTAAATAATTTATTAATTGTGTCTAGATTAATATTGACCTTATCATCATTATTATTTGAACTTTCGGATTTGTTTAGGTTTAAATTTGAATTTTTAGGGTTATTAATTATTTTTAGATTTTCTAAATTTTCTAAATTAATTAGATTTATTTTATCAGAAAATATCCTAGGGGTATTTTTGCAATATTTTCAGAAATATCCAAATTAACATGTATATTCTTTAAACTACTATTAGCAGGGGTATTTTGGTAAATATTACTCACCTTAACCGCATCCCCTAATTCAGTAGGCTTTTCAATTGGATCTGACCCGAGTTCGGATTCGATTTTTACTTGATTCTCGAGCTCCATCAGCTCCTCGTGAAGTTTTATCAACTGGGTCCAAAGCTCATGTGCATCTTTGTACTTTTCTAGTCTGCATAAAACATTGTTAGGTAAAATATTACAAATAATTTTACTTACATTTGTGTTTAGTTCTGAGTTCTGAGAAGGTTTTCTCAATATCAGCCAATAGTCAAAGTTTAGACTTCCTAAGAAACATTCCATTCTTCGCCTCCAGTAGTTGAAATCTTGATCATATGGTGGTGGTTCGTTGGGGTTCCATCCTTCTTGAAGAGGCATTGGTCTTGCACACATGGAAACAGACAAAAAAAATCCCAAGACTTGGTCTTGGATTAGCAGTGCTGAAAAAAATAATATTTCACTATTTTCGAAAAAAATAATAAAATATTATTAAAATATTAATAAAATATTTGAAAAAATATTATTTCAACATTTTGAAAATGTAATATTATGTCAATACTAAACAGTCGTGAAGAGATGGCGATGTATTTTTCAAAAACAGTTTTGGAGGAAAAAAATGAAAGGTGGTTGCACCAAATCAGAGCGGTACCTGCTCTGATACCACTTGTTGGATCGTGATGTTTTGATAAGGGGGGGGTGAATATCGATTATGAAAAAAATTCTTTCAAAAAGAGCAATGCTAACACAGACCAATTTTACTTGGTTCGGAGTCTGTGTCGACTCCTACTCCAAGGCCCACACTCGTTGAGTGCTTTCGGTGGGCAATCACTAGCAGTTCAAAAATTATTACAAACTAAATACAGAAAATGCTAATGAAAGTAAAAGCAATACCGACATAGGAATAAGTCGAAAAGGAAAAAGTGCGTTGTCGGAGCTTCGTTAGCATCGCAGGAGCGCAGAGCAGTAGAGCAAGCAGTAGAAGATCTTCTTGTCAGTTGTTGTTCTTAGGCTCCACCTCTAATCCTCCTTTTATATGAGACTCGGGGTGCCCCGGATCCCTTCCGGGCGCCCTGGTGAGACGTGGCAGGTCAAACCAGCGAGCTCCATGTGGCGACGACGCGATCAGAATAGAAATTGCCTCCCGGGCGCCCGGACCTGTTCCGGGCACCCGGACCTCCGGTGTAACGACCCGCCTTCTACTAACTAAGCTGTAAGGCTTATCGTCACATTATGTTATGCTAAACTATTCCCTGACCATCACTAAAACTAGACGCGGAAGCTGTACTAATTAAAATTTTGCTAAGCTGTTAACATTTCTTGGTGCTACATGTACTAAGGAGTGTAATCTAAGTATACCTAACATATACTACATCCCCTATGGTCAAGGAACTGAAATATATGTTTCCCAGCTGTTATCAGACCTCCCAATCGATCCACGGATCGATTGGAATAGTCGGATCGATCCAGTGATCGATCCAGATGGCTACTGTATGCGGGACATAAGTTGGATCGATCCAGTGATCGATCCAGCACGCTACTGTGCTCGGGGCAATAATTTGGATCGATCGGCTGATCGATCCAGGCTGGTCGATCGATCCAGTGATCGATCCCAGAGCTCTCTGTTCGCGACGGAAATGACTGGATCGATCGGCTGATCGATCCAGAGGCCTACTGTTCGCGGAACAGATTGCCCAATCGATCAGCTGATCGATTGGAAACCCTCGAATCGATCAGCTGATCGATTCGAGTTACTGATTTCGTGCCAAATGTCTTATTTCAGCACTGTTTCGTGCCTCAACCACATTTCTAGTTCTAAGATGGCTAGGAAACACCCTAACGATGACAACTAACATTCTAACATCATATATTTAACATTCTAAGCACAATCTAAAGCATGGTTCATTAGCTCATGGCGTTTAACATGCTAAAACAAAGAGTAATAGAAATACTAAAGTTCATATGCTTAATTGAAATTGCTGGATCCCTAGGATCTTTATTCCATGTCCCATCCACACACATCCTCATCAGTGCATTGACCTCCAGCCTCCGCTAGTCCATCTTTCCTTTACCTTTATCTGCAGTATAAGGAAAATAGAATCTGTAAGCTTAAAGCTTAGTAAGAAACCATCTACCTCACAAAAACATGCATACGATGCATTCGTGCTTTTAAAACATGCTATTTAAAACATATGCTGAACATGTAAAAGATGGCATGGCCTATAATCATCCAAACATGTATATCGAACTAAACATAGAGTTATCATGCATATTCACAGGGAAAAACTAAGCTGGAACATGATACTGAGCTAAGCTATTACTAATCTAATACTAAAACTATACTGAATTCATATGACTATTTTATGAACTTTTGAAAACTATATACATAATATGTGAAAATACATAATCATGCTGCTGTTTGGGCCCGGCAACTGTACCTGCTGTGCGCGCATCCCTAACTAGACCCGGGTTTGCAAGTCCCGAATTTAGAAAGGTTACTAGGTTATCTGAACCTAGGGACCGACTGTGGGAGTCCAGCCCAATGGATATCTAATCCTGTACAGTGCCACTGAAAAGTAAAATACTGATTATAGCTGTATTTTTTGCTGTTCTTACTATTTCTAGGTTGTCTGAACCTAGAGCTAGGTTGTCTGAACCTAGAGGCGACTGTGGGAGCCCACCCATTGGACCTCTAGCCCCATATAAGCTGTAATAAAGCTGAAAGTGCTAAATGAATGCTTCTATTGCATTTAACTAAGCTATTAAAATGCCTAAATTGCATTTCTTTTCTGAACTGAGCATTTTATCAAACACTTGGTGTGCTCCAACCCTCTCCTCTACTAGGGAGACCACCTCTAGGCACCCGACAGCGTCTACATCCTCCAATTGTAGGGGAAGGACGTGTCTGGCCCATCTAGAGGTGTTCAACTAAATCCCTAAGTCGCGAAGGAGGTTAAACACACCCTACGTGCCGAAAAACTGCGTACAACTAATCTACAAGCATGGAATTCATACGAGAGCTACTTATACCGCAGGCGAGGGGTTTCTTACCTCGTGTGCTAGATTTCTTACAAATCTAATCGCTAAAAATTCCGGTGGAGACGACTTCTCGACGGTTCGCTTGCGTCCACATGCTCTACTCGCGGAGGGGAACGTCCTTGTGCCCGAGATGTCACCGGAAGGCACTCCTATGGCCCTAGGGATGAAACCCCAGGCTTGCTTGGGAGTTGGCGCCGAGAGAAGGAAGGAGAAGAGGTTGGCGTCGGTGAGGGTTTGGAGAGGGAGAAGTTGCCGAACCAAATAAAAGAAAATAACCCAAACCAACTTAAGTTTCCTATTTATATTAAGGAGTTAATTTCGGCCAACTTAAGTATAAATATTATTGGTCCCCATTCCTTTCAGCACGGCCCTGCTGGGTTCAACTGGTTACTAGTATTATCCCTAAGCCATAGGTCTCGGGTTCAATCCCCGCTTAGGCCGTTTTCGTTTTCTAATTATTTTTGCTACTTCCGTTACTCTAAAATTCCGGAAAAATATCTAAAAATTCCAGAATAATCATAGAATATTTCTAATTTAGCTTTGAGAATTTTCGGGCGTTACAATCCCCCATACCTTATAAAAAGTTCATCCTCGAACTTAGAATAATTCTGGGTACTTCTGTCTCATGCTGGCTTCTGTCTCCCAAGTTGCCTCTTCTGCTGTGTGACTGTGCCAAATAACTTTGACTAATGGTACTTCCTTGTTCCACAATTTCTTAATTGCTCGGTCTATTATCTGAATAGGCCGACTATCATAGCTAAGGTCTTCGCGGATCTGTACCGACTGGGGCTCAATCACCTGGGTGGCATCTGGGGTATGCTTCTTCAGCATAGAGACATGAAATACGTTGTGGACAGCTGACATTTCCTAGGGTAGCTCTAACTCATATGCTACCTTGCCCACTCTTCTGCTAATAAGGTACAGTCCCACATATCTGGGACTTAGCTTGCCCTTCTTCCCAAAACGCATTACTCCCTTCATGGGAGCTACTCTGAGGAACACTGAATCCCCAACTGAAAACTCTAAGGGTGCTGGTGTATCGATAGCTCTTCGGCTCAGTTGTCTCTATCCTCTGGCGGATCTGTTGTAGCAGCTGTGGTATCTGCTACTAGATCTGTCTGAAGCTCTAGTTCTTTCTGTTCACCACTCTCATACCAGCAGATTGGAGATCTACACCTCCGCCCATAGAGAGCCTCGTAAGGTGCCATGCCGATAGTGGCCTGATAGTTGTTGTTGTATGCAAACTCTGCTAAGCTCAGATATTTGCACCAACTTCCCTTGAAGTCTAGGGCACACGCTCGGAGCATATCTTCGAGTACCTGATTTACTCGCTCCGTCTGACCATCTGTCTGAGGATAGAATGATGTGCTGAACTTTAACTTGGTGCCCAATGCTGACTGTACACACTCCCAGAAGTGCGATGTGAATCTGCTGTCTCTGTCTGAAATGATGGTTCGTGGAACTCCATGTAGTCTGACGATCTCCTGGAGATACAACTGAGCTTGCTTCTCCATGGAGTAGGATATCTTGATAGCTAAGAAGTGGGCTGATTTAGTCAACCTATCGACTATTACCCAGATGGTGTCAAAACCATTCGTGGTTCTGGGCAGTCCCACTATGAAATCCATAGAGATATCCTCCCACTTCCATTCTGGAATCTGTATAGGCTGCAGAACTCCTCCTGGTCGCTGATGTTCTGCCTTGACTCTCTGACAGGTGAGGCAGATGCTAACATATCTGGCGATGTCTCGCTTCATCCCGGGCCACCAAAAATGGTTCTTCAGGTCTTGATACATTTTGGTGGAATCTGGATGCATCGCATAGGGAATCTTGTGAGCCTCATCCAAAATCCGTCTCCGTAGCTCCTCCTGATCTGGAACACAGAGTCTGTCACCAAAATACAACACCCCGCTATCGGACACTCTGAATTCCCTACTTTCTGATTCTGCTAGCCCTTGCTTGATTTTCTGAATTTCAGGGTCCTGCTCCTGAGCTAACTGAATATCACCAAGCAAGGTAGACTCTAAGGTCATAGTAGAGAGCTATCCAACGATGAGTTCGAGACCGAAATCTACAATCTCCTTCTGTAGGGGCGGTGGCACGGCTGTAAGAGATAATAAGGTAGCACTGGATTTTCTGCTAAGTGCGTCGGCTACCTTATTTGCTTTCCCTGGGTGGTAGAGGATGTCTATATCGTAATCCTTGACCAGCTCTAACCATCTGCGCTGTCGCATATTCAAATCCTTCTGAGTGAAGAAATACTTCAGACTCTGATGATCTGTATACACTCTGCACTGAGCTCCATATAAGTAATGTCTCCAAATTTTGAGAGCGAACACTACTGCTGCAAGCTCAAGGTCATGAGTAGGGTAATTCTTCTCATAATCCTTGAGTTGTCTGGAGGCATAGGCGATCACCCTGCCGTTTTGCATCAATACTGCTCCTAGTCCCAACTTAGAGGCATCACTATAGATGTCAAAGCTGCTGGTGTTGTCTGGTAGAGCCAAAATGGGAGCACTGGTCAATCTCCTTTTTAGCTCGCCAAAGCTGTTCTCACAGTCCTCTGTCCACTGGAATTTCCTGTTCTTTCTGGTAAGAGCTGTCAGTGGGGAGGCTATCCTGGAGAAGTCCTCTACAAACTTTCTGTAATATCCTGCTAATCCCAAAAAGCTCCTGATTTCGCTGGCGTTCTTAGGTCTCTTCCAGTTACTCACTGCTTCTATCTTACTGGGATCTACCATAATACCATCCTTTGAGATGATGTGACCCAGGAAGGACACCTAATCTAGCCAAAATTCGCATTTCGTGAACTTGGCGTACAGCTGGTGCTGCTGAAGGGTCTGCAATACTAGTTTCAGGTGCTCTGAATGTTCTTCCTGAGTTCCTGAATAGATAAGAATGTCATCGATAAACACAATAACAAACTTATCTAAATACTCCCTGAATACTCTGTTCATGAGATCCATTAATGTAGCTGGAGCATTGGTCACGCCAAAGGGCATGACTACGAACTCGTAGTGTCCGTATCTGGTTCTAAATGCTGTCTTGGGTATATCCCCTTCTTTAAGCTTCACCTGATGATAACCTGATCTGAGATCTATCTTAGAGAACACTGCTGCTCCCTTCAGCTGGTCGAACAGGTCATCGATTCTGGGAAGGGGATACCTGTTCTTGATCGTGACTTGGTTCAGTGATCTGTAGTCTATGCACAATCGCATGCTTCCATCCTTCTTCTTCACGAACAATACAGGCGCTCCCCATGGTGAGTGACTCGGGCGTATGAAACCCTTGTCAAGCAGCTCCTATAGTTGCTCCTGAAGTTCCTTCAGTTCTGCTGGAGCCATGCGATAAGGCACCTTGGAGATAGGATTCGTACCGGGAATGAGCTCTATCTCAAAGTCAATCTCCTTGTCTGGTGCTAAGCCTGGTAACTCTTCAGGGAAGACTGCTGGGTAGTCACATATAACTCGAACCTCTGCTAGCTGTTGGCTCTTGTCCTGGCTGGCGTTGACTACGTGTGCTAGGAATCCTGTACATCCTGAATCCAGTAGCTTCTGTGCTTTCATAGCTGAGAGAAACTTCTTGGCCTTTCTCTTTGGTTCCCCGCTGTATTCAAATTGCACTGCCGCTTCAGGTTGGAAGATGACTTTCTGTTTACGGCACTCTATGGTAGCACCGTATCTAATCAGAAAATCCATTCCAAAGATCACGTCATAGTCGGTCATCTCTAGCACTATCAGATTACAAAAGAGCTCTCTGTCTGCTATAATGACCGGCACTGCTCTGAGCCAGTGCGTGGATGTCATGATCTCTCCTGAAGGTAGTGCCGTCAAAAACTGGCCACTGAGTACCTCTGAGGGTCTTTCTAATTTTTCGGAGAACATCCTGGCTATATATGAATGGGTTGCCCCAGTATCAAATAGAACAGTAGCACTATACTGTAAAATGTTAATCTGACCTGTGACAACTGTCGAGGCATTGGCTACGTCCTCTCTGGTGAGTGAGTAGATCCTCGCATTCGCCATAGCTGGAGGGGCTTCTAATCTGCCCTGGCTGATAAGTGGACCTTCTAGAGCGGCCTGCATCTGATATAACTGAGCTGGCTGGCCTGCATACTGAATCTGCTATGGCTAAGGAAGACCGGTCTTGTTCGGGCACTGCTTGGCCATGTGCCCTTCTTGTCCACATTCAAAGCATCCTCGTGTGCCCTTGCGACAAACCCCTGGGTGGAATTTCCCACAAGTAGCACACTTTGGATAGCTGGGTCGCTTGCTAGATTGTCCTCCTTTTGGTTCACTCCCTGATTTGCGCTTGCTGTTGGAGTTCCCTTTCCAGTTAGAGCTGTGGCCTTGCTGTTTTTGAGTGTGAGAGTTTCCTTGGCCTTTGGACTCTGAGGAGACTTGCTTCTGCTGTCTTATGTTGTTCTGGTAATGCTCTGTGGTCAAGGCACTGCTCACTAACTCCTCTGTGGTTTGTAGCCTATGTATGCCACCAGCCACGTTCACTGCTATCTCTGGCCTCAGCATCTTGAGCATCAACCGGATTCGTTCCTTCTCTGTGCTGACTAGCTCCGGGCATAGACGAGCCAACCTGTTGAATTTCTTCACGGCTTCCTCAACTGAAAGGTTGCCCTGACGAAACTCAGTGAACTCGTCGTAGTGGCGGTTTGTAACCCGTATGTGAAAGAACTCCTCGAAGAATTCCTTCTCGAAGTCAGCCCATAACATCTGGTTCACTGGGCGCTTCGTTCTGATTCTTTCCCACCACATGCGTGCGTCTCCTGTCAGGCAGAAGGAGGCACACTTCACCTTCTCGTGTTCTGGCCAGTCCAGAAGCTCCATCGTGCTCTCCAGTGTTTTGAACCAGGCTTGTGCATCCCATGGTTCACTAGTGCCTGAGAAGTTCTCTGGCTTGACTCGCTGCCACTGGATCAGATAGGCTTCCTTTCTTGGCTCAGCTGCTGGGGCTGCTGGTGCTGGTGCTGGTGCTGTAGGCTGAGCTGGTGGAACCTCTAAGACTTCTGGAGTCGTCAGGTTCGATTCCGGGGTGACTGTGGGGGTACTCTGCTGATTAGCCTTAAGGGTGGCTATCTCCTGTTGCTGTTCAGCTAACTGCTGCTGTAACTGAGCCACTAATGTTGTAAGGTCTGGGGGAGGCACTGAACTGCCTGCCTCTTACTGGGGCTCAGTAGCTAGTGCCCTTCTAGCTGGGCATCCTCGTGCCATTACTAAAGACGTAGAGGACAGAACATGAATAACTATTACAATCACAATTGTATAACTATCGTTATCATGTTATATACTATCACATACTATCATGCAGCAGTTTATCTATAAACATGAGCTATACAAGAAAGCAAGAAACATAAATAAAGTAGAGGTATTCTTACTTGGAAGCTGCAGGTTCAATGCTGATGTGTGTGTAGGAAGTATGGAACGCTGCTCTGATACCACTCTGTAACGACCAGCCTGGATCGATCAGCCGATCGATCCAAATTATTGCCCCGAGCACAGTAACGTGCTGGATCGATCACTGGATCAATCCAACTTATGTCCCGCATATAGTAGCCATCTGGATCGATCACTGGATCGATCCGACTATTTCAATCGATCCGTGGATCGATTGGGAGGTCTGATAAAAGCTGGGAAACATATATTTCAGTTCCTTGACCATAGGGGATGTAGTATATGTTAGGTATACTTAGATTACACTCCTTAGTACATGTAGCACCAAGAAATGTTAACAGCTTAGCAAAATTTTAATTAGTACAGCTTCCGCGTCTAGTTTTAGTGATGGTCAGGGAATAGTTTAGCACAGCATAATGTGACGATAAGCCTTACAGCTTAGTTAGTAGAAGGCGGGTCGTTACATCCGGGCGCTCGGACCTCCGGGCGCCCGGACCACCTTTCTCCAGAGATTCCTTCTCCTACAAGACAAGATTAATCCGAGGCAAATATATAATATGTTTCCTGCAAAACAAAGTGTTAGCACAGTTTATAAATTCTATATCAAGAGTATGACTTCAATTCTGTCTTTCCGAGATCGGAATCTAGTCACGATCTCGACTTAGATATCCGAAATGGATCTAAGCCAGATCGACGCCTAATGTTCCCTTCCCGAGAATGCGTCCTCACAGTCACTCACTTCCAGTGACTTACCTTTACTCACCTGTCAGACGTCCGGTCATCCCTTCGACCCATCTGGACTTCTCGCCAGCTATCCGGTCAGCCCGTCGACCTAGCTGGACTTCGTGCCAAATGTCCGGTCAGCCCTTCGACCCATTTGGACTTCGTGCTAGACATCCGATCAGCCCATCGACCTGTCTGGACTTAGCCTGTACACTCGATCAGAGTGTTAGATAACGACAAACCTAACTTAACCTAATTTGCCATTCATAAAAAGCTTAGTTAGATCGTTAGTGCTAACCGCACCAACAGAAGTAATATCCCTTCGTTTCCTTGGGATATCCAATGAAATAGCACTTATCAGATTTGGGTCCTAGTTTGTCTGAGACTTGACGTCGAACGTAAGCCTCACAACCCCAAATCCTCATAAAAGATACCTGGGCATCTCTCCAGTCTATATCCTATATGGTGTCTTTATCACAGCCTTGGATGGAACACGGTTGAGTATGAAGGTTGCTGTGTCCAGAGCATAGCCCCAAAGTGAGATAGGAAGATTAGTATGACTCATCATAGACCGTACCATATCTAATAGGGTACGATTCCTCCTTTCGGATACACCATTCCACTGTGGTGTTCCAGGAGGAGTGAGTTGGGATAGAATCTCACACTCAGCTAGATGATCACGAAACTCATGGCTAAGGTATTCACCACCTCGATCTGATCGAAATATCTTAATACTCTTGCCAAGCTGGTTTTGTACTTCATTTTTGAATTCTTTGAACTTTTCAAAGAATTCTGACTTATGTGTCATCAGATATATATAACCATATCTACTGAAGTTATCAGTAAATGTAATGAAGTACCTATAACCACCTCTGGCAGCGACATTGAAAGGGCCACATACATCACTATGTATAAGTCCTAACAAGTCAGTCGCTCTTTCACTATGTCCACTAAAGAGAGTCTTGGTCATCTTGCCCAGTAGGCATAACTCGCATGTCTCATATGATTTGAAATCAAATGAGTCCAGCAAACCATCTTTATGGAGCTGGGATAAGGGTTTGTCATTTATATGACCTAAGCGACAGTGCCAGAGATAGGTTTGGTTCATTTCATTTGATTTGAACCTTTTGGTATTTATGTTATAGATAGGGTTCTCTAAGTCTAGAATATAGAGTCCGTTAATCAGAGGTACACTACAATAGAACATTTCATTTAAATAAATTGAACAACATTTGTTCTTTATTATAAACGAAAAACCTTTCTTGTCCAAACAAGAAACTGAAATTATGTTCTTAGTAAGACCAGACACATAACAACATTCATCTAATTCTAGTACAAGCCCAGAGGGCAGAGATAGAAAGTAAGTTCCTACAGCAACAGCAGCAACCCGTGCTCCATTGCCTACTCGTACGTCTATCTCGCCCTTCGTCAATGCCCTGCTATTTCTCAGCGCCTGTATATTGGTACAAATGTGAGAAGCACATCCGGTATCTAATACCCACGACGAAGAAATAGAGAGATTGACTTTTATAACATGTATACCTGAAGTAGAAATCTTATTTCTCTTCTTCTTAAGATCTTCCAGGTATCCTTTACAGTTCCTCTTCCAGTGCCCTGCTTGTCCTTGATATAGTTGACGAAGATATTCAACCATATCATAAGCAGTTATCAACTCGTGTTGCTTCTGAAGCTCAGAGTTCATGGTTGCAAGCATGAGGCATGACACATCTAATGCGTCATCTTGATGCTTCTTGTAAGCATCTCGGTCAGCTCGCGTGGTAGTGGCAGGAGGTACCTCGGGAATGAGCTGCTCCAGGACGTACAGTTTTCATTCTTGTGTGAGAACTATTCTCAGATTCCTATACCAGTCCAGGAAGTTAGCTCCATTGAGCTTGTCCTTATCAAAGACAGAACGCAAGGAGAAGGTGTTCGTGTTTGATGACATAGCAATCTACAACAGAAAATATAGAAAATAAATAATCATATTCCACTAATCATTTAATTAAGCCTTTAACTAAATGATGCTCCCACTGAATTATAGAACTTTTATAGAATCAAGTCATGGATGTGGTCAAACCACACCTACTAGATTCTAACCAACTAGCTATAATTCTTGCGGGACAAGATCCACATCATACTACGCCTTGAGTTAGCTTTAACTAAATCGCCCAAGACTTAGTATGATCGGTAGGTAATTAATTACCAATTACATCTATATGCAACTCTTGTTTATAGGATCAAGATCCGCATGTATATTAAAACTTGAGTTAGTTTTGGCTAAATCGCCCAAGAATTAATATAAATGTGATTTTGACCTATCTACCAACCATTGGAAAAATGCCTATAGTTAAACCCGATCCAATTGAGTTTAACTAGTTTTACTCAATTTAATTGAGTTTGTACTCACCCATGCGTTGATAGGCGAGACCAAGATTGTCCCTCCGCACCCTACCAAGATAATATGCGTTGCTCTGCTTTGGCAGATTCAACAACAACATGTGATCGAGGTAGTGATGGGTATCACGGCATGGTAGGCATTTCGAGTTGACGTGATTTAGATATAATCTAATCGTTGATGTGTATCATATACTCGATTTAGATCTAATCTAATTGTGGTGCATCATATACTCGATTTAGATCTAATCTAATCGTTAAAGCACTAATTAATTACTCTACACTAGCATGCATCACATACACACACAAGCAATAAATTAAATTTTGTTAGGTCATGGCCCTACTACGATCTTCTCAAGCCAATGAGAAGATCGGACGGCCAACCTAGGGTCAACAGCTTCTCCAAGCTCCTCCCTTTGACCGCCATGTGTTGCTCGCACCCTCCTCGTAACTCCTCGAGTGGACCTTCCACCGCTTCAATTTTTATACATTACAAATTTGAAACTCGAGTTACATTCGAGTCTAAACTATTTACAACAGGAATATAAAATAAAGGAAGGCACGACGCACAGGTCGCGTATCAAATATACAACACGCACAATCACACAAAAATGGCACGCAGGCTATGAATTACAACACATGTATCCAATCCAATTGGGGTTTTGGGGCCATGACTATCACAAATACATACATAATTCTAAATTATGTATTTTATATAAATTTCTGTGATTTTATTACTGTTTTTACGATTTTATGAGTCGTAACTTCCCGGCGGTCCCGTTTAGTGATTTTCGGACGCGATCGCAGCACAATGCCCCTTTTGGGGTTAGGGGCAACACCCCTTCTTGCGAAATGAGTCTCACGAGTGTCCCACGATGATCTTACAGCGCCTTTAGCCGCTATCCCAAAATATTTTAGGCGAGACCTTACCGTTACGGAAAGTGTTTCTCAATAGTCGAAGCCTACAAGTGTTCAAACACTTGTTGTGTCGCTTCTACGAGAAAAATACTCTTAAAAATCATAAAATTAACAAAATCACAGAAACTTACAGAACTTTAATTTTTCATAAAAATTAAAATAAAAACAAGTGCATGTTCGCACGTGACTTTGATACCACTATAGGGTCTTTCGGGCCGCAAAAACCGCTTTTTGCGTTGCGGAAACCCCGGAATCCCATGCCACCGGATCTGTGTGAATATTAAATTTTTCATGTACGTGTTTTCTAATCCTAGATCTACTTTAGATCTACATGTTTAGGAGTTTATACCTTTGATGCGAAGCCCTTCGCTTATCCCGCTCGTCCAAGAAGATGCCGGATCTCAAGGGTGTCAAGTGAACACCCCTCTATGTGTATCCACACGAACAATTAGGTGGAGAAGAAACCTTAGAGTGTGCTAGCACTCTTTGAGGGTTTAGGCCAAGGAGGAGGAGAGGGAGAGAAGAAGAAGCAAGGAGGAATAATAATGATCGATTATGAAAATAAAAGTAAAAAATGGCTTAAGTATTTTCATCTAATGAAAATACTTAATGCTCATTAACACTATTAATGAGCCTCATTAATGAGCATTAATGAATATTCATTCTTCATTAAATGACCATTTTGAAACTCATTCGAAATTTAAATCTAGAATTCAAATTGAATTCCATTTATCATTGAATTCAAAATTCAATGAATATCATCATTAAGCCTCACTTAAGTCTAACTCAAGTCTAGCCTCAATCGAGTCTTACTCAATTAATCTAATTTGGATTACTCTTAATCCAATTTGGTTCATCACATGAACCTAATCCTCTTGGTTCATCATATGAACTGAATCTCCATCTAATTGTCCTTTGTGTGTGACCCTATAGGTTCTTGTAACGTTGGCAATGCTCCTAAACTCATTTAGAAGCATAAATAATGAGCGGTATCTAGAAACACATCATTACTACCCAAGTTACAAGAATGTTGAGATCCAACATCACCTTGTGACTACTAATTGTGACTGTAACGCCCCGGCCCGGGAGGGCCCCACCCTAACCGAACCAGGAACGTCATCAGAATTGCCCATATGGTTGACGACTAGCTCCACAGACCACCGAAGATCCTTTCAGTGTGCTTTGTCCTCACTCGCACGCACCCTGGAAAACTTCCCAGGAGGTCACCCATCCTCAGATTTCTCCAAGATAAGCACGCTTAACTTTGGAGTTCTTAAGTTTGGGCTTCCGAAAAGGAAGGTGCACCTTGGTGATATGGATAGTACCATCTAACCTTTTTAAGTCATACTTAACCAAAATCTCAGAACCGGGGTATTACAATCACCCCCACTTAAAGACACAACGTCCTCGTTGTGTAACCATAAATCACACCACAAACAAATCCCAGAATCTCCCTCGCTAGGTGGTGCCCTGGGTGCTCCTACCACAGGCGCACTCACGGTCGCAAGGTCGCTCTGATACCATCTGTAACGCCCCGGCCCGGGAGGGCCCCACCCTAACCGAACCGGGAACGTCATCAGAATTGCCCATATGGTTGACGACTAGCTCCACAGACCACCGAAGATCCTTTCAGTGTGCTTTGTCCTCACTCGCACGCACCCTGGAAAACTTCCCAGGAGGTCACTCATCCTCAGATTTCTCCAAGATAAGCACGCTTAACTTTGGAGTTCTTAAGTTTGGGCTTCCGAAAAGGAAGGTGCACCTTGGTGATATGGATAGTACCATCTAACCTTTTTAAGTCATACTTAACCAGAATCTCAGAACCGGGGTATTACAACGCCCCGGCTCGGGCGGGCCCCACCCGAACCGAACCGGGAACGCTACCTGAATTGCCCATCGGGTTGACGACTAGCTCCACAAACCACCGGAGGTCCTTTCAGCGTGCTTTGTCCTCACTCGCACGCACCCTGGAAAACTTCCCAGGAGGTCACCCATCCTCAGATTTCTCCAAGCCAAGCACGCTTAACTTTGGAGTTCATTGAGTTTGGGCTTCCGAAAAGGAAGGTGCACCTTGGTGATATGGATAGTACCATCTAACCTTTTTAAGTCATACTTAAATTTTGTTAGGTCATGGCCCTACTACGATCTTCTCAAGCCAATGAGAAGATCGGACGGCCAACCTAAGGTCAACAGCTTCTCCAAGCTCCTCCCTTTGACCGCCATGTGTTGCTCGCACCCTCCTCGTAACTCCTCGAGTGGACCTTCCACCGCTTCAATTTTTATACATTACAAATTTGAAACTCGAGTTACATTCGAGTCTAAACTATTTACAACAGGAATATAAAATAAAGGAAGGCACGACGCACAGGTCGCGTATCAAATATACAACACGCACAATCACACAAAAATGGCACGCAAGCTATGAATTACAACACATGTATCCAATCCAATTGGGGTTTTTGGGCCATGACTATCACAAATACATACATAATTCTAAATTATGTATTTTATATAAATTTCTGTGATTTTATTACTGTTTTTACGATTTTATGAGTCGTAACTTCCCGGCGGTCCCGTTTAGTGATTTTCGGGCGCGATCGCAGCACAATGCCCCTTTTGGGGTTAGGGGCAACACCCCTTCTTGCGAAATGAGTCTCACGAGTGTCCCACGATGATCTTACAGCGCCTTTAGCCGCTATCCCAAAATATTTTAGGCGAGACCTTACCGTTACGGAAAGTGTTTCTCAATAGTCGAAGCCTACAAGTGTTCAAACACTTGTTGTGTCGCTTCTACGAGAAAAATACTCTTAAAAACCATAAAATTAACAAAATCACAGAAACTTACAGAACTTTAATTTTTCATAAAAATTAAAATAAAAACAAGTGCATGTTCGCACGTGACTTTGATACCACTATAGGGTCTTTCGGGCCGCAAAAATCGCTTTTTGCGTTGCGGAAACCCCGGAATCCCATGCCACCGGATCTGTGTGAATATTAAATTTTTCATGTACGTGTTTTCTAATCCTAGATCTACTTTAGATCTACATGTTTAGGAGTTTATACCTTTGATGCGAAGCCCTTCGCTTATCCCGCTCGTCCAAGAAGATGCCGGATCTCAAGGGTGTCAAGTGAACACCCCTCTACGTGTATCCACACGAACAATTAGGTGGAGAAGAAACCTTAGAGTGTGCTAGCACTCTTTGAGGGTTTAGGCCAAGGAGGAGGAGAGGGAGAGAAGAAGAAGCAAGGAGGAATAATAATGATCGATTATGAAAATAAAAGTAAAAAATGGCTTAAGTATTTTCATCTAATGAAAATACTTAATGCTCATTAACACTATTAATGAGCCTCATTAATGAGCCTTAATGAATATTCATTCTTCATTAAATGACCATTTTGAAACTCATTCGAAATTTAAATCTAGAATTCAAATTGAATTCCATTTATCATTGAATTCAAAATTCAATGAATATCATCATTAAGTCTCACTTGAGTCTAACTCAAGTCTAGCCTCACTTGAGTCTAACTCAAGTCTAGCCTCACTTGAGTCTAACTCAAGTCTAGCCTCAATCGAGTCTTACTCAATTAATCTAATTTGGATTACTCTTAATCCAATTTGGTTCATCACATGAACCTAATCCTCTTGGTTCATCATATGAACTGAATCTCCATCTAATTGTCCTTTGTGTTTGACCCTATAGGTTCTTGTAACGTTGGCAATGCTCCTAAACTCATTTAGAAGCATAAATAATGAGCGGTATCTAGAAACACATCATTACTACCCAAGTTACAAGAATGTTGAGATCCAACATCACCTTGTGACTACTAATTGTGACTCTTCACAATATATGATAATGCCCTTCTATCTTTGACATCTAGATTGATCAATGTGAGGCATAGACCGTGTCATCCTCTAATCAATCTAAATCTTGAACTCCAAGTAGACTCACTCTAATCAAATAAGCTCAATATCTCATATTGACTCATTTGGGCATGGTCATGCACTTAGTGGTCTCACTCTATCAAGAATAATGATGTCACTCCCATCATATAGGAGGGATAGATCTCATCTACAGCTGAGTGTGAGATTTTATCCCAACTCACTCCTCTTGGAACACCACAGTGGAATGGTGTATCCGAAAGGAGGAATCGTACTCTATTAGATATGGTACGATCTATGATGAGTCACACAGATCTTCCTCTATCTTTTTGGGGATATGCTCTAGACACAGCAGTCTTCACACTTAATCGTGTTCCATCCAAAGCTATGATAAAGGCACCATATAGGATATGGACTGGGAGAGATGCCCAGATATCTTTTATGAGGATTTGGAGTTGTGAGGCTTACGTTCGACGTCAAATCTCGGACAAACTGGGACCCAAATCTGATAAGTGCTTTTTTATAGGATATCCCAAGGAAACGAAGGGATATTATTTCTACATTCCCAGTCACCACAAAGTGTTTGTGGCTAAGACTGGGATATTTCTAGAAAAGAACTTTGTTTCTAGAAAAACTAGTAGGAGTACGTTTGATCTTGAAGAAGTTCAAGATATGGACCATAGCACTGAAGCCTTGATGAAAGTTGAACTGGAACCCCAAAGTGTTGTGGATGATGAGATTGTTGCACAAGGAGTTGAGGAACAACAACCAGTTCAAGTAGACCTACCTCTTCGCAGGTCTGACAGGATACGTCATCAGCCTGAGAGATACTCATTTCTCTTATCTGACCATGACGACATTATGCTCGTTGAGAATGAGTCTACCTCCTATCAGGAAGCTGTGATGAGACCAGATTTTGAGAAATGGCTAGAGGCCATGAGATCTGAGATGGAATCCATGTACACCAACTAAGTATGGACTTTGGTTGATCCACCTGAAGGCGTCAACCCCATTGGGTGTAAGTGGGTCTTTAAGAGAAAGACTGACATGGATGAACTTATTACCTATAAGGGTCGTTTGGTAGCTAAAGGTTTCAAGCAAATTTATGGTATTGACTATGATAAAACTTTTTCTCCAATAGCGATATTTAAGTCCATTCGGATCATGCTTGCTATTGCAGCATACCACGATTATGAGATCTGGCAGATAGATGTCAAAACTACGTTTCTGAATGGAAACTTGCTCGAGGATGTGTACATGACACAACCTGAGGGTTTTGTAGATCCACTGCATACTGGCAGAGTATGCAAGCTGCATAAGTCCATTTATGGACTAAAGCAAGCTTCTCGGAGCTGGAATCTTTGATTCAATGATGCGATCAAACAGTTTAGTTTCATCAAGAATGAAGATGAACCCTGTGTCTACAAGAAGGTTGTTGGAAACATAATTGTCTTCCTTATATTGTATGTGGATGACATACTACTTATTGGAAATGACATCCCTTCGCAGCAGTCTGTAAAGACTTGGCTAGGGAATTGTTTCTCAATAAAGGACTTAGGTGAATCAGCCTGTATTCTAGGCATAAAGATCTATAGAGATAGATCTAAGAGATTGTTTGGCCTAAGTCAAAGTACATATATTGATACGGTATTACTACGGTTTGTCATGCAGAATTCCAAAAAAGGATTTCTGCCGATGTCACATGGTGTGAGTCTTTCGAAGACTCAAAGTCCCTCTTCTAGAGAGGAGAGAGACCACATAGATAAGATCCCTTATGCTTCAGCCATAGGATCTATCATGTACGTCATGCTATGTACTCGTCCTGATGTTTCGTATTCTTTGAGCATGACGAGCAGATACCAGTCAGATCCAGGTGAGAGTCACTGGATAGCGGTCAAGAATATTCTTAAGTACTTGAGAAAGACTAAAGAATATTTCTTGATATTTGGAGGCAATGGCGAGCTAGTTGTAAAGGGTTACAGTGATGCCAGCTTCCAAACTAACCAGGATGATTATAGATCGCAGTCTGGGTTCGTGTTTTGCTTGAATGGTGGTGTTGTGAGCTGGAAGAGTTCGAAACAGGACACAGTTGCTGATTCTACAACAGAAGCCGAGTATATTGCTGCATCGGAAGCAGCAAAGGAGGCAGTTTGGATCCGCAAGTTCATTATTGAGCTTGGGGTGGTTCCTAGCATAGTCGATCCTATAGAGCTCTATTGTGACAACAATGGAGCAATTACGTAGGCTAAGGAACCTCGCTCACACCAACCGACCAAACACATACTACGGTGCTTCTATCTCATTCGAGAGATCATCGATAAAGGATATGTGAAAATTTGTAGAGTACCCACAGAAGCTAACATCACTGATCCCTTGACCAAGGCTTTGGCACAGAGAAACAATGATGGTCACACTAGGTCATTGGGTGTTAGAGCCTACACTGATTGGCACTAGTGCTAGTGGGAGATTGTTAGTGAGAGCCCTAGAGCCAATCATATGATGATTGTTGTATGGACTCGATGTATCATATTCCTATATATATATAAAGGCATTTCTTTATGGTTATTATACTTACTTGTATTGGTGTCAAATAACTGAGTATAATAGCGCCCTTGAGTAGAAGGTTCTTATCTATATCAATCGATTGGTTGAATTGATGATGAGATGATATAGAGAACACTACTCTTAATCATTCCTAGTCAAGTATTAACATTCAGAGATAATGTTAATGCGCTGAGACTAGCATGTAGGTCAACTCGATGACTTGATCTCATAAGTCATGGATATTAGATATCAAGTTGGCACATGGGTATGCATTGGAGAATGTATATTGAATGACCCGCTATGAGAAAGTATCATGGATCGTTATATGAGTGTCATATACTTTCTCATGTGACTATTAGTATGACTATCAGTCCTTTGACCTGAAGTTACCATGGTTCCCTACATAAGGAGTTGCATACTTTGGCTTCGTCAAACGTCACCCGTAAATGGGTGGACTATAAAGGTGACTACTAGGTATGTAACAAATTATGCGGAGGGATGTGAGTGATGTAGATGGGATATATCCCTCCTATATGACGGGAGTGACATCATGATTCTTGATAGAGTAAGACCACTAAGTGCATGGTCATGCCCAAATAAGTCAGTATGAGATATTAAGCTTATTTGATTAGAGTGAGTCTACTTGGAGTTCAAGACATAAATTGATTAGAGGATAACACGGTCTATGCCTCAATTGATCAATTTAGATGTCAAGGATAGAAGAACATTGTCACATATTATGAAAGTCACAATTAGTAGTCACAATGGTGATGTTGGATCTCAATATTCTTGTAACTTGGGTAGTAATGATGTGTTGCTAGATACCACTCATTACTTATATTTCTAAATGGGTTTAGGAACATTGTCAACGTTACAAGAACCTATAGGGTCACACACAAAGGGCAGTTAAATAGAGATTAGGTTCATATGATGGACCATGAGGATTAGGTTCATGTGATGAACCAAATTGGATTAAGAGTAATCCAAATTAGACTAATTGAGTTGGACTCAATTTGATTCATGTGTCGAATGAGTCTAATTTAGACTATGATTCATTGAATCAATTTAAACCAATCTTTAAATTAAATTGATTTGAATCAAAGGTTAGATTTGATCAACCATAGGAGATAAGAGGTCAAGTTTGACTTGACTTGAGAGGGAAGATGAAGGGTCAAGTTTGACTTGACCAAATGCCACCTCATTGTGACTTGGCATGGGCCGGCCAATGATGATGTTCCACATTATCAAGGCTACATCATTATGTGCCACCTCATGAGGAAGACCAAGAGCCATGAATCTTGGTATTACATGGAAGTATAAGATGCTCCATTAAGTGGTCGGCCACATTAGATGTGCATTCAAGACTTCTTCTTCTTCTTCCTTTCTTGATCTTTCTCTCCTTCTCCTCCATTGCCGAGACCTCTAAAGGGTGCTAGCACACTCTAAGTGGTTCTCTCCACCTTTTGTCCGTGTGGATACGTGTAGAGGAGTATACACTTGACACTCTACGAGATCCGGCAACCATTTGGACGAGCAGGATAAGCGAAGGGCATCGCTACAAGGGTAAAACCTTTTTCATGTAGATCTAAGATAGATCTAGTGTAGACAAACATGTACATGAATTTTATTTATTTATCTTCGCACGGATCCGTGGCTAGCTTCGAGGTTTCCGCAACGCAAAAAGTAATTTTTGCGGTTCGAAATTGCTAACATTGGCATATTCGGAGATTGTTCCAATGTTGTTCTTGAGTCCTCAAGTTAGCTATGGTATTGCGGACAGATTTGGTAGGTTGTAATGAGATTTCAAGGTGGTTTTCTGTTTCATGTGATGCTTCAGACTTTCCGAACAGATTGTATGGTGGTGTTTTGGTTTGGTTGTGTTCTTGCTTCTTGTGATGGTTTCTAGTTTTGTTTATGGATAGATTGGAAGGTGGTGATTTGTTTCCTTGTTGCGTTCTTACTTCTTGTGATGATGCCGGGTTCCTGGACAGAATTGGAGTTGGTGAATCGATTTTTGATGTCGTGTTTCCTTGTTTTCTCTTGCAGCCAAACAAAAAATACTTAGAAATTGAATGATAAAGAATACCGAAATAACGACTATGTGTTCAAAGAAAAAAAAATATGGTGTGTAGCCCAAGTACTAGACGCTTACTTATTGGAGACGAGGAACGATCAAAGTAAGGCATGGGCTGAGCTTTTGGTACAAGTTTTTTTTTTTTTTCGAAGATGTCTTATTTCTTCTTTTTCTTGAAGCTACATAGAATATGTTTATCAGAGAATAAATTTAATTGGTAAGAAATAATGTTAAAAAACTTGGTCAGCTTCAGGGCTGTGGAGGACAACATCAAGTGGCTCTGTTGGTTCCTTTGTAGGAGGCTTTGCTGGAATCTAACATACATGATAACTTGGTCAGCTTTAAATTTGACTGCATCAATCAAGGATTGAGAAGTAAGAAATTGAAGTTGATTTCAGAAACAAAAATGGGATGAAGCAGATTGATCAAAATGGCGAATAACAACTAAAATGGCACATTCCTTGGGTTGCCTAGTAAGTTCTGCCTCATATTGAAGTCAAAGATAATTTTGTTAATGGGGAAGGAAAAGAGAAGAATTATTTGTAAGCACACCTCAGGTTCTTCCTAGTCCAGGGGAGCCCTTGTGCAATAGGTATGCGTTGTTTCTCCTCTTCCATAAGCATTTCCTTCACTTTCTTGATAAATTGTTCTTCCTTGTACCTTCCTCTTTGCTGCAAGGTCGAAAGGAACAAAAGCAAAACAAACTAACAAGTGAGGAAAAAATTGAGGAACTGCTTTTGCTAAGAATATAGAATTGGCGTGACCAATCATGGTTCAGAATTCAAAAACAAGAATCTCCAAATGGAAAATCAATTTCATCTTTCTCGGAAGAAGGAAGACCAGATCTCCATTATTTCATACAGAAAAATCAACAACAGGTCATCATAACTATTGGTGTCAGCTGATTCAGAATTCCACATGTTAGTCAACTAAGATTATAGACAACACTGCACTTCAATGTTCCCTAATATGCAAGTCATCTGAAACAAGTCATATCGTGCTACCATGTCCATAATGTTTGTAACAAGGTATGCAGAATATCTATCCATTTGCCTAAATGATGTCAGATTTGTGCATTTCCAAAAGATTTATAGGAAACCCATCTCTAGACAATGTTATGCCACCTTTAACTACTGTAATGTCATACATGCAGAGTCCTAATTATCAACTGTCTTGACATCATTCAGGCCATTTGATAATTTTACAAAAGATTTTTACTTGATCTGAATCGTGTGAAAAAAACACAGTACCAAATAAAGTATGATGCTTGAAGGCATACATCGTGACAAAAATACAGATATTTAGTTATTGAAACGTGAAAACATAATGTCTTTAAAAGAGAGCTACTCAACATTTTATCTCCTCAACAAATAAAATGCTGGCCAAAATTGTATCATTTATTCTATCCTTTACTATAACTCGTACCTAATTGCCAATGAACTCAGTTATGCTTCATCCAGTTGGGAAGTCACAAAAGCATTTTTTTTTTTTTTTAATGCTGCCGAGCCTTATCAATGAAGGAAAAGAACCAAAGCATTAGTTTTATGATATCTCCGTCCTCAATTTGAATGGCAGCTGGCTTTTCACTTTTAGTCTTTTATTCCTGCTTCTTCTTGACGAACCATTGCTCTGCAATATAAAGATGGATATTAGGATAAAATAATTTTTAGCTCATTGCAGCATTCATTGAGAAATTAAACAATTGCATGATGTGAATATTGACAATTCGGGAGAAATGTATTAAGATTCATATGGAAGAAAGCAATATTGAAGAGGAAAGAAACAGTCTAGAATTTGTAGAATAACTAGTGACTAGTATGTATTTGTATTCTCATGCATCTCGCACGTTCCTTTTCCCTTCGCCAGATTGATTGCGCTCAATCTAAAAGCACAAAATTGTTAGACAATATCAAAATACAACTTTTTGCTACCTTAGACAGGTTTAAAGTAAATTTAGCTCTTTACGCATCAGAAGTATAATTTAGCAAAGTATGTTTGAGAAGTGAATTAAAATTTAGCTCTTTTTTGAACATCATGTTTGAGAATACTTGCAGTGAATTAACAAAGTTATGTTTGAGAAGTTCTTTACGCATCAGAAGTATAATTTAGCTCTTTTTTGAACATCATGAACAATCAAAGTTCGCACAACCCTAACAACTATAAACTTTTATTATAACAACATTGTACTCACTGACCTGCTATCCTCGGCAGAACCTCCTTCTGGGTAATCTCCAGTTAGGCATTCTTCCGAACACGGAACTGGCGAAAGGGAGAATCCACTGGCCTTGACCTTGAGGCGTAAATCCATGCCGGGTAATGCCCAATTCTTGACCTTTATCGTGTCTTCCCTTCCTCCTCTCCTCCCTTCGGCCTCCCTGTGAATCGACAGAAGCCTCTCAAAAGTCTTCACCAGGTACATAACCCGCCCGGCCCCGTGCGCCGGTAAACTGCTCATGGCCTCCTCCAGTATCAATCGCCTCATCGCGTTCGCCTTCGAACTCCCTTCCGAACCCTTCTCGTCCACATCGCGATCGGTGCTCCTCTCCGCATTTCTTCTTCTTCCCCCTTCCTCGGGGCACTTCTTGGGCTCCAAAGGCTTCTGCGGAGTCAAAAAGCTCTTCTTTTTCGGAGTGACAAAGGCAGAACTTTTGGGGCTCAACTCAATACGCTTATCCGGATTCGCTGCGGGAGGCTTAGACGGCGGCCTCCGCCGCGGAGTCGAGATAAGGAAATTGGGGTGTACGTTCTCCGAGAGCTTCCGTAACCCCGCGGCTTGGCATCTAGGGGCTGGGGATCTCCTTGCGGGAGTCGCCATGACTGTGATTTCGTAAGAACTCGATCGATCGCGCGCAGATGAGGATAAGAGGGAGAAGGCGGAGGAACTATAAAGTGGGGATCTTGAACTCGAACGTTGAGGGATCAGGAAGAAAGGGGGAGGAGGGGCAACGGCTAGCCTTTCCCAGAGCGGGCGTTGGCGCGGGTTGCCATAAGCAGCAAAGAATAATTAAAACCATAATGATTAGGATTAGCCGTTGAATTAATGAGTTCGTTAACCATTAAATGCTAAAAGAATGGTTAATCACATTTTTGGTTTACTCTAATCAAAATTCTAGTGGGTGGAAATGAGAAAATTCACAAACTTTAAGAGGCAGAGCGAAACTTTCCTAATCTGCAATTCGATACCGTTTTAATCGTTGGCAAGCAACAGCATCCCTCCGAAATGAGGAAAGAATGCTGATTGGTGTCTGCAAAGTGCAGGATGATTGGTGATGCACACTTAGTTTTCGATGCAATGGCTGAAAAATCATCTGTCACATGGAGTTCTATATGGTCAAAAGCTTTGTGCAGACTAACCTCTACTCCAATCAAAGCCCAGTTCTTGGAGAACTATTGGAAGAGAACGGTGCCATTGATCTACACTGGCATTGTGGCGTATCGGAGGCATATATATGACTTGTTGTGAAACTCTGTACCTCAATGTTCATACACCAAGAAGAAATTTAATCTTCAACTCAAAAAGGTGTTGCAACTTGGAGCCAATGCCGAAAAGGTCACATTTCAATTCAGTAATGGATCAAATTGATTGATTCATAGCTTTTTCATCTATTTCAATTCAGAAGATCAGAGTACTGAATCAAAACCAGGATTCAATTCAGTAATAGATCAAATTGATTGATTCATAGCTTTTTCATTTATTTCAATTCAGAAGATCAGAGTACTGAATCAAAACTAGGATAGATTATGGTGTGAATCCTACTTAATCTCATGTGATACTCTTTGAAAGAGTTTATTAGATGCTGGTCAATGTATGAGGAATTCATTTCTCATCGATCTCTATTTTGTATCTTTTTGTATTCTACTATAAGATACAGAGTTTTGAATCTTAAATTAGAGTAATAAAATCAGAATTTTTTCTCCTCTCTTCTTTTCCCGTGAGAAGTTCTTTTGGAGCTCGTAGAAGTCTAGTCTTTGTATGAAAATAGATTTAGACATTTTAAAAGGTAGATTTAGTAGAGGGCACTAGTGAAGCAAATGAAGGTTTTAGGCGGCTTACGTCGCGTTATCAGCGGCTTCCACTCAGAGGCCTCCACGTTGTTTGCCACTGACGGCTCAAAACCAATCACCAGCAACGTGGTATTGCCAGCCAATCCCTCTTCATTGCCACCTCCCCGGATCATCAGATACATGATTCGGCCAATTCATCAAATCACAATTTAAATTTCAAATTAAACCGATTAAGTATATATAGTCTAATAAAAATGATTGGTCATAAGACTAACACTAACAATATAAACCACAATTTAGTACTGTAATACAATCTAATTTAACTGGAAGCCCAATTTGTAAAGACTTGCTACAATACAATTTGAATAAGTAGATGAATGAAGTGACTTTCTTTTATTAAGTTGAACTTAATTACTTTTATTACCCATAATTTGGCATTTACAAAATTTAATTAATCTATACAATATAAAATTATCACCCTTATAATGTGGTTCTACTTTTCTACACTGATGTAATTGGATGACAACACAAAGTGAGAAAAAAACATAAATAGATGTGTTTACAGAGTAATATGTGCAACACAGACAGTACACAACAGAAGAATGGAAAACATACAATCTGAGACTGATTGATACACATTCACAGAACACCTCAAGCAAATCTTGCCACTGCAACTCAAATCCAACTTTATCAAGTTTTTCTCTTTCAATACACAATGCACTTCCCCAAAACCCTCCAACAAAAGTCATTCAACTAATTCAAATGGAAATAAAAGGGTAGAAATTGACTCATGAGTATCTACATAGCATCAGAAAGTAATCATGCTACTGGGGTTTCTCGAAGAGAAATGACAGTTTCAAAAGCGCCCACTAAAGCCTTAACCTTGCTCTTCCTAGATTCAACAAGCTTGCCTGCAGTTTCCTCAATCACATGGTTAATAGACTTTGAGGGAGGACTCGGCCCTCCAGCATTTGATTTCATCCTGTTTCTGAAGCTCTTTGCTATCGATACTTTGGCATTCTGGTTATCACCAACCATTTTAGCTTGCCGAAATCTGAGCCATGGCGGAGAGCTGCTGTTAGGCTGAAGGTTTGTAGTGTTACCTCTACTGAAATTTAACCTGAGAGATGGCCCAACTTTGTCTTCAGAGTCAAAACTAGTTCTTTGTGATCTACTCCTTTCAACTTTGGGAACATCTTTGTAGGTTCTCTGAGTCTGGGATACCACTTTAACCCAAAAAGGTTCATTGCCTCCACTTGTTAGAGATCCAGATGCCACGTGGTCTTCTTTCCTGTCTGGAAATGATTTGAGTTTCCTAAGCTTTTGCCTCAACGCATTAAGATCTATCTTCTCTGGATTAGGATCATTGGCACGGATGGTTTTCCCCTTGACAAAAGTTTTCCTAGCTTTTGCTTGATTGTTCATGATGAAAGAAGGTGCAACTGTCCTGTTCTTCCTCAGCTTAATGCTTGGTACCCTAGTAAACTGAGGTTTGGTAGATGAAGGGGTTGGCAATAGTTCAATCACTTCCTTTGCAACGCTGTCCAAATTATCAGCAACCTCGGTTGTCTTTTCCTTCTCTTGATTCCTTTCACCAGATAACCCTCTTGAATAAATGGATGGAGGTGAAGAAGATACAAGATCTTTCTTTTTCTTCATATGCGGAACAGCTGTAGCAACTTCTTTATTTGGCTCGGAAGGAGGTGAAATTGAATTATTGATCACTCTAGGTGCAATAAAGTCAATGACACTGCATGTAATTGATGGATGCCCATGGTCAGTTTCTGACTTAACTACATTGATTGCTTGCTTCAAAGCAAAATTCTTCTTGACAAGATTTGGCCCATCAGATACATCCCTTACAACTTTATATCTTCCAGTACCTCCAATTTCCTTCAGTCGGTTCCTTGGCTTGTTCAACTCCTTGTTTGTCTTATCTTGTAATTTTGAACTCTTCAGCTGGGTATGGGTTGTGGCGAATGAAGCTTGATAAGGTGCACTGACATTAGATGGGCGTGTCTTTTGAATTCGTGGTGTCTTCAACTTCATGCCCAGAGCTTCTTTAGATGCTAATTCAACAAGAGTTCTTTTCTTAGCAGATTCTTTGCTCTTATGGTTCTTCAATTTTGAACCTGATGATGACTCAGATGATCGATGAACAATTTGCATCTTGTTATCTATCGGTTTATTACATGATTCCTCTTCTCTGTTTGATGTTTGACACTGACCAGGCTCAATGTCATCTGAAATTGGAATTGGTCCTATCAATTCCGTGCTTATATGCTCTGCTGAAAATACTTCTGATGGATTTGCTCTTTCATATTCAGGATCAGTTTTTCCCTCGGCAGTTGATGAAACCATAGACTTCAAGCTCATGAGTCTGTTAGGTGATTCGCCTACTCCAGTGATGAGTGCATCATTGTGAAAAGAAAATTCATTCTGTATGTCTGTTCTTTCAGGTTCCCTGGCTATAAGTTTATTTCTTGCTGTGTTAATTAACTCATGCTGACCAGTTCCATTTTCCATAGATTCCTCAACTCTCGCTGCAGCTGATTTATCAAAAGACACAATAATTTCGTGGTCATTAAGCTCCAAACTTGATGGTGCCTGAACTGATCCTTCTGTTAGATTGTCAGGTGAATTAGAGGCCAGGACGCTCTTCTCGGGTGAAAGATCCATCTCCTCGTAGAGTTGGAGCATATCAAAACTTTCTTCTTTTTTCGGAACTTTCTTCAGCTGAATATCTGGTTTCTGCCTTACACTCATGATGCCTGATTTGTGTCTTCTATGTTTTACAGTCATCAAATCTGACTTATTGTACTCATCGTTTAGAAGCTGATCATAGCTGTAAAACCTTGAAAAGAAGTGATGCCTTCTCTTAGCTTCCTCACGTTCATGCTTATGGCCATGTTTGCACAAATCATGACAAGAACCTTGAGAAGGTGTTAAATAACGAGAAAGAACATTCTCATTATTATTTGAAAAAGTCAGCCGGCAGATGGTATCTGCTTTTATATGTGCTTTACATAAATCATGACAGGTCCCTTGCGAAGGCATCAAATAATGGGGAAGACGCTTCCCATTGCAACTCGGAGTCAGTGTACTTACGCAGTTTGTTTTTGCTGTTGCGTTTGTCTTTCCTTCTTTTTGAGGATCTAGTAATTCAGGAGTTGCTGAAGTAATAGCATTACTTTCATCCATTTGACGAAGAAATACAATGTGATTTGTATCTACTTCTACAAGAAAAAAAAACCCCGCAAAATATGGTTATAAGCAGAAGAACTATAGTGGCTAGATAAGTTGCAGCATAGATTTGCTTAGTAAGATTTATAGGTATTGAGTCCTTTGGAATCTTGACACAAGCTTATGGTCGTTGGAACTAACAAAGGGAATAAGATGCATTTGCTAGATTTAGGACGTTAGCTAGCTTTTATGATAATACCTACTTGTCCCAAAAAATCATGCAAAGAATGAGGGAATAGATATAATCAAATAGAACAAAGTAACATTCCCTAAATGACAAGCCATTTGCTAAATAAAAGTATATATAAAACCATTTACACTGAACATCACATTTTGGAAGAGAGAACATCAACAAGTCACAAACAAGCATGAAGACAAAGGTTTCAAGAAACAATTATGGCATAATAGTTTCTGATTATAAATGAAGGATTTTTACTGGCATCATTATATCAAAAACATAAAAAGTTGAAACCAACTTTAGTTAGTTTCAAAATCAATAACCAATTTTAAATCTTATAAAACTCAAATAAAAAGTGAAATGAGACAAACTGGAAAGAAATTCGTCCAGAAGATATATTGCTGGAATCAGACACAAACTGTATAGCTTCTATTGAGCTCATCAATATAGGTAGCTAAATGGATATTTCAAAAAATCATGGGAAAAATTTTACAACATATTTCTCAGGATTCTTTCTAGGAAAATTACAGATCCATATGTTGGCATTGAAAACAAAGGAAAAAATGCAGGTCTTTCAGAATCTGCCTCAAGATCATAAATCATAGTGGAAAGTTATTCCATTCAAAAGCTGCTTAAGAGCAACAGAAAACAAGTAATCTACTCTTTTCAGATGGAAAATCTAAAGACAAACTATATCAAATCACTAAATATTGCCTGAAGAAGTTTTGAATTAGAACTCGCCACAATTTCCTTACTGAAATGCAGGTCCTTAACATCCTAAAGGATTATAATAAAACATCCAAAAACCAGAACTGTTAGATGAACATTTTTATTCATCAATGTCATCCTTTTCATCGCTTGGACGAATAGATTATCATGACCATAATCTGATACTTGGTGAAAAGCAAAAAAAACACCTATACTCAAAGATCATATACCCTATTAACAATTTTTGACATGGTGCATAAGATAGAATTACATTAACAAATAAAACAATAATGCGTGTACATTGCTTTTCACAGAACCTCTTTTTATGCGAAGATTATTTGATTCATTAGACCAAAAATAAAAGCGACTTAAAATTATATAAAACCTAAATGTGAAAGAACAAATAGGCCTTCGGTACAAAGAAGCATAAAGATCCAAAATTTTAACGAGCCCCTTCACCATAAAAAACAAGGGTAAAATGCAAGCTTACAGAGAAATCGAAGATCCAAAAATCAAAATCAACGCTCCTGCAACAACTACATTACCTCCGGACATTTGCATGATCAAACTCAAAATCTTTCGAGAAGCATTTGTTCGATCTCTCTAGTAAATCCAAAAGCCAATAACAAATCAAGCACAACACTGCGAGAAGAAAAACATCCGCTACGTGATTGATCGAACCATGAATACTACCAGTTATTACGTTAAGATCAACAGAAGAAGCGGAGAAATGCAGGGGATAGAACACACCTTATGGGAGATCCCCGTGCGCGAGAGGACACAGGGAGGAGGAGGAGGAAGAACACGAGGAAGCAGAAAGCGAGGGGCCAAGGCCAACCCCTCAGGTAGGGGGGGGCATGTGGGTCCCAGTAGAAGAAAGCCTGGAAAAGGGCGTTCAACCTGTTCCTCGTACTAATTAAGGAAACCATAAGCCAGCCAAATAAAATGGTAATAGATTTTTTTTTAATGAATAGAAATAAAACATTTTTCTATTCTTTTATAAAACATATTTCAACTAAGTATTAAGGGCTGGCTAATAAATCAAGCCGATGTGGTATGAGAATTGATACTTAGTAATCGACTATTCATAGATACCTATTTTTTTTTTTAAGATGAGCTTGAGAATTCAATAATAATCAATTTCCTTACCATTATGGGCACAAAGTATATTTAATTCAAAAAATTATATCATATATTTAATTCTTCAAATAATCTTAGAGCTCACGGAAATTTTCATAGGTTAAAATAAATCAGGAAGATCTATCCCAATGACCTATTTTTCCAAATTCGTTATCCACCGAAGAAAAATCTCTTATAAGGACCAAATTATGTCACCAATTAAATGACTGAGCTTTTAGGTGAAAAAAAAATATTTCTAAAGATTATAAAGTCATTTAAAAAAAATAATAACTACTTAATATAAGCAAATAGTGTTACATATGCACTTTAAATATGATATCAATAGTGGCTAATATGATATCAATAGTGGCTCTTAGAATTAAATGGTGAACATGAAAGGAGTTATTGAAATAAGCATGATTCATTTCCTTATGTAGCATGCACATTAAATAACATCAAACCAAGTATAAACAAATCAAATCGCATAATAAATTACAAAAAAAACGAGTCAATAAAATAAATAACATTTTCATTATTTTTTCCAACACTAAATATACTTTTAAATCATTCCTTATTCCTTAATCGGTCAAATCTCATAATAATTTTATTACATGAAAAATAATTTTAAAAAATATAATTTAGATAGATGAATTTATTTTATGAATCGGCATACTGTCATCCAGAATAATAAGTTTTTTAATTAATTAATTATGTCTATCAGATTTGACACGACGTTAATGTGATATGTCAAGGCATGAATGGACACAATCGGGTATGCCTACTTGTATGTTGGTGGATCTGTCACATTTCTCTATTCTTTGTCTTGGTATCAATATCATACAAAGATTTCACCTAATGAGCTTAATTATATAGGCGCAATATATTCAATGAGATATAGTTAAGAATATAGATATAAATTCTATTATAGATAGATTTTATATTTCAAAATTTGCGTGGCATAATTTCATTGATCAAATAATGACTCATATATAATTTATTATATTAAATTTAAACCTTCTCAAATTTAAGCCCAGTTCACCCTTAATTTCGTCCCTAGTGATTCAACCTAATATTTAAAATAAAAAAAAATAACTGATTATTAGAGGATAAATACTCTAGTCCCTCTAAATAAAAATAAAGACATACCAAATTATTCGAATTTGATATAAAAAAACTTAAGGAGACTATGATAATAGAAAATTACTTTGGATTTATGCATGGAATGTCTACAATAAAAGCTTTAAATATTCTCAGATAATAATTTAAAAGTATGAAAAGAAGCTAAAATTACCTATGGTATTTATCGATCTAAAAAAAACGTATGTATAGAAAAATTATTTGAAGAATTCTAAAAAAGAACATTATTAGCCTAACATATATTAAACTAATATGCAATAACAAGAATGAAGACTCTGAGTGGATTAACCGAATCATTTTCTACAAAAATAAGGTTACATACCAAATAAGCTCTAATTCCCTATTTCTTTATACTCATTGGACTCATCCAAAATACATTATCATGATATATGTTATTTACATATGATATTATTTGGATAGATGAGCCACATAAAGGAGTAAATGTTAAATTCGAATCTTTAAACGAAATGTAGGATCGAGAAAACAACACTAGAGGAGGCGTGAATAACACTCGTGGCTTTCTTACTTTTTTATAAAAAATCAGAGTAAATGCAATAGAAATTAAAGACAAAAAAGAAAACAATGCTAACAATTTTTCCTTTTTACTTGGTTCAGAGCTTGTAACGACTCCTACTCTAAGGTCTGCGATCGTCGATCGCTTTCGTTGGGTAATTCACTATCAGTTTGAATATTACAAAATATGAAGATACAAATTGCATGCTTAAAATAAAGTATACCGACAATTATAATTTTTGGTGTAGAGCATAGTTGTCAGAGAGCGTAGCAGCGTCGTAGTCGGAAGTTGGAGCAACGTGATGATTGTTTGAACTTTTGAACTAGATTAGAATTGTTTCGAACGGTTGTAGTGAAGCACTGATCAGCCCTCCTTATAAAGGAGAATCCAAGCACCTCTATAGCATTGAGGTGCCTCAATTGGATCTGATCGATCCTAAGTCGTCACAACTTATCAACATCCAAGCACATCAATTTCTTTAAGGCGCCTCAATCTCTGCCATAGTGAGCACTGAGTGGAGCTCCCCTCGGTCTCCTCAATCCCGTCCCAAGTGGCTCAATCCCTTTGAGGCGTCTGGATCTGACATGGGCCGACCAACCAGAAGCCACCACCTCACCCTGCTCCATGCATCGAGGTGATAGAGGCACTTGAATCCCTTTCAGGTACCTATATCGGCTTGAGGTGTCGGGATATTTCTAAGTGCATGGATCACCTTTTCCTAGCTTAGTTAATTCTACAATACTGAGTTAACACAAACAAATATATATATATATATATATATATATATATATATATATATATATATATATATATATATATATATATATATAATATAAAATAGTATAAATTGACAGTCTAGGATTGTCTGATCCTGACTTTCAGATTTCACTGAAACCTTAGGTCGGACCGATGTCTACTGTTCCCTTAACAGGGAAAGAGTCATCTCCTCTCAGGAGAATTTACCTTTGCCAAACACCTGTTTAGACTTTTGCTCAGCCACTAATCTTAACCTTCAGGACTTCTGTTAAACGTCCGATCATCAACCCACCAAGACTTTCATATGGTGTATGTGACCCCTAGGACTTCTGCCTTATGTCCTTGATCAACCAAGTCTTCTACCCAATCCACTCAACCAGGACTTCATGCTCAATCCTTTGACTAGGACTTCATGCTTAATCCCTTGACCAGGACTTCGTGCCCAATTCCTTGATTAGGATTTCTTTGCATAGCCTCGACTAGGACTTGCCTGCACACTCAGATAAGCTTGTTAGATCACAACAACCCTTAACTTTGAACCTTTGTCAATATCAAAATACAGGTTTGATTAGCTGGTACTTTCAACACCAACAAACTCCCCCTTTTATGTTTGATTAGCTGGCACTTTCAACACCAATAAACTCCTCCTTTTTGATTTATGGCAATCTAGTTCAAAGTTAAATAAAATATTGCATTTGAACATAAGTACATAAAAAACTTTTAAAGTACAATGTAAGGAATTTTTTGAAAGAAAATTAAAAAAAAAATGCTCTCCCTAAAATTAAGGTCTTTTAAAAACTTAACTTTTAACTCATCTCTCCCCCTTTGATATATATTAAAAAAACACAATGGGTTAAAAAAAATCAACAAAGTTGGATTTGAACATACTTAAGGGTTTGAAAAACTATTTCAAGTTCTTGAAAAAAAAACACTTAAAATCTTATTTTAAAACATATATATAGTGTTTTCAAGAAATATTTTTCAAATACTCAAACAATGAGTTCCAACAATATTTTGAATTTAACCATTAGATTTTCAAGAAAATTTTTAAACATATTTTGAAATTTGAGTAATAATTTTTTAAAGAATTTTTCAAAAATATTTTGAAATTAAAAAAATGTTTTGACAATATTGTTAAACTGACATTTTTAAAATCTAAGTAAGACTGTCTTAAAATTCAAATAAAAATTTAAAATACTTTTGTATGTAAGCCTAGTTTTTCAAAAAGATTTTTCAATTTAGAAGCAAGCTTCTTTAAAAAAAAATATCTATTTTAATAGATTTGTCAACATATGTATAAGCGTGATTAAATTTTTATTAAGAAAAAATTAACATAATCAAGGATATGAAATAACTAAGCAAGCTAAGTTTAATTTGGCCCTTAGAGTCCAAGCATGCATATCATTTTTGTTTTATAAGCACATTTACACTATTCCTTCTTTTCATAATTTGTTCAAATCTAAATTAGTCATTTCTCTTTTTCCTTAATTTTCACAACTTACTAGATTATTCAAATATTTTATAAAAAACTTGACAAATCATTAATCATAATTGAGCATTATTAGATCTGCTTAGTTTTAATCCAGTCTGCTAAGTGTAACGTTAAGTATAGAGTTGGCTTGATTATTAATTAATTTCAAATTAATTGAGTTAATTAAAATTAGAGTTATTCAATTTTAGTTTATCTTGATTAACTAATTTTCAAATTAACTAAATGAATTGAGTTAGTTAATTAGGTAGAATTAATTAAATTTTGGATTAATAAACGAGTTTGAAAAATTAAATGAAGTTGATTAATTAAGTTTTAATTGAGTTATGTATGATTAATTGGATTAATTAGGTCTAGTTTAATTGAGTTAGTGATTTAGATTAATTTAAATTGATTAAAATATAATTCAATTTCGGGTTTAATCTCAGTTCATAATTAATTATTTAGTTTAGTATTAATTATTAAATTTGATTGATTAAAAGAATTTCTGATTAATTAATTAAGCAGAATCATTAAGCTTAGTTTAACTGATTAAGTTTAAGTTTTAATTAATTAATTAGTTTTTAGATTAATTAAATTAATTAGTTAGGTTGAATTCAATTGATTAAGTAGATTAAGTAATTGTTTAAAAATGAATTAAGTTAAAGTTTGTTAAATTAATTTAGTTTGATTAAAGGTTTTAATTAGATTAATTAATTTGTTAAGAATTAAAAGTTCAATTAAGTTTGATTAATTAAGAATATAAAATAAATAGTTTAGATTAATTAAATGAATTTGGTTAATTAAGTTTAATTGAATTAATTAATTAAATTAGATTAATTAATTGTGTTTGAATTAATTAAGTATTAATTAAGTGAATTAATTAAGTATTAATTAAGTGAATTACTTAATTAGGTTGAGTTTAATTAAGTTTGATTAATAGTTTTAATTAAATTAATTAAGTTTGATTAATAGTTTTAATTAAATTAATTTAGTTTGATAACAAGTTGAGTTTGATTAATTAAAGTTTGAATTTGATCTAAATTTATCTTACTCTTTTCTAGATTTTTCAAATAAGGAACCTAATAGGTTTTGCGAGATGGTTATTAATTTTATCTTTCTTGATTTAATTTTGACATCTAAAAATTGATTTACATTTGAGATAAATTCAGGTTTAACTGTCAGTCAGTTAAATATACATTTCAAAAATTATTTTCAAGGTTGTAGAAAGGGATAGAGGTCTTCTTGGGTATTGGAACAATGACCATTTCTAGACAAAGTATTTTTAAGAAATTATATATTTAACTTTCCTATTAAAAAACCTTGATCTAACTAGTCTAGGGTGTGACGAGGTAGCTTCGGTTAGTTCACTTAGTTAAGTAGACCAAATATGGTACACTTTACCCTACTTGACTCCTAGACCAAACTTTCCTAACATACTATCATCTCGTTCCACCCTAGTGTTAGGTTGAGCAAGACTCAATCAAGTCTAAGTTCTTATCTAATCATTATAAGTTGACACTACAAGAAATTTTGGATTTAACCACACCTAATAGACAACAGTTTTTCAAAAAATTATTATTTTTTTCCATTTAACAACAGTTTTCAATAAAACTGTTGTTGTTCATCATAATATTTTTTAAATAATAATAGTTTTTCAAAAAAATCATTGTCTAATGTGTGTCAAAGACAACGGTTTTAAAAAATTATTGTCTTTTAGTGTTTCTTATGTGATAATATACAACAATTTTATTAAACTGATGTCTATTGAATATTGTTGAATCCTAAAAGTGAGAGTTTATTTATTTAATAACCTACACATATAAATCTAAACAATCTCATGTTTTTTCCCCTTCCTCCTCTTCTCCTGCCGATCTCACCATCGTCGCGAGCGATCTCCTCTTCATTGCTGACCTCCGACGCAGCCGCTGCTGCCCTCACATTCCCGAAGCCACAGCCATTGCCAGCCATCGAGGGTGCTGCCGGTTACTCCCAGTCACCGCCACCCTTTCCCCTCTCCCGTTCCCTAGTTTCCTATAAGCAGACTATTCACTGTCCCCAAACCCAAAATCTTGCCCTTCCTCTTCGCCGAAATCGCCATCGCTACCGTCGCCGGTGTGTCTTCTTAAATTCTCAGAATGTTGTTAGATCCTCATCTCTTCGCTTGATCTTTAAGTTTTGATCGGGTTTTTTTTTGTTTGTGTGTTTGTAGAATTGGGGAAGGAAAGGAAACCATGAACTTTAGGAACGTGAAGGTTCCTAACGTTCCTGGGGCCGGGGCTGCTGGGACACTGGTGAAGGTTGCTCTCATCGGCGGCACCGTTGTCTATGCTGGCCTCAATAGCCTTTACAACGTCGAGGGTGGTCACCGTGCGATTGTCTTCAATCGCATCCAGGGAATCAAAGATAAGGTATTGTCAGATCCCTCGAGGAGTATCCATCTTCGGATTTTGTGACTTGGTTTCCCTGATTTCATTTACTGCCTGGTATTCAACTTGTTTCTAGGTTGTGTGTGGGAGAATCTCACTAGGGTTTTTACTATATGCTATTGTAGTCTATGGTTCGACTTTTGCATCAAAATTGCAGAATATAACCAATAAATATTTAAATATTAGTTTGCCCTAAATTTTTTCATCGAATATTTAAAATGTTTGAGCTTCTTCTGCATGGACCATGAAGTATTAACCAATGAAACAGAAAGTTGTTTTGATTTACTAAACATTTTGAACAACGGAAAAAATATTATCTTTTAACAAGGTATTATTTAGCCATGTCAACTATTCTTTTGGTTCCTTATTAATACTCATGCTTGATGGGAGCTAATTGTTAGTTCGCCCACCCACCAATTTAGTTGGATTTATTTTCTAGTATTTGGTAGGAAAACAGTCAACATGTTGAACTTGAAAATTCATGTCTGTTGTAGACTGTAAAATTGCTTCGTGTATATTTCTTTACAGTTCTTTTGCCAAAAGAAACCACTTCTTAAGAAAAGTAGCAAATTCTATTATGTATTGATGGTTCATCAAAATGAACAAAATTGCTTTTCGGTGATTGTTGATTTGGTCATCAATATCAGATATCACATAAATTGATGACGACATTCTGTTTTTAATGTAATTCACTTTATATTTTAGTTATTTCAAATTATTTCTATATGGATATTCTATTAATGTCTTATTTTTAATTGTTTTAACTTTATTATTATTATTTTTTTTTTATAGTTTGGAACCAAACATGTCCAGAGAAATGACAATATGAATTGCTTTATTTTTTTTAAAGTTAATTGTTAGTTAGTGTGAACGTATGCTTTTGGAGGAAGAATGTTTGTTCTTTCTACTATTGAGAGTTAATTGTTAGTTGTTTTACTTATCTTTCCTTTGCACCAATTAGAATGTTAGTACTGATAGAATCATCAATCTCACTTTTAGCTCTTTTAGTAGCAGATATAAAGTTATGTGGTTCTTCCTTCTAAAGTTAATTCTGATCCAATAGAAAACTGTCTTTAGTATTTAATGCAACATGCTGGAGATTTCGTTTTTCTATTGTTCTTTCTATACCAATTGCCATGTATGCTAGTTTTATTGTTGGAGTTTAGCTCTTTTATAGAAGAAATTCTTTTAGTACCAATTACCATGTTAAGTTAGCTTTATTATTGGAGTTTTAGTTCTTTTTACAGATAAACTATCTGTAAAAAGTGATTGTTTGAACAATTTTATAGCATGCATCTTGACAATTAATATAATTTTGAAGATCACTATCAAGGAAGAATGTTCAAAGAAAAGTAAAGGCTAAGGAGAAGAAACCATATACTCCATTCCCTCCGTAGCCACCAAGCAAAGTGAAGTTATTGTTGCAATCTATGAAGATTAAATCTCATATTAGACCTTCACACTTATAGATCATTAGTCTTTTTATTTTCCTTTACTAGTTTGAGAAAAAAGAATTTACTTTTTGTTGTATTGCAATATCTGTAGTGCCGCCTCTTGGATTTGCAGTGCTGCCTCTTCATCGACATCTAAGTAGAAAATCTCATTCATTTCCTCCATTCATTTCCTTCCACATTTTCTTAATTAAAAATGTTTATAATCTACCTTTGATGTAATCACCCACGCATATTCTATGCTTGCAGTTAATGTATTTGTTCTTTGATCTTATTTCTAAAGTCCATTTTTTCCTCTTAGGAACATCATGTGTTGACAAGTAAAGACCCTATTAATATTTCAGTTTCTGTACATGGTGATCTAGAAAAAAAGCTTATACTTCTTACTTCTCCAAATCTAGAATTAAATCGTAAGTTAGATTAAATTACAGTTACTTTATCATTTCTTAGTTTTTTTTCTAACTTACATTTGCAATATTTGCATCTCGATTCATTCGATTATGTTCACTTTGTATTCAACATGAAGCTAAAAGGTGTTTTGAACATATTAAAGACTCTTTGGTGGTTTTTTTAGTTTCAATCTACTGCTCTTTTTGGCATCTTTATCCTGCTATAATGCTATTTTTTAAGATTATGTTGCATTGATTTCTAAAAGTTGCATGACGTCTCTCTACTTTGCCTTCAAAACTAACGATTTATGTTGTTTCAGGTAATTACTGCAGTCATTCCTACTATAGTTGGTGAAAACCTTAACGTGTTCATGACTTTAAGAGCCACCATATTGTTTCAAGAGGTTACCATTTATGTTACATAGATAACGTTTTTTGCACTTCTGTTAGATGACTAGATCAAATGGTTTTTATGGTTATGTAATATTTATGCAATGCAATTAGAATCACACGTACAGTTTAGTTTCTAATTTGTAATATATATCTTTATTCGAATAGGTGTTTTCAAGAGTACTGGGAAGAATGCCGACAAGTCAAAAAAATGGAGAGACTTTAACAAATTAAGGAGCATTAGGAGCTGCAGTCCCTCCTCTTCACCGACATCTAAGTAGAAAATCCTGTGTTATATTGTTCTATCTTTGTTTTAATAGTGTTATCATTTTGTTGGTTGCTTATGAAATTTCTTCAGAATGTTATAGATATTATTTTTGAATGTTAGAAAATTTTATATTAAATTTTATTTTGAAATTTAGTATTTTGAATGATTTATAATATTGAAAAATTGTGTATTAATTTTTTATATTTTTTATCTAAAAAATACAACGGTTTTTCACCGTTGTCATAGATAGTTTAAAATTGTTGTTGAAGACCCTGCTATTAAAGGTAAACGCTCAAAGACAACGGAGAAAAACTGTTGTCTTTTAAGGAAAAGACAACAGTTTTTCACCGTTGTAAAAATGTTGTCTTTGCCTTCAAAGACAACGGTTAAAAACTGTTGTCTTTGGGCATCCCTTTTAACAACATGGCATTTAACAACAGTTCTAAAGGGGTTACGACAATGGTGAAAAACTGTTGTTGTTAGGCTTTTTTCTTGTAGTGTGAGCAGAAAATAAACTAAGCGTGCATAGATAAAATATATAGTAAAACAATCAAACATGCATATCAAGAAAAGATAGTTTTTATATTGGCTCTTCTTGTGTCATAATCTCGATAAGGTTTATCTAGGTAATGGATTTCACCCTTGGATATCCGATACTAGGTTGGTCTAACTTGATTAATTAGACTTATTTTAGGAACCCATGTTTGTACTTGATTTCTATTTCTATTTATGATTGAAAAGTAAGATTTGAACCTGGTGCTAGCCTTATATTATAGTCCGGATTGATTGTATACAACTCTTTATTTTCCAAGAATCATATTAACATTTTTAGAAATCAAAGTGAACTGTTCTAGTGAATCCTTAAGTTCTTTGGCTTGAATTTTCAAGATAGAATTTTCTTCCTTAAGTTGGTGGACTTAGTTGAAGTTCCACTTTAAACATGTTCAATCAAAGGACTTGGGTTAGTCTCCTCCATAAGGGATGTTACCTCCTTTTGGAGTGACTTGACTCAAACGTTGGACTTGGCTAATTTATGAGTTAAGTACGATATCATGTTATATAATTTTTCAACTAATGCAGGACTTACATTGGTGTTTGTCCCTTCAGAAGCGGATATGGATCGTGGCTTCTCTCGGACTCAGCCTCTAATTTGGTCTCAAACTTGACTTCAAATTCGATCTCGGACTCGACTTCAAATTTGGTCTCTGCAATGTGAGCTTGTACCGGTAGTGCCAATAAGCTCGGTTGAGTTTGTTCTTCTTCATCCAACTCTTCCGATGACTCAGACCACTTTGCTTATAGGACCTTTAATTGGACATCCTCTTTTTCTTTAGCATTTTCTAAAGTAGGTTGACTAGTCTGAAGGTGATATCTTTGTCATCGTCTGAATCTGATTCATCTTCGGATTCGTATGCTTGGGCTTTGACTCCTTCTTGAATTTTCCTGCGAGCAAGGCGATATCTTTCTTGTCCGAGCATGCATTAATTTGTTCGTGTAACTCAAATTTAAAAAATAATTCATCTAATCTAATAATTGAAAGATCCTTGGAAACGTTATAGGCATCTATCATAGATTCCCATAAGGAATTCCTAGGAAAGGCCTATAGTGTATACCTTATAATATTGTAGTTCTCCACTTTCTATCCAATCAAGTGGAGTCCATTAAGTAGATCTTGAATTCGATCGTGTAGTTGACTTACTGATTCTCTATTCTATATTTTGATGTTAGGTCAAATTTATGTTAAAAAATCATCATACTCAATATATTTGGTAAAAATTATGGATAAGGATACTATAATGATCAAGAGAATAATATGAACACATAGAAACTTATTTCATGAAATTTTGACATCTTTAGGTCCATATTTAAGGCTTCTGATTCCTTTTTTTTGTTTTTTTTAATCTTTAACTCTAGGATGAATCCTGGATTTGTCCCAGATTCTAGGACAAATCCATGGATTTGTTCTAGATTTTGGAACGAAATTAACGACGAAAAAGATTTGTAGCCAAACCCCTAAAATCTAGATCTAAAATCCAGATCTCGTTCCCTTTGCAAAATTTAGATCTCGTTCCCTTTGCCATTGCCACTCGTGTCTTCTGCTCTCGGTGGCATTGATAGCTATCTCCAGCGACGGCCATAGTGATCACCACCGATGGCGGCGGCAGTGTGTCATGGTAAGTCCCTCTCTTCTCTCCCCTCTCCCCTCTCCTTGGTTGCCAGTCGTGGCCATGGCTGGTCGCACCTGTCCATGCCTGCCCACATCTAGCCCTGGTCGAGTGGTCTGGCGTGGCTACGGCTAACCCCGGTGGTCATGGCTACCCATGATGTCCACGGCTACTTGCCCCCGGTTGCTGCAGCTGCCCCAGGTGGCCACGGCTAGCCCCGGTGATTAACTAGATGTCTTATTTGATTCTTATATTAAGTAATTCCATTTTTGATTTATTATCGTAAGGTACTATCTAAATTTATAATCTTGTTTGTGTATGTCTCAATTTGTTGTGAGCTCAATGTAGTTAGAGACACTCATATTTTTTATTTATTATCGTAAGGGATTGTCTGATTAATTATAATAGATCTAATGTTTACATAAGAGTTCTTGTAGATTTTCCCTATAGCATTCTAGTACTACTGGCATTTTACAAGCACATTTACCTTTAATATGAAAATTTACTAAACTCATAGCTCAAGGACTTTTTTATATACTGTCTTATTTTTAGTTTTATATATTTTATCTGTTAATACACTGTATTTTTTCTTGCAGGTTATTAGAGGTGACATATCATATTTTTCCCTCTTATTTTATAAGCTTTTAGTTAATATGGTAAGTTTTTTAATGTTCCTTTTTATGCATCAAATTTGTAATTTACTTTATCATATATTGGAATTTTCAGCATATGTTTCGACAAGGTGGACGTAGACGAAGATCACAGGATCAGACATATTCATCATCTACCAGTGTACCTATGCCACCTCTATCAGGCTGGACTATCTCATATACATCTTCTCTAGCGCCTTTGCATTCGCCACCACCAGTACCATTGCCAGTGCAGTTACCAGTCCCTACAGATCTTATTGACTCGGCCAAAAACTCATTTGCTGAGTTTAGAAATGATAGAGATTTTATAGTCCCCATCAGAGATTCATAAGTATTATAAAATATTTTATTTTTTTATTATCTTATTATTCAATATTGTTTGTTTGTAATTTAATGCAAATTTGAAAATCATGTACGGGTTATTCACAAAATTAATAAATTCGTGAATAACCATTGGGGAGGTGAATCAATGACATATTCAAGTGGTCCAACTGCCGCAAAAGAACTATGGTGGAGCGAGTTCAAGATATATTTTCTTGAGTTTGTATTCAAATTTAAAGTGAATATATAATCAATTATTTTTTTCATTTTAGTGGTTAAATAATTGGGACCCGACTAATGAAATGGAAATCAAAAAATATTTTAAAAAAATATGACGATCACATCAGACATGTACTGAATCATGCCAAGAGTTGGGGGAACAAAGCCAAACTTCATCACTGATGAAAATTGGGAGAGAATCACCAACTTTTGAGCAATGGAGGAGAGTAAGTAAAGGAATAATCTGAATAGAATGAATCAATCTTACAATTCTAGTAACTCATCTGCGATATATGTGGGAAGCTCCATTAACATAGATGAGCATAGATGGAGATTGGTAATTTTTTAACTCTTTTAATAGTTTTTTATCTATATCAAATTATTTCATTATTTATAGTCATGTTTTTTTAGACTAGAGAGATAGGGAAGGAGCATGCTTTCATAGATACTTTCACTCGCACTTTTACAAAAAAAAAAAAAAAAGATAAGACTTGGAGTGGAGCTAGAGCAGAAGTAGTAAAGGTTGGGATTATTATTTATTTAATATTAATTTATAATTCAGATTTTATTAGTTAAGTACCTTCTCTCTTAATATTATATGTGTTTCTATTATATCTAATCAATATCATATGTGTTTTAAAAAATAAGAAAAATATGATGAGCTCGAGCTAGCCCAAATATGCTCACAAGCTAAAGATGATATTGAGGGGTTTGAGTCCTCTATTGGCAATAATTTGAGTTTATGGCTGGAAGCCAGTGAAGGACCAAAAGGGAGAAGAATATTGGGGTTGGGTTCCTTGAGCAGACCCCAAAAAATAGCTCGTACATCTTCTTCCACCTCACTAGCAGTAAAGGCCCAAATAAAATACCTTGACTAAAGAGGTTAGCAATCTGAAGGGAATCTTATTGAAAAGAGATGAAGAAAGTGTTGGGACCGATGTGCCCGCTAGAGGGGGGGTGAATAGTGTTTCGTCACCCTTGCGTCGGTTTGCTTTGTCTTGTTGTTGTGCAGTGGAGTACTCGAAGACAAACACTCATAATGCTAACACCTAGGGTTTACTTGGTATCCACCTCAAGAAGAGGTGACTAATCCAAGGATCCACACACCAACTCACTCCTCCACTATGAAACACTCCTTCTTGGTCGTAGCCGAAGGCGGAGAAGCCTCGTACAAACACACACAACACTACAACACTCACACAAGAAGAAAATACAAGAATATAACTGAAATACACCCTTATTCTTGCTTACTTGTTGCTAGTTGTTGTTGCCTCTTGAATCTTAGAGATGCACTCCAAGAAATCTCAAGAACTGGCAAGAATCTCGGAGGAGATCGCTGGTGAAAATCGCAGAAAACCGTAGGAGAAGAACGCAAAGTTCTGGCGAAGAAAACGCTCCGCCCAGACTTTAAATAGTGCTCCCAATCGATCGAATCCATCCCTAATCGATTGCCACGTCAACACTGTTGGTGCAGCGGAGACCGGCAAGAGGGGGGTGAATTGCTGAAAACACAAAATAAAAATACCCTCCTCGGATTTCAACTCAGAATTTAAATCAGCAATATAAAATTACAATTAAATTAAGGAGACAGAAAAAGAAACAGAAACAGAATTTAACCTGGTTACAACCAAGGAGGTTGTTAATCCAGGGCGATGAAAAGCTCTACTATCAGAATCTCTTTTACTATAGGCGGAGAAGCCTTTTTACACTTAGAACGCTCACTTAGTTGTTAGGAATTGAGTACAGATTGATTTCTTGAGTTATTGATTCATTCCTAGCTCCAGGGGCCTTTATATAGCTCCTGGAAAGTCTATCCCGAGGGTCCAAGGTGCCTCCAACAAGGTTCAAGGCGCCTCCAGCTCGGTCAGCGGATAAAACTTTATCCGCAACGCAAACGGTCAAATCTGACCTATTGAAGGCGCCTTCATGATAGAGGCGCCTCCAAGCTGGCAGCTCCATTTTTCAGCTTGGTTTCTTCAGCTTCCGATGCTCCGTTCTTTTGGGTGATTGCGGCCACCGGAATAGGGCTCACCCGAACCCAATTCCCGGCCTTCTCCTCGAGCAGCCTTCCGTCTCGGCTTAACGTCCCTCGAACGTCGCGCACGCTCTTCACGCCCACCGGAGTACTCTTCCGCAGCTCTCTTGTCCTTCGGACGCACCGAGCCCGTCGGCTCCCTTCCCGTGCCATCCTTCTCGCTAGCTGCGTCTTCCGCTCGACTTCCTGTGCTCCTAAGCTCCTGCACACTCAAACACAGGGATCAAACACAGCAGGACCTAACCAACTTGGTTGATCACATCAAAACTACCACGGGGTCTAACAATCTCCCCCTTTTTGATGTGCATCAACCCAAGTTCAAGTTAGGGTTAAAATAGACATAAAAAGTAATTTTGAAGAAAAATTACTAAACTAACAAGTTAAGTATAATTTTTGCAATTAGTAAAATTGCAACAAAAATTAGAAAAAGAATTTTAAATTTAACATTTTTCTAACTCCCCCTAAACTTGTACTTTTCTCTCCCCCTTTGATCACAGCAAAAACGGGGTTAATAAAAATAGAGAGAATTATCCAACAATATGTTAGGTAAAATAAATAGTTCAAAAATATTCCAAGTAAGAATGAAATTTTGAAAAATTTTCTAGGTAAAATTTTGCAAGTCAAAAAGTTTCCACAAAAAATTTTCAAGTTAAAAAAAAAATTCCAAAAAAATTTTAGTAAAATGAATTTTTGAATTTTTCAGAAGAATATTTAAAAGAAATTCTAAGTTAAATTACTTTTTAGAATTATAAAAAAAGCTTTTAACTTAGATGAAAATAATAAATATATATATTTTATTATTATTATTAAAACAAAATTCATTCTCAAGTTATTGTCATTTCTCTAACCTTATTATGATATCTAAATTTCCACTTTAGTTTATCATAATTTTTTAGATTTAAGGAAAACAATATTAAATATGCGAAAAATTGTTTTGACAAAATAATTGATAAAAGAACTTTTGATAATTCGTTCGACAAATTATTTTGTAACTCACAAGAATTTTTTGGCAATATTTTTAGTTTCAGAAATTCTTTCAACAAAATAGTTGGTAAAAAATATTTCGACGGTGTTTTTAATTGGTAAGATTCGTTCGACAAAATTTTTTCTAATCCAGAAAATTCTTTCGAAGATTTAATTTTTATTCATAAAAATTTTCAGGTACCTTCTCGATTAATGTAATTAATTGTTCAGAAGGTGGAGACCATACCTGACTTACCTTGTCAGCTGTTGATTCTCCCCCTGTCGAGTTGCTTTCTTCCGAAGTCTCTTCCCCTTCATCCATGCTCATCTGGGATGAGCTTTCTGTGGCTTCAGGATGGAATTCGGCTGTTGGGGTTGTTGCGGCATTTACCTTGGATTCGGACTCTTCATAGATCTTTAAGAACTTTTCCCAAAGTTCTTTTGCGCTATTGTACTCTTCGACTTTGTCGAGATCTTCATTTGGTATTGTGGTTAGAAGATGAAATTCAGCTCGTGCATTTGCCATAAACTCGTTACGTTGCTTCTCGTTCCAGAGGTATTTCTCGAGCTCTTCTCCGTTTGCTTTCTTTGGTGCTTCATAACCAGATTTCATTATTAAATAAATAGAAAAATCAGAGTTAAGGTATACCTCCATCTTTTGCTTCCATGAAGCAAACTCCCCCTCGAATGCAGGTGGGTAGTCACTATCTCCGGCCATCGTTTTGATCGTTGTGCGTCAGTCGGCGGTTAGTCCTTCTGAGCGGTCTGGCTCAGATACCACTTGTTGGTGCAGCGGAGACCGGCAAGAGGGGGGTGAATTGCTGAAAACACAAAATAAAAATACCCTCCTCGGATTTCAACTCAGAATTTAAATCAGTAATATAAAATTACAACTAAATTAAGGAGACAGAAAAAGAAACAGAAACAGAATTTAACCTGGTTACAACCAAGGAGGTTGTTAATCCAGGGCGATGAAAAGCTCTACTATCAGAATCTCTTTTACTGTAGGCGGAGAAGCCTTTTTACACTTAGAACGCTCACGTAGTTGCTAGGAATTGAGTACAGATTGATTTCTTGAGTTGTTGATTCATTCCTAGCTCCAGGGGCCTTTATATAGCTCCTGGAAAGTCTACCCCGAGGGTCCAAGGCGCCTCCAACAAGGTTTAAGGCGCCTCTAGCTCGGTCAGCGGATAAAACTTTATCCGCAACGCAAACGGTCAAATCTGACCTGTTGAAGGCGCCTTCAACAGGGTTGAAGGCGCCTTCATGATGGAGGCGCCTTCAACAGGGTTGAAGGCGCCTTCATGATGGAGGCGCCTCCAAGCCTGCTGGAGGCGCCTCCAAGCTGGCAGCTCCATTTTTTCAGGTTGGTTTCTTCAGCTTCCGATGCTCCGTTCTTTTGGGTGATTGCGGCCAACCGGAATAGGGCTCATCCGAACCCAATTCCCGGCCTTCTCCTCGAGCAGCCTTCCATCCCGGCTTAACGTCCCTCGAACGCCGCGCACGCTCTTCACGCCCACCGGAGTACTCTTCTGCAGCTCTCTCGTCCTTCGGACGCACCGAGCCCGTCGGCTCCCTTCCCGTGTCGTCCTTCTCACTAGCTGCGTCTTCCACTCGACTTCCTGTGCTCCTAAGCTCCTGCACACTCAGACACAGGGATCAAACACAGCAGGACCTAACCAACTTGGTTGATCACATCAAAACTACCACGGGGTCCAACAAACACCGCTCCATCTCAGCCGTCCATTACCTGCATCTTGCAAAACAGTCACTTCCCAATCGATCAACCGATCGATTGGGACTTCCTGAATCGATCGCCCGATCGATTCAGAACCTTTATGTGATCTCGCATCCGCGTGAGAGCTTCTGCTACCCAATCGATCGACTAATCGATTGGCAACTCCCAATCGATCACCCGATCGATTAGAAAAGCCTCTGTGCTCGCGATTTCATATCCCAATCGATCGGTCGATCGATTGGGCCTTCCCACAATCGCAGAACAGTCCAAATCGATCGGCCGATCGATTTGGACCATGTTCAATCGATCACCTGATCGATTGAACACTCTGAACTTTACTCAAACTCAAGTCCAAAGTCCCAAACCCAACTTCTGGTCAACCATGACCTGTTGGGTATCCATGCCTAGCATTTGGCCACACCCGACCAACCTCGAACTAGCCTTCTAGCATCCTCCATCAGCCTTGCGTCCCTCAGATATCTCCCCATCCTTCACGCCTTGCCTTCAGGAGCTTCCTTCGGCCTCATCCTAGTTGTCGGATCTTCCTTGCCAAGTCATACCAGGACTTACTTTGCCAAGACCACATGCTTGAACTTTCCAATTGTCTGGCTCCTCACAAGGACTTTCTCCTTTGCCAAGATCACACTTGGACTTCCCAACTGCCTAGCTCCTCACCAGGACTTTCTCCTGCCTAGCTCCTCACTAGGACTTTCCCGTTGCATGGCTCCTCACCAGGACTTTCCAAATTCCTAACATCCAGTTAGGACTTTCCCAGTCAAGTCTCCTATCAACCTTGACCTACTTGACTTGTATTCTCATCAACCTAGTCAACCCTTTGACCATCTCCATAACCGGACGATTGCTCCAGCAATCTCCTTATATTGTCAAATATCAAAACTCAAATCCTGACTCAAGCTTGACTCAACTCAAGCTTAGTCCAACTGGTCAACCTTGACCTAGGAAAATTGCCCCAACAATCTTCCCCTTTTTGATGTTTGACAATACCTCTAAGTTAGGCTAAATCTCATAGCCTTAACCTCTTCTTTATCACAGGCTAAATCTCATAGCCTTAACTCGATGATAAAACATAAATGAAGGTTTCCTTCATTCTCTCCCTTTCCTAGAGGATAAACTCCCCCTTCTTGGGATGAAGGTCTAACTTAACCTCCAATTCTCCCCCTTTGTCACACATCAAAACCAGAAAACAAACTCTTCTCCATAAGAATTAAGTCTACGTTGTTTACAACCTTATATGTTGTTAACAACCCCACAATGAAGATCCCATATTCTTCATTGCCGCTAAAGCTCCCCCTTGAGCTATACTTCACTTCACAATGCTCATCCTATAGCATGCATCAACTTCCCAATGAAACTCCCATTCATTGTATTCAATGCTCCCCCTTGAGCAGTAATCTTCTTCTCAATGCTCATCCAAGAGCATTTTTCACTTTACCAATGAAGGTCTGATGCCCTTCATTAATCCAATGCTCCTCCTTGAGCATTAACCTACTCCACAATGCTCATCCGAGAGCATTTATCATCCTAGCAATGAAGATAACCAATCATCCATTGTTCCCTAATACTCGACCCTGAGTATTATTCATCACGAAGGTTTAACCCCCTTCCAAGGTCCTTGAAAGTAAATTTTCATGCATTTAAGGAGTAACTCCCCCTAAAAACATGGTCAAACTTCTATCATTGCACCAACAATAACTTGGAGTTCCTAAACAATTAAGAAAATCAAAACATGAAGTTTTGAGGTTCAAAATTCAATAATGAAACTAAACCCCAACTTAAACTTCACCTAAGTCTACCTTAACCAATCCATACTGGCTTTCATCATGAAAACTCCCCCTAAATGTATACAAGTGTATTCCAAAGGGTTAGGAATGGTTAATGACCCTTGAAAACCAAAACTTGAAGTTTTGAGGTTCCAAAATTTGAAATTGAAACTAAACTCATCCTAAACTTCACTTTGATTTATCTTAACTAATCCATACCTATTTTCATCAAAAAAAAACTCCCCCTAAATGTATACAAATGTATTTCAAGGGATTTGGAATGATTATTGGAACTTGAAGTGGCTTAATGTGTTGAAATCAAGCTTTTCTAGCCATAATCAGACTTCCCAATCGATTAAAGTTGGGACTCAATCGATTGAAGCTACTTCAATCGATCCATTGATCGATTCTGCAAGCTACTGCTCGTAGAAATTACTTCAGAATCGATCGGTTGATTGATCCAAACTGGGTCAATTGACAATTGATCGGCTGATCGATCCACTGACTCTCTGTTCATGGGAATTGGCTTCCCAATCGATCAACTGATCGATTAAAACCATCCCAATCGATCGGCTGATCGATTGGGTTTCTGATTTCTCTGAAATTCAATTTAAGCAAAATTCAGAAACTCCCTAAAAATTCTACAAAATTACAAAAATCGTGAAAATTCATGTAGATACTCTTTAGGGTATACTCTATCAAGGAAAAATAGTTTTCTATGAAAATACTTCCTATTTTTAAAGATTTACACAAATTTGAAAACTCTTGAAAACTTCAATGTTTTCTCCTAGTTTGTGTCTAACTTTTCAATGATGAATACTATCAAAAGATAGTCTTCACCAAAGTTTTTCAAAAACATTTTAAAAACATTTTAAAAACCAATATCCAACCATGTTCTTTAGGCTCAATGCACATGACTTGTACATTAGCTTTCCCAATGATTGGAAAGCACATAACTATGTGTTTTGATGAACATAAAACTCAACAAGATGCACTAAATCAACATCTTGAGTTTTGTTCACCATCCTAACATCTCACTTATATCTAATGTATATTAGAACACATATAAGTCACCTTATGGCTCTTTGTGAGATGTATATTTGATTTTGCCCTAAACTAAGGGATCATGCATATCTACCTAGGCATTTTGATGGTTATGAACATCCACCAAGGATGCTACTTGTTAGTGAATGTCATTGGTCCTTAATTGCAAGAAATTAAATATGATGCATGATATGTTATGACATATATCAAAAAGAAATAATTTTCAAAAGAAAATTTCCTATAACTACATGATGTATGTATGACATGATATGATATTTTTTTTATATTTTTCATAATAATCATGAATGCAAAAATAAATATAATGTCATGACATATTATGGGAAAACAAAGCATAACAAATTAGCATACATAAAATACCTAGATTACATATCTAAGTGTCCTTAAACCTTAGCTAATCTTAAAATTAAATCCTAGATTGCCTATTTATTAAGGAAATGCCAAAACCCAACTTGACATTTCTTCTACCCTTTTTATTTGTGCCAATTGAAATTAAAAATTAAATCCTCACATTTTGTTTGGCACATGTTACTCTCTCAAGGAGTAATCGTCTTAGATTTAAGACTTAGGTTTGCTCTTAACTCTTAAAGAAGTTATCTAAGTCCTAACTTGACATTTCTTTTACTTTCCCAAGTGTGCCAATTTAACCTAATTTCAAATCCTCAAAACTTGGCACCTTTTTGCTCTTCAAGGCTTAATCACATTTGATTAAAGCATGAGTTTTCTCTTAATTTCTTAAGAAAGTATCAAAATTCTAACTCAATTTTTCTTATACTTTTCTTAAGTATGCCAATTTAGATTAAGTTTAGTTCTTCAAATTTTGGCACATATATCACTCTTTCAAAGAGTAACCCAATAATCCTTTTCATTTTCAAAGGTTAACAATAATCTTGAAAATGCTCTCCAAGTAACAACTTAATCAAAGTTGGGTTGACTATCCTTCCAATTAGAGTTGACACACTCTAAACCCATCTAGGGTATAGAGAATAAGCTCCTATGAGCCCAAAACCTATTGGTACTCGTTGGATGTTCTAGGTACTCACTAGGGATAACTTCCCTAGACACCTTCCTAAGGACCTTTCCATGCTTCTTAGAAACCTTGGTCACTTCTACTAGGTCACTCCTAGGGATAACTGTAACGCCCGAAAATTCTCAAAAATTATTTTAGAAATATTCTATGATTTTTATGGAATTTTAGAATATTTTTATGGAATTTTTAGAGTAGCGAAAGTAGCAAACATAAATAGAAATGTAAAATAGCTGAAGCGGGAATCGAACCCAAGACCTATTGGGTCCTACGACTTATAGTGGACTCTAGTAACCAAGTGAACCCAGCAGGGTCGTGCTGAAAGGAAAGAGGAACAATTATATTTATATTTGAGTTGGGTTGAATTACCCACTTAATATAAATAGGGAATTTAAGTGAGGAATTGTTATTTTCTTAAACGAGAAAACCTTCCCCTCAAACCCTTACACGCCGACCCCTTCTCCTCCCTCATCTCTCGGCGCCAACCACAAGCAAGGCTAGGGTTCCATCTCAAGGGTTCCAGGAGCACCTTCCGGCGATGACTCCGACACGAGGACGTTTCTCTCCGCAAGAAGAACGCGTGGACGCGAGAAAATCGTCGAGAAGATCGTCTCCACCGGAAATCTAGCGATCAGATCGTAAGGAAATCTAGCGCAGGATGTAAGAAACCCCTCACCTGCAGTATAAGTAGCTTCCGTGTGAATTTTATGCTTCAGTTTAGTAGTATGTAGATTTTCGGCACAAAGGATGCAAATTAGCGCATACCAAGTGTTCGATTAAATTATTAGTACGGTTAACATGCAACTTAAGCATTTTACTAGCTTAGCTAAATGCGATAGAAGCATTCATTCAGTATGTTTAACTTTAGTACAGCTTATATGGGACTATGGTCCAATGGATGGGCTCCCATAGTCGCCTCTAGGTTCAGATAACCTAGCTCTGGATTCAGATAACCTAGAAATAGCAAGAACAGCAAAAATTCAGCTATAACCAGTATTTTATTTTATTAGTGGCACTGTACTGGATTAGATATCCATTGGGTTGTGCTCCCATAGTCGTCCCTAGGTTCAGCTAACCTAGTAAACCCTACTAGATTAGGAATTTGCAACCCCGGGTTTAGTTAGGGATACGCGCACAGCAAGTACAGTTGTCGGGTCCATTAGCAGCATGATTAGTATTTTCATCTATTATATATATATGGTTTTCGAACTCTCACAAATAGTTATGTGAATTCAGTATAGCTTTAGCATTAGTTTAGAATTTGCTCAGCTCAGTTTTTGTATCGGTTTAGTTTTCTATTGATACAATATGATAGCTTATGTTAGCACTTGTTGCCATGACCAGTTTGTTTGTATGTCATGCCATGCTCTTACATGTTCAATATTCATATGTTTCAAACAGCATGTTTTAAAAACATAACTGCATCGTATGCATGTTTTAGTGAGGTAGATGGTTTCTTACTAAGTGAAAGCTTATAGATACTTCTTTTCCTTATACTGCAGATAAAGGTAAATGAAAGATGGACTAGCGGAGGCTGGGGGACAATGCGATGAAGATGTGTGTGGAAAAAGGAATTTGGAATAACGATGCTTGGGAACTAGCCCACTTAGAGCATAGCATTTTCTTTATGTCATTACTTTCCTGCACTTTAGTTGTTTAAGTGTTTTGAATTATGACAGTTATGCATAGATGGTTAGTTGTCATGATATTAGATAGCACTCCATGAGTAATGTTATGCTTAGTAGTTCTATTTTATGCTTATAGAGTTGTTGTATGTGATTTCGGCACGAACCAGTACTGAAATCAGACTTCTGATATGAAATCAGAAACCCCGATCGATCAACCGATCGATTGGGGGTCTTCAATCGATCAGTTGATCGATTGGTGAACTTGTTCCGCAAACAGTGAGCTCCTGGATCGATCAGCCGATCGATCCAGTCGCTTTCTGTCGCGAACAGGAAGCTGTCGGATCGATCAACCGATCGATCAAGGAATCGGGGAAATCACTCCCGCGAACAGAGAGCTCTGGAATCGATCACTGGATCGATTGACCAGTCTGGATCGATCAGCCGATCGATCCAGAATACTACCCCGAGCACAGTAGCCATCTGAATCGATCCATGGATCGATCCAACAGCTTGCAATCGATTGAGTTCAATCTGGATCGATTGGGAAGTTGGGTTTCGACCAAGAGACCTTGTAGTTCAGCTCCTTGACCATAGAGGATGTAGGGCATGCCATGAATACCTTAGATTGCATCCCTTAGCACACGTAGGACCAAGAACTTGTATTAGCTTAGCAAAGTTTTAAATTGGTACAACTTTCCGCACCTAGACTTAGTAATGGTCATGGATATAGCTTAGCACAGCATAATGTGGCGGTCCGGCCTCGCAGCGTAGTCAGTAGGAGGCGGGTCGTTACAGAGTGGTATCAGAGCAAGTTCCATACTTCCTTCACACACATCAGCATTGAACCTGCAGCTTCTAAGTAAGAACACCTCTCCTCTTGCTTATGATTTCTTACTGTCATGTTTATAGATAGCTAAAGCATGTTGATATATGATAGTGTTTAACATGGTTGATTATAGTAATTAGTTAAATGTGATAGTATTAGTTATGTATGTCCTCTCTTCCTTTAGAAATGGCAAGAGGACGCCCAGCTAGAAGGGCACCAGCTACTGAGCCCCAGCACGAGGCAGGCAGTTCAGTGCCTCCCCCAGACCTTACAGCATTAGTGGCTCAGTTACAGTAGCAGCTAGCTGAACAGCAAAACATAGCAACCCCAGTAGTTATAGAGGTTCCACCAGTCCAGCCTACAGCACCAGTAGCCCCAGCAATAGAGGCAAAGAGAGAAGCCTATCTGATCCAGTGGCAGAGAGTCAAGCCCGAGAACTTCTCAGGCACCAGTGAACCATGGGATGCTCAAGCCTGGTTCAAAACACTGGAAAGCATGATTGAGCTTCTGGACTGGCCAGAACACGAGAAGGTGAAGTGCGCCTCATTCTGCCTAACAGGAGACGCATGTATGTGGTGGGAGAGAATTAGAGCGAAGCGCCCAGTAAACCAGATGACATGGGTTGACTTCGAGAAAGAATTTTTCAAAGAGTTCTTTCACATGCGGGTCACATACCTCCACTACGACGAGTTCACCGAGTTTCGCCAAGGCAACCTTTCAGTGGAGGAAGCCGTGAAGAGATTCAACAGATTGGCTCGTCTATGCCCTGAACTAGTCAACACAGAAAAAGAACGAGTTCGGTTGATGCTCAAGATGCTGAGGCCGGAAATAGCGATGAACGTGGCTGGCGGCGTTCATAGGCCGCAAACCACTGAAGAACTAGTCAGCAGTGCTCTAACCACCGAGCACTACCAGAACAATATCAAGCAGCAAAAGCAAGTCCTCTCAGAGTCCAAAGGACAAGGAGGTTCAGGTACTCAGAAACAACAGAGCCACAGCTCTAACTGGAAAGGGAACTCCAGCAGCAAGCGCAAATCAGGGAGTTACCCGAAAGGAGGACCAGCTAGTAAACAGCCTAGTTATCCCAAATGTGCTACTTGTGGGAAATTCCACCCTGGAATTTGTCGTAAGGGCACACGAGGATGCTTTGAATGTGGACAGGAAGGGCATATGGCTAAGCAGTGCCCAAACAAGACAGTTCTTCCTCAACCACAGCAGATTCAGTACGGAGGCCAGCCAGCACAGCTACATCAGATGCAGGCCGTTCTAGATGGTCCACACATTAGCTAGGGCAGATTAGAGGCCCCTCCAGCTACGACCAATGCGAGGATCTACTCACTCACCAGAGAGGACGTAGCAAATGCCTCGACAGTTGTTACAGGTCAGATCAGTATTTTACAGCAAAGTACAACTGTCTTATTCGATACTGGGGCAACCCATTCATATATATCCAGGACATTCACCGAAGAGTTCGCAATACCTCCAGAGGTACTCAATAGCCAATTTTTGACGACGCTACCTTCAGGAGAAATTATGGCATCCATGCACTGGCTCCGAGCAGTGCCAGTTATTATAGCAGACAGAGAACTCTTTTGTGATATGATAGTGCTAGATATGATTGATTATGATGTCATCTTTGGAATGAACTTCCTGATCAGATACGGTGCCTCTATAGAGTGTCGTAAACAGAAAGTCGTATTCCAATCGGAAGCAGAAGTACAGTTCGAGTACATCGGAGAACCAAAGAGAAAGGCCAAGAAGTTTCTCTCAGCTCTAAAAGCACAGAAATTAATGGATTCAGGATGTACAGGATTCCTAGCACATGTAGTCAATACCAGTCAGGACAAGGACCAACAGCTAGCAGAGGTCCGAGTCGTATGTGACTACCCAGCAGTCTTCCCTGAGGAGTTACCAGGTCTAGCACCAGACAGGGAGATTGAATTTGAGATAGAACTCATTCCCGGTACAAATCCTATCTCTAAGGCACCCTACCGCATGGCTCCAGCAGAACTGAAGGAACTTCATGAGCAACTACAGGAGCTGCTTGACAAGAGCTTCATACGTCCTAGTCACTCACCATGGGGAGCGCCTATATTGTTCGTGAAGAAGAAAGACGGGAGCATGCGCCTGTGTATAGATTACAGATCGAGCACTGAACCAAGTCACGATTAAGAACAGGTATCCTCTTCTCAGAATAGATGACCTGTTCGATCAGCTAAAGGGAGCAGCAGTGTTCTCTAAGATAGACCTCAGGCCAGGTTATCATCAGGTGAAGGTTAAAGAAAGGGATATACCCAAGACAGCATTCAGGACTAGATACGGACATTACGAGTTTGTAGTCATGCCCTTTGGCGTGACAAATGCTCCAGCTACTTTCATGGACCTCATGAACAGAGTATTCAGGGACTACCTAGATGGATTTGTTATTGTATTTATCGATGACATTCTTATCTATTCAGGAACTCAGGAAGAACACGCAGAGCACCTGAAAATAGTATTGCAGACTCTTCAGCAGAACCAGCTATACGCCAAATTCACGAAATGTGAATTTTGGTTAGATCAGGTGTCCTTCTTGGGTCACATCATCTCAAAGGATGGTATCATGGTAGACCCTAGTAAAATAGAAGCTGTGAGTAACTGGAAAAGACCCAAGAATGTCAGTGAGATCAGAAGCTTTTTGGGACTAGCAAGTTATTACAGGAAGTTCATAGAGGATTTCTCCAGGATAGCCTCCCCACTGACAGCTCTCACCAGGAAGAACAGAAAATTTCAGTGGACAGAGGACTGCGAGAACAGCTTCAGTGAGCTAAAGAGGAGATTGACCAGTGCTCCCATTTTGGCTCTACCAGAAAACACAGACAGCTTTGATATTTATAGTGACGCCTCTAAATTGGGACTAGGAGCAGTACTGATGCAAAATAGTAAGGTGATCGCCTATGCCTCCAGACAACTCAAGGAATATGAGAAGAACTACCCTACTCATGACCTTGAGCTTGCAGCAGTAGTGTTCGCTCTCAAAATTTGGAGACACTACTTGTATGGAGCTCAGTGTAGAGTGTATACAGATCATCATAGTTTGAAGTACTTCTTCACTCAGAAGGATCTGAATATGCGACAGCGCAGATGGCTTGAGCTGGTCAAAGATTATGACATAGACATCCTCTACCATCCAGGAAAAGCCAATAAGGTGGCAGACGCACTTAACAGGAAGTCCAGCGCCACCTTACTATCCCTAACAGTCATGTCACCGCCCCTACAGAAAGATATCACAGATTTTGGTCTCGAACTCATAGTGGGACAGCTCTCTACTATGACATTAGCATCTACCCTGCTTGGTGACATCCAGACAGCTCAGGAACAGGATCCTGAAATTCAGAAAATCAAGCAAGGGTTAGCAGAATCAGAAAGTAGAGAATTCAGAGTGTCCGATAGTGGGGTATTATACTTCGGTGACAGACTCGTGTTCCAAATCAGGAGGAACTAAAGAGGAAGATTTTAGATGAGGCTCACAGGACTTCTTATGCGATGCATCCAGGTTCCACCAAGATGTACCAAGATCTAAAGAAACGATTTTGGTGGGCCGGGATGAAAAGAGACATCGCTCGATATGTTAGCACCTGTCTGACCTGTCAGAGGGTCAAAGCAGAACACCAGGGACCAGGAGGAGTTCTGCAGCCTATTCAGATTCCAGAGTGGAAGTGGGAGGATATTTCTATGGATTTCATAGTGGGACTACCCAGAACCACGAATGGTTTTGATGCCATCTGGGTGATAGTCGACAGACTAACTAAATCAGCCCACTTCTTAGCTATCAGGATATCCTACTCCATAGAGCAGTTAGCTCAGTTGTATCTCAAGGAGATCGTCAAACTGCATGGAGTTCCACGGACTATCATCTCAGACAGAGACAGTAGGTTCACATTATACTTCTGGGAGTGTGTACAATCAGCATTGGGCACTAAGTTAAAATTCAGCACAGCCTTCCATCCTCAGACAAATGGTCAAACGGAGCGAGTAAATCAGGTACTCGAAGATATACTCTGAGCATGTGCCCTAGACTTCAAGGGAAGTTGGTGCAAATATCTGAGTTTAGCAGAATTTGCATACAACAACAGCTATCAGGCTACTATCGGTATGACACCTTATGAGGCTCTCTATGGGCAGAGGTGTAGATCTCCAATCTGCTGGTATGAGAGTGGTGAGCAGAAGGAACTAGAACTCCAGATAGATCTAGTAGCAGACACCACAGCAGCTATACAGCAGATCCGCCAGAGGATAGAGACAGCTCAGAGCCGCCAGAAAAGCTATGCTGATACACGACGCATACCCTTAGAGTTTTCAGTTGGGGATTCAGTGTTCCTCAGAGTAGCTCCCATGAAGGGAGTAATGCGTTTTGGGAAGAAGGGCAAATTGAGTCCCAGATACATGGGACCATACCTTATCACTAGAAGAGTTGGCAAGGTAGCATATAAGCTAGAGCTACCACAGGAGATGTCAGCCATCCATAATGTATTTCATGTCTCTATGCTGAAGAAGCATATCCCAGATGCCACCCAGGTGATTGAGCCCAGTCGGTACCGGTCCGCGAAGACCTCAGCTATGATAGTCGGTCTATTCAGATAATAGACCGAGCAGTTAAGAAATTGCGGAACAAGAAGGTACCACTAGTAAAAGTCATTTGGCAAAATCACACAACCGAAGAGGCAACATGGGAGACAGAGGCTAGTATGAGACAGAAGTACCCAGAGTTATTCTAAGTTCGAGGATGAACTTTTATAAGGTATGGGGTATTGTAATGCCCGAAAATTCTCAAAAATTATTTTAGAAATATTCTATGATTTTTCTGGAATTTTAGAATATTTTTATAGAATTTTTAGAGTAGCAGAAGTAGCAAAAATAAATAGAAATGTAAAATAGCTTAAGCGGGAATCGAACCCAAGACCTATTGGGTCCTACGACTTATAGTGGACTCTAGTAACCAAGTGAACTCAGCAGGGCCGTGCTGAAAGGAAAGGGGAACAATTATATTTATATTTGAGTTAGGCCGAATTACCCACTTAATATAAATAAGGAATTTAAGTGAGGAATTGTTATTTTCTTAAACGAGAAAACCTTCCCCTCAAACCCTTACACGCCGACCCCTTCTCCTCCCTCATCTCTCGACGCCAACCACAAGCAAGGCTAGGGTTCTGTCTCAAGGGTTCCAGGAGCACCTTCCGGCGATGACTCCGACACGAGGACGTTTCTCTCCGCAAGAAGAACGCGTGGACGCGAGAAAATAGTCGAGAAGATCGTCTCCACCAGAAATCTAGCTATCAGATCGTAAGAAAATCTAGCGCAGGATGTAAGAAACCCCTCACCTGCAGTATAAGTAGCTTCCGTGTGAATTTTATGCTTCAATTTAATAGTATGTAGATTTTCGGCACAAAGGATGCGAATTAACGCATACCAAGTGTTCGATTAAATTATTAGCACGGTTAAAATGCAACTTAATCATTTTACTAGCTTAGCTAAATGTGATAGAAGTATTCATTCAGTATGTTTAGCTTTAGTACAGCTTATATGGGATTACGGTCCAATGGGTGGGCTCCCATAGTCGCCTCTAGGTTCAGATAACCTAGCTCTGGGTTCAGATAACCTAGAAATAGCAAGAACAACAAAAATTCAGCTATAACCAGTATTTTATTTTATTAGTGGCACTGTACTGGATTAGATATCCATTGGGTTGGGCTCCCATAGTCATCCCTAGGTTCAGCTAACCTAGTAAACCCTACTAGATTAGGAATTTGCAACCCCAGGTTTAGTTAGGGATGCGCGCATAGCAAGTACAGTTGTCGGGCCCATCAGAAGAATGATTAGTATTTTCATCTATTATATATATATGGTTTTCGAACTCTCACAAATAGTTATGTGAATTCAGTATAGCTTTAGCATTAGTTTAGAATTTGCTCAGCTCAGTTTTTGTATCGGTTTAGTTTTCTATTGATACAATATGATATCTTATGTTAGCACTTGTTGCCATGACCAGTTTGTTTGTATGCCATGCCATGCTCTTACATGTTCAATATTCATATGTTTCAAACAGCATGTTTTAAAAACATAACTGCATCGTATGCATGTTTTAGTGAGGTAGATGGTTTCTTACTAAGCGAAAGCTTACAGCTACTTCTTTTCCTTATACTGCAGATAAAGGTAAAGGAAAGATGGACTAGTGGAGGCTGGGGGACAATGCGATGAAGATGTGTGTGGAAAAAGGAACTTGGAATAACGATGCTTGGGAACTAGCCCACTTAGAACATAGCATTTTCTTTATGTCATTACTTTCCTGCACTTTAGTTGTTTAAGTGTTTTGAATTATGACAGTTATACATAGATGGTTAGTTGTCATGATATTAGATAGCACTCCATGAGTAATGTTATGCTTAGTAGTTCTATTTTATGCTTATAGAGTTGCTGTATGTGATTTCGGCATGAACCAGTACTGAAATCAGACTTCTGATATGAAATCAGAAACCCCGATCGATCAACCGATCGATTGGGGGTCTTCAATCGATCAGTTGATCGATTGGTGAACTTGTTCCGCGAACAGTGAGCTCCTGGATCGATCAGCCGATCGATCCAGTCGCTTTCTGTCGCAAACAGGAAGCTGCCGGATCGATCAACGGATCGATCAAGGAATCGGGGAAATCGCTCCCACGAACAGAGAGCTCTGGAATCGATTACTGGATCGATTGACCAGTCTGGATCGATCAGCCGGTCGATCCAGAATACTACCCCGAGCACAATAGCCATCTGAATCGATCCATGGATCGATCCAACAGCTTGCAATCGATTGAGTTCAATCTGGATCGATTGGGAAGTTGGGTTTCGACCAAGAGACCTTGTAGTTCAGCTCCTTGACCATAGAGGATGTAGGGTATGCCATGAATACCTTAGATTGCATCCCTTAGCACACGTAGGACCAAGAACTTGTATTAGCTTAGAAAAGTTTTAAATTGGTACAGCTTTCCGCACCTAGACTTAGTAATGGTCATGGATATAGCTTAGCACAGCATAATGTGACGGTTCGGCCTCGCAGCGTAGTCAGTAGGAGGCGGGTCGTTACAATAACTTCCCTTGTAACCTTCTTTGTGACTTTGTTAGATTTCTTAGAAGTCTTAGTCACATTGGTCTTGCCAAAAGAACCTTTAGGGATTTCTTCCCTAGTATCCTTGACTTGACCTTTACACCTAGAGTTGGTCTCATACCTATATGGAACCCTATGAAAAGAAGTCACATCCTTCTTGACTTTAGGTTTGTATCCCAAACCTTTATAGCCATTAGATGGCTCTTGTCTAGCTTTTCCTAGGTTATGCTCATTTTGACCCCTAAGCATGTTTTCCATTCTTACTAGAGTCCTTTTCTAAATTATTAAATCTTGACCTCAAGACTTGGTTCTCCGTCATTAAATCCATAGATTGGAATGATACAAGACCTAGGAACTTAGCACTTTCTCATTTGGTTTCTTGGTAGAGCTTTAACAGCATGCCAAATCTTGCCAAGCTAGTGAGCTAAAGCTAATTTAACACATACAAAAACTAATTGTTTGCTTTCTTTACCTGGATGGTTAAACCCAGATCAAGTATTCCATACTTCAACCTTTCTTTGAATGCTTCAAGACCCTTTCTCGAAATATAGCTAAACCGATGAACATCCAGGTCAATTTCAAAGTAATTTGAACCCTGCATATTGAAGGAAAAAAAAATAGTTTGTTGTTTATGAATACCAAACAAAAATACAGTTGATAAAAAAAATCATGCTACTCTATAGAAAATGAACTTGTAGAACTTTTAGATAGATATGGAAGCATGGTTAACTAATTCCATTTATATTTGAATAAGATATACACTTGGAATAATGATTCTTTCACCACCATGTAGCATGTTAAATAGCCTATTTTTTAGGTGTATACCTGGTAAAAGTTGTGCTGAGGCCTTGAGAGCACTGGCTTTTCATTGTAAGCCTGTACAAGCTTCTTTTCTGCAGTATTCAAGTGGAGATCCTCAGGATTGGTTAACCCAGCCAAAATTTTCAACCTTTCTCTATAAGGAACAACCAAATCTATCGGAAATCCTTTAACTTTTTCTACTTCATCATCTATGAATCGCTGGCGAAAATTGTGCAGTATCAATAAAATTGTATTTGACACACCAAGCAATTAGTACAAACTTACGGAGCAACTTACCCTAATGCTGTCCTGAAATTGTTGAGAAATATCTTTGTCAAAATTGTCAGATACCTTGAAGTAAAGCACAAGGCTGACTCCTTCTCCATCGCTATCACCAAGAAACATAGCAGCAGGATAAGTTGGAAGCTGTCAATTTTGGAGGAGTTTTCATGAGTCAAAAAAGAAAGTATATCTGTACAGAAACAAATTCATTAACTTAAATTATACTTGGATGTTAACAATAAGCAGAGAGGGAACTTTCTCATGTGGCTTCACTAGTGGAAGCTCAATGTGCTGAGCAATGTGGTTTACTTTGCATGGACAGAAGAACAAATCTATTCCAATTGGAGTGTATGGACTACAACTGGGAGCAGGCACTTTTCTTCTATCTCTGGATAAGAACATTGTAAGTTATCGATTAAATGCATATTGATACGCAATTTGACATGACCACAAGTGCATAACATATTCATGCCTGAAATAGCTCTCCCCTCTAAGTTTGAAGGAAGAAGGTTCGAGGATAGAGCAGCATCCCTGCATGAGTTTTTCACTGGTTGAGAATGGAACCAATAGTCCTGCTTTAGGACGATAGAGGTGTTTCTTTGAAGAACCTGTGTCAAAATCCAAAATCATGGATGAAATGTGTAGATATTTTTATAAAAGCTATCACACAACAACAATAGCCAAATAAAAGCAACCATAAGACAGTTTCATGCTGACCTTGCACATACATGAATGGTAAATAACATTGCTGCATATGCACCTATTAAACTAGATTTTGAAGGAGACTTGATAGGGGCCGTATATAACATAGGTTCATTTAAATCAATTTAGATTGAAATCTTATACTCCGTGTGACAGCTTTTACTTAAACACTTGTTTGCAAATAATAGATATTTCAGATATTGATTATATACATAATATTTATTTCTATAATGTATTTTACATTGTTGACTAATTTTTAATTATTCCATTTCATGTGTTTTGCATTGTATAATTGGCATTGATTTTATTCTATGAGGAAGTAAGAATTGATATGTACATATACATTATTGCATATATAAATATGTTTTAATATTTTAACACAAATCACATATGCCATTGTATATTGCCTATGTGCTACATAGTGAGTCAAGTGTACACTGCCTACATATGCTCTTTGAAAGCTTGGTATATAGAATATCAATGCAAAAAGAGATTTAGAGTAAATTCAGGCAAGAGAAATGAATGGGTAATATTTGTGATTATAAATGATGATGTTAGAAGGACAAGCAAACTCAGTGATGTTTGTGCCAACATCTGCTGACTCCATAATTGACTGGATTCAACACATCTTCTAATATTCAGGACTCCTTACCTATCCCGCTCTAACCTGTGTGGGACACTACATCATGGAACCTTGTTGGACATGTGTAAAGACAAAGAAAATGAGGTGCTGTTAGACTCATGTACTCAAGTCTAAGTAACATAGAATACAAATGAAACAATGGAAGAGAAAACAAGTTTACTTACAAAATTCAGAGACATCTTCTCCATCTTTAGATTTTCTCCTGAATGATAGTCTGATCACTGCTGATCTCCGTTTCTGACATTGTGGGCTAGCACTAGGAAACTGTTGGACCTTATCATTAAAGCTGATGAACGAAACTGAATGAGGTGGGCAAGATGAAGTCAACTTCTTCGACGTGCTTTCACAATTGTTTTCATCTGTGTTTTCTCTATTTTCTTTTAATTCTTTAAAACTACCACAAATATCCTCTAAGACCCTTTTCATCTTGTTACAGCTCTCAATCTGATTCCTAAGCTTTGCTTCACCAACCTTTTCCAATGTCACTCCATCTGCATTTGCTAATTCTTTTTTGCTGAAAAGCACTTCGGTTTTGCCTGCGTCTGTTTCTATGAATTGCTCAACTGCCCCACTAATTGGAGTGGCTTCATAAAGTTCCTCAAGCTTACACACAGCATCTACTAACATGGATGCATTTTCATGGCGAACAAATTGCGTACCAACTGAACCATTTACAGAGGGAAGAACATCTACATAATATTGAATGATTAAGAAACATTGCTCATTTAGCATTCCCATAGTAAGATCACAATCACTATACTCGAATAATACCTCCACAAACACTACTGAAGTCATCATCAGACTCAGAGTCTAAAATACTGATGGAATCAAACCATACTTCTTCTTGGCATATCACTGCAAAATTTCAAGACCCTGTCATTTTGTTTCTTCCTATAAATCTAAAATCAAGGGATGCAAACTAAGAAATAAATTCACAGAAGCACTGGGCCGGAAGTTTTGAGAATAAATTTCATACCATTCGCCTCCATCTGCCTGTGATTCCACTGCATTTGTGTAAGATGAAATGCATGATTGGAAACTTTAGATTTCCAGCAAGATGCTGAAGTCTTAACACAAGCAAACTGGCTGCAAGCAAATTGATTTCCTATATGACTTTTCCTAGTAGCAGGTGCATCAGGAACTGATGCAGAAATTTTTCCATGGTATTTTCGGAATCGAAGAGAATACTTTCTGGGTCTATGTCTTCTTTTTGATGTTGATACACAAGAACCCATGGTAGTAAATTAATATTGTGTCCTAATAGAAAACTCTTGGTATTAACTTAATCAGATGGAACTCATTCTTTGCAGTAACATGCACTACTTTTGTGCATGCTTATGGATGGATGCATCTGCTACCCAGATGCTGAGAGATCACTATTTTGTGATCCTGCAAGATGCAAAGAACAAGACATTAATAGAGAGAAATGTATTTAGCAGCATAGATTAGCTTGTATAAGTACGTGTTTGCCAAGAGATGTCAACCTATGTGAAGTTAATCTTCATAGTATTAGAAGAGAACTGTCAATTGATCAAGAGTAGTAACTATGACTGATGCATATAGATAGAGTTCTCCCTTAATTGAGTAGGCATGGAAAGGAAGCAAAAGTACAATGAATCCTGTAAATTCTAATTCCATTATTTTTTAAGAAGTCCTTGTTGACAGATGCGCTAATGGCTTTGTCTTGAAGATTACTTTAGAATTGGTGTTGTGGGATAGAGAATAAGTCTTCCTCACTAATGGTGGCATTATCCATGTAGGAACTGGTTCAAGGCTATACCCTATAATTCACAGGAACTTTCAAGGAGAGGTAAAATGACAGGTTACTTTACCATGATCTGATAGCTAAGGCAAATTGAATGCATTCCACTTTCTAAAATTGAACTCTTAGAAGACCAATGCAAATTACATCAGTAGACAAAGATGTTTAACATCCACCATATTGATAGCAGAAGTGCTTCTAAAACCACTGGATGGAATTGGAAAACACTCTTAACTTGCTAGAATTTATCGCCTTAAATTATGCATTTATAGGTTCAAATCTAGTGTGTCTAAAATATAGAATAATCTCAACCGCAAGTCCGCCTGGTGGAATCTTTACCTTATTTGGTTGAAGAACACAACTACAACAACAACCAAACCTTATCCCACTAGGTGAGGTTGGCTATATGAAGAACACAACTAGTCAAAGAAAAAAAAATACAATTTAATGTGATTCAACATGAGCCTAAGCCTATGGAGAAAATCTACAACTACATAATATAAGGAGCAGCAACAAAACAAATCAGGATTTTCACCGTGTATGTGAGACGTAACCCCCAAACTTCTCTAGCAACACCGATGGAGAAAAGTCTCTTAATGCTCTCTAAATATTGAAAACTCTCCCCAAGATGAAAAGTGAAAACCCTCCTCTACAATCTTTTAGTATCCTACAATCTCCATGTGCACCCAATAACATCTCCTAGGCTTCAACATACTTTTCACAAATTTATTTAGCACTTGGCTCATAACCGAGACTCTTAGCCCTTGCCAAACCCAACACATTTTCCAAATCAGAGTTCAATAAAATCAATAAGAGACAACAACAACAATAATGACAACAGCAAGTTCCAACTAATTGGAGTTAGCTACAAGGATCTGAGAATCCACCTCAATAATAAGGATAAGGTACATTTCCTTAAGTACAACAAGCCTAAAGATCTATAAAAACTGCAAAATATGCATTCTACAGCAAGCAAACAAGACCAAACCAACTTTGAAAGCAAGCAACATCACTAAATATGAAAGTAATATGGGCTAAGAGATTTGATGTGATGAAGACAAGACAAAAGAAAAACATAAAAAAAATGACAACTTACCAAGTCTGAATAATTAAGAACAACAAAATTTTGCAAATGTTCTACAAAAACACGTTGTTTGACTAAAACAGTTGACAGAACAAACCAGAAAATCAAGATCCAACAGCCAAGCAAACAACTGTTAAAAAATATATAAAAAGTTAGAAGATTAGGTGGTGTGAAACCTCGAGCTAAGAAGTATTGAATTTGTTAGGCAAGTATTTAAGGAAGAAGTTGACTTGGCATTTTCATAGCAAAGGAACTCCACAATCAACTTGGCATTTTCAATCTTCTAGATGAGAGAAAAAGGCAGTGATAAAGTTTTTGAAAAATAAAATTCCAACTTTATGTATCAAAAAGAGTAGAGGAGGCAAAATAGCAACCGGCATTTTAAAAAGCAGCCCCAAACTGCACTACGAAGGACAAAATAAGAAACAGATTTTCGAATCAAAAGATGGATCAGCGTCAAAAACACCTCAAACAGGAAAACATACTAATCTCAACGACACTAATACGAGAAACACCATGAACGAACGATACATCCATCTTTGGAGGGTAAAAAAAAGATTTTTGGAGCAAAAGAGGAATTTTGAGGCAGGAAAATATCAAACCTGCAAGCACATCGATTATGAGCTCCACTCCATCAAGCGACAAGGTGAGTGAGATGGAGATGGATCTCCGGCGATTGCAATGCCGCCCATCGGCCGGAGACGAGAGCTAGAAGGCAAGGAGCCAGCGCGATTTATAGCTCCCTTTTATTTCGTTGGGGGCTTCCATGGATGACGAAGGAGAGGGAGGAGCAGCAGAGAGGAAGATTTCAAGCTCGAGATTCTTAACTGTGACAAGACGTCGCATCGATTGCGAAACCGGAAACCAGGAAGAAGATGCAAACTAATTTGCTAACTCTTTTAAATTCTGGAAAATATTCATTTCAACCCCTAAAATTTATGCTTTTCTTAATACGATCTTATATTTGAAATTATTAAAAAAAAATAGATCCACTGTATTAACTAACGATCCTTTAATATCAGTCCCACATATATAAAAAAAAAGGTACATATATAGATATACAAATATATATAAGGCGCTGATTCGATTCAATTCTTAGTTATAATTATTATTTTCTCCATAAAATTTAGATACGTGATGCTAATTAAATAAAATAAAATTTTACCATTAATCTTTAAACACTGTAATTCATCAGAGCTATGAAAAAGTAGAGTTGAATCAGATTCTGTGTTATTCAAAATTATTTAATAAGGTAGTGGAGTTGACTAAGTGGAATTTAGAATTAATCAAGTTGTTGAAATAGCTATAGGCATTAATAAAATATCTTCTTAATCAAAATTTAAAATGTGTAAAATGTAGCATTCTTGAAAATGTGGTATGTCAAAGTTAATGGAAACTAAAAATATCACGATTCACGGTTGAAAATGGGAATGGAAAAGAAAGGGGATGGAAAGAGGAGACTTGTGAAGTCTTTAATCTCACACAGAATTGTAGCTATATGGTTTATTTATATTGATACATAATCAATAAAAGTTATGAATATTATTTTTATAAAAGATAAATTATATAACATCAAGAAAAAATACAACCAAACACATGTCCAAAAATAATCACTTATTTCTGATGAAATATCAGATCGGGGAGCTACTAAGATATGAACCTAAGGTAAGCCCATATACATGTAGCGTACTCTCACTGTACCATCCACAAAATACACCCAGCAGACATACCACCCTCCTACTACATATACCGTCATGCAGGCTCACTGTACCATCCTCTGCAGTTGTCCTCCTGCTATCAGCTTCAATCACCGACCATCTCATCCTCATCCTCATCCTCATCCTCATCCTCAATCGACTACCAATGCATCTAATGAATATATATGGAAAAGACTCTCTCTCACATGTCCGTGCTGATTGCTTAAGTGTATAACTGATGCATTAATCGATAATTAATGGAGATTCTGTAACCACCGAGTGAATCGATTGAGTGGCTAACGTTTCAAGCCAAACGGATAAAGGAAACAGTAATAATTTTTTATTCGACCATTTATTGGTATTTACTTCTACTAATGGTTGGAGCATTAATTCAGTTTACCACGATCAACTAGTGTTTCATTATAAATGATTGTGTCATTATATCTTAGAAATAGATGTTCCACGTAACTTAAGAGCATCGTTGAAGAGGATAAATCTATTTTAAAAAAACTACGTTGAACATGACCTTGACTTCTCTATTTTCAAACACTCAGAAACTCACTCAGACTCAAGATTACTTCCCAAGTACTTAGCTTTTCATTTCGAGCATCTCGACTTCGCACCTGAGCATTTATGGCTTTTATTCGACCATTTATTGGTATTTACTTCTACTAAAGGTTAAAGCACTAATTCGGCTTGTCATGATTAATTAGTGCTTGGTTGAGTACATGGTTGTGTTGTTGTATCTTGGGAAACATATGTTCCACGTAACCTCGGAGCTCCATCGGAGGGGAAAGATCGGTTTTAAGAAAACTGTATTGAACGCGGCTTCAACTTCTCTATTTTTGAGCACTCAGAAACTCATTCTGACTCGGGATTACTTCCTGAGCACTCGAATTCTCATCCCAAGCACTTGGACTCCATGCTCTAGCACTTGATAGTTGACACTCAAGCGACAATAGGCAGTCGAGCGAATCAACATCTCAACTTGACACTCAGTGTCTCCATTTCTTACTCAGACTTGACAGTCAAGCATGTGGTCCCTAACTCAACATCGCTTCCCTAACTCAGTATAACCAACCCATTTAGACTAGACAATTGAGCAACATCGCTTCCTACTCAGGCTCGGGAAGCTTTGGGTCGTAGATCTCAATTGCATTCGAGAGACCTCGGATTTGCCGACAACAACCCACTCGGACTTGGGCAATTCCAAGAGTGATTGTCTCAAATAGGCGATACAACAAATCTTTCTATCTGTCATCAGTTTAGGATTATCGACCTAATTAGTCATTTTAACATATAAGTCTAAAATTAAAATCTTCTAATTTTTAATTCAATAAATGCCTCGTATATCTTCGGAAAGGTTGTCCAAAAAATAAATCAAGTATTTTTTTCTAAATTAATTTATTATTGCTATCTAGGAGGGAATATTAACCTAGTTATATTATGGTAGGAGTGTCAAAAATGAACCCGACCCGACGACTCAACCTGAGTCGACCCGAAAAAAATCGGATTCAGGTTGGGCATTTTCGGGTTCGGGTCGGGTTCGAGTTGGAGGGTTGGACAGTAAAAGAGTCTCGGGTTGGGTCGGGTTGGGTTCGGGTTGATCCGGGTTGACCTGGGTTGACTTAAATATAGGGCTTTATGAGTTTTTTTGGGGTTAAATCAAATTTTATTTTAAAATTTTAGATGTTTTTATGTATATTAATATCATGTTTGTATGATAATGATGGAATATTGAGATAAAAGTGAAGAATTATAGGAAAAATAGCCCAAAAAAATCATTTTGAATCGGATTTTCGGGTTATATGGGTCAGGTTCGGGTTGATCGGGTTGGTCGGGTTCGGGTTCGGGTTGAGGTGTTTTGGGTTGAACTTGGGTTCGGGTCAGGTTCGGATTGGGTTAAAAAAAAAAAAAACTTAACCCAACCCAACCGGATTCAATCCATCTGAATTGACACCCCTATTTTATGGTGCACATTCCATGTGTATCACGTGTAAATTTTTTTTAAAATGTCTAAATACGATATCTAAATCTTAAACCTTAAGTTTAAATTTTAAATCCTAAACTCAGTTTAATAAAATAAATAAATACATACGATATATACAGGGTGTACATAAGTAAAATATCATTTTTGTACAATCTAGATTTTATAGTTAACGACAAATAGTGAAAGAGACTCAAAGGGAATGAAAGAGGACTGAGGGGATAAACGATGAAGAACAAATATTCCACTCTAAACAAGGCCAAGTAAGATTTTTATTTTTTTTTTAAATTTTATTTTAGTTTATTTTATTTTATTTTTTTAAAAGGAGTTTATATTATTGCAATCTATTTTTTTTAAAAAATAATTTCTTTTTCAAAAGCTGTTCTACATGTGTAGGAACGCCTGAGCCACGTCAATTAGTAGTGCATGGGCATGCAATAAAATTTTTAATTATTTATAGTAAAAGCAGTTTGTGTATGGATTAGAAAAACAAATTATGAAGTTAACTTATAAGAATCAAATAGTTAAACTAAAAGATAAAATTATTTTAATTATATTAAAATTATATTATGTTATATTATCGGTATTAAAAAGAAATTATATATATATATATAATACCAAAATACCTCTATTACCCTCTATGAAAAACTATAATATTTATTTACTATTTTAAACAACAAAATAAATATTTAGAACATTTAGTAACATTAAAAAACCTTGTGAGAACATTTTATAAAAGTTATAAACTATTGAAAATTACCCTAAAAACTTTAAGTAATTCCATAAGTATAAGAAACAATTGAATATTATATATATATATATATATATATATATATATATATATCAATTTATATTAATTATTTTATATATTTATAGTATTTCATTTTTAAGTCTATAATTTTAATTAATTTTCAATATTTCTCAAGATTATTTAAATTTTTACTTAAGTATTGTTGGGTGAAAATCTCTAAGTGACTAAAAAAATTCTATTATTATTTTTCAAGAATGGTGCAAATATATGTCTATTTATATTTTTGAAACCTATTTTGATTGGATGGAAGAGGACAAATTAAAAAGTCCAAGATAATAATACATGTTATGGGTAAAAATAATATAGAAGATGTGTTTGTTTTTTTTTTAAACAAACATCCAAGTGCATTTTTTTTATTATCTTGACTTTTATGTGTCTATATATTACTTAAAATTAATATGATATTATTTAAAAACGATAAGATTAAATCTGACAAGAACACTCTTTTTTATTGGATCCATTTCCCTTCATTGATTAAGAAACAACAACCTTTTCCATTATTAAAATTAAAAATGATGCCATGTGGAAAAAATAATGATATACAAGGAGACAAATTATCAATAATAATGAGGATATTGTATTTTTTAGATAATACTAAATTAATTAAAGGGTAAGGGGTTGTGGCCAAAATGAGTCTTTTTGGGAACTTTGGGCCCTAAAATTCTATCTAATTCATGTTATTTTATTAATATTTTTATATTACTCTATCATTTTTAATGGAAACAAGGAAAATGAACCAGTCCAATTAGCTTTTTAGAAATTACTTGTTTGATAAATTTTAGTTCATTTATTATCTTAAGGATCAAAATACTTCAATTAAAAATTTCCAATGCATTGAGTATTTAGATAATTTATAAATAACTTGTGATTATTTCGTTTTAGCATAATACCAAATTTTAAACAATAAGCTAAATATATTTATAAACTATTTTTAAGATCTTGAACTTTTTAAATTTATAGTTTTAACACATATCCACATATCTCCTAAAATGAGAGTGCGGATCCAAGAATATTTAAAAATATATAAAATTCTTTTAGATAAAAACTAATTTGTAAAATTAGTTTAGGCCTTGAAATTTGCATTATATTAGCCTATAATGAAAAGTAATATGAAAATCAAATTGTGATAAAAAAAACAATAGTTCAAAGAAAAAAAGAACAAAGTGTCCTACTTTAATTTTATTAATTTTGCTTTTACTTAGGTTAATGGTTGATGAAGCGTATGTGTGTTTTATGACCTACCGATCGTTAAAACTTTCCAAAACTTTAAATTATTCCCTCGATCAAGGGTAGCTTTGAATCAATATTTTTTCATGTCATTTGGTGCACGACGACTCATACTCTTCATTTGTGTCGATACGAGAATAATGAAATAAGTTTGATAATATTCGTGGAAGTTATTGAGAAGTTCATGGGATTAGGGTATTGTGGTAGGATATTCAGATTATCACTCAGACATCCACGATTCGATCCTCAGTTATGATATATTTATAGAAATTCTTCTTCCAAATAAAGGGAGCAACCAAAGAATGTTGTTTCTGGTTGGCCGCCGCGTGCATTTCTTGATTTATCCTGATGACCGATGAAAAATTTTCATAGGACCGAACTGATCACCACATACATAATTAATAAGACTATATATATATATATATATATAAATATAAATATAAATATATGATCTTGCAAACATCACATCTTCTTTCATTTTTTTCCCTTAGAAGCAAAGACTCATTCAATTCAATGTTTTTCTTGCACTGATTTAATCTCTTTTAAATTTCACATTTACTGATTTATACAAAATAGTATATTTTTGTTAATCATCTTTGGAATTTTATATGATAGGGACTGAAAAAGTTAGGCTTCGGCCTGCAAGCCCAGCCCAGTACGTTATAATAAACAATAGGTTACAAGGGAACTCAATATAACGGCGTTGTACCCGTTGTCAACTGCTAGAAACCGTGATAATGGATGATAACGTCTGTTACGTTTCATATGTTTTTCAAAAGAAATTCCCTTTCCCTCCATTTGTTGCTTCGAGAGGTTATTAGGGTTTTTTTTCCTCGGTGGTTACCGGCGGCGGCTGCGGCGACGACGGAGAAGAGATCACGATCTGATCCAACCATGACGGGCGAAGAGATGATCCTGCGAACTCCAACTCGGCGGATCACCAGATCATCCGCCGTTACACCCTCAAAGACATCGCCCAGCGCCTCGAAACCACTGCCGCCGCCATCGGTTCCTTGTCCGGCCGTCGAACCGTTCTCGTCCGACGATAGGGATCCCCTCTCTTTGGACGAACTGATTTCACTTCTCCCCGGCCGAAACCCTCAAATCCATGAGCTCCTGCGCTTGATCGGCCCCTCGAACTCCCCCATGCTCCCAGCCCTCCTTTACGGTGGGCCTTCGACAGGTAAGACCGCTACGGTCCTCCGAGTGTTCCAGCACTTGCGCCGGCGTTTCGTGTATGCGAGTTGCAGATCCTGCTACTGCCCTCGGATTCTGTTCGAGACGGTGTTGGACCAGTTGCTGTGCCATAAGAGGTGTAGGGAGGATGGTTACTCGAGCGCCAAGCGCTGTGACAAGCCCCCGAATTTCGTGGATCTGCTCAGAGACGCATTGATTCAGGCAACAAGTGCTCATACCGGAGCAAAGATGAAATCTTGCTCCAGTGGTGAAAATGGTGAGATGATTTATTTGATATTTGACAATGTGGAGCTCATCAGATCGTGGGACAAGGGCTCTCTGATTCTCCAGATATTATTCAGAATCCCTGACTTTTTGAAAGTTCGAAATGTTGGTCTGATTTATATTAGTCGTGCTTTGCCTGATGCTTATTACTCGATGGTTGGATCGTTGGAGCCATTATATATCTACTTCCCGGATTATAGCCTGGATGATATCCATAATATTCTCATGAGAAACCAAGTCAATCCAAAGCTATATTCTTGTTTCCTGAGGTAAGTTACTCATTCACAATTAGGAGTTTTTTTTTGTTCAACTTTTTTTCATTCAACATGTATTAATTTCAATATCAATTCTCTGTGAACAGTGTAGTCTTGAAGCCATTTTCTAGGATTACTAGGCGAATTGATGAACTAGCAATCGCGTTCAAGCCATTGTTTAAGAAATATTGTGAAGCATTAACTGATCCGAGATTGATTCCCGATGAGGCCACCAAGAGAAGATTGTTTGATTACCTGCAGCCGCACTTGACTGTTTCAATGAATGAGATATTCAACGTTCCCTCGTGGTCATCTAGTGAAATTGACAAAGAAAGAAGTATTAATCAGAGAGGAAAATTAAGGAACCTATCTGGAGAGGTGGCCTTTGGTGAATTGGATATTCATATGTCACTCTCTGCTAAATACCTCTTTATTTCTGCTTTTCTTGCTTCAAGGAATCCCGCTACCCTGGATGGAGCATTGTTTGACTCCACTGGAGGTTCCGACAACCGTAAACGAAAGAGAAAGTAAGTGTATAATTTGTCTTGGTATTAGGCATCATGTCTTTCTCAACTAGCTTCTCTAAATCTTGCTACTAAGTTTGTTAGGACCTTTACTATTCTTTGTGGATCTCTAGGAGCCTCCAGACATCCATCGATAAACAAGACAATTTGGCTGCAGAAATCCTCATAAAGGGACCTGGAACATTCCCATTAGAGAGATTGTTAGTCATATTTCAGTGCATCACTTCAACGGTGGAATATGAAGCAGAGGAAGTTCAGCTTGAAAATGGAGAACCGACAGAAGGTTCACATGCTGATCTGATGTCCGATGTTCTATTACAGTTGTCTACTCTCTGCAACGCTAGTTTCATATGCAAAAGCAATAGTTGTCCTTTAGAAGGTTCAACACGGTACCGATCTATGATCGATGAAGATATGGCTTTCAAGGTAGTGAACCTATACTAATAAGCCTTTAGCTATTCATTAATTTCCATTTTTATGGATATAATTGGTTTCCATGAACAGATTGTACATGTGCTTAATTTTTCTAAGTGCTTTGTAGGTCGCAAGGAGAGTAAACTTTCCCTTGTCAAAGTACATCTATAGAAGATAACATTTATATTTAATATTTATGTGTTACTTCTTGGATGAGAAGTTGTGGAACCTTATTGAATCCAGATGCAGAGTTAAGGTTAATGAAGCTTAGTAAACATTGCTACTCTGATGTTTTGAAGGTCAGCATATAATGCCTTTGGAATCAACTGCAGTGGAAAGCCAAAAAAACATGTTTAGACAAGTTCGTCGGATAAATGAATGGAATAAAACATACTTAGAATGCCGGCATATTATGTGTTTGAAATGAGTCATGGAGTTGACGGTTGAAGGTCTTGATCGTTTTTTCATCATCTTTGTCAAACCATGTTTACCCTCGCCTATGTAATGCTATATGAATATCAATGCGTTGATCAGCTTCTATGCCTACTAAGTAATTGCACCATTCTTCAGCTGTGATGTTTTTATCTCTTTGATTGCCAACGTGGCATTAACTTGATCAGCCCAAATTGTTTTTAAGTTCTCAAGTGTGCTTTAGATTCTCTTGTAGATATTCTGCACTTTGTATCATCTTTCTATTAAAGCAAGTAATATTCATCTCGAATGTTTGGAAGCTATAGGATGTGATTCAAAGAAACAAAATTGTGAACCGTTTCTTTTCCCATTTATTCATGCTCTTTGATGTTTCTTATTGGGAACCATTTCTATCTGAGAGGAGTAAGCTTATGATGTGTTTATTTGAAGGGATGTTTTAAAAAGTAAGTGAAAGACATTAAGTGAAGAAAGTGAATTGTATTGTTTTATCGTGTTCCATCTTATTTGTCGATTGCAACAGACGAAGAGACATTCTCATTTAGTTGCGTTTGTAAGATGCATAAATTCCATTTTTGTTTAAGTTTTGTTTGAGCCGAAGTAAAATTAGAAGTGAATGAAATTTACAAGACATTATTCCTTCTATATAATATGAAAAATTGATAATGTTATCTATTTAGTGTTGGAAATTTAATGTAAATGAGAAATTAAATTTTGATCGTTGGATTAAGATTGATAAATCTTGTTCATTCAACTTGAAAGATTTAAGTGCCCTTTGGATGACTAAATCTTATTCATTGATTTCTAAAGGGTGACATCTAATGAAGAGGTAGTGTGTCTCTTAGGAAAGAATGTAATCTACATCATCATATTCAAAAAGGATGAATGAGATCTAATTGAACCAAGAGGTTCTTATACTCCTTCATTTAGTATAAATAAAATTCCTCACATACTCATTTCAATCACTCAATTCCTTCCAAGCATAGTAAGCATTGCATTCCATACTTGCATTGGAGAGTTCGAGAGCTTTTTTGGTTCGGAGGTCTTGCGATTTGTAGTGTTGTTATCGCGAGATAAAGTCGTTGTAACTTAGGAGACGATTGTCGTATTCCGTGAGCACCATGTGTAGGGAAAATTCATCTTAAAGAGATAAAGTCTAACTCTAGCCTTGACTTCTCTAAAACGGTGGTATATCGTCATTCTGCCCGTGCTCAGATTACACCACTACAAGATCCTAAGAATTTTAAGATGTTTTTTTTTGTTCAATCTTAATGGATTCATCATCGATGGCTCCTGTTCCATCGGCACATGACGAGAAGCCAGAGAAGTATACAACTACGAATTTCAAGAGGTGATGGCAAAGGATGCTGTTTTATCTAACCACATTGAACCTTACGAGGTTTTTCGTGAATATACTCCTCTATATCTCAAGACGAGATTGATAAAGGAAAGAGGGCATCATATGGGGACATAGTGACTTATGTCGAAACTATATCCTCAATGTCTTGGATAATATGTTATACAATGTGTATATTTCAATGACAACTGCAAAGGAGTTATGAGAATCTCTCGAAAGGAAGTACAAAACAAAAAGATGCTGGATTGAAAAAATTCATTGTCGACAAATTCTTAGACTTCAAGATGATTGATTCTAAAACTATGACAACTCAAGTCCAAGAGTTGCAGTTAATCCTACATAATTTGCATGCCAAGGGAATGACAATGAATGAGTCCTTTCAAGTTGTTGCAATAATTGAGAAACTTCCACCTTCGTAGAGAGAATTCAAAAATTATCTAAAGCACAAGCGAAAGGAGATGAGACTTGAGAATCTGATTATAAGACTGTGAATTGAAGAAGACAATCGCAAGCAATTATAATCAATAAAAATGCCTATATTTGCAAAGGCAAATCTGTTGGAACCAAACACTGACAGGAAAAGAAAGTATCCCGGCAAAGGACAGAGCCAAGGGAGGGCCACGAAGTTCCAAGGAACATGCTGCAACTGTGGAAAACCGAATTACAAGGCCAAAGATTGCTGATGTCCAAAGAAAGTCACTTAAGTGCACATGACTTAAGATAAGTCAGTGCCAATAGATATGTCAGAATTAGACCTGACTGTCATTATATTTGAAGCCAACTTGGTGGATAATCCAAGGTAGTGGTGGGTCGATACTGGTGCTACACGGTACATTTGCTCTGACAAGATTCAATTATCAATTATACCCCTATTAATGGGGAGAAGACTAATTATGAGCAATTCTGTAACTTTCAACATTGTTGGTCTTGACAAGGTAGTACTAAATATGACATCAGGTAAAGAAGTGACACTAATTGATGTGCTTCATGTTCTCGACATTTGGAAGAATTTAGTATCAAGGTTGACTCTTGTCAAAGTTGGATTTATGCTAGTGTTTGAATCAAATAAATATGTATTGACAAAAAGTGGTCAATTCATATATAAAGGATTTATGAAGAACGGTCTATTTAAAATGAATGTAGTGGTTGTACACTGTGAATTCAATGGCAATAAAATTATAAATTTTGCTTTTTTGGTCAAGTATTCCAATTTATGACATATTAGATTTGGACATGTAAATTATAACACTTTGCGATGACTTATGAATTTAAATTTATTGTCAACATTTAATGTTAATCCAATACAAAAATATGAAATATGTGTTGAAGCTAAAATAACAAAGTTGTCTTTCCATTCAGTGGAAAGAAGCACCCCTCTAGAATTAATTCACAGTGACATATGTGACTTAAAATTTGTACAAACTAAAGGAGGAAAAAAGTACTTTGTTACTTTCATTGATGTTACTTTTTTCAGTTCGCAGGTCTTGCGATTTGCAGTGCTACCATCGCAAGATAAATTCGTTATATTTTGGGAGACGATTGCCGTGTTCTGTGAGCACCATGTGCAGGACAAATTCATCTTAAAGAGATAGAGTCTAACTCTAGCCTCGACTTAGCCAAAACAATAGTATACCGTCATTCTACCTGCACTCAGATTGCACCACTACAAGATCCTAACACTTGGCATTTGTTTTTTAAATACAAAATTTTCTCTTTTTTTCTTCATTCTCTTCAAAACTGCTTGCTATGCTCACCGTGCCTCCTCACCCGTCGGCCACTCGCCCCGCCGCTAGTCGCCTGCCCACCACCAGCGGCCTCCGACCGCTTGGACCCACCCCAACTATACCCGGGGGAAGGTGAATCCTTGGGGGATCGTGACATGGATTCTGGTTGCGATCTGACTCAATCGCCATTGGATTCCAACCGCGATCTGACGTGATCACAGTCAAAATCTAGCACAGTCACGGTCGAAATCCAGTCGCTGCTAGACACCAGTCGATTCGCGGCCGGATTGCAACCAAAATCCTGCTGAAATTTGACCATGATCCGACCGCCACGCTAGCAACTGCTATTGCGGCCAGATTTTGGCCGAATTGTGGTTGGAATTCTAATTGTGACCCAACTGAAATCCCAACGAGGTAGCCACGGTGACAGACGGTCAGCTAGTGGCCAATGGCGAGGTGAGGCATGATTGACACATGGGCGAGCCGTTTCGACGAGGAGAGTAGAATGAGGGATAAAACACAAGAGAAAAAGTATTTAATTTGTTTTTAAACAAATGACATGGTAAAAGTCCATGAGGACAGTCCATAACAATCCATAGAAAATAGTCCGTAACGTCACAATTATATATATATATATATATATATATATATATATATATATATATATATATATATATATATATACACTGAGTTTGAGTAAATTTAAGCATTTTGTTTATAAACAATATATATTTTATTATACACTAATGTCGATAAATTGATGATAAATAATTATTATTTTTTTTCATTTTCAATTTGTTGGAAAACAAAAAAAATTCAAGTACCAGACACAAATTGCTATTATTTTATTTGTTATTTTTTGCTTAGGAAAGGAACGAACCAGCCAAGATAAAGCATGGTTGGGTAGCGAACAAAAGCCATAAACCAAAGTGAACGTTGGTTTGCAAGGAAAAGAATTATAGAGCATACTATACTGCATTGCACATGTATAAAAAAGGCATATGCTTAACATGGCTATGGCAGTGGAACCCATATTATGGGGGTTCCACCGATAGAGATGGAGGATAACACCCTTTGTTCCGCGTAAAAATTGGCCGTGTTCAGTTCAGATTGCGATCGCCCCTCCATGCTTGAATTCTTGAATCCGCCACGGGCCGCCACCTCCATCACACTAGTGCCAATCAAGAGCACAAACTAACACTAGCAAACCCCAAAAGCAAACAAAAAAATCACACAGAAAAGAGACGAATATGACATCTCAGAACATGAGATGCAGGTCTAAGCTTATATCGTTAATAAACGGCCTGCGACCCTCTTTTATTATGGAACTCTTCAGGAGAAACAATACAACTAGCCAGGAAGATGAATTTACAATGCAATAGGGAGATCTGGAAAATAGTGAATAAAATCACAGTGCAAAAGCCTGTGGTGGTCTTTGAGACCTCGCAAAACCCTCTACCAACTATTTCTACAGGCATCTCTTTCACACTTTTTTATTTTATGGATTCATATTAGCAGGAATGGTCATTTTGATAGAATGAAAAAAAAATGAAAAAAATTCAATCCTACTTCCGAGTTCTTCATTCCATATCTAACACCCAAAAAGGAGCATTTCAGCTTAAAAAAATGTCTCGTATCCCAAACATGGTGAACAAATCATGTGTACTTTTAAAAATTGAAATTAATAATTTCTTTCTCATACCTTTCACCCAAACCTTTCCATTTTCATTAAACATAATAGTGAAAATAATTACTTCATCTTCTCATTCTATTACTTTGTGACCTAATTCTACTCAATAAAGATTCCATTCTCGTGTGCTAACTGTCAAATATACCCTGAAAATTACAGTGTTCAGTATCATTCAAGACACTACACTGCATCAATAAGCCTTATCCGACCACTTTCACCAGACAATTTCAATGCCTGAACTGAACTTCCAAAATTTTCAGCTTGAGAAGTATTAGAAACAATAGTTTAGCACCAAGGAAAACGAAGACAATGGCCATCGAACCGTGTGTGTTCCAACAATGCGGATCTATATATTTTTTATAGAATTCTATGTTTGGTTAAAATAAATCAATCTGAAACATCGATTCCTTGGAATTGTGATGCCTTAATTATAAAATGTATGTTAGTCACGTCTGATAGACCATGTGAGCTTGACAAGTAAGAAATATTATCATTGTGAAAATTATTACATGTCTATTACTTGTAAGATACCTACAAACCAAACATAGGAATTCAAATGAAGCATTTATTCTATTCCATAAACAAAACTAAAGAATATGTATTCATATTCTATTTCTTGTCAATTCCACTCTCTAGGAATAGTTATTCCATTTTTATCAATTCCATTCCATAAACCAAACACACTATAATAGATTAAACTCTTCTAATAGAATCTATTGGTCGCATTTGGACATGTCTGTACCATCACAACTAATTTACTTGCATTTTCCGATCTATTGAAGCTACATCTAATTGCTCCACTATCCATTTTATAATTTTTATCTCTATTATACACAGAAGAGAAAAGAGATGAGAGCTTAAAATTCTTCCTACGGGAAGTGAATGAGTTCTCTAGCTATCCAACACCTTCTATATCTTATTGGTCGCGACTTAGACTTCTCAGTGAGTTTTTACTTTATTGCCTTTGTAAGGCAAACTTGCTGGCCAAGTGAGCCTCTACAAATAACTTCACCATCAAAGACCTTCAACAATGAGAACTATAGGTTCTGATTTGTGATTATATATTGAGAAAAAAAAGGAAATGATCAAACTAGAACTAAGAAATTCATCTACCACGATATCCATTCATTGCTTGAATGATTAAGTACACAAGCACACAGGATACCTCTTCTATTTAATACCCAAAATGGGATAACTAATACTAAACAAATAAATATAAAGCATATTATTAACATGTCTTAGCTCGGATAACCATCCCCTATAAATCAATTGCACTTTCCATCCTTTTCACTTAGGATAGTTCATGTCTAATCATCCTAAACAATAGGACTCAACCTGCCTAAGAAAACCTATCTATGATGAACAAAAGAAAATGAGAAAGATGTTTGGAACTGAAAGATTGATGATGTGAAACAAGTAAATTTTACAATTTGAACATGTAATTGCTATTGTATCAAGTCTAGAGCACTGAAGTAGATGACTTTTCAATTTTACCATAGAGACAAAATAGAGAGTCCATGAGGAAATTTGATAAGTGAATCAATCAGTGAAAATCCAAGTTTTGATGAATGCATTTGGAACACATACTAGGATAATTGAGCCAAAACTTAATACCCTTCACATAATGACAAATTAAGAAGATCATGAACACCAACCCAACCAAACAATTTAAAAGAAAGAAAAATACTGGTAAATAGAAACCAAAGCAATCAAAACCAAGGAAAATAAAATAAACATCAACAAGCAGGGTAAAGAGGGCCAAGGTCTTCTCACAGGCATGCCTAGCTATTGGGGTCGACGGAAGAGGCAAAGGCCCTTGCCTCGCGGATTCTATCACCCTTTGGCTGATCTCCCGAGACTCGAGAGTCGACGTGGAGGACCTCGATTACGTCGTCATCAGCACCGGTGCCAGCAGCGGTCGCAGAGCTGGCGACGGAAAAGGCTTCCTCCTCTATGGCGCCGGCCGAGTCAGTGGCCTCTTCCTCTGAGAGGAGACAGTAGCTCTTGGAGAGGACGGATTGGTGGTCAGCGTCTCCACCAGGCGGTGGATCACCGCGTCCCGCGTCCGCTGCGTGGGTGGCCAGATCTTGAGGGAGAGCGAGGGGACCACGCCGATGCCGGTGTCTCCAGCCCCTCCGATTCGGATAACGTCTCTTCGGCAGCGGCGGATTCGGCCATGGACGGCGAGGGGAGAATGATCGGACCGGGATCGGCGAGTAGAGCGAGTTAACCACACGCAGCGCCACACTTTAAAGTTTTTTTTACCTGTTTTATTTTATATTACAATTTTTAAACAAAATAAATATAACGCGGACTATAATTTAGATAAACATGTATAAAAGAAGAATACTAAACTAAAATAAAGCATTTCGGGTACAGGTGTGGGGAAGTGATGGTGAAAGGTCGGCAAAGCTACTGGTTGCTGAAGACGGAGCCGGCGGAGTGGTCCTGGGAAGACCAGCGCTCCAACGGCGGCGTCTCCACCTGGGACGGCGTCCGGAACCGCCAGGCCCTCAACCACATGAAGTCCATGCGCCTTGGCGACCGCTGCTTCTTCTACCACTCCGGCGGAGGCGCCTCCGCCCGCCGCATCGTCGGCGTCGTCGAGGTCGTCAAGCAGTGGTACCTCTCTTCAGTCCCCGACTCCTTCAGAGGCGGCAGAGGAGGAGACGCGGCAGGGGCGGTGGACGTCCGGTCGCTGGGTGAGATGAGGCGCCCCGTCGAACTCCGACAGATCAAGGCGGAAGCCGACGCCATGAAGGGTTTCGCGCTACTGAAACAGCCGCGGCTGTCCGTGGTACCCGTGCCCGAGGGGATCTGGGAACGTATTTGCGAGATGGGCGGCGGATACGGAGAGACGACGGAGGAGGAGGAGGCGGAGACGGCGACTCCACCACCACCGTCGTCTCCACCGGCTAACAAATGAATTAAGACAGATCGGTTTCAGGAAGTCTGGAAACCCTAGGTTTGCCATTCTCTTCCCATTCTATTAATCATTCTGGAAACCCTGCATAGGTAGTGTTAGTAAGATTACGAACAACATGATTAGTTGGATACCCCCATCGAGCCACTACTCCATCAAGATGATGATGCGTATCCTCTGGATCTTCAAGTGTCTACAATGCCACTTCCTGTTACAATGCTAACATTAACCTTGAGCCACTAATTGAAACTGGAGTCTTATTAAATATCTAGATTCCTGAAAAATTTGTATTCCAGTTCCGTGTTTTCTCTTGTGTAGTCCATTGTAACATAATAAGCCACTAACTTGTCTAATGTTTTATTGAAGTTTTGGTACGAGAAGATGAAAGAAGCAGCAGTGGAGTAGGCCAACTACTTAACCTCATCAAGCGATGGATTGCATATGTATATATCCTTTTGTTTGGGATGGGGATATGCATATCCTTTCTTTTGTTTTGGGATCGGGAAATGTCTCATACGGTTATGTTGCTTCTTTCTTTTTGATCTTAAGGATACTGAATTCTTATTCTCGGTCAATCGAGTGCTGAAGTTTGGATCTTTGCTTGCCACTCAAGGCTTGATAGTGCATTTTTAAATTTCTATGCCTGTTAAGCTCAATAAATTATAAGTAAAATGCTAATGACTTTTTTATGAGCCCGACAGTGGATCTTAATTCTTTTTTCTCTTTCTTAGTGAATTTGCGATTTTTTTTAGAAGAATTCCGTTAGAAAATGATTTGGAAAGAGAACAAGAAGGATAAATGACTTCGCAAACAAATGATTAAGAGAATATGCAAAGTGCCTCATGATCTATGCTTAGTTCCACATGATCAACACTTAGAGTAGTTTAATTTCCTTTAGTTACATAGAAATACATGCGAAGAATCTTACAGATACTTCATATATTAATGCAAATTCCTCTCAGAATAGTTCTACCACGGGCTCTTCTTCCACGCTTTTTATTTTAAAAAATGCCTAAAAATATTGCTTACCTGTAGCCCCATTCAGCCTTTCCTGTAAACAAAGAAATCTCCTATAGCATCCCTTACACCAATGGATCACCATCTTGCGGTGCAGCTCCTGCGATTTGTGAGTCGTGCGTTAAAACTTCCATCAGCTCTAGACGACACTCAAGGCCTCTCACATAGTAACCCAAAAGCATACACCTTCAACAATGACGACAAGTATAAGTGGTGGGCTGATAAACACTGCAAAAGCAAGAGTAGAAGCTATCATTTCAAATTTGTCATGGCACGTACCAGAACAATAGGCGTGCAAGATGGTCGCGAGGAACCTTTATCAGGGGCTGCAAGCGTGTGAAAGTGTTCTCCACAAGTTCTTCATAGTCATCTTTACCAATGTCAAGGGTTCCGCATGATGGATTTTGTGAAAGGGTGGGCTTTGACTGTATCATGGGAGATAAAGCAGCGAGGAGGCCATGCACAGCTGAATGAAAAATTTCTTCGGTCCCGGGACAAGTTGGTTCTGAAAGTTCAGCGACCTGATTGAGAATTACAACATGGTAAAGGAAACGTTCAACATAAGTAATTCAAATTAGGCTTTTCCCACTCTTTCATGGAAGACTACAGGATAAAAAACTGATTCAGTGACTCACCTTCTCGGGTTGCAATGATCGCAGATAATCCAACAACTCATTTTTTTGCTCGCCTACACATTGCATCTGTAGCTCAGAATATTTCTTTTCCAACTCATGTAGATCCTGCCATTTAAGAAGGCAATAACAAACAATAAATATATATCAATTAAAATACGTGCGGTAATTTCCGAAAGGGCGCACTTCAAGTTTGGTTTTACCCAAAAGGCACAACCCAAATTTCAGAATTCCCAAAAAGCACACCTGATTCTAATTTTACGCCTCTAACAACTATTGACTTTTCCTTTTCTCTTTCCTTCCATTTAATCTCTTCTCTCTACTCTCTTCTAATTTGTCGTTGCATGTAATATTTTTCCTCACTTCTCTTTCGTCTAAAATTAATTATTTAAACTTTAATTGACACTCTAAATTTGTTTATTTTTATTTTTAAAATGGCAAGCACTTGCTCTGATGGTCCTCTTTTGCTTTGTGGGAGAAGGATGCTAGTGGCGTGGTGAGTGAAACATTTTGTATTTCAATTGACTTATGCAGAATCTATATTACAATTTGTTTGATGGTATGTACTGGTATGAAAATAATAATTAGTTGATATTTTTCCAAAGTACAGAAACTTTGGTGTGACCCTTTTCTACCATTCTCACATATTTCACCCACAACCAACACTATAGTGTGTCTATGATTAGAACCAATACCGTGGTGTTGGTTTCTGAAGACCAGCACCATTGTAGTGTTGATTTTTGAAAATCAACATCAACATCTGTTCTAGTTAGCACGCGACCAAAATTTTGCCTACATATTTTCTACACACTAATCTCTCCTATCTCTTGTAAGTTTTCGAAAATCTAAGTCCCTTGAGCCCATCAATGGGGTTTGATCAAAATCCATTGATGGACTTAGAGAGCTCCAATCGAGCTCATTCCAACTCATGTAGATTTTTGTAGTGCCCACCTAAATATGTCCTCCATTATCATTGTAAAGGATTCCTAACATTGCTCAAAAGGTTTAGAAAGTTTCAGACTTTATGTCAATTGACACGGGCTTATAATTTCATATAAGAGACTCAGGAGTAAGATTTCTTATCATATTTCCCTTCTACATACTTCACACTTTCATCTCATTATAAAATTTCAAAAATCCAAATCCCCTAGATCCTTCGTTCTCTTGAAAATAAATAAATTTAGAGAATAATATAATTTAAAAGAAAAAAGAAGAGAGAAAAAAATGATGAACCAAGTAACACTGAACTTAGGATGACCGACCCAATCCCATGGAAGTTTTCCACCGTCTGCCACTATAAATTGAGAAGCGTTTGCGGCAAGTGGCCCAAAAACCCAGCATTTCGTGGGTGCACGACTCATTTGGAGGAAAAATCCCTGTAAATGCGCCCATACTTGGGATCGAACTACGAATGTTTAGGCGACAACTTGATGTCCTTACATTACACCGTAGTCGTGGGCAAAGAGAAGAGAGAAGATATTGTATGCAAAGGAGAGAGGAAAGAGAAGAGAATAAATATTGCATACAAATGAGAGAGAAGAGAGAAGAGAGAAGAGAGACATTGTTGCAGCAAAAGGCGAAGCCCTCGCCCCCAGGGCCCCCACCGACCGGACCCACGACCATCGTGAGGGAGGTAAATCGCAGCACCCGAGCTAGTATGGGACGGACCGGGTGGGATACAGGGATAGGGGATTTATTCCCCCGCTGCCACTGAGTTTCGACCCGGCGGCCTCATTGCAGCAACTCCCGCCCCATACCGTCTCGGATGACCCACGGGGTCGAGAAGAGAGACATTGTTGCATACAAAGGAGAGAGAGAGAGAGAGAGAAAAGAGAAGAGAAAAAGTCAATAGTTATTGGAGAAGTAAAATTGGCATCAAGTGCCCCTTTTTGACATTTTCAAACTTTAAATGCGCCCTTTGGAAAATTGCTTATGGATAAATATATGATCCTCTGCTCAAGAACTTTGAAATATTTACTTGTATTTGCAATACCTTCTTTGCAGAATGTAGGTGAGATTGGAGGTAGCCAATATATTCTTGAACTTGAGGTGTCAACTGTCTTAGATCATTGACACAGGTGTTTTCACTCAATACCTTGCTGATCTTTTCTTGGTCTCGGAAAATACCTTTTCTTCCAAGAGAGTTAGATATTGTAGGAGGCAAATCAACTGACATTTCAAGGCTATCATCATCTTCCATAGTTTGCTTTTTCTCTTTTTTGGTATATTCTTCATGGATATCTAGATTTCTTTCAAGGCATAACCTATGCTCAGCATTGTGCAAAGCATACCTGCAAAACAGAGATAAAATCTCAGTCAAGCTCCAAAGGCAACTAATGAAGATGGTGTGGATGGAAATGTGTGATATCATGGGTTAGTCCAAACCAACTATTTGATCATCTTGAGACTATAAATAACTGACGGATGAGAAGATCCAAAGGAGAACAGTTGTATAGTGAATAAACAACCTGGAAAATAATCTAACCTCTAGAATTGGACAACAAATTGCACAAAAACAGAAACTAGAAACTAGGAAGGAAGTTATGTACACTAGTTACAATGAATTGGTACTCCTCAGGGAAAGGAGTATGGGTGAGGTTAATGCAAGTAAATACCACCTTAAGTATGTGTAATCCTTTTTTTTTATTTAGGTGTCCAACCTTTGCTCAACTGTAGATGGTTTTACTTCTTAGTTCACCTACTGAGTAAATCGAGTACAATTTATGCACACTCAAAAACCAACCTCTAAAATATTAGTTCCATTTGGGATTCAAATTATGGTGCTTTAATTGTTCCTCTTAAGTATTTTACCAATGCACCAGACCCATATCGGATGTGTAAGCCCTTTTGCTTGAACTTAAGGAGGACACTTTGCACTCTTTATGGATAAGAATCCCAGACTCTTCGTCTCCTTAGTTCCCCAACCGTATGGACTAGAGGGAGGGTGCTCATAGCTTTAAGTTGGGTACAAATTTGGTAAATGCAGAAGTCATAACTCATGTTTCAGTAAAATTGTAATGTCACAACATGAGCCACACATAAGCTATAGGAATGCAAATGAATATAATGTTTATGAACAATGGCTCAATAAGAGCTTATTTTTATTTATTTAATATATAAAATAAACATTAAACAAATAAGCTTAGACATCGGTGAACTTAGCCATTAATTCATGAACAATAACAACAACCAAGTTTTATCCCACCACATGGGATCGACTATAATTCTGAACAAATAATTTATAAATAAAATTGCTTTAAAAATTACCTAAGTTTTGATTATAATCTTATTTCTTTAATTTTTAGTTCAAACATTAAACAAATATAATATACATGAATATTTATAATACTATTGCACCTATTTTTAATCTTATAAATTTCATAGTTTCAAATTATGGATAAATGTGTTTAAGATAACTGATAATATGTTTCATTTATTGATGAATGATATAACAAAATTATAAGGTCAACTATGTCGCTAATTAGCTTCTATAAAAGTACTTGAGCTCGAGAGTAACAGGTTTTTAGTGAATAAGCTTGAACAAATGCAATAAGATAAATAAACAAGTTTGAACATCATCAAGTTGTTTGACATAGCTTGTTTACAATCCTAGTACACTGAAAAGAGCTAAAGTATCAAACTTATCATTGTTTAAGCTTTCGAGGATTTAGGAACACTATTACAAAAATAGTTACCTTTTGTTGATCACGTGATTTTGACAATCAAAATAACCTAAGAACTAAGGAGAAGTAATTAATTTTGTGAGATGTAATACAAATTTGCTTAGTAATGATAAGTAAAGTTAGATAGGTATCTATACTTCCCAACAGAATGCAAGTTTATTCTTGATATAAAACACCTTCGCATAGAGAGATTTTGTAATGGAATCAACTACCTATTTCGAATTCAGTTTGTCACAAACAAATATAGAGAAGTTTAAGTGCAACACATCTTATGCCATAATTCACAAGCGTACCCTGTCTTCATTGAGGAAATCAATAACTTGAAGATAGGTTCCCAGTAGGCTTCTACAAGGACAAGAAACTGGTCGGATGGAAGTAACCCTAGCACGCCCGAAATAGTCCTCTTGATTGCATTGATTGTATTATCTGGAACATCTTTTTGAATAAGGTTCAATTCTAAAGGTTCTATCTCTTGCACCAAATTTAACAGAATGCCATTCTGAAATCCAAAAATTAGTAGTTCTAAAAAAATCAGTTACTCAGAAGCTTTGGCATGTAACACTTAGTTGATCCATGAAACAACTCTAAGACAAACATAAAAACTACAAATTAAATTTCTTTATCATGTAAGACAATAACAATATGTCGTACAATTTTAATCTTAAATATATATATATATATATATATATATATACATTCAATTAAGATGCTAGGAACTATTTTCATGAATGAATCAATTTTACAATGGATCAGGAGTGAGAGATAAGCAAACGGATGAAAATATTTTTTGATCCTTTAACAAATAGATTCATAAGGTAGATATTTGAAGAGATAAATTTAAGTAGCCATCTTATAAAAGAGCAAACCGGTACATGAAACTCCCGCTAACGTAGGGTCCCGGGAAAGGGTCGGACCACATTGGGTCTATTGTACGCAGCTGCATTGCAAGAGTCTGTTTTCATGACTCGAATCTGTAACCTCAAGGTCATATGAAAACAATTTTACTGTCACGCCAAAGCTCCCCTCAGAAGTTCATCTTTCATATCTATTCATCTTTTCAATTTAGTATCTCAGACAGAGGAAACAAGGCCTTAAAAATGGAAGGGGAAAAAACTACCTAAATGATAAAGAGGAGATTTGAATAGGCATATGAAGTAAGAGGCACGTGATGCTTTCCATCCTAAGATTGATTTGCACAAGAAATTTTTTTCATCCCAAAAGCATCTATTAATCTCTCCCTCTTGTATATATCTCTTGCAAATCTCTATACCCTATCACACATTCTGTCCTCATTCACCAACATAGAGTTGGTGTCTTTTACATCAGACGAATGCGACGTAGAGCAACACAAACAAATGACAACAGATCTACTTCGCTCCGCGAGTTTAGAAATTTATCGACCTCCTAATTTAACGGAGAATAGTAGAAACGATTACGCCGAGATGAAGAAAAAGGCAGGAAAGAAAATCTAACCTTGGTCGAGTACTTGAGTGGTCTTCTCTCGGATTCAAAACCATCGAAGGGGTTACCGGAGGTGGGCGTGGATCGGGCCAGGAGGCGAGATTTGGGCGACGACGGACGAGGGAACGGGAACTCGAGCAAACGCCGAGGATTGCAGACCGTCGCCTTTGGAAGAATCGATGTCGTCGGGAAAAGGAAAGATCGGGGGAGAAACGCGGTGGCTATCGCCATGGTCCAGCTTCCACTACCGCCACCACTGCGTTAACGTCTTCGTCTTGAGGACGTGGTTGATTTTTAAAAAACTCTAAATGACATTTTACAAGAGATATTTTGATATTTTTAAAAGGGCAAAAATTAAAAGGGGCCGAAATATCTTTTTTTCTAAAAATTCAAATGAGCGTTTCTCTATAAGAAAAAAACACCCCTTATCTCAAAAATGCCTTTGGATTAAGTATTATTTAATAAGCTACCGGCTAATTTTTACGATGGGTAGAAATTAGTTCGTAGTAGTTATACGTTATAAAAATTATATGCTAATTTTTAATCCTAATTAAATTATATTCATTTAAAATATAATAAATGTTACGAAATCTTCATTATTTGATTTATTTGTTGAAATATTATTTTAATCAGAATATCATTCAAGAAATCAAAATTAAAATAATATAAAATCATCATTATAGAAGCTAAATGCTATCTTCTATACTCCTAAGGCTACAGGGCACTAAATTGTTATCCCAATATCAACTACGGTATATTTATAGAGATATTTTCTTCAAATGAGACGCACAAGAACATGATGTTGAACTTCTGAGCTGTCATGAATACTTTCTAGTTTACCCTAATGATTGATAAAATTTTTTTATAAGATTAAATCAATTATCCTAAATTTAATATTACTTAGTTCAACATTTTTAAAGACTAGCTTCTACGATTATATTTCTACCATATATTTGCTACATGTTAGTAACCTAATTTTTCCATAGTTAAATAATCAGATAATATATTATAAAAATTAATTACTAGTTTTTATACATTGAATGATCAAATAATAAAAACGTATTTTAGATAAATTATTTTAAAAAGGGGCGCTCCTGACTTTAATAAAAAAAAAAATGGAGCGCTACTAAAACGTAAATGATGGATGCCCTGATTTTTACCCATTTTAAAACTCTAAAGGACAAATTTTTTCAAATGACGTAAAACTCCCAGAAATGAACATTTCTTATCCGATGTTCACAATTTTCATTTTTATAAACCTTTATCACATCATCTAGCTAATTTAAGTTAATATTCTTTGGAGTTAATATTAACATGCCACTTAACGATTCATCATGCAAATTAATGAAATGTTGAACTAACTTGTAAGCAAATATGAAGTTTGTTTAGAAAGAAGGCAAACTCCCTAATACAAACCTTTCTTGGTTTAGAAAGAACGGTTCTTCATTAAGCTAATTTTTTAATATTAATCCACAGCGACTCAATGTGATTAACGAAAAGTGAAGTAAACACGTTGAACTATATTGTGAAATTAGAAATTGATGGAGTCAAATGTAAAATGTGCTCATTTGCGTGAGATTACATACTACTCACCACGAAGCTTTGCTTAGTTGTGTAGCATTGTTTTTTTTTTCTTTTTGAAAATTTAACTAATTTCTTAGAATGTTAATCTTGACAGAAAATGAAATGAGGAAGAAATTAAAATAGCTTAATCTAATGCATGGGATAATAAATCTTAAATAACAAAATAAGATTTATGAACAATAAAACAAATTGAGAGAATAAGAATCCTTGTAGAAGTTAACTTATCCTTCCAAATCAATAGAAAAAACAAAAACTTTCATGTTCTTCGTCACCTCACAAAGCCTATTTCAGCTACTTCACAACTGCAGCGTCAAGCATGGCACAAAGTGATTACTCTGAGTCACCGGATGGTTGACAAACCGGAAGGTAATACGTATCGAGCTGCCAGTATTTGCGTCTCACACCCTCCCATACTTCCTCAGCCAAGCAATCTTTAACAGGCAAGGGAATGAACTGTGTTGAATAGCCTAAATTTCCAAGTTCTAATGCCACTAACTGACAGTAAACCACATGGAAGAATGCATTATCGCCACAGAGACCATTGAAGTAGGAATAGATACCATCAGGTTTCAATAGCTTAGGAAGATGCTGGTGAAACTGCCTCAAGTCCTCGTAGTATTCTCCATAAGTATCGAAAAATATTCCTGCAGAGTGAGCATGGTGGATCAAAATCTTCAAACAGAGAATAATAGGTTAATTAGCAACGACAAAGGATTGCAGATATTGTAATAGCAAGTATACAACAAAGAAACAAATGAAGTCAAATCAGTTCAACAGAAATCAATTAGCCGATGTCTTGGCATAATCAGATTCTATCGCAATTCTAGATTTTTAAAACCAAAGCTCCAATCAAACATTAAATATCTGACAATTGTTTTCAAGAATCTTCCTTTTTATTACCTTAGCAGTTCCTAGTTCCTAAAGTTTTCCTGCCATTGACTACTCTCATACAATTGCTATGAAATATCAAGACTAATGTCAAGAAAAGATATAATGGTAGACCTATAATATGCTCACATCTTAACCAATTTTTGGGAAAGGCTTCCAACTTTCCAAGGGAAAAAAGTTCTATTTAAGAATTTAATATAACAAAAAGAAATTGTGGTACAGGTTGAAAGAAACAAAAAATCATTAATGAGAGCTCAAGAAATTTATATATATAACAACCAGTTGCCAAGGAATTATCTTTTATCACTGCAACCTATATTATGACAAATTTCCTAAGGTGTCAATCTGAAAAAAGGGGAGAGAAAGAGACAACAATAAAAAATTTCAGTAGATGGTTCAATCTTCTGTCGGCGCCATTGAATATGTTGTTTAATTTATGTTAACAAAAATAATATACAATGGTAGGGTAAAATGTAGTCTCTCCATCTGACCTTTCAGAAATGAGTAGGCATAAAAGCCAACAATGCGAACATTGCTCCCACTAATGAAATAATTTTATCTTGAATTGGGACCTTTAGGCTCAACTTTATCATAGTTTTGCCAAGGGGAGTAACTCCCTAATTCTCCTTGAATAGGTAAAAATAGGCAGAATTTCTGATTTTTTTTTTCACGGATCATTAGAGCCAATAACAAGCAGTCTATGGCTGATCGATATTAGACACCATCATTTAGCTATTTCAATTCTTTTTCTAATCACAGGTCATATATGTACAGAATTAATTGGAACATTGGTCTATAACTGATCGATGTTTCACACTATTTAACTATTGCAACTCTTTTCCTAATTGCAGGTCATATATATAGAGAGAGAACTAGTTGGGACATTCCTCATGGCCTTAATAAAAATCAAAGAAGCTGAAAATCTAGAAACAATTTCTAATGAAAATGAAGATTTTTATCTGCTCCTCCTAAGAAGACTCACATCCATGAGGACATTGAGAAAAAAAAATGGAGATAACAGCCTTAACTTCTGTATTTTACGACATTAAACAGGGAGGAGATATTGTCTGATAGTGGATTGAACAAGAGGAATGGAGAAGTTTGCTCAAGAAATGTACTATTTCTACACTTAGAGGATCCCTACAGAATATAAATAGCAATTATTCCAATTGCATGCTCCTACGGAACAAATCACCTTGCAAGGGAACAAGATGGCATCCAAGCAACGCCTTGCTGTCTATCTGTTGAGATTGGTGTATACAGAAGGAATGAACATATAGGCTTTGTTTACACTAGTACCAAAATATGAGCTTTACCATCTCAATGCAGGTTAGTTTAAATTTTAGAATCAATGTTCTGGGCAAGTTTTCTGCAAAAGAAATCAAGATAGCTCTTATCAGATGATTTCAAAACATACTTCAACATTCCTCTCAGTGAGCACGAAATTGGTAATGGTGTTCTTCAGTTCTATTAATCCACACATCAATATGTAACACAACGAAATCAGTTATTATTGCTCTTTACTTTTGAATTAAACAAGGATTATGAAACTAGAAAACAAAGCAAAATTGCCTTCTTCTTTTGGCTAAACAATGCAGAATTGATCAAGAAGAAAAACAAGTTACTTACCATCATAAGATTCAAGCTGAGGAAGAACATCCTGCCATCGGCCAAAAACAATCTTGACATTCTCCTTCTCTCCCCATCCACATCGCAGCATCCTCTCATAAACATCCGGATGCGCCTCCACGATAGTGTGTTCCACGGGCCCGTACCTCTGAATCGCTTCATCGACGAGCCCCATTCCGAAGCCCACATTGAGCACTCTCCCTCCGCCGCCACCGCCGCAGACGGCCCTCGCGTGCGCTTCCATCAGCGGCCTCTCCCAGTCCATCATCACCGCCTTGCTCTCCGAATCCATCACCTTGTCCTCGCTAAAGGACACCCTCTCCTCCAGGTAGCTCGATCCATCCCCCTCGCCTTTGCGCTCCGCGCGGGCGACGCTCCCCAGGACGAGCTCCGCCTGTATGCCGGCGTTGAGGAGAACGTCGAAGGCCTCCTGGTGTCCGTGCTCCATGGCGAGGTCGCCGGCTGAGAGCTTGGAAGGGGAGAGCGCGTTCCACGGGGCGCCTGCGGAGAGAAGGATGCTGGAGGCGGCCGCGTGATCATGCAGGGCGGCGTGCATTAGGGGGGTCATCCCGGAAGCGTCGAAGTAAGTGGGGTCTGCTCCGGAGGATAGAAGAGTGGCGATCCGGGTACAGTCGCCGGCGGCGGCCGCTTCGCAGAGCTGGTCGTCCGCCGACTTCTCCATGTCCGGGGTGCGGCAATGTGGACCACGTGGTTGAGCGACTTCCGATGGACTCAGAAAATTAGGGCGTCAATAAGCATATTGGCCCGCCCCAACATGAGCCCACAATATTTCTTTAATTTTTCATGAAATTTTGCAATGACATTTGAAATTACACACTGCAAATCTTAGCACTTAATTTCCATAAAATTTACAGTAAAGTACTACGGTTTAAAGTTTGTTGACAGATAGCCCTTATTATAATATTATTTATTAATTTAGTTAATATTATTTAAATTTCATTAAAATTACTTTAATTTTATTAAAAATAGCTTCAGTTATTAATGATCATAATTTTTCAGTGCATAACAACTATAGTAATAAGTATTATAATAATGCTAAAATAAAAATATTTCAGGATGAAAATATATTAGGTTATCATTTTAATATTTTTAATTGAGGTGTCTTTTTGACAGTAAAAAAAAACTCTTTTAGTTTTTTTTTCTTCTAAAAGTTTTCTTAATTAGTTTTAGCATAACTTTGATAAAAAAAAATATTAAATTATTTCATGAAATAAATATTGATAAATTTCAAATTCTTTCCCTAATGAATTTAGGATAATTTAGATATAAACTATCAGGGACCTCAATTTGAGAATTTTTTTAACGTAGAGGTGCAAAATCAAAGCTTAACTCAAGTTCAGAGTTGATTAAAGTTGACTGAGCTCGAGTCGAGTTCGAGTAGGCTCATTTAATATTCGAGCCTATCTTGAACCTATTTAATGTTGGCTCGATGACAACCTGACAAATTTAATATTTTAATATTTAAAATAATTATTATTTTAAAAATAAATAATAAATTAGAGAGGTGTAGAGGATTTACTTGTGGTCAAAGGTTTGAACAGCTTGCACAACCTTTTTTATTTAAATTCAAATTTTCGAACTTAGCACAAGCGCAAATTCATAAACTCACTCGAGCCTCTTTAATACCTTTTTTTATTTAAATTCAATTTTTCGAGCTTAGCTCGAGCTCAAATTCATAAACTCACTCGATCCTCTTTAATTTTCTCAAGCTCGAGCTAACCCGAGCTCGGCTCGGTTCATTTGCACCACTAGTTTAACATTAACATGGGTAGTGATTTTGTTTGAAAATTGGAGAGATGACATGTTGGATATAGTAACTTGGTTGTTGACTGAGAGACAACTTTTTACTCTTAGAAGAGGGGTTTCCTTTCGATCCTGCGCACACTCAGACGAGCAAACTATCACTGTCCAAAAACTAGGAGGGAGCCCCTGATGAGGGCCCTCCGATGTTCAAGTCAGTACAATTCCGGCCGGGTGAATGAAGAACAGTAAAGAAAGTGTGCGCAAGAGTAAGACTCAGATGTTCAGAGAACATACTTTGTTAACGGAGAGGACCTCTCTTCTATATCACCTCTCATAACCTCCATAATTATGAGGTGGCTAATGTTGTCATAGGTTGTTGGGTAATGGAAAGTGTTCCACCAAGGCGATATGCAATAATTGTCTGAATAATCTTCCATTTACCCATATGTATATCTCTTTTGTCATTTATAACTTATGTCATTGCTAAGGTCATTGAAGGAATATATTGTTATAAGTGGTCGGCTAATGAGAGAGATAATAATCCTTGAAGAAGGTTTCAGTAGAATATTCTTTGACATGTGGTTGTTATTCTGACTGATTGTTAGGATTATTTGCCCATGTTATTAGCTGAGTATATCCCGGTCGGCCTATAAGACCAGCCGTCTTTATGTTTATTCTTGCATTAAGCTGCTTTGTTATGTATTGATGCTCTAAATCCATTCGGAAAATAATACGATGCATTGGGCATATTGGAAATTCGTTCAAGAAACCATATGATAGACTGTACGTGTCGAAAATCCGTTCGGGAATCAATATGAAGCTAAGTGCCTTAAACCTGACCAGCCTTTTATCTGGTTGGGCATGCATAGAGAGATTTATGAGGCTAAGTGCCTTAAGCCCGATCGACCTTTTATCTGACCAGGCATGTGTAGAGAGATTTATGAGCATTGGGGATATGACCCTTATTCTGACCACACATATGGCTAGTCGGCTGTGAGGTGGGTCGGATATTTCAATCGATCTGTAGGGTCGACCATCTTTAAACTCGGTCAATTATTGAATGACTGGATATGCTATCTTTTCAGTTGAGTAATGCACCAAACCCTTTATTTTCGACTGACTTAAGGGTCGGTCGACTCTCTCTTGCCTAGCTAGTAATCCGGTCGGACTGGATCTAAGAGCCTTAGTGCTGGGCGAACAACGAAGCCAGGTGGGGAATGCTCTCTTCCCTTAACTTTGACTGTCACATCACCTTGACCTTGACCGTCACATCATCTTCGGGTTCCACTCATTACAACCCATATAACTAGCCTCTCTTCAAATCTAGTCAAAGGAAGTATAGTCGACTAATTGGATCCAAGTTTAATTCACATTCGCTCACCCCTTTTGCTAAGGTCATATGGAAATTCATATTTTCATCTATACCTCGAGTACTAGTAATATTTTTTCAAAAATTGTCTGTCAGTGGCTGACTATTCAGAAGAGAGTACCAAGAACGCGTGGAGAGGTGTTTTCGAAGCGGAATGATTTGATTGTCACTTCCATCATAAATGACTATTTATGGGTTGATGCCACGTGGCACCACTTCTTATTTTTTGAAACAGCTTCTGGCGCATGCCTCTTCGTACAACGATCCTCTGAGCATATATCGTTATGATCAAACAACTCCAATTAAGTTCCTAAACGACACATACTCTCCGCACTTTACCTTTTGTCTTCCCCGAGGGGGGGGGGGTGAATAGCTCGTCGCGTTCGCTCGGTGCTTGGCGTTGCTTGTTTCTTCAAAGATACGCAGCGGAAAATACAGCAACAATCACACAACGCTAACACGGTTGGTTTACTTGGTATCCACCTCACAAGAGGTGACTAATCAAAGGATCCACACCAACACACACACCCTCCACTAAATAAAACTCTCCTTTATGGTAACTACCAAGGGCGGAGAAGCCCTACAATACTCAATACAAGAAGAGAGGGAAAGGATACAAGAAATACAAGCTTACAAGCTTACAATGAGTATAAACCCTAACCCTAGCTTCTCTTCTTGGCTTTGATCCGCCTCTTGACTTGGAAAACTTCCAAGATCCTTCAAGAACTGGCGATCTGAGCTTTGTGAGTGCTGTGGAGGAGCTGGCGAGAAATCTGGAGTGAATCGGAGAAGAGATGCTGCAGCCAACGCACGCCTGCAGCTCAAATACGACGCAACGGTCGGATCCCGATCGATTCGAATATTCCCAATCGATCGGGGAGGCTTTGGATCGATCCACGGATCGATCCAGGCCTCGCTCGAAAGCGCTGGATCGATCCACGGATCGATCCGGCGCTTATCGCGCGAAGCGTCCCAATCGATCAGCGATCGATTGGAACATCTGGATCAATCCACGGATCGATCCGAGGCTCTCTGTCGCTAGGAAGCTCGGATCGATCCGCGATCGATCCGGCTCTGAATCGATCCACGATCGATCCAACACTTGGTTTTGCCCAAAACCAAGTTTCAAGCCTCTCGAACCAACATCCGGTCAACCTTGACTGTTGGTACATTATGCCTAGCATCGGTCACTCCTTTGACCGCTAGGACTTCCCACCAGTGTCCGGTCAATCCCTTTGACCCACTTAGATTTTTCTATTCATGCCAAGTATCGGTCATCCTTGACCTACTTGGACTTCCATCAGATGTCCGGTCAATCCCTTGACCTATCTGTATTTCCTCGTGTCAAGTATCCGGTCAATCCTTTGACCTACTTGGACTTCCCAACACCGATGTCCGATCATCCTTGATCCATCTGGATTTTCCTGCGGCTTCACTCACGGGACTTTCACCTAGCTTCACTCACTAGGGTTTTCCATCGCCTAGCTTCACTCACTAGGGCTTTCACGGCTTCACTCACGGGACTTTCACCTAGCTTCACTCACTAGGGTTTTCCTTGCCTGGCTTCACTCACTTTCACAGCTTCACTCACGGGACTTTCACCTAGCTTCACTCACTAGGGTTTTCCTTCACCTGGCTTCACTCCACTTCCTGTCAAGTATCCGGTCAACCTTGACCTGCTTGACTCTTCTTCAATCAATTTCTTATTGTCAAACATCTAAACTCAAACCAAGACTCTGCTTGGTCACCCAGGTCAACCTTGACCTGAGGGATATTGCACCAACAATCTCCCCCTTTTTGATGTTTGACAATACCACAATAACACTTACAATACCACATGTAAGTTAGGCTAATCCTATAGCCTCAATCTTCATGCCACTAGGTAATGAACATATAAATTAAGCTCTTCATTCTCCCCCTACGAGGGCACACTCCCTCTAGGTAATGAAAGCCTAACTTACACCCATTCATAGGTCCTTTCATTCTCCCCCTATTGACACACATCAACCCATCTTTGGGCACACATCAACCCATGCCCCAATTTTGGGTACACATCAACAAATCCATTTGTTGACGACTCTCCCCCTGAAGAGTTACTCATCATTGTTCACAACATCACTCGTTGTGATCAACACGATAATGAAGGTCCCATACCCTTCATTTATCCTTAACTTCTCCCTCAATGTAGACAAATACCCAACCTTGAGCATTATCTAACCACTTGAGTTCCCACTTGAAATAATGAGGATATCCACTCCCCATTTCAAGTTCAAAAGCTCATACATGAGTATTTTCTTTAAAGAAGGTTAACCACCTTCCAAGGTTCATGAAAAGTAATTTTTTCATGTCTCTAAAGAGTCCCTCCCCCTAAAGACATGGTGGTGACTTCTGTCATTGCACCAACAATGACTTGGAATCCCTAAACCTTTAGGAAACCCAAATTTAGAAGTTTTGAGGTTCAAATACTCAAAATTTGAAACAAACCTCAACCTAAACTTCAATGAAGCCTTCCTTAACCAATCCATCCTTGTTTTCACATGAAAACACCCTTTGTATGTATACAAATGTATTTTAGGGGTTTGGAATGGTTACCTAGACTCAAAGAGGTTCAAAGATGCTGAAATCAAGCATTCCCAGCCAAAATCAGCAACTTGGATCGATTGGAGTTGGGTTCCAATCGATTGAACCTTTCTGAATCGATCCACTGATCGATTCAGACTACCTGGATCGATCGGCTGATCGATCCAGCGAGCTTCTGCTCGCGGGAGACTTGCCTTCTGAATCGATCCACGGATCGATTCGGGCACTCCAATCGATCCATGGATCGATCGGAGCTCTGATAGTTGCTGATATTCCACTTAAGTCAAATTCAACAACAACTAGCACATTATACAAAACTTCAAAAATCATGAAATTTCGTGTAGACATTATTTAGGGCATACTTAATCATGGAAAAATAGCTTTCTATGAAAATACATCATATTTTCAAAGATTGACACAAACTTGAAAACTTACAAAAACTTTAGTGTTTTTCTTCAAGTTTGTGTCTAACTATTCAATGGTGATTACTATCAAAAGATAGCCTTCACCAAGGTTTTCCAAAAACATTTTAAAAACATTTTCAAAACCAATATCCCATTATGTTCCTTGGGCATAATGCACATGACTTGTACATTAGCTTTCCCAATGATGGGAAAACACATAACTATGTGTTTTGATGAACCTAAAAACTCAAAAGAATGCACTAAATCAACATCTTGAGCTTTGTTCATCATCCTAACATCTCACTTATATCTAATGTGCACTAATCACATACAAGTCACCTTATAGTCTTTGTGAGATGTAGATTTTGGTTTTTGCCCTAATCTAGGGATCATGCATATCTATCTAGGCATTTTAGAAATATTAGACATCCACCTAGGATGTCACTTGTCAATAATTGTTGTTAAATGTCATTCGTCCTTAATTACAAGGAATTAAACTTAATGCATGATTATGTTATGGCATACATCAAAAGAAAATAATTTTCAAAAGAAAATATCCTATTACTACATGATGTATGAATGTCATGACATGGTATTTTTGGATTTTTCATAATAAAACATGAATGCAAAACTAGACATGATGTCATGGCATATGATGGGCAAACAATCATGGCAAGATTTAGCATAAATAAAATATACCTAGATTAACTATCTAAGTATCCTTAAAGTCTTAGCTAAACTTACAACTTAAACCTAGATTGCCCTAAAGTGCTACAAGAGAATGCCAAAGCCTAAATTGGCATTTCTAATTTCCTTGATTTAATGTATGCCAATTGAAAATAAACATGTCCTCAAATGTTGGCATATTCCATTTTTCCTCAAGAGTGATTACATAAATCAAGGCCCGGATTGCCTTAAATTTCCAAGAGAATATCAAAATCCCAACTTGGTATTTCTCAAAGTTTTCCCAATTTGTGCCATTTTAGATTAAAATCAATTCTTCCACCATTAGACACATTTTACTCTTTCAAGGAGTAAACAAAGATCCACTTCATTTTCAAAGGTTAACAAAAACCTTGAAAATGCTCATTGTGTGTCAATTTCCTCAAAGTCAGGTTAACTACCCTTCTAATCGGAGTTGACACTCTCTAACCCATCTATGGGGTAGAGAAGATGCTCTTAGGAACCCAACACCTATTGGTGCTCCTTGGATGCTCTAGGTACTCACTAGGGATAACTTCCCTAGATACCTTCCTAGTGACCTTGTTGGGCTTCTTAGAAGCCTTGGTCACATTTTCTAGGTCAACTCTAGGGATAACCTCCCTTGTGACCTTGTTTGTGACTTTCTTAGACTTCTTAGAAGTCTTAGTCACATTTATTGCAAAAATACTCTTAGGGATGACTTCCCTAGTATTTTTGGCTTGACCATTAGACCTAGGGTTTGTTCCATAACTATATGGAACTCTATGGTAAGAGGGCACATCCTTCTTAGCCTTTGGTTTGTATCCCAAACCTCTATGGCCATTGGATGACTTTTGTACCCCTAAACCTAGGTTATGCTCATTTTGCCCTAATAGGATATTTTCCATCCTTTTTAGGGTCTTTTCCATTTTATCAAGTCTTGACCTCAAGACTTGATTTTCCATCACTAAGTCCTTAGTTTTTGGTTTTCCATTAAGTTCATGAGCATTTTTGTGCCTAGGCTTGTAGATACAATCCTTAGAGTTCTTGCCTAGACTTTTACTTACATTCCTAGCCTTAGATGTAGTAGTTTTAGCATGAAAAGCTATATGTTTTTCTTTAACGCTATCATGCTTTCTATTTTCATGGTAAATAGCATTAAAATGATATAAGTTAGAACTATCATGCTTTTTACCATAATGTAAAGGGGTAGGCTCAATCAATGTTACCTTCTTCTTTACCTTAGAGGCTTCCCCTTGACTAGAGCTTCCTTGAGCCTTGACCACCTTCTTCCCCTTGGGGCATTGACTTCGGTAATGCCCCTTTTGATTGCAAGAGAAGCATATAATATGCTCCTTGCTCTTCTTTGTGTTGGGGATGATCTCCTTGGGCTTCGCCTTGCCCTTTTGTGCCACTTGGCCCTTCTTCTTGGCCAATTTAGGGCACTTGCTCTTGTAGTGCCCATGTTCCCTACACTCAAAGCATATAATATGATTTTTATTTTTAATTGAAATATTTATACCTTTGTTTGTAGGGGTGACATCTTTTCCTTTGGATCTGGAGGTAGAAGCTTCCTCTTGATCCGATCTTGATTCTCCTCCATTTGATTTTTCTTGACTCGTGGAGGTAGAAGCTTCTTCAATCTCTTCATCTCTTGACCCGGATGTAGAAGCTTCTCCTTCTTCTTGATCCGGCGTCACCAAGGATTGCTCCCCCTCAATCCTAGAGGTGGAGGCTTCATCATCTTGAATATGAAACAAGGAGTATGCTCCCTCCTTGTTCCCTTCGTTGCATTCCCTTGAGGATGAAGCTTCTTGGATTTCTTCTTCTTCGGAGGTTGAGCATCTCTCAACCTCGGAGCCCTCCTCTTGGTCTTGCTCCAAAGAGTCACCCTCTCTGGATACTTCTTGCTCTTGTACAGTGGAGGGGATCTCTTCATGAAGCTTGGCCAATTTGCTCCATAATTCCTTTGCATCTTCAAATTCTCCAATTTTGCAAAGGATGGTGCTTGGCAATAAATTTACCAAAAGCTTGGTCACTTTATCATTTGCCTCGCACCTTTGGACTTGCTCTTGGCTCCACTTGCTCCTCTTGAGAACTTTGCCCTTTGAATTTCTTGGAGCCTCGAAGCCTTCCATTAGAGCAAACCATTGCTCTATCTCCATCATAAGAAAATTTTCAATTCTTGATTTCCAAGAATCAAAACTCGTGGAAGTGTATGGTGGAGCCACCCTTGTGTCAAATCCAAGTCCATCTTGGAATTGCATCTTGAAGTTGAGCTTTTTGATATCTTTGACTTTGACAATTTTTGCTTCAACTTCTTCACCCTCTAGCTTTTCTTGTTATGCTTGACCCTTCCGGCGATGATTCCGGTGAAGAGCGGCCTCGCTCTGATACCACTTGTTAGGACCAAAAGTAGCTAGAGGGGGGGGGGGGTGAATAGCTCGTCGCGTTCGCTCGGTGCTTGGTGTTGCTTGTTTCTTCAAAGATACGCAGCGGAAAATACAGAAACAATCACACAACGCTAACACGGTTGGTTTACTTGGTATCCACCTCACAAGAGGTGACTAATCCAAGGATCCACACCAACACACACACCCTCCACTAAATAAAACTCTCCTTTATGGTAACTACCAAGGGCGGAGAAGCCCTACAATACTCAATACAAGAAGAGAGGGAAAGGATACAAGAAATACAAGCTTACAATGAGTATAAACACTAACCCTAGCTTCTCTTCTTGGCTTTGATCCGCCTCTTGACTTGGAAAACTTCCAAGATCCTTCAAGAACGGGCGATCTTGTGAGTGTTGTGGAGGAGCTGGCGAAATGGAGTGAATCGGAGAAGAGATCCGAAGGAAATGAGCGCTGCGGCTTATCGAGCGCCAGCGGTCGGATCCGATCGATTCGAATGTTCCCAATCGATTGGGAGGCTTTGGATCGATCCACGGATCGATCGAGCTCTCGTGCTATAAGCGCTGGATCGATCCACGGATCGATCCGGCGCTTATGCAGCGGCGTCCCAATCGATCCAGCGATCGATTGGAACATCTGATCGATCCACGGATCGATCCGACCATTTCAATCGATCAGATCCACTGATCGATCCAACACTTGGTTTTGCCCAAAACCAAGTTCCAAGCCTCTCAAACCAACATCCGGTCAACCTTGACCTGTTGGTACATTATGCCTAGCATCTGGTCACTCCTTTGACCTGCTAGGACTTCCCACCAAGTGTCTGGTCAATCCCTTTGACCCACTTAGACTTTTCTATTCATGCCAAGTATCTGGTCACTCCCTTGACCTACTTGGACTTCCATCAGATGTCTGGTCAATCCCTTTGACCTATCTGTATTTCCTCGTGCCAAGTATCCAGTCAATCCTTTGACCTACTTGGACTTCCCAACACCAGATGTCCGATCATCCTTGATCCATCTGGATTTTCCCTTGCCTGGCTTCACTCACCAGGACTTTCACCTAGCTTCACTCACTAGGGTTTTCCATCTGCCTAGCTTCACTCACTAGGGCTTTCACCTGGCTTCACTCACCAGGACTTTCACCTAGCTTCACTCACTAGGGTTTTCCTTCTGCCTGGCTTCACTCACCAGGACTTTCACCTGGCTTCACTCACCAGGACTTTCACCTAGCTTCACTCACTAGGGTTTTCCTTCTGCCTGGCTTCACTCACCAGGACTTCCCTGTCAAGTATCCGGTCAACCTTGACCTACTTGACTCTTCTTCAATCAATTTCTTATTGTCAAACATCTAAACTCAAACCAAGACTCAGCTTGGTCACCCAGGTCAACCTTGACCTGAGGGATGTTGCACCAACACTCTCCAGTGACCTTTCTTCTGCAAAATTCTTCTCTTTTGTGCTCTAAGTAATCCAATAAGTTGTTTGTTCTTTGTTCGCTTTGCCTTCTCTCATGGCTCAAGAATCCTTTGTCCCTTGGTATACCCTTACCTACTCAGACTTTGATGATTCTGATAGACCTTACATCCGCTCTAGGTATGAAATTCCTAAGAGTTATTGCATTGTCATTCCTTCCCCAGACTCTCGTCTTCATCATCCTCACACTAACCACATCACTTACTTTAAGGACCAGTTAGCAGCTGGTCTATGTTTTCTTATCCCTCCGTTTATGTCCGAGGTGAGTCGGTATTTTAATATCCCTTTACAATAATTTACCCCAAATATCTTTTGTGGTATGTGTGGTATGTTCATGCTATTTTGCCTATATGACATTCCTCCTACACCTCACAATCTCTATATGTTTTCTTACAACAAGAAATCAAAGCCCAAGGTTTTTCTTTTCTAGTCTTGCCCAAAGGCGGTCTTCTTCGAGGACATGTCGTCCTCGAACAAAGGCTGAAAATCTCAATTTTATTTTTCATGGAGATGCCTGGACCCGCTACCTAGTCAAGCAAATGGTAGTCTTCCTTTCCTCCTCTTTCTAACCTTGGAATGTTTAAGTAGGATCCAACCTTTATTTCCTATTCCACTAAACTAAGCGGCCAACGTTTTAAAATTCACAAGTGTCGCGTGGAGGCCTTCTGTATTTGTTTAGCTTGAGCCCCATTAGAAAGAAGCTTTCCTGTTCTTTCAGTAAATTTTGATAACTTGGTCATTACATTATCACTAATTAAGGTATTTTTTATTTTATATAGTGAACGTCATCTTTGAAGCCTTGGCTAATGAGGAGAGTAACTTAGAAGAAGAGGAGTTCCTTGCTCATGAGCGAGAACTATTAACTGAGCGGGTTGCCCAATAGACCATCCCTTCCAATGGGGCCTCTAGTAGCCGGCCAGTTGAATCCAACACGACCGCTACTTCTGGGGAGTTATCCCTTGATCCACTCTCGGTGTCTAAGGGTTCCCTTTTGGAGGCGGATGCCACCCCACAAAATAGATGCAAAAGGTGCAAGCTTGTCCACACCTAAGTCCCTGAAGGACGAACGACTTCCATTGAAGTGCCGCCTTGTGTTTATCTCCCGCCCGAGAAGATCCCCTCCGGAAAGAGCAAGAGCAATCTTTTGGGTGGACCTTGTTTGCCCTTCCTTTTTCCAGTTCAACACTGGCCGCCACCCAATCACAGGAGGGTATTTCTCCTTTGGGTAGTTCTCCGACGCCTGCCCCTCACGTGGCTCCCCGTGGGAGGACCTTTCCAATCTTCACTTCTACTATGCCGAGAGGCCTTACCAATTTTTGACCACCTTCGATTTACCTTCCACTCAGGTTGTAATTTCTCCACTGATCGCCCCTTCACCTACTAGCCAAATACTACTGAGGGGTCATTTAACATATGCCTAGGAGGATGCAGGAAACTAGCTTAGCGAGCTTACTCTTGTGGAGCTGGCTGATGAATACTCATATGAACTTATCAAGGTAATATAATTTTATTTATTGTTTCTCATTTTAGATGTTTCTAACACTATTTGTCTTCTAGCATTGGGCGATCAGGATGAGTCTTGCACAAAAATTGTCAACCCTAGCTCAGGAGAATGAATCATTGAGGCAATGCGTCTCTAAGGCTGCTACCATACCTAGAGACTTGGCTTTAAGAAGCTCAAAAAGTTGGCAAAACTCGAGCTCGAGAACGTGGCCAAATTAAAGATCGCTCAGAGACTTCTAAAGCTCAACTTAAATTGGATACAACTCTTTGGGTGAAAATGGAAGTGAAGTTGGATGGTAAAACTGTAGAGGTTAAACACCTTTCCGCTCAACTAAAGGAGATAAAAGTTACATATGACACCAAGCTAGCCACCAAAGAGTCTGAGTTAGCGGCTCAAAATATTGAGTGGGATTCCCTATACTCAGACTTAGTGATTTCACATACCACATTATCTGCCAAAGAATCTAAGCCGATGGGTCTCTCGGCAGACTTAACAGCTGCCCCGGGCAGAGTTGGCAGCCTACCAAGTGGGGGAGGACGAGAGATTTGAAACAAGGAAGAAAGCCCTCCTTCAATTATGCAACTTCAACGCCCCCATCGCCAGCTCTATCAATAAGTCCTTATTCTTGGAGCTGATGGTGCATTGGAACAACTAAAGGAGGGAGGATATTTGGCCTCTGAGCCCCCTGCTCGCTTTCTTGACCATAAGAAATTACTTCAGAATTATTCGCCCGACTTGTTTTTGAATTTACTATGATTTGCTTTGTCTTCCCTTTTCTTTTTAGTTAATGAACTAGAACTCAATGTTTCTACTTGTCATATGTATAGTGAAGTTTCTATTGAATTTATCTTCTATCCTCACTCTAATGTTTGGTTGTCTAATAATTGTTGCTTTTTTTGAGTGTGTATAATAAATTAAGATAACATAAATCTATCCGGGCCAAAGTCCTGACTAGCTATAGTGAAGTGAGGATTATTCAGGGAAAAGGTAATAACTTTTAGACACCATTCGCTCGAACTTTAAGGTTAGATGAACTATAACGAATGATGTCTATTTAGTTTAGTGTGACAATATTAAAATTGTCTGGCTTAAGGTCGGACGAACTATAATGAATGATGTCTATTTAGTTTAGCGTGATAATATTAAAAATCGTCTGGGACTCAATCTATTCAAGATTATTTTCGTTCGGGGTTAAACTCATCCGAACTTTAGGGTCGGACGAACTATGACAGATAATACTTATTCAGTTAAAGGCAACAATATTTAGGACCATTCGGGATTAGATCTGTTCGGTATTGAGTTTAGAGTGGCAATATTAAAAATCATCTGGGACTCAATCTATTTAAGATTATTTCCGCTCGGGGTTAAACTCGTCCGAACTTTAGGACCAGGTGAACTGTGATAGATAATGCTTATTCAATTAAGGGCAACAATATTTGGGGTCGGTCGGGATTGGATCCATTCGGTGTTAACTCCGTTCGGGATTAAGATTAGTCCAAAATGAATTCAGCCAGCCTTTCAATTATTGTCTCACTCACTGTTCTTTTGGGCAAGTCTTTAAAAACTCACTGGAGATTAGGATTGATCAGACTTCTTTAGGAATTGCATAAAAAATAAGGCTTACCTCGATAAAGTTGCCGATGTTTTAGGCTAAGTACCTGTCACATCAATTACCAATGCGAGTTGGTAACATGTGTCTATTCATATTATTATTAGGATACACTTTTCCACATACTCATCATTTCATTTTACCATCCTACGGTCCAAAATTTAGCCTGCTTCTTTACTGTTATGATCCAACGGCTCTGCTAAAAAAGGCTCAAAAGGTAAGGCTTTCATAAGAAATTTTCGAGAACTTTAGCGCATTCACTTCTTCTCCTTCTTCATTGTTCCCACACTCTTTGTTCTCATCATCTTCTTTCTAAAGATGGTGTTGGATAACACGTGATACACACTATGTTCCTCAAATCTTCAAGCTGTGGATGTCGACGACCTCCATTTCAACTACGGGCTTTCCACCTATGTAGTCATACCCAACGGCCAAGATCACCCCCACCTTCCTCCCAACGAAAGTATCACTGTTTTTAAGGAGCAGGTTGTAGCGGGGCTTTTCTTCCCTATCCACCCTTTTTTTTTTGGCGCTGTTAGCCAATACTTTCGTATTCCACTTAATCAACTTATTTCAAATGTCACTCGCATCTTAAGTGGTGCCACTGTTATTTTCTGTTGGGACCCATTGGCCGGCTAGAAGGGGGTTGAATAGCCCTGCACAATTAAAAAAAAAATGAACCCTTCTTGGACTTAAAAGAACATTTGCATAAAATAAAATAAAGAAATAAACTAAAAGACGAGACTCACAGATTTTACTTAGTTACAACTGGGAGGTTGTTAATCCAAGGAAATAAATCACACTAAGAATCTCCTTCAGACGGAGAAGCCTCTTACAGCAACAAAGCACAAAAAGATGAAGCTAAACTAACAAAGTGAAGCGCACAAGTGTTGGAACTCAAATTGCTTGTCGTTATTAAGCTTTTGGACCAAGGCTGTATTTAGCCTTGGTCAGGGCGCCTGGAAGGGTTCCAGGCGCCTAGAGTGGGATAAATTTTTATCCCCAACGCAACGGTCAATATCCATGTCGATGATGATTAAAGTTGGGTTCTGGGCGCCCGGAGTTAGGGCACTCGGACCCTCAAAGTCAACCCCGTTGAACTTTTCAATCCGGGCCCTCTGCTCCGGTGTTGCTCGCCTTGGGCCGGATCTTACGCTCCGGCTCCGCTCTCTTAGGTGATTTCAGCCAACCGAAATAAGGCTCACCCGAACCCAATTTCGGTCTTCTCCTCGAGCAGGCTTCCGCTCTGGCTTCTCATCCCTCGAACGTCATGCACGTTCTTCTAATCCACCAGTGTACTCTTCCACAGTCATTCTGTCCCTCGGATGCACCGAGTCCGTTGGCTCCCTTCTCGTGCCATCCTTCTCGCTAGCTACGTCTTCTGCTCGACTTCCTGTGCTCCTAAACTCCTGCACACTTAGACACATGGATCTAAATCAATAGGACATAACTTAACTTGTTTAATCACATCAAAACAACCTTAGGGTTCCAACACTTTCTGTCTACTTGGCATCCCTTTGTCTCCTTGCTTGTTCCGTCATTACCTTTACCCTCAACAAGTGATAAATGGCTTGTTCCATTTTCGCGCTCGTCCTAAAGTGAATTTATTTGATAGGATTCCACCTTAGGGCAAGTGGAGAAGCAAATACTTCTTGATTAGACTCCCAACTTCTTTGTCTTTCCCAACAACATAGCAACAATACTGATCCGGCGGTAAGAACAGGGGACCCCCGTTCTGGGGAGTCAATGCCACGTGGAAGTCAAAGGGCCAGGTGGCCGACCGGAGATGGGTGGGTCGAACGCCCGGTCGGCTGACCGGTGTCTAACTGATGGCAAAGGGCACCCCAGCAGGAAGCTGGGCCCCGGCGCTCATGGTACAGGATCGTAGGGCCGAGCGGAGGGCACGCTCGGCTGAAACATGAGGTAGCATACTGCTAACAATCTCCACAAAGCACATCACCGAGGATCTTCCAAGTAGACCACTATATGTGCCCGGCCGGACGTAAGGCATAGGCTAGCCGGCCGGACGCCCGGCCAGAAGCAAAGGGGAAAAGGACAAGGGACATCTTTTTCTGACAGCGTGCATGTTCTACGTTTAGGCCATACTCCAAATCTTACGAAAGGGGGTTCCGCTGTCCCATCGAAGGCATGCTTGGACTGTAGCAGTATGGGGTCAGGTAAGCTCACTGACAGACCCTTACTGGGGTATGGGCTGAGGACACGTGTACACCTCTGTATGTGTGCACTCGCTTCTCCACTGCCCTATATAAAGGCCCTCATCCTTTGCCGGAGGTACGCATTCTACGATTCTCGGAGCCACTTTCTTGTTGAGCTTTGCCTGACTTGAGCATCGGAGGGTCGTCGCCGGGAACCCCTTCCTGGCCCGACTTCTTTGCAGGATCGCCGGAAGTTCGCACCAGCCGTCAAAGATCCACGTCAGCGATCGGAGAGCGCCACGCACCCAGCGTCCGTTGACTCAGCTTTCGAGCTCCGACATTAAATATTGAGAGACGAGCCGGCGTCTATAAATATTCCGAGCGGAAGACCGTCGAGCTCCGACGTTAAATATCGAGAGACGAGCCGACGTCTATAAACCCTCCGAGCGGAAGACCGTCGAGCTCCAACATTAAATATCGAGAGACGAGCCGACGTCTATAAACCCTCCGAGCGGAAGACCGTCGAGCTCCGACGTTAAATATCGAGAGACGAGCCAGCGTCTATAAACCCTCTGAGCGGAAGACCATAGAGCTCCGACGTTAAATATCGAGAGACGAGCCGGCGTCTGTAAACCCTCCGAGCGGAAGACCGTCGAGCTCTGACTTTAAAAATCGAGAGACGAGCCGGCGTCTATAAACCCTCCGAGCGGAAGACCGTCGAGCTCCGACGTTAAATATCGAGAGACGAGCTGGCGTCTATAAACCCTCCGAGCGGAAGACCGTCGAGCTTCGACGTTAAATATCGAGAGACGAGCCGGCGTCTATAAACCCTCCGAGCGGAAGACCGTCGAGCTCCGACGTTAAATATCGAGAGACGAGCCGGCGTCTATAAACCCTCCGAGCGGAAGACCGTCGAGCTCCGACGTTAAATATCGAGAGACGAGCCGGCGTCTATAAATATTCCGAGCGGAAGAAGGCAATAAAAAAGGACTGCAAGTGTCCGAGAAACTCGCCGTCAATATCGTTCGACCGACTCTACGTCCCGCTCGGCTCAGAGCCCAAAGGTACTTGTCGGCTTCTAGCGAGCGATCTCTGCTATCAAAGCGGAATGTTACGCATTCGAAATATTTAGCCGAGCGGAAGGGCAACGCCAAGTACTTCGCAAAAATCCCTTTCGAATGCCAGAGGTGTGATAATAGGCGAGCGGACAACACACATATTAACTAGCAAAAGGACAAAGTGCAAAAGGACAAAGTACGTGAAAGAAAAACATTGCATTAAAATTAAAACTTTAGGCCGAGCGGCCTAAGTACAAAAAAGGATCATTTTTTGGCCTAGCGGCCTAACTACATATACAGACGTCTACTCAATGTAATCATAAAGGTCCTTGGGGATGTTGTCCAGGAGCGCCACTTGATCGCCAGCCGGAATAGTAGTGGACTCCGGAAGAAGACCTTTAGACTTCAGATACGTGGTGGTGGCAGTTATAGCCAAGTCGAAGGCTGTGTACATCCGCTCACAGATTTTCTCCGAGAATTCATGCGAGCGGATGTAGCTCTGTCTTAGGGCAGCGACCTGACTCGGCTCGACCTCTTGATATTCTTTGAGAGCCGCCTGGGAGGCAGTAAGGGCCTCATTCAAATTTTGAAGCTTGTCCGCGTCAGCCGAGCGACCCGCCTTCTCTCTGTCGAGCTGCTCCATCAGCTCTTTTACCTTCAGCTCCAGGCTCCGTGTTTTTTTGAGTGGTGGCCAGGGTTATTTTTGTGTCGAGCGACTTGACTTGTCGCTCGGACTCGGCCAGGGCATGGGCCTGATCGGCCGTATTCTTCTGCTCGGCCGCCTTCTTCTGCTCGGCCGCCAACAGATCTTGAGCTTTCTTCAGCTCCTTTTGCAGCTCAGAATATGAAGGGCCTTGAGGGCCGGACGGACTGACTGCCGCCTTCAGTTGCCTTAGTTCTTCGTCTACTAAGGCCAGGCGGTTGGAGACAGCAATCTCCTCCACCCATCTCTGACAAAAGAAAGAAATTGTTATTGGCCGATCGGAAGGATTGCATACAACACAATAAACTTACCCCCGTGGCCTGCTGCATATGACTATTGGCCAAATTTCGAAGGGGGATGAGCGCGACGCGTGCCCGAGCGTCGGCCCACATCTCAGCTAGTGGGCCCTTCAGAGTGATGGTATGCTCGGGCACTGTCTGTTGGTCAGCCTCTGGCAGCAGCTCTTCAGTTGGAAGATGAAGAGTGACTCGTATTATGCGGCCATGACCTGGGGTCGTCCGACCGACATCCGGTAGAGGATCAGAGGCCGGTGCCGAAAACTGAGAGTGGATGGTTGAACGCCTGACTGGTTGAGAGGGCGGAAGGGTGCTGACTGGAACAACCTCAATAGGGGCCACCGGGTCGTCCCATTCCGAAGGAGTCCGATCGGACGAAATGGCTTCGACCTCCGGAGCTTTTCCGCGAGCACTTGCAGTGGCTCGGGCGGAAGGTTGAACAACAGACGTGGCCGAACGGACGGGAGTCTCCACTCGGCGCCTTTTGGGGAGAGGCTGCTCTTCTTCCGGAGCTAAGTCGTCACCCCGAGCGGAAGGCTCTTGGCTGATGGTTTCTCCAACCGCTGGCTCGGGGAGAGAAGCCTGAGCGGCCGACTCCCCAGCATGTGTCCCGCTCTCTTCTTCATGCGAGCCGACCGGCTGGATACTAAGCGCTTCTATTTCTTTGGCTGCCGCGGCTTCAAGCGCCGCCGCCTTTCTCTTCAGAATGCCGGCCATTACCGACTCCATGACGATGTCCGCTGCAAAGGAAAGAAGAGAAATCAGTTAGCAATCAAAGCATATGCCCAAGTTAAATTCTTACCGAAGCTGCTCGGAAGAGGAGTCCGTATGGGACTCAGACCGAAGATGTACATCACTCCTTCGTGAAGAAGCTTATTGATGTCAAGTCGTAGACCGGCTAACATATTTGCAGCATGGAGGTAGTCCGGTCGGGTCTTGAACTTCTTCAGCTCGGGAGTGGGGGGTAGGTCGACCTGCCACTTGGTCCGGAAATTGGCCTGATCGGGCATACGAATATAGAAAAAATACTCCTTCCAATGTTTATTGGAAGAAGGCAGTTTGTTAAAGAAGACTAGGCCGGGCCGAGCTTGGAATATAAAGGTGCCCGGCTCGGACTGCTTGGGGTAATAGAAATAAAAAAAGACGTCCGGTCGGAGGGGGATGTTGTGGATTTTGAACAAAACAACAACCCCACAGAGAAGGCGAAAAGTGTTGGGTACTAGACTGCCGAGCGGAACACCGAAAAAGTTACAAACATCTGTAATGAAAGGATGTACAGGGAAACGCAGACCGGCTGTAAACTGGTCACGGAAGACACAGAAAGCTTCGCGCGGCGGCCTATGTGGCCGAGCGGAGGGACCGGCTAAAAGAAGTTCAAAGTCAGCGGGGATTTCAAAATTATCTGTCAGAACATCAAAGTCACACTGGTCGAATCGTGACTGCATGGTAGTATACCATGGGCCGAGAGACTAGTCTTCAAGATGAGAAGAACTAGCCATGGTCCGAGCGGGAGAAATCAAAAAGGCAAAAAGGCAGAAGAAAGACGACAGCAAGCGAAAAGAGTACCCTGGAAGCGAAAACTGGGGAAAGAAATGCAGAGAGAGCACCGGAAACGAGAAAGAAAAGAGGAGAATCCTACGAGAAAAAGGAGGATCGAAGGAAGAACACCTGGGATCGACGGAAGCAGAAGAATACGATCGCCGGAGCTTTAGAACGCGAGGGATAACCGGGAGCACGCGAAAGAAGGAGTAAGGCGACGGAGGAGAAAACGAAGATTTTATAGGGCGGAGGCCGGGCGGCCTCCACCGTTGGATCCAGGTCACGAGAATCAAAGCGTGCATCGCACCGTCCATTTCGAACCGCTTCGATCCCATCAAAGCACCACGCTGTCGTCGCCGTACGATGACGACAGTGCGCCATGTGGCAGTCAGCCATTCGAAGCATTTAATGAGCGCATGCTCAGCCTTGATGTCGAAGATTGGCACAGATTACGAGGAGGTCCAAGGAATGTGGATGTTGACTAACCTTAAGGCCATCCCTGTGGTAGGCCGAGCGGAGGATAATGGCACGAAGGCGCCGCACGGCTAGACTCGCAGTCCAGTCAGTCGGACTAATCGCCTCCTTCGACTAGACTTGAAGGGGAGGCAAGTGATCAGGCGGTAAGAACAGGGGACCCCCATTCCGGGGAGTCAACGCCACGTGGAAGTCAAAGGGCCAGGTGGCCGACCGGAGATGGGTGGGTCGAACGCCCGACCGGCTGACCGGTGTCTAACTGATGGCAAAGGGCGCCCCAGCAGGAAGCTGGGCCCCGGCGCTCATGGTACAGGATCGTAGGGCCGAGCGGAGGGCACGCTCGGTCGAAACATGAGGTAGCATACTGCTAACAGTCTCCACAAAGCACATCACCGAGAATCTTCCAAGTAGACCACTATATGTGCCCGGCCGGACGTAAGGTAGAGGCTAGTCGGCCGGACGCCCGGAGGCGGGCCGGCCGGACGCTCGGCCGAAAGCAAAGCGGAAAAGGACAAGGGACATCTTTTTCTGACAGCGGGCATGTTCTACGTTTAGGCCATACTCCAAATCTTACGACAGGGGGTTCCGCTGTCCCATCGAAGACATGCTTGGACTGTAGCAGTATGGGGTCAGGTAAGCTCACTGACATGCCCTTACTGGGGTATGGGCTGAGGACACGTGTACACCTCTGTATGTGTGCACTCGCTTCTCCACTGCCCTATATAAAGGCCCTCATCCTTCGCCGGAGGTACGCATTCTACGATTCTCGGAGCCACTTTCTTGTTGAGCTTTGCCTGACTTGAGCGTCGGAGGGTCGTCGCCGGGAACCCCTTCCCGACCCGACTTCTTTGCAGGATCGCCGGAAGTTCGCACCAGCCGTCAAAGATCCACGTCAGCGACCGGAGAGCGCCACGCACCCAGCATCCGTTGACTCAGCTTTCGGACAGGATCAAATACCTTTCCCCTTGTTGGTGCAATATCCCCTGGGCCAGGTTGACCAGGTTGACTAAGCTTGAGTTGTCTCAAGCTTGAGTCTTTATGTTTGGATTTTGATGTTTGACAATACATGGAGATTGTAGATGTAATCATTCGATTGGGGAGATTGTTGATACAATTCCCCTCTAGTTAAGGGATGACCAGTTTGATGTGAAAAAGAGTTAAGTAGGTCAAGGTTGACCGACTACTTGACTAGGGAAGTCCTAACTGGAGGTTAGACAAGGAAAAATCCTGATGAGTGAAGCCAGGTGAAAGTCCTAGTGAGTAAAGCTAAGCAGTTGGAAAATCCTGGTGAGTGAAGCCAGGTGAAATACCTAGTGAGTAAAGCTAGGCAGGTGAAAGACCTAGTGAGTGAAGTTAGGCAGTTGGGAAAATCCTGGTGAGTGAAGCTAGGTGAAAACCCTAGTGAGTGAAGCTAGGTGAAAGTCATGGTGAGTGAAACTAGGCAGATAAAAAGTCCTAGTGAGTGAAGCTAGACAAATGGAAAGACCTGGTGAGTGAATCCAGACACGTAGAGATCCAGGTGTGTCAAGGTTGACCAGACATCCGATGTTGAGAATCCCAAGTAGGTCAAAGGATTGATCAGATACTTAGCATGAAGAAATTCAGATGGGTTAAGGGTGATCGAACATCTGGTGGAAGTCCAAGTGGGTCATGGAGGACCAGACACTTGGCACGAAACGGTAAGTCCAAGTGGGTTAAGGTTGACCGGACACTCGGCACAAGGAGAAAAGTCCAAGTGGGTCAAAGGATTGATCGGACACTTGGTGAAGAAGTCTCAATAGGTCAAGGTTGACCAGATGCTAGGCAGAAGGAGTCCTAACAGGTCATAGTTGACCAGATATTAGGTTTGGTAACCTTGGACTTGAGTTTAGGCAAGTCAAGGTTGGGGCAATCGATCGATTGATCGATTGACCCAAGCCTAATCGATCAACTGATCGATTGGAGAGCGTTGCGACAAGCAGCGGCCCAATCGATCAGACGATCAATTGGGAGCAAGTGTCGCGAGCACAGAGAGCTTACCAATCGATCAACCGATCGATTGGGCACCTCCAATCAATCGACCGATCGATTGGCAGCTGGTTTTCTCGCGCGATCGCGAGAAAGCTTGAATCGATCGGTCGATCGATTCAGGTAGCTTCCAACAAGCATAGAGGCGCTCTAAATTGGTCAACTGATATGATTTAAGCCTCCCCAATCGATTGGTCGATCAATTGGGCTGTGATTGTTGCGCAGGATTAAAACCATTGGCGAGTGATCTCTTTGGCAGTTCTTCGCAAACTTCTTCCCGATCTTCACATGAGCTTCTCCACAACTCTCCACTAGTTCTTGAAACTTCTTGGAGCAAAGTGTTGCTGCACTTCCAAGGTCAAGAGACATTCCACAAGGAGAAGAAGAGGCTAGGGTTTCAATTTCATGTTGTAAATCTTGTAAGATTTTACTTGTATTTGCTTCCCTTATCTTTATTCTTGTATTGAGAGTTTGTATAGGACTTCTTCGCCTTTGGTAGTTATCGTAAAAGAGTGTTTTCATAGTGGAGATGAGCGTGTCATGTATGGATCCTTAGATTAGTCACCTCTTCTTGAGGTGGATACCAAGTAAATCCTCGTGTTAGCGTTGTGAGTCTTGTTTCGAGTCTTTCCGCTCATATCAACAATAATGAAGCAAGCTAATGAAACGCGACGAGCTATTCACCCCCTCCTCTAGCTACAAATTGACCCTAACAAGTGGTATCAGAGTGAGATCGCTCTTCACTGGAATCATCACTGGAAGGGGCAACGAGCTAGAGGGAGAAGAAGTTGAAGCAAATTCAAAAGTCGAAGACTTCATCAAAAGGCTCAACTTCAAATGGAATTCCAAGATGGACTTGGATTCGACACAAGGGTGCCTCTACCATTCATATCAATGAGCTTCGATTCTTAGAAATCAAGGATCAAAAATTTCCTCATGATGGAGATAGAGCAATGGTTTGCTCTAATGGAAGGCTTTGAAGCTCCAAAATATTCAAAGGACAAAATTCTCAAGAAAAGAAAATGGAGCAAGGAGCAAACTCAAAGGTACGAGGTGAACGACAAGGTAACCAAATTATTGGTTAGTCTATTGCCAAGCACAATCATTTGCAAAATTGGAGAATACAAGGATGCAAATGAACTATGGAGCAAATTGGCCAAGCTTCATGAAGAACCCTCCACTGCACCAAACCAAGAGAAATCCAAAGAGGGCGACTCATTGGAGCAAGACGAAGAGGAAGAGGATTCCGAAGTTGAGAGATGCTCAACTTCCAAAGAAGTCCAAGAAGTTTCATCCTCAAAGGAGTGCAACCAAAATAGTAAGGAGGGAGCATACTCCTTGCTTCATGTACATGAGGATGATGATGATGAAGCCTCCACCTCTAGGATTGAGGGGGAGTGTAGATCATTGACACCGAAGCAAGAAGATGCTTCTACTTCCGGGTTAAGTGAAGAAGAAGAGGATGAGGCAACCTCCATAAGTCAAGCGAAATCAATTGGAGGATCGAGTACCATCCCTACACGTGAAGGTACAATTAGTTCAATTTAAAATAAAAATTATATTATATTCTTTGAGTGTAGGGAACATGGGCACTACAAGAGTAAGTGCCCTAAATTGACCAAGAAGAAGGGCCAAGTGGCACCTAGGGGTAAGGAGAAGCCCAAGAAGACCGTCCCCATAACAAAGAAGAGCAAGTAACACATCGTATGCTTTTCTTGCAGCCAAAAAAGATATTATCAGAGTCAATGTCCTAAGGGGAAGAAATCTATCAAGCCTAAAGGAGGAAGCACAAGTCAAGGGGGAGCTTCCAAGGTAAAACCCAAGGTATCATTTATTGAGCCTATGTCTTTGAGTAATGATAAAATGCATGCTAGTTCTAATTTATATCATTTTAATGCTATTTATCATGAAAATAGAATCATGATAGAATTAAAGAAAAACATGTGGCTTATCATGCTAAAACAACTGAACCTAGGGCTAGGAAGGTAGATAAAAACTTAAGTAATAACTCTAAGAATTTTAATTATAGGCCTAAAAATAGAAATGCTCATAGGAATCAAGAAAAATCAAAATATAAGGATTTATGGTTGGAAAACTAAGCCTTGAGGTCAAGGCTTGATAAATTAGAAAAGACCCTAAAGAAAATGAAAAATATTTTTAAGGGTCAAAATGAGCATAACTTAGGTCTAGGAATGCAAAAGTCATCCAATGGCCATAGAGATTTAGGATACAAACCTAAGGCCAAGAAGGATGTTCCTTCTTATCATAGAGTTCTATACAATTATGGAACAAATCCTAGGTCTAGGGGTCAAGTCAAAGATACAAGGGAAGTTATCCCTAGAAGTATTTTTTCCAAGATAAATGTGACTAAGACTGTTAAGAAGTCCAAGAAAGTTACTAAGAAGGCCACAAGGGAAGCAATCCTTAGAGTTGACCTAGAGAAAGTGACCAAGGCTTCTAAGAAGCCTAGAAAGGTCATTAGAAAAGTATCTAGAGAAGTTATCCCTAGTGAGTGCCTAGAGCATCCAAGGAGCACCAATAGGTTTTGAGTTCCAAGGAACATATTCTCTATGCCCTAGATGGGTTTAGAGAGGGTCAACTTTAAATGGGATGGGTGGTTAACCCAAACGTGATAAAGTTGACATTTGAAGACATTTTCAAGGTTTTTGTTAACCTTTGAAAATGAAATGGATTATTGATTACTCTTTGGAAGAGTAAACTGTGTCAAACCTTGAGGAATTGAACCTAATTTAAATTGGCACACTTGAGAAAAATAAAAGAAATGCCAAGTTGGGGTTTGACATTTTCTTGAAGAAAATTGGGTAATCTAAGATCAATTTTAGGTTTAGCATTTATTTAAGGAACTTAGATAGATAATCTAGGTATATTATTTATGATAATTTTCCATGATTGATTTCTCATCATATGGCATGACATCATATTTTTACATTCATGTTTATTATGAAAAATACAAAGATACCATGTCATGTCATACATACATCATGCAACAATAGTATATTTTCTTTTGAAAATTATTCCTTTTGATGTATGTCATAAATCATCATGCATTTTTTTTAATTTCCTTGTGATTAAGGACAATGACATTTACTAACAAGTGATATCCTAGGTGGATGTTCATAATTCAAAATACCTAGATAGATATGCATGAACCCTTACTATATCTCTCAAAGACTATAAGGTGACTTGCAGGGGTGGATGTATGGGGAGGGGGCGTCGGCGGTCACTCCCCCTTGCCGGCGGAACAAAAAAAAAATCGGGGCGGTAAGAGACTCTTCACAGGCACTCGCAACAGCAGGAGAAAAAACATGAGCCAACGAGCGATAAGCGGAGAAAACGAAGAGACGAAGACCAGTTCATTTTTTTAATTGTGAACCATGTTGACACGTTTCCATATATAAAGGTTTATTTTTTATATTTTTATTTATCTCTCCTCTGTTTTTGGTTTTCGTCGCTCACAAAACCTTGTGATCTTGCCCTTTGTTTTTTCTCTCCGCCGAGCGCCAACCAAAGCGGCAAAGCCCTGCGTCCAAAGGCTTTTTTTTCTCTCTGTCGAGTGCCGATCAAAGTGGCAAAGCGCCAAAGCCCAAAGGTGAAGTCTTCAGCCTTCAGGTAAGTGGGTTTTATTTTATTTTTTAATAATTATTTGATTGTTTCTTGATTATAATGTATGATACAATTAACAATTGAAAAGTTTGATTATTTAAATGTTTGGTTGCTTTTGTATATTTGATTGTTGGATAATTTAAAATTTAGATTTTGTATATTTAATGGTTGGATAATTTGTAATTTAGTTTTTGTATAAACTCTGAATATGTAATTAGTTTTTTTATTAGCTGTTAGTTAATTGTAATTTGTGAATATTGATAATTTATGCTAAATTAATTTTATTTTTTTAAAAGAATTGTGTCGATGAATGATGTTAAATAATTTAATTGTGTTATTGTTAAATTGTTCACATTACTTTATGTTGATAATTTTTTCCCATACATTATTATTTGTAGAAAATGTTGAAATATTTTGCAAAAAGGTCTAGGAGTTAAATTGAATCGTCTAGTGTTCTGGATGAAGAGTCTACTCCTGCACCACAACCACCACCACCTCCTCCTCCTCCTCCGCAAATTTTATTTGAAAATATTGAAAATCTGAGTAGTGAAGTAGAAATTGTTGCTGATCCCGGTTTATGAAAATTGATTGAAGAGTATGATGTTGGTGCTAGAGATCATATTCGAAAAGAATATGTTGCTATGAGCTCTTGTCAACCTCGAGGCCATAATTTTCTAAGAAAAAAAAATGGGTAAAGACAATAGATGTTTTAGAGAGATTTGGTTTAAAGACTGTGATTGATTGGAGTAGTGTTTCAAAGGATGCAGCCTTTTGTTTCTGGTGTTATCTTTTTAGACCTAGTAATATAGGGTTTGAAGGAGATGATGTGTTTATGAGATCTGGTTTCATAAATTGGAAAAAAATAATTGAAAAATTCAATGAGCATGTAGGTGGAGTTGGTAGTGCGCACAATGAAGCAAGAATACAGTTTGAGGGTTTCAAGAATCAAAGACAAAGTGTGGAGTATTCATTTTCATCGGGGAAACATGAGCTTGAAGTTGCTTATCGCAAACGCTTGACTTCCATTTTAAAAGTAATTCGATTTTTGTTGTTACAAGGATTGCCTTTTCGGGGCATGATGAGTCTTCGACATCATCCAATAGAGGAAATTTTTTAGAATTGCTAAAATGGTATAGCTCAGAGTGTCCAGAAGTTGCGGCAGTTGTTGGAATGAATGCACTTGGAAATAATTAAATGATTGCCCCAAAAATTCAAAAGCAACTGGTGAATGCTTGTGCAGTTGAGACCACAAATGCTATTCTAGCTGATCTTGGAGATAGGTGGTTCACTTTACTACTTGATGAGGCTCGTGAGTATTCAGTGAAAGAGTAAATGACAGTTGTTATTAGATATGTGAACAAACATGGAGAGGTGATTGAACGATTTATGGTTGTAGTTCATGTTGCAACAACTACAACTGCTTGTTTGAAGGAGGCAATCGACTCTTTATTTGCTAAGAATGGTTTGTCAGTGGCGAGATTGAGGGGTCAAGGATATGATGGTGCTTCAAATATGTCTAGAGAATTTAATGGCTTAAAGTCACTGATAATGAAAGAAAATCCGTATGTATTGTATGTTCATTGTTTTGCTCATCAACTCCATGTAGTGGTTGTAGCTGTTGCTCAAGCAAATCAATATGTTTGTGATTTCATGTGGATTGTTGGTTCGATTGTGAACACATCTGCATCATCTTGTAAAAGGGCTAACAAACTTTGACAACTTGAACATGACAGAAAAGTTAAACTTCTTGAAAGAGGAGAGATTAGTTCTGGTAGAGGACTAAACTAAGAAACTAATCTAGCTAGACCTGGAGATACATGATAGGGGTCTCATCATTCAAATTTATGTCATATTGAACAAATGTGGCCATCTGTTATAGAGGTTCTTCAAAATTTGATTGATGATGATGATCGTTCTTCTAAGGGTTTAAGTAGAACTTTGGTTGAAAGAATGGAGAGATATGAATTTGTGTTTATTCTACTATTGATGAAACGTATATTGCCAATCACAAATCATTTGTCAACCATTCTACAAGAGAAAGATCAAAATATTGTGAATGCGATGCGTTTGATCAATAATGTGAAATGCAAATTACAAAAGTTGAGAGATTCTGGATGGGATATTTTACTTGAGGATGTGAAGAACTTTTGTAACACTCATTCCATTGAAATGTTTAATATGACAGATAACATCAACAACCGTAGTCGTTTAAAGAGAGATGGAAAAAATGTTAATTTTTATCACTACTACCATGTTGAAATCTTTTGTGAGGTAACTTCATAATTCTTTTTTTTGTTTACTATCAATTAAATTCTTTTAAACAGTAACATATTTATTAATTTTTACTTTTGTTGTTTGATTTTTAAATTATAGGTTATCGATATTATTCTACAGGAGATGGATAGTCATTTCTCTGAAGCAACTACAGATTTGTTGATTTATATGTCATGCCTTGATCCTAAGAACTCATTCTCTAGATTTGATGTACAGAAGTTAGTGCGTCTGACTCATTTTTATGAGGATGATTTTTCTTGGAATGAACGTATGTTGGTTGAACAAGAGCTTGAAACATATATTGATGATGTCAGATCAGATGAACGGTTTGAAGACATTTCATATTTGGGAGCTCTTGCAAAGAAAATGATTGAAACAATGACGAACCGTGTGTTTCCTTTGGTTTATCGGATGATTGAGCTAGCCTTACTTCTTCCAGTTGCTACTGCAACCGTTGAAAGAGTGTTTTCGGCAATGAATATTGTCAAAATAGATTTGCGAAACAAGATTGGAGATGAATGGATGAATGCTAGTTTGGTAGTCTATATCGAGAAAGATGTTTTTAATACTGTCGACAATGAGCCAATTTTACAGCGTTTTCAGAACATGGAGTCTCGAAAATGTAATTGTCATGTATTCGTTAGTAGACTGCTTTAATATTTTAATATTATTGTACGAGGTTTTTTTCATAATATTGTACCTTTTTCTCCTTTATGCAAGTTATTTAAAAAATATTTTTTAATTACATAGAAATTATTAACTGTTAAAAAAAAATTCGTCGCGCTCAGATCGTGACCACCCCTCCATGATTGAATTCCTGGATCCGCCACTGATGACTTGTATATATTTTAGTACACATTAGATACAAGTGAGATGCTAGGATGATCAAGATGTTGATTTAGTATATCTAGTTGAGTTTTGAATTCATCTAAACACATAATTATGTGTACTCCAACCATTGGGAAAGCCAATGTACAAGTCATGTGCATTGAGCCCAAAGAATATGGTTGGAAATTAGTTTTGAAAAATATTTTAAATATACTTTGGAAAACCTTAGTGAAGGTTATCTTTTGATAGTAATTATCATTGAAAAGTTAGACACAAACTTGGAAGAAACATTGAAGTTTTTACAAGTTTTCAAGTTTGTGTCAATATTTGAAAATAAGATGTATTTTCTTAGAAAACTATTTTTTCTTAATAGTATATACCCTAAATAATGTCTACAATAATTTTCATGAATTTTAAAATTTTGTAGAATTTTCAGGGTATTTCTAAATTTTGCTAAAATTGAATTTCAGGAAATCAGAGTCTCAATCGATCAGCCAATCGATTGGAGGGCCCCAATGGATCCGCCGATCGATTGGGATGTGTTTCCTATGAGCAGTAGCTCACGGAATCGATCAGCCGATCGATCCATTCATGTTTGGATCGATCGGGCAATCGATTCAGAGGTAGTTTCTGTGAACAAAACCTCTCTGAATCGATCAGTGGATGGATTGAGCAAGTGTCAATTGATTGAGTCCTAACCCAATCGATTGAAAATGTTGATTTTGGCTGGGAAAGTTTGATTTCAGTACTTTAAGCTATGTTTAGCCCCTTTAACCATTTCTAACCCCTTGAAACACATTTGTATATATTTAGGGAGAGTTTTCATGATAAAAACAAAGATAGATTGGTCAAGGAACACTAAATTGAAGTTTAGGGCCAGGTTGGTTTCAAATTTTGAATCGTTTAAACCTCAAAACTTCTAATTTTGGGTTTCCTAAAGGTTTAGGGATTTTAAGTCATTGTTAGTGCAATGACAGAAGTTTAAAGCATGTTTTTAGGGGGAGCTACTCTTTAAAAACATGGAAATATTTTTCTGAACCCATTGAAAGTGGTAAATCCTTCATTTTGAAGAATGCTCAAGGTTGAGCATTGGAGAACAATGGAAGATTTGACATGTTTATTGTAGAAAAGGAGTATGCTCAAGGATGAGCATTGAATTTAATGAAGGGTATGTGACCTTCATTGTGAGTGTGAAGTTGGTTAATGCTCAAGGGTGAGCATTGAAGACAATGAAGGGTACGAGACCTTCATTGCGATGTTGTGAACAACATGTGAAGTTGTGAACAACGTTGAGTAACTTTTCAGGGGGAGAATTTTTGATGCGTGCCAATAGGGGGAGAAATGTAGGGTTTAAGTTAGACTTTCATTATCCAAAGGGGGAGTTTGCCTTCTAGAAAAGGGAGAGAATAAAGGAAACCCTCATTTAAGCATTGACATGAAGGAAAAGTTGAGGCTATGTGATTAGCTTAACTTAAAAATATTGTTTAACATTAAAAAGGAGGAGATTGTTGGTGTAATATCCCCTGGGTCAGGTTGACCAGGTTGACTAAGCTTGAGTTGGCTCAAGTTTGAGTCTTAATATTTGAGTTTCGATGTCTAACAATACTAGGTGGAAACCCTAGTGAGTGAAGTTAGGTGAAAGTCCTGGTAAGTGAAACCAGACAGATAAAAAGTCCTAGTGAGTGAAGCTAGGCAAATGGAAAGAACTAGTGAGTGAAGCCAGGCACGTGCAGATCCAGGTGGGTCAAGGTTGATCGGACACCCGGTGTTGGGAAGCCTAAGTAGGTCAAAGGATTGACTGGATACTTGACACGATGAAATCCAGATGGGTCAATGGTGACCGGACATCTGGTGGAAGTCCAAGTGGGTCATGGAGGACCGGACACTTGGCATGAGACGGTAAGTCCAAGTGGGCCAAGTTTGATCGGACACTCGACACGAGGAGAAAAGTTCAAGTGGGTCAAAGGATTGACCGTACACTTGGTGAAGAAGTCCCAACATGTTAAAATTACCCAGATGCTAGGTAGAAGGAGTTCCAATAGGTCACGATTGATCGGATGTTGAGTTTGGGAACCTTGGACTTGAGTTTAGGCAAGTCAAGGTTGGGGCAATCGATCGGCTGATTGATCGACCCAAGCCCAATCGATCAGCCGATCGATTGGAGAGTGCTGTGACAAGCAGCAACCTAATCGATTAGATGATCTATTGGGATCAAGTGTCGTGAGCACAGAGAGCTTACCAATCAATCAGCCGATCGATCGTGTACCTCCAATCGATCGTGTTGGTTGCTACTCGGAAAACCTAGAGGTTCCACTGTACAAAAATTTTGTACAAAGGTCTGAACCTTTTCCTAACTACCATGTGTTCTTTTAAATTAAATTTTGGATCGCCTGCGGAACTTAACACGTTTGATCCAAAACTTAATCTATTTGTTCTTTTAGGTTTTGACTTGGGTCTCCTGCGGAACTTAACACGTTCGACCCAAATCACCTTAAGTTATTAATTCCATTAAATATTAATTTCCATAATTGGTTCCCAGTACTGACGTGGCGAGGCACACGACCTTCTTGGATATGGGAGTAACCACCACCGACTAGACAAAACCTTTTATAGAAAGCTAATATTTAATTTCCTAAAATAACTTTAGGTTAACCGAAAAGAACAATCAAATCACAAGGAAAAGAAAAAATAAAAGAACACAACATCGAAAAACATATTCGAAATTCTAGAATCGTAAGCCTCTTGTATTTGGTATTATTTCCATAAATAACTAGTATGATGTGGAAAGAAAAATTACTAGTTATACCTTGTAGAAAAATCTCTTGATCTTCTACCGTATTCCTCTTCTAACCTCGGACGTTGTGTGGGCAACGATCTTCCGAGATGAGAAACCACCAAGCACCTTCTTCTTCTCCTAGCTAGGTTCGGCAACACAAAGAAGTTTCACCAAGGACGAAGAACAAAACACCAACCAAGCTCCAAGGGATACAAGCTTTCTCTCCTTCTTCTTGTTCTTCTCCAAGTAGTATCCGGCCACCACAAGAACTCCAAGCAAGAGATAAGTTTCGGCCACCACAAAAGAGAAAGAAAGGAAGAGGATGGCCGGCCACAATAATTTTCTTCAAGGATGAATAATTTCGGCCACCACCAATGCTCCAAGGGATGCTAGAGATGAGACTTGCTTTCTCTCCTTCTTCTCCTTCCTTGATCCGGCCACAAACAAAAGCTCCACCAAGAAGATAGGTTTCGGCCAACAAGAGGAGAAGAGAGAAAGGGAAGGGCCGGCCACCACACCAAAGAAAAGAGGGAGAAATAATAGAGGTTGTTCACCATGAAGGCACCCCTACCCCTTCTTTTATATTCCTTGGCTTTGGCAAATAAGGAAATTTATTTATAATAAGTTTTCCTTAACTTTCCTTGACAACAATTAATTAAGAAAAAATTAAATAAATTTTCCTAATTAATTGTATGTGGCCGGCCACCTCATCTAGAGCAAATAGGATAATTTTAATCAACAATTAAAACTTCCTTTTTTGTCTTTGGAAATTTTAAAAAAATAAAATTTCCTTTTAAAATCCCTTCATGGTTGATAAAAAGAAATTTCTATAATTTTAATTTTCAACATGTGAATAATTTTTCAGAGAGAAAAAATAAAATATCTTTCCAATCTACAAATAAGGAAAGAGATCTAATCTCTTTCTTTTAATCTTTTTGTAGATCTTTTTAAAGAGAGATATTTTAATTTTAATTCTCTGTAATAAATTATATCATCCACATAATAAAAATTAAAATTAAAATTATTTTTAATTTAATGGGGGCCGACCACCTAAGCTTGGGTTCAAGCTAGGGCCGACCACCCATGAACCAAAGCTTGGCCGACCCTAGCTTGAACCACAAGCTAGCTTGGCCGGCCCCTTTCTCATGGGTATGAAGGTGGGCATAGGTGGGTATAGTACTCTATAAATAAGAGGCTACGATAGGGACCGAGAGGAGGAATTGGTTTTGGTCTCCCGATAAAATTAAGCATCCCGTATTCGCCCCGAACACACAACTTAATTTTATCAATAATAATTCATTCCACTAGAGAACTATTATTGAACTACCGCACCAATCCCAAATTACATTTTTGGGCTCCTTCTTATTATGAGTGTGTTAGTCTCCCTGTGTTTAAGATATCGAATGTCCACTAATTAAGTGAGTTACTGACAACTCATTTAATTAATATCTTAGTCCAAGAGTAGTACCACTCAACCTTATTATCATGTCGGACTAAGTCCACCTGCAGGGTTTAACATGACAATCCTTATGAGCTCCTCTTGAGGACATTATCATCCTAGTATCTCTAGGACACAGTTTCCTTTTATAATCAACAACACACACTATAAGTGATACCATTTCCCAACTTATCGGGCTTATTGATTTATCGAACTAAATCTCACCCATTGATAAATTAAAGAAATAAATATCAAATATATGTGCTTGTTATTATATTAGGATTAAGAGCACACACTTCCATAATAATCGAGGTCTTTGTTTCTTTATAAAGTCAGTATAAAAGAAACGACCTCAAATGGTCCTACTCAATACACTCTGAGTGTACTAGTGTAATTATACAGTCAAGATAAACCGATACCTAATTACACTACGACCTTCCAATGGTTTGTTCCTTTCCATTATGGTCGTGAGCTACTGTTTATAATTTATAAGATACTGATAACATGATCCTCTGTGTGTGACACCACACACCATGTTATCTACAATATAAATTAATTGAACAACTACATTTATCATAAATGTAGACATTTGACCAATGTGATTCTTATTTCTAGATAAATGTTTATACCAAAAGCTAAGCTTTTAGTATACACTCTAACAATCTCCCACTTATACTAAAAGACTAAGCTGCTATATCTGCTGCCATACATCTGATTCCTAACCCTTCAACATGTCCATCAAAAGCTCTTGCCTTAAGGACCTCGGTGGAAGGATCTATAGGTCATCACCTGATGCAATCTAGGCAGCAACAACTTCTCCTCGTTTATACGATTTCTCGTATTGGGTGGTACTTGCGCTCTATTGTGTTTACTTGCCTTTATAGACTTATGGTTTCTTCGAGTTTGCTACTGCACCAATATTATTACAATAAATTGTAATAATCTTTGGACAAACCAGAAATCATATCTAAGTCTATCTTGAGATTATTGAGTCATTCAGCTTTTATAGCTACCTCAGAGGCTTGCCATATACTAAGCTTCTATGGTGGAGTCCAGAAAAACACCTATGTTTATCACTCTTCCATAGTTATGACTTTACCTCCTAAAGTAAACACAAAACCCCGAGGTTGACTTATTATTGTCCCTATCCGATTGGAAGTCAAAATCCATGCAACCCACAAGGACCAAATTAACTGCCTTGTAAGCTAGCATATAATCTCTAGTGCCTCTAAGGTACTTCAATATATGCTTTACTGCAGTCCACTGTCCTTGTCCAGAGTTATTTTGATATCTGCCAACTATGCCCTTGGCAAAACAGATTTCTTATCTCGTGCATAGCATTCATTAGGCTTCCGACAGCCGAAGCATAAAGAACTGCCTTTATTTCCTTTATCTCCTTTGATGTCTACAGAGATATATCTTTAGATAAAGTTACTCCATCCTGAAAAGGTAAGAAACCTTTCTTGGAGTTTTGCATGCTTTAAAACGAGCAAGGATTTTTCCGATGTATGAAGCTTGGGATAAGTAAAATATTCTTTTCTTGCGATCCCTTATTACTTTGATCTCAAGAATATATTCATTCTCCCAAGTCCTTTATATCAAATTGTTTGGACAACCATACCCTTACTTCTGACAACATTTTGATATTGTTTCCAACTACTAAAAATGTTATCTACGTATAGTACAAGAAATACCACCACGCTTCCATCACACCTTTTGTATACACAAGACTTACCCGGTTACTAAATAAATCCATAGGTCTGAATTACTTTGATAAACTGGATGTTCCAAGACCTTGAAGCTTTGCCTCAGTCCATAGACTGATTGAGCTTTACACAAGATGCTCTTAGCCCTTTGCAATGAACCCTTCTGGTTGCTTTATATGGATGCTTTCTTCAAGACTTCCATTAAGGAATGCTGTCTTGACATCCATTTGCCAAATAGATAAAAGAATCCGGATAGACTTAAGCATGGCTACCAGTGAAAAAAGTTTCCTTTTTCATCAAGCCTTGCTTTGAAGGTTTCTACCTCCCTATCTATTCCTCTTTTTTCCTATTATAGACCTTTTACACCACTTGGTGGTTCTACAAGCTTCCAGATTTTATTAGAATACATATATTCTAATTCTATTATTCATTACTCTTTGCCAAGATGCTGCATATTTATCTTGGAGTGCTTCGTCATATGTCCAGAGATCAGGTTCATGTCCTTCAGGGATCGAGTTCAAAAACTCTCCCAAAACATGAATCTTTTAAGGTTGTTTAACAACCCTCCCACTACGACAAGGCATTTTCTGCAATTGTGTATCATTTGTGATACGTGTTGCAGTTTTCTTGTGGTATCTCATCTTGTACAGTTGGTACTATATTAGACATGTCTTTTATTATTTCCTTAAGAACAAATTTAGTTATGAGCACGTGGTTCATTATATAGTCCTTTTAAAATCAGTCATTGATGCTAACAATGACCTTCTGATTTTTAAGACTATAAACCTACTTTTGTTTATCTAGGATAACTTACAAACAAGTGAACTCCTATCCAACTTATTATTATCTCTCTTTAACATATGTGCTGGATTACCCGAATCCGAATATGCTTCAAAATAGGCTTACGCCTATTCAGCAATTCTATATGAGTAGAGAGTTCTAACTTGGAAGGTACTATGTTCACTTTCGTTTTCAGAGTTTTATCCTTAAAACAAATTTGGTAATTTTCTGAATAACTCATCATCTATCTAATTATTCCATAAGAGTCCTTTACCTTCTTTCTACTACACCATTCTGTTGGGGGTGTACCAGATGCAGTTAGTTGGGATTGAAATCCAACTACTGATAAGTGACTCCTAAAATCTCTCAAGAGGTACTTGCCACTACGATCTTCCATAGTGACTTTTTACTTTAACATTTCTCCGCATCAACCTTGTACTCTTTGAACTAATCAAAGCACTTAGTCTTGCGGTACATTAAGTAAATTTATTTGTATCTTGAATAGTTGTCTATAAAATAGAAAAAATATTAATACTACCTCTTGTCTGGATAGTTATAGGATCACACAAATCAGAATGAACCGATTTCAACATATCTTTGACTCCATACCCCTTGGACTTAAAAGCTTCTTGGTTATTTTCCTTCTAAGTAAGACTCGCAGGTTGGAAATATTTCCACTACCAATGAACCCAAAAGTTCATTAGCTACCAATGAATCCTACTCAAGTATAACCTAGCTTTTAGATGCCAAAGATATAATTGGTTCATTTCCGAAGGTTGCTTTCTCTTAAAATTAGAAAATGTGTTACTAATTTCCATTTGTTGCATCGTGGGAGTTATTGGATTATAAATTGTCAACCATCATACCAGAATAGATAACTTCCCTATTTTTCTTGATAACAACTTTGTTATCAAAATAGACACAATATCTATAATAGTTTAGAAACTGAAATCAGGTTCTTTCTAAACTTGGTACGTAAAGACAATTACTTAAAATCCATATTTTATTCTTATCAAAGGATAAACATCTCCTACTGCAATAGCTACCACTTTTACAGTAGTGCCCATGTGGACGGTGATTTACCTTTCATTTAGTTGTCGGGTTTCCTGGAACCCTGCAATGAATTGCAGACATGATTAATGACATCTTGTATCTACACTCCAGGTTCTGGTAGATAACACCACTAGACATGTTTCAACTAATGAATTAAATACACCTAAATTGTTCTTAGTTCTAAGAAGACAGTCTACCTTAATGTCCAAGTCCTATTTCCAATCATTACAATTGGGACTACTAAGTCTTTTTCTATAGTATGACTACTAGGGATTGACAAACATCCTAAGAATCACAAAAATATTTGGTCAAGATCAACTCCTTAAAATCTCCATAAATTTTGCGTATACAAAATCAAAGAGGAGATTTTATTCATTAATTTTATTATCTCGTCAACTTTACTTTATGACGAATAAAATTAATAGTTGATCTATCTTTGATCAAATATTTGGTCAAAACTCTTTGAATTTAAAATAACATTGATTCCTCAAACAATATTATTTAAATTCACCAACACCTCAAACACCGTGAATTTTGCATGCCACGTTAGTGTGGACGTATACAAATTCATCATTTGTAAGAGGAGGGTTTTACCCATTGACTATCTTGTCAATATAACCTTTTGACAAATAAAATTACCTCAAACACCATGAATCTTGTATGCCACGTTAGTGTGGACGTATACAAATTCAAACATTTGTAAGAGGGGTTTATTAATTTTATTATATTGCCAATCTAGTTTTATGACAAATCAATAGTTGGTTTCCCTTTGGTCACATAAGTGATAGTAGTGACTCCGTTGGGGAGGATACTATTAAATGTGTCTAAGTGTATACCGTTACTTGACACTAAGTCCATTAATAAGATTATGCCCCTTCCGTTGGGGAAGATCACACGCTCTTAATTAACTTCCTATAGTCATCCAAAAATGGAAGTCTGTTCTAGTGATCCACAAACAAGCTCATCCGTTATGGAGGAAGGCACTCAGAGCCAACGCGCAAGCTTGTTTGCATCACTTACAAACCAGTAATGGAGACCATAGGATTTACTTAAAAATCTCTCTCCCACTTAGTTATTTATAAATGAGGAATTTTAACTATGCTAGCCTACTAAATATGTAAACCAACATGCACACACAACACAATATAAAAGCAATAAATAGAAAATCTAATTTTCAACTATTATGGCTTTTATCTCTAGTTGTCCTCCATGTGTTGTCATCTCAAGCTGCTGCCATATTTGGCCACGGCCACCAAGACTAGCTGTCGCATCCATCTTGCTCCTAGTTCCGCTGCGCCTCTGGTCCTTAGAAGGTTCCCAGCTTTGCAAGATTCGATCCGCGACATAAATAGAATTTTACATTTTTGATCCTATATTCCATAAAAGGAATGTACATGTATCTAGATCAAAAATAAAATCCTAATAAAACTAAATACAGCTCCTGCTGTATTTTATAATACAATCATGCACACACATATAAATGCCCTTGACATGTCCAAGGGTCCAATCACACACATAATAACTAAAAGCCATAATAGTTGGATCCTGCATCCACAAAGTTAGCACATCCTACTATTAACCTGCCTAAATTATGTATGACATGTGCATAATTAAACTAATACCAAATACACAGAGGCGCTCTGATACCAATTGTTGGTTGCTACTCGGAAAACCTAGAGGTTCCACTGTACAAAAATTTTGTACAAAGGTCTGAACCTTTTCCAAGCTACCATGTGTTCTTTTAAATTAAATTTTGGATCGTCTGTGGAACTTAACACGTTTGATCCAAAACTTAATATATTTGTTCTTTTAGGTTTTGACTTGGGTCTCCTGCGGAACTTAACATGTTCGACCCAAATCACCTTAAGTTATTAATTCCATTAAATATTAATTTCCATAATTGGTTCCCAGTACTGACGTGGCGAGGCACACGGCCTTCTTGGATATGGGAGCAACCACCACCGACTAGACAAAACCTTTTATAGAAAGCTAATATTTAATTTCCTAAAATAACTTTAGGTTAACCGAAAAGAACAATCAAATCACAAGGAAAAGAAAAAACAAAAGAACACAACATCGAAAAACATATTCGAAATTCTAGAATCGTAAGCCTCTTGTATTTGGTATTATTTCCATAAATAACTAGTATGATGCGGAAAGAAAAATTACTAGTTATACCTTGTAGAAAAACCTCTTGATCTTCTACCGTATTCCTCTTCTAACCTCGGACGTTGTGTGGGCAACGATCTTCCGAGATGAGAAACCACCAAGCATCTTCTTCTTCTCCTAGCTAGGTTCGGCTAACACAAAGAAACTTCACCAAGGACGAAGAACAAAACACCAACCAAGCTCCAAGGGATACAAGCTTTCTCTCCTTCTTCTTGTTCTTCTCCAAGTAGTATCCGGCCACCACAAGAACTCCAAGCAAGAGATAAGTTTCGGCCACCACAAAAGAGGAAGAAAGGAAGAGGATGGCCGGCCACAATAATTTTCTTCAAGGATGAATAATTTCGGCCACCACCAATGCTCCAAGGGATGCTAGAGATGAGACTTGCTTTTTCTCCTTCTTCTCCTTCCTTGATCCGGCCACAAAAAAAAGCTCCACCAAGAAGATAGGTTTCGGCCAACAAGAGGAGAAGAGAGAAAGGGAAGGGCCGACCACCACACCAAAGAAAAGAGGGAGAAATAATAGAGGTTGTTCACCATGAAGGCACCCCTACCCCTTCTTTTATATTCTTTGGCTTTGGCAAATAAGGAAATTTATTTATAATAAGTTTTCCTTAACTTTCCTTGACAACAATTAATTAAGAAAAAATTAAATAAATTTTCCTAATTAATTGTATGTGGCCGGCCACCTCATCTAGAGCAAATAGGATAATTTTAATCAACAATTAAAACTTCCTTTTTTGTCTTTGGAAATTTAAAAAAAATAAAATTTTCTTTTAAAATCCCTTCATGGTTGATAAAAAGAAATTTCTATAATTTTAATTTTCAACATGTGAATAATTTTTCAGAGAGAAAAAATAAAATATCTTTCCAATCTACAAATAAGGAAAGAGATCTAATCTCTTTCTTTTAATCTTTTTGTAGATCTTTTTAAAGAGAGATATTTTAATTTTAATTCTCTGTAATAAATTATATCTTCCACATAATAAAAATTAAAATTAAAATTATTTTTAATTTAATGGGGGCCGACCACCTAAGCTTGGGTTCAAGCTAGGGCCGGCCACCCATGAACCAAAGCTTGGCCAACCCTAGCTTGAACCACAAGCTCGCTTGGCCGGCCCCTTTCTCATGGGTATGAAGGTGGGCATAGGTGGGTATAGTACTCTATAAATAAGAGGCTACGATAGGGACCGAGAGGAGGAATTGGTTTTGGTCTCCCGATAAAATTAAGCATCCCGTGTTCGCCCCGAACACACAACTTAATTTTATCAATAATAATTCATTCCACTAGAGAACTATTATTGAACTACCGCACCAATCCCAAATTACATTTTTGGGCTCCTTCTTATTATGAGTGTGTTAGTCTCCCTGTGTTTAAGATATCGAATGTCCACTAATTAAGTGAGTTACTGACAACTCATTTAATTAATATCTTAGTCCAAGAGTAGTACCACTCAGCCTTATTATCATGTCGGACTAAGTCCACCTGCAGGGTTTAACATGACAATCCTTATGAGCTCCTCTTGAGGACATTATCAACCTAGTATCTCTAGGACACAGTTTCCTTTTATAATCAACAACACACACTATAAGTGATACTATTTCCCAACTTATCGGGCTTATTGATTTATCGAACTAAATCTCACCCATTGATAAATTAAAGAAATAAATATCAAATATATATGCTTGTTATTATATTAGGATTAAGAGTACACACTTCCATAATAATCGAGGTCTTTGTTTCTTTATAAAGTCAGTATAAAAGAAACGACCTCAAATGGTCCTACTCAATACACTCTGAGTGTACTAGTGTAATTATACAGTCAAGATAAACCGATACCTAATTACACTACGACCTTCCAATGGTTTGTTCCTTTCCATTATGGTCGTGAGCTACTGTTTATAATTTATAAGATACTGATAACATGATCCTCTGTGTGTGACACCACACATCATGTTATCTACAATATAAATTAATTGAACAACTACATTTATCATAAATGTAGACATTTGACCAATGTGATTCTTATTTCTAGATAAATGTTTATACCAAAAGCTAAGCTTTTAGTATACACTCTAACAGATCGGCCGATCGATTGGCAGCTGATTTTCTCGCACGATCGCAAGAAAGCCTGAATCAATCGGTCGATCGATACAAGAAGCTTCTAGCGAGCACAGAGGCCCTTTGAATCAATCAACCTATTAATTCGAGCCTTCCTAATCGATTGGTTGATCGATTGGGCTGTGACCGTTATGCAGGATTAAAGCCGTTGGCGAGCTATCTCTTCGGTAGTTCTTTGCGAGCTTCTTCCCAATCTTCACACGAGTTTCTCCACAACTCTCCGCCAATTCTTGAAGATTCTTGGAGCAGAATGTTGCTGCACTTTCAAGGTCAAGAGGCATTCCACAAGGAGAAGAAGAAGCTAGGGTTTCAATTTCATGTTGTAAATCTTGTAAGATTTTACTTGTATTTGCTTCCCTCATCTTTCTTCTTGTATTAAGAGTTTGTATAGAGCTTCTTCGCCTTTGGTAGTTACCATAAAGGAGTGTTTTCATAGTGGATGAGCGTGTCGTATGTGGATCCTTGGATTAGTCACCTCTTCTTGAGGTGGATACCAAGTAAATCCTCGTGTTAGCGTTGTGAGTCTTGTTTCGAGTCTTTCCGCTGTATATCAATAACAACGAAGCAATCCAACGAAGCACGATGAACTATTCACCCCGCTAGCTACAAATCAACCCTAACACCCCTATCTTGGATTTGGGCAATATCTGCATGGACCCAGCCCTGCACAAGGCCTTGGAGAAGCTGAGAGGTTTGAGGTTCAGTCTACCTGAGCTTACTATAGAGGGGTTGTTATATGTTATTGGACTTACTCTTATTGATCTTGGACTGAGCTCCACTTTTGGTAAGGAACTTTTCTCCCCCTTAGTTATTTATTTATGAAGATTTTTTCTCATAATTTACTTATTTTTGTAGCGGAGGCTATTACTGTTAGGATCCTTCGTACGGAGGCTAGAGAGGGGGGTGTGAATAGCCGCCCCAAATCGCTCGTTTCTTCCTACAATTCGTTAGCGCAGCGGAAAAATAAACTAGAAACAAAAGGAAGAATATCAAACCTTAACACAGCTATGTACGAGGTTCGGAGATGATGCTCCTACTCCTCGGCGTGTCCGTAAGGTGGACGAACCCAATCAATCCGTCGGTGGATGAGTCCCCGGAAAACCGGCTAATAAAAACTCCTTCTGGGTGGAGAAACCTCGCCACACTTATTTGCAACAGCAAACAGGAGTACAAGTACAAAGAATAAGCAAGAAATACAATAAGAATACACAAGCACTCTACCAATCTTGCTTTCTCGTCGACTGGAGTCCAGATGAAGCAGCAGCTTCAAGAAACCCTAACAGCAGCAGCTGTTCCAGTCGGGGAAGCTCACGCGAAGCTTTCGGAAGAACTCAACAGAGCTCTTATCGCAGCCCACAAATCTTCAGCAGAAGGGAGGAAAGGAGGAAGAAGAAGTACTGTACAGCTGCAGCCCTCGACCCCTTTATACCTGCGAAGAAGAAACAACGAAGAAACTAGTCGTTGCGTCGCAACGGCTAGAATCTGATCGATCCGTGGACCGATCGGGCAACATCCTGATCGGTCTGCAGACGAAGAAGCCTTCGCTTCGTTCCATCCCTGATCGGTCCATGGACCGATCGAACCTCTGATCGGTCGGGACGATCGGGCTTTATCGACGGTCCCGGACCGATCAGCCCCTCTGCGCCTCGATCTGTTCGGCCGATCGACTCGATCGGTCACCGATCGGTTAACCTGATATGCTACTAATGTGTTACTGATCGGTCACCGGATCGATCAGATACAGATCACTGGATCGATCACCGATCGATCCACTCATGGTTTCGCCCAAACCAAGTCCAAACCAACATTCGGTCAATCTTGACCTGTTGGTACATTGCGCCTAGCATCCGGTCACTCCCTTGACCTGCTAGGACTCCCCGCTAAGTGTCCGGTCAATCCCTTTGACCCACTTAGACTTTTCTCTCCGTACCAAGTATCCGGTCACTCCTATGACCTACTTGGACTTCCCATCACCAGATGTCCGATCACCCTTGATCCATCTGGATTTTCCCTTGCCCGGCTTCACTCACCAGGACTTTCACCTAGCTTCACTCACTAGGGTTTTCACCTGGCTTCACTCACCAGGATTTCCACAACTGCCTGGCTTCACTCACCAGGACTTTCCAACTGCCTAACATCCCAGTTAGGACTTTCTCATTCACCTAGCTTCACTCACTAGGATTTTCACCTGGCTTCACTCACCAGGATTTTCCCGAATGCCTGGTTTCACTCACCAGGACTTTCACCTTCACCTAGCTTCACTCACTAGGATTTTCACCTGGATTCACTCACCAGGATTTCCCGACTGCCTGGCTTCACTCACCAGGATTTTTCCTCGTGCCAAACTCCCTGTTTGGACTTTCCCCGTGCCAAGCCTCCATACTTGGACTTTCCGCGTGCCAAGCTCCTGCTTGGACTTTTCCCCCGTGCCAAGTCTCCGTACTTGGACTTTTCCAGTGCCAAGTCTCCGTACTTGGACTTTTCGCGTGCCAAGCTCCCTGCTTGGACTTTTCCCGAATCAGGTCAACCAAGTCAACCTTGACTTACGGTTCCACCAATAATCTCCCAAACATCTATTCTTGTCCCATATCAAGAATAGAACTCTCTCACGAGTGTCAAACATCAACATTCAACTCAACTAGGTCAACCTTGACCTAAGGTTGCACCGACAATCTTCCCAAGTCAAACATCAAAATACAACTTGAGTCAAGTCACCTCGAGTCGGGTCAACCAGGTCAACCTTGACCTAAGGTTGCACCAACAATTACGCCTTGCATTTCTCTTTAAAAATACTTGGGTAACAAAGGACTCTCTAAACCGACTGGACGAAGCCCTACTAAAGGAGCGCAAAATCGAGCAAGCCTCATCCTCTGTCGGCTAACTTCCTCCCCTAGGTCATCCCGTAGAAACCTCCTCTTCTACTTCCTTTGATTCGGATAGTCCCCTCATGTTTAAGTGCAAAAAGCCCCAATCAGAGACTCTGAATCTACCCGAGCAGCCACTGGTCGAGCAAACTTCAATTGATATAATCGAGGTTTTTTTTTCTTGAGGAAAAGAGCCCATGCCTCCAAACCGTCGTTGATCTAAACTTGTTATGAAGCTGGCCAATACCACACCTGTGCCTAGTGCCATCGATTAGGCTTCAAAATTGATCGAGACAACATTGGAGCCCTTACCTACTCGACCGGCATCGCGCAGGCTTTAGGTGTTCCTTTTATCATCTTAGGGAATCCTAAGCAAACATTTGTTACGAGCCCGACCAATTCTACACCCACGCTCTATAGAGTCGTGCGGGATCTTGAGCCAGTCAAGACAATACCAGAACCCTCCCTGGTCGTTCGTTCAATGTTGCCATGAGCTTTTGGCGCTTCTCCTTCAAGGCCCAACTCTCTGATTGGCCCCCATCAGTACTTTAAACAACCTTACATATCACCATCTCAACAAGGACTAAGGGCTACTACCTTATCCTCCTATGGAGTATTGAAACTAAACATCCCATTAGCTGAATCTTGGGTGAAAGCACGTGGACAGTCAAAAGGGTCCATGGTGTCGACATGTGTAGATGAACATGTTCAAAATGTGGTAAGATCCTAACTTGGCCCACCTTATAAATTAAGACTTCATTGTTGTTGTTTTTTAGCTTTACGCTTCCGGGATACATTTGAGTGAACTAGTTGTGGACTTAGAGAGAGCTAATAAAATCTTGAGAGAACGAGTAGAGGAGTTAGAAGTTGCTACATCCGCTCCATGTACCGAGACGACTAATTTGCAATAAGAGGTTAAAGTCCAAGCCGGGCTTCTCTTAACTATGGGGAAGACCTTAAAAGAATCCCAACAATTGGTGGATTCTCAACAGTAGGACAAGAAAAGATTGGAAATCTTACTATAGACCAGCGAGTTCAAGCTCTGAGAAGAAAGCCCTATGAGGGTAGAGGCCATTTTCGACCTGGCTTTCTGCTTATTCCTTGGTGTGGCTGGCCATCCTCTCTTTTCCTCTTCCTCTTTGTGGTGGCCGAACCTCTCTCTCTTCCTTTGGAGCTTTTGTGGTGGCCGGATACTACTTGGAGAAGAAGAAGAAGAAGAAGGAGAGAAAGCTTGCATCCCTTGGAGCTTGGTTGGTGTTTTTCTTTCATCCTTGGTGAAGCTTTCTTTGTGTTGGCCGAACCTAGCTAGGAGGAGAAGAAGGTTCATTGGTGGTTTCTCATCTCGGAAGATCATTGCCCACACAACGTCCGAGGTTAGAAGAGGAATACGGTAGAAGATCAAGAGGTTTTTCTAAAAGGTATAACTAGTAATTTTACTTTCCGCATCATACTAGTTATTTTTGGAAATAATACCAAATACAAGAGGCTTACGTTCTAGTATTTCGAATATGTTTTTCGAAGTTGTGTTCTTTTGTTTTTTTTTTTCCTTGTGATTTGATTGTTCTTTTCGGTTAACCTAAAGTTATTTTAGGAAATTAAATATTAGATTTCTATAAAAGGTTTTGTCTAGTCGGTGGTGGTTGCTCCCATATCCAAGAAGGCCATGTGCCTCGCCACGTCAGTACTGGGAACCAATTATGAAAATTAATATTTAATGGAATTAATAACTTAAGGTGATTTGGGTCGAACGTGTTAAGTTCCGCAGGAGATCCAAGTCAAAACCTAAAAGAACAAATAGATTAAGTTTTGGATCAAACGTGTTAAGTTCCGCAGGCGATCCAAAATTTAATTTAAAAGAACACATGGTAGCTAGGAAAATGTTCAGACCTTTGTACAAAATTTTTGTACAGTGGAACTTCTAGGCTTTCCGAGTAGCAACCAACAATAACAACACCGATTTGAATAATCAGGCTGAATAAATGAATTGTATCATAAGGGGTATCTGGGTTGAATAATATGCTGGATAAGATATTAGTGCCGAGCGGAACGATCAGACCGGACAATTATAACCTCTTAATATATTGGTGAGGTAACCTCAGTATGAATTCTTTATAATTGATTGCCAAACTGAATAATAATCCAGATAGAACAATAATATCGAGCGGAATAACCAAGCTGACTAATATAATGAACCCCTTATAATTAGAACCTGTGTTAGAATTCAGGAGTTCCGAATTTAAAGGCACAAGAGCATGCTCGCTTATGACCCGGCTAAAGGCTCAGGAGTCTGGAATATAAGGGCACGAGAGTATGGTCACATATAACCCGATCGGAGGCTAGGGAGTTTGGAATATAAAGGAACGAAAGCATGCTAGCTTATAACTTGGCCGGAGGCTTGGGAGTCTAGAATATAAAGGTACGAAAGCACATTATCTTATAACCCGACTGGAGACTTGGGAGTCTGGAATTTGAAGGCACGAGAGCATATTCACTTATAACCCGGTCGGAGGCTGGGAAGTCTGGAACTTGAAGGCGCGAGAGCATGCTCGCTTATAACCTGACCGGAGGCTCGGGAGTCTGAAATATAAAGGCGCGAGAACATGCTCTCTTATAACCCGGTCAGTGGCTCGGGAGTCTAGAATATAAAGGTTCGAGAGCATGCTCGCTTATAACCCGACCGGTAGCTCGAGAGTCTAGAACTTGAAGGTGTGAGAGCATGCTCGCTTGAAACCTGGCCAGAGGCTCGGGAGTCTAGAACTTGAAGGAATTCTCAGATGAAATCACCTGTATTCTCATTAGGTGTAAAAATTTTACATACTACATGAGTGAATTACAGGCGTACTTTTCAAATCCTATAAGGCTATAGATGATTCGTGCTCTAGGGTCGCTCCAATCTTTTCCCTTCTATGTCTTCGAGGTAGTAGGAGCTTGAGACAAGCCTTTGCACCACCTTATATAGTCCTCCCTTGTTGATGTTTCCGATCGATTTAATCCGCTTCTAGACTATATCGCCAATCTAAAAAAAAAAAAATCTAGGAATAACCCTTTTGTTATAATTTTACCTCATCCTTTGGCAGCATACCATTAGTTCAGCTGTTGCCTTGTCTCTGACTTCTTCTATCAGATTGAACTCCATAAGGTGTCGATCGATATTGTCCTCATCGTACAATTGCCTTTGATCAGATTTCATTCCAATCTCGACCGAGACCACTGCTTCACCACAATAAACCAGTTGAAAAGGGTTTATACCTATTGCTTCTTGGGGGATTGTACGATATGCCTACAATACGCTAGGTAATTCATCGACCCAACTTCCTCCGATGTGGTCTAATTTAGTTTTAAGTTCTTTGATGATTTCTTTATTTGTTACTTCTTCGTGTTCATTACTCCTAGGATAAGCTACAGATATGAAGGTCTACGTAATACCATAGGTTGAACATCACTCTCAGATTTTCCTGTCCTGGAATTGTCTTCCATTATCTGAAACCAATTTATGTGGAATTCTAAACCTGCAAATAATATACTTCCATAGGAATTTGATAACCATCTGCTCGGTTATCTTGGCCAATGACTCTACCTCCACCCATTTTGATAATCAACTACAACTAGCAAGAATCTTTTCTAGGCGAGTACATAGGAAAAGGCCTCACTATATCCATATCCCACTAATCAAATGGGCAGGAGACAATGTAAGTTTTCAGCAACTCCATGGGGTGGTGTAGGATATTCTAGTGCTTTTGACAGGATAGGCAAGTTCTTACTAATTGAGCAACATCAACCTGTAGAGTCGGCCAAAAATACCCGACCAGTAATATTTTTTGAGCAAGAGATTGACTGCCCACATGACTTCTACAAGAACCTTGATGTATCTCTTGTAAAATGTATTGCACGTCGTTCGATCTGATGCATTTGAGTAAAGGACATGAGAAAACCCGTTTATACAGATGGTCTCCGATCATAGTGAATTGGCTGGCTCTTTTCTTAATCATGCATGCTTTCTCTCCATTTGTTGGTAAGATGCCTTACTGCAGGAATAAAATAATGGGTGTTCTCCAATTACTCTGCGATTCAAGATCGGCCTGCCGTTTGATGTAAGCCACTAATAGTGTATGTTCTACAAGCTTATCTAAGGTCCATGGAATTATGGCAGAAGCTAATTTAGCCAAGTCATCTGCTGTCTAATTTTTTGCTCGAGGAAGGTTTTGTATAATTACTTCTTAGAATCCGACTCTAAGCTTCTCGAATGCCTCAACATAGATTTTAAATCTCTCATTATTAATTTTAAAATTTCCTAATAATTGCTGGGTAGCCAATTGAAAATCTGAATAAATTAAAACCCGGATGACCCTTACATGCCTCGCAACTTACAAGTCAGCTATCAATGTTTCATACTCGGCTTTATTGTTGGTAGCCCGATAATTCAGACAAATAGATAACTACATTATGTCTTCCCAAAGTGATATCATAAAAATGCCTATTTCACTGTCCTGCCGAGTGGAGGATTCATCCATGTATATTTTCCAGATTCCCTTAGGCTCAAGGTTTTTCACCTCTCGGATGTAGTCGACTTCCAATAGCTTGTCTACTTCTGTGCAGATGATCTTATTCTGATTTGCCCTGAAATCGCTCTTTCTTTATTTGACCAGCCGAGTTTCAGGAAAGACATGGAGTACATGCTCCATGATCGTGGGAGAGATGCCTGTGATCTCCTTGGGGTTCCAAACAAAAACATCATTGTTACATGTTAAACATGCAACAAGCTCTTCTTTAAGTTCCGGAGGTAGGTTGGTAGCTACTTGGGTAGTCGCTTTTCGTCGGTCTGGCCGAATTTGAACCTCCTCCTTTTCTTCATAGACTAGGGTAGTCGGTGCTTCCCGGATGATGTTGACTTCCATCCGTCGCATCTTCCAAGCGGAGTTAGCTTCGGTTTTAATTATATCAAGATAGCACTTTCGTGCTACTAGTTGATCTCCTTTGACTTCCCCAACTAGGTCATCCACGAGGAGCTTTATATTTTCCCAGAAGGTTGAGACTACTGTCCGAAATTTATTTAGGGTCGGTTGGTCCAAAATGACGTTGTAGGTTGAGGGTGCGTTCACGACTATGAAGGTCGAGTGACGCGTCCTCATTAGGGGCTCCTTTCCTAAGGATATGACTAACTTTATTTGGCTGAGCAGCTAGACTTCATTGCCTGTGAACCCATACAAAGGCGTTGCTATGGGTTGAAGCTTGCTCGGGTCTATTTGCAACTGCTCAAATGCTTTTTTAAATATAATATTGATTGAACTGCCTGTGTCCATAAAAGTACGGTAAATGTTATAATTGGCTATAACAACCTTAATTATTAAAGTGTCATCATAGGGTATTTCCACCCCTTCAAATCTTTAGGCTCGAAGCTAATTTCAGGCATGACTGCTTGCTCTATACTGCAGTCAATCGCGTGGATCTCCAATCAACGAGCATGTGATTTTCTTCCTTAGTTGGAGTCTCCATCGGTTGTCCCCCTAGCTATCATGCTGATATTACCCTAGGCGACATTATTATGAATCTCCGCTTGCCATGTTGGGGCCTCTCGTTGGTCTCAGGCGGGAGCCTGGGCTCAATCTGCTAGCGGTAGGGGTGTTCTTTGGTGTCACTCGACCTCTCACAGGTCTCTTCTGGGTGAGCCGCTTGGTCAATGATAAGGGTGACGGAGTACGTCAGCAGAATCTTTGATTGTTGTTCTGGCTATTTGCCATATTATAGCATTCCCGGGTATCGTGAGTGGCTGACCGATGGTATGTGCACCACGATCGTGGGACTCCTCGAGGGGGATCGGGGTATCTTTCTTGTTTGGGCTCTACATGATGCATGACTTGAGGCTGTAGTTCTTGATTATGAAAGTGAGGACCCATCTGGGGTCCTCTATGTGGCAAAGCGGGTAATGTTTGGCGCTCGGGCACCGAAACTGCAGCTGATGCAGTGATTTCCTTCTTTTGGGTGGCCTGCACCTCCTCAACATTAATAAACTCGGTCGCTCGGTCAAGTAGATGGTAGAAGTTCTTTGGAGGTCTTCTGATTAAGGAGCGAAAGAAATCATTATCGGTGAGGCCTTGGGAGAAGGCACTCACCAGAATTTCGATGGTGGCTGTAGGGACATCCATGGCCACCTGCTTGAATTTTTTGATATAGGCTCTGAGTGTCTCCTTGGGCCTCTATTTGAGCAAGAAAAGGCTCAGGGAGATCTTCTGGTAACACTGACTACTGGAGAAATGATAAAGGAAAACCTCGCGAAAATCCTTGAAGTAGTAATAGAGTCCACCGACAATCGCTTGAACCATCTTTGTGCCGAGTCAGCGAGTGTGGTAATGAACACTTGGAAATTTACACCGTCTATATATTGATATAAGAGAGTGGCATTCTTAAATTTGAGGAGATGATCCTCAGGGTTAGTTGACCTTAAGTATTCACCTATCATCAGAGGCTGATAATGTTTTGGCAGATTATCTTGTATCACCCCTTGAGAGAACGGGGTGCTGATCTGCTTGGGAGATATACAAGCTGTAGGGGCTTTTTCCTTGCGCCCGTCTTTGACAAGTGCTTCTCCAGAAGATTCTTGGTGTAGTCCTTCTTGGCTCATGTACTTAGGCGGCATACAGAAGTGTTAGTAATTAGCCCTAAGAGCCAATCATGAGATGATTAGGCCTTTTGGTTACTAATTGAGTTAAACTCAAATGAACCCACTCATTGGATTGAGTCCAATCCGAATTAGACACATTGGATTAATGGGTTAGACTCAATGGATTAGATTTATTGGGTTATTGGATTAATGGTTTAATCCAATATAATAAATCCAACCCATTAAGAGGAATACAAAGAGACAAAAACTCTTGGTATTCATTGGATGAATATAAATAGGTTTTTGGATTTATTTTTCATTTAGATGAGAAAAGGTGTCTCTTGAGCTTCTCTCTTCTTCCTCCTCCTTCCTCAATGGCCGAATCTTCAAGCTTGGTTGAATCATACTTCTTGCTAGCACAAGAAGATGGTTCTTCTCCGAAGGCTTCGTTCGTGCGACGAACGAAGGATATGTTCGTGTGGATACGATAGAGGTGCAGACGCTTGAATGCGCTGAGATCTGGATCCAAAGAAAAGGTTGCTATCGGGATTGTGAAGGACACACAACAAAGGTATAATCCTATCATGTAGCTTAGCATAGATTATCTTCAGAACATGTTTCTTCCCTTCACATGGATCTGCTGGATAGAGAATCTAGCATTTTTTCGCTGCGTTTCCGCGTCTTTCGCGCGCTAGATCCCAACAGTGGTATCAGAGCCACTTGCGAAGGGCTATGCTAAGTTATAATTTTTTATATATGATATAGAAATTATTTGATAGGGTTTACTGTGATTTGTAAAAATTTATGAGTCAGACAAACAAGGTTTCGACCAAGAGAGTGAATCTCGACCAGACTATGAGTCTTGGCTAGATTTTGTGTCTCGGCCAAATCCTAAGCCTTGACCGAAATGGGTGTTTTGTTGGGAACAAAGCATAGTTGGTGTGTGACCAGCAAGGTCTCGGTCAAGGGTGTTTTGTTGGGAACAAAACATAGTTGGTGTGTGACCAACAAGGTCTCGGCCAGAGGTGTTTTGTTTAGAACAAAACATAGTTGGTATTATGGGAAGTAGGGTCTCGGGTAAAGCAGTAACTCAAAAAATGAGCATGCAAAATAAATTTTACTTCAGGGGCGCTGCCCCTTGAAACCCCCACAAGGGGCGCTACCCCCTTGACACCCGCAAGGGGCGCTGCCCCCTTGAAAAGATCGTAGTGATGGGGCCATAACTATGTCACGTTTAAATTAGCATATATGTTGGTGTATGCCATGATATGCCATGAATGTATGTGATGCATGTGTAGCTATCGTAATTAGGTCATTTACATATGCCTACCAAAGTTTGGTGCTCACTACTATCTCGATCATTTGTAGTCAGGTTTGCCAAAGCAAAGTGACTCGTTTTATCTTGGTAGAGTGCGACTGGACAATTGTGATGCCCGACTATTGGACTTTAGATGTGACTTAACTAAATTGAGAACTTAGAGGTATATCCCATAAGATGTAAATTATATTATACTAGTTTTGGGCGATTAGCCAATGCTAACTCAAGATGAGTAATAGTATGTGTTTCATAAGATAGGAAAACGAACAAACAGTTTTGTTCACCTAAAGATACAAGAGTTATATAGGATGTAATTAGTAAACGTTAACGATAGTAGCACTACATTAAATATTACATTACCAGTTGAATCAACTTCAGCTGGTGGGAGGTAAACCCATTTAGCATGATAGCAAGACACATCTTAAAGAAAACTGTTTGAAATTGTGTGTTGTTGATACCAGCATCTTCTTTGTCAATGTAAGCTTTGTCAGGACTTCTAAGTATAGAATCATGCCATTTATGAAGCTTGTTCTTCATCCTCTCCCAAAAAAGAATGTCAGATGTTCACGCAATTGGTGTATCCACAGGCTCCTCAAAATTACAAAAGGAATTAGCTAATCCCTCAAGGTACTCTGAAGATAAACCTTTGAGGGCTTCTCCTTCTTGTTCTCTGGATAAATAAGATATTCATGGGATTAACAAATGCTTAAGATTTAAACAAGTCGAACATCAAATATACACTGGTAACTACAACTGATGAGTTCTATGACACAGCACAGGAAACTGCTAACAGATAAAAAGGGCATGTGAACCCACAGTCACCCAACAAGCCATGGAAGGAGTCCCCTTGCCTCTCCAGATTTAATAAATGACTGCGTAGATAGAACGACTGATTGAGACTTATCTTTTAGTGGTATGATGGAAAGGCAACACTGTATGTATAGTAGGATGCGAAGAACTTGATTGAGAAAAGCACCTTCATATATGCATGCATTGAAGTCAAATTGGTATTTAGTAAGGAAGTCGATGGATGTTACTTGCCATAGGAAATCATCAGGTGGCCCATGAAGTGGCAACTCTTTTCGTGGAAAGATATAGAAGTTATGCCTGCAATGTAAAGAGCTGCAGATGTCACACGAAATCCAACAAATTTCTACAAACATGAAATCATACAGAATCTTATATTAATAACTAGGTGATCTAACACAAATTTCGTCTACAATTACCTACCAATGTCTGTCGATACTTGCCCTACAAAACAAGCAAGTATGACTGATAAATTATCCCAAAAATATCAAATGAATAGTCCTGTATCGGTAAACTACCACCATCTCATCAAAACATAAATTGGATATCCGTCAAAAGAAGTGATAAGGTAAAACCACGCACAAATCAGTCATGAATCTCATCTGCTTGACATATGAACAGTTTTTAACCTTTATTGCAAGCAGGCCTAGCTTCTAGAGGGAGAAAACGTGAAAGAATATCCTAAACAATGCATTCGATTTGAATAGGAGAATGAGGTAAAGATCATTTTTTCCCCCACAAAAATAAAAACCGATAGAGAAGTCAATTCATCACTTCCATTTTCTCTAAAACCACGTTAAACCCTATCATAACAAAACGAAAACCAAATGATGAAGAACACTAACGGATGGGCGAAGAACGAGCCCTTGGATGAATCCCAGCGGAAGGGGCAGACACCGAACTGCACGACAGCGAACTTCTCAGCGGAGTCCTTCAGCTTAAGGTAACGGACATCGGATCGGTCGAACTCGAACGGGTCCCTCCATGGGGCACTCGTCACATCAGTCATCTCAAGGTCAACGACCACGAAGTCCGACTCCTCCACGCAGGCCCTAAGGCTCTCCAGCGCCGCGTTGAAATTGGACCTTGTCACCTGCTTCACGGCCATGCTGCCGCCACCGGGCACATCGGTGGAGAAGGGACGGAGGAGAGGCATTAGACCTAGGGTTAGGATCGGTAGCACACCCAAACAAACGGCAGATTCCGCATGTCTTAACCCGCCACGACCACTCCGAAGTCGGAAGTCGACATTTATTCATTGCAATTGTATTTTCATTTTAACTTTTAATTAATTTATAAACGAAATTTGTCAAAAAAAATTATACGGTCTTAAATTCTATTTATAATTCATATTTATTTTTATTTATAAAAATTTATATGTAATTTCGTTTCAAATTTATTTTAAATTCTGTCTAATTTTTTTTATAACAATATATAATTTACTAAAATGGAACGATTAATAATTCCGTATTAAATCTGTCTCTGATTTATATAAATCTGAAAAAGATTTTATTTTCATTTTAATTTTTAATTAATTTATAAATAAAATTTATCATAGAAATTATACAGTCTCAAATTCTGTTTATAATTCATATTTATTTTTGTTTATAAAAATTTATATGTAATTTCGTTTCAAATTTGTTTTAAATTCTGTCTTATTTTTTTTTTAAAATATATAATTTACTAAAATGAAACGGATTAATATTTCCGTATTAAATCTGTCTCTGATTTATATAAATCTGAAACAGAATTTTATTTTCATTTTAAAAATCTGTTTCTAAAGCCCTGTTTTCTTGTAGTGGTTGTCTACCTAAGTTGTACTAAGTCTTGGGCGATTAGCCAAAGCTAACTTAAGATAAGGTATAATATGGATCTTGTCCTATTGGTATACGTTGCCTACCTAATTTATACAAGTCTTGGGCGATTAGCCAAAGCTAACTCAAGATGAGGTATAATGTGGATCTTGTCCCACTTGAATGTCTTTGCTTTTGGGTTTAGAGCTAGTAGTGACTTGCTCCTATCAAGCTTTAGAATTTAGTGGGAGAATCATTTAATTAAAGGCCTAATTAAATTATCTGAGTATGATACTTCTCTGTATTTTATTGTTGTAGACCAGCATGTCGTCTAGTATGTAGAAGACACTATCTCTGCGATCTATCCTTGATAAGGACAAACTCAATTGAGCTAATTTCCTAGATTGGTACAGAAACATGAGAATAGTTCTCAAGCAAGATCGAAAGAAAAATAGTACATCCTAGAGCAACCTATTCCTGAAGTACCCCCTGCTACTGCCACTAGAGTTGATAGGGATGCTTATAAGAAGCATCAAGATGATGCATTAGATGTATCATGACTTATGCTCGCCACCATGAACTCTAAGCTTTAGAAGCAACATGAGAACATGGATGCTTATGATATGGTTGAACACCTTATAAAACTATATCAAGGACAAGCAAGGCATGAGAGATTTGAGATATCTAAACCACTATTTCAATGTAGAATGCAAGAAGGAAGTCTCGTAAGTCCATATGTGCTCAAAATGATCGAGAATATGGAGAATCTACAAAGGTTGGGATTTCCACTAGGCGAAGAATTGGCCACTGATCTTATCTTGCAGTCGTTGCCTGATAGTTATAGTCAATTTATCATGAACTACAACGTGAATGAAATTGACAAACCACTGCCTGAGATGTTGAGAACTACTAAACTCAACCTTAAGAAGGAAAAGCCTGGTTCCATTTTGATGGTGTCTAAGGGCAAAGGCAAGTGGAAGCCTAAAGGTAAGGGTAAGACCCAAGCCAAAGGAAAGGGCAAGACTCATGCACTGAAACCCAAAGGTGGGGTTGCTAAGGAAGGTACCTGCTTCCACTGCGATGAGACCAGACACTGGAAGAGGAACTGTAAGGTATACCTAGAGGAACTGAAAAGGAAGAGAAGTGAGACTTCTGCCTCAGGTATATATGTTATAGATGTCAATCTGTCTATTTCTTCTTCACGGGTATTAGGTACCGAGTGTGTATCTCACATTTGTACTAATGTGAAGGGGCTGAGAAATAGTAGATCATTGACAAAGGACAAAGTGGACCTACGAGTAGACAACAACACAAGAGTTGCTACTATAGTTGTAGGAGCATATTCCTTATCTTTTCCCACTGGGCATGTTTTAGAACTTGAAGAGTGTTGTTCTGTGCTTACCTTGACTAAGAACATTATCTTTGTTTCTTGTTTGGACAATAAAAGTTTTTCATTTGTAATAAAGGACAAATGTTGTTCTATTTATTTCAATGAAATATTCTATTGTAGTGCACGTCTTATGAATGAACTCTATGTTCTAGACTATGACAACCCAATCTATAACATAAATACCAAATAGTTCAAGTTTAATGATTTAAATCAAACATATCTCTAGCATTATCGCTTAGTTCACAAAAATGAGAGTTGCATATCCCAACTCCATAAGGATGAATTTTGGACTCATTTGATTTTAAATCATATGAGGCATGCGAATCTTGTCTTCAAGGTATGATGATAAAGACTCCATTTAGTGGACTCGGTGAAATGGCTAATGATCTGTTAGAACTCATATATACTGATGTATGTGGCCCTTTCAGAATAGTAGCTAGAGGAGACTATTATTACTTCATTACCTTTACTGATGATTTCAGTAGATACGGCTATGTGTATCTGATGAGACACAAGTCAGAATCCTTTGAAAAGTTAAAAGAATTCAAGAATGAAATACAAAACCAACTTGGTAAGAGTATTAAGATGCTTCGATCAAATTGAGGTGGGGAATACCTTAGTCAAGAGTTTCATGATCATCTCGTTGAGTGTGGGATCATATCTCAACTCACTTCACCTGGAACACCACAATGGAATGATGTATCAGAAAGGAGGAATCGTACCTTATTAGATGTGATACAATCAATGATGAGTCTACAGATCTTCCTACTTCCTTCTGGGGACATGCTCTAGAGACAACCACTTTTACACTTAACCGAGTTCCATCTAAGGTTGTCATAAAGACACCATATGTGATATGGACAGAGAAGAGCCCCAAGATGTCTTTTATGAAGATTTGGGATTGTGAGGCTTACATTCGATGACTAGTCTCAGATAAACCAGGACCCAAATCGGACAAGTACTATTTTATAGGATATCCCAAGGAAACAAAGGGATATTGCTTCTATAATCCCACACAAGGCAAAGTGTCTGTTGCCAAAAATGATGTCTTTCTAGAAATAGAGTTTATTTCTAGAAAAACTAGTGGGAGTGAAGTCGATCTTGAAGAAGTTCAAGATACACAAACTAGCACCGAAGCCGTGATGGAAATTAAACAGGTACCACAAGATGTTGTGGATCAGGATTTTGTTACACCACAAGAAGTTGTGGAGCAGCAACCTATTTAAGTAGCACATGCTCTACGCAGATCTGATAGGACTCATCGTCAACCTGAGAGATATTCATTTCTCTTGTCTGACCACGGTGATGTAGTGCTTATTGGCCTTGATGAGCCTACATCTTATCAGGAAGCTGTACAAGGCCCAGATTTTGAGAAATTGCTAGAGGCCATGAGATCCGAAATGAAATCCATATACACTAATCAAGTATGGACTTTGGTTGATCCACTTGAAGGGATCAAATCCATTGGGTGTAAGTAGGTCTTCAAGGTGAAGACTGACATGGATGGTTGTATGCATACCTATAAAGGTAGATTGGTGGCTAAAGGATTCAAACAGATTCATGGTATAGACTATGATAAAACCTTTTCGCCAGCTGCAATGCTTAAGTCCATTCAGATCATGCTTGCTATTGCTGCTTACTATGATTATGAGATCTGACAAATGGATGTCAAAATCGCATTTCTTAATAGAAATCTACTCGAGGATGTGTACATGACACAACCTGAGGGTTTTGTAGATCCAGAGCATGCTTGAAAGGTTTGTAAGTTGCAGAGATCCATTTATGGATTAAAGCAAGCTTCTAGAAGCTAGAATCTTCGATTCGATGATGTGATCAAAATATTTGGTTTCATTAAGAATGATGATGAACCTTGTGTATATAAGAAGGTTAGTGGGAGCACAGTCATCTTTCTCATATTGTATGTAGATGGCATACATCTCATTGGAAATGATATCCCTACTCTTCAGTCAGTGAAGACTTGGCTTGGGAATTATTTTTCAATGAAGGACTTAGGTGAAGTAACCTATATTTTGGGCATCAAGATCTATAGAGATAGATCCAGGAGATGACTTGTTCTAAGCCAAAGTACATATATTGGCAAGGTGCTTACAAGTTTTTCCATGCAGAATTCTAAGAAGGGATTCCTGCCTATGTCACGTGGTGTGAGTCTTTTGAAGACTCAATGCCCCTCTTCTAAGGTAGAAAGGGACCGCATGGATCAGATTCCTTATGCATCTATTATAGGATCTATCATGTACACCATATTTTATACTCGTCTAGATGCTTCATATGCGTTAAGCATGAAGAGAAGATACTAGTCAGATCCAGATGAAGGTCACTGGACAACAATCAAGAATATTCTTAAGTACTTGAGAAGAACTCAAGATTATTTCTTGATCTTTGGAGGTGATGAAGAGCTTGCTGTAAAGGGTTACAGCTGTTGCTGTAAAGGGTTACAACTATTGCTGTAAAGGGTTACAGTGATGCAAGCTTCCAAATTGACAAGGATGATTCTAGATCGCAGTTAGGGCATGTACATAATTGGTGGTCTTGAGTATTGGATACTACAACAATTTCATCTCATTCGAGGGATCCTCGATATATGAGATATGAGGATATGCAGATAACTAAACAATGCTAACATTACGGATCCTTTGACCAAGGCTTTGGCACCAAGAAAGCATGATGGTCACACTAGGTCAATGGATATTAAATATTTCAGTGATTGACACTAATGACACAAGGAGATTGTTAGTATAAGCCTTAAGAGGCAATCAAGAATTGATTGACTTAGGACATTTTGTATCATATTTTGTTATTTCATTAGAAGACAAAGGTTATGGTTATTATATTTACTTCAGTTCAGTGTCGAATGAGTAAATATAATAATGTCTTAGAGTAGAAGGTTCTAATCTATAATATATCAATTTGTTGAATTGATAGTGAGATATTGTAGAGAACGCTACTCTAAACTATTCCTAGTCGAGCATTAATATATAAGGACAATATTAATGCGTTAAGACTAGCATGTAGGTTAACGGATGACTTAATCTCATAAGTCATGGATATGAGATATCAGGTTGACATATGGGTATGTATTGGAGAATATGTGCTGAATTGACCCGCCATGAGATGTTTCATGGATCGTTATATGAGTGTCATAAACATTCTCATGTGACTATTGGTATGAATAGTCCTTAGACCTGAAGTCACTACGGTTCCCTACATAAGGAGTTGTGTACTTTGGTATCGTCAAATGTCACCCGTAACAGGGTGGACTATAAATTCGATTACTGGGTATGCAATAAATTATGCGGAGGGATGTGAGTGATGTAGATGGGATCTATCCCTTCCATATGACGGAAGCGATATCTGTGAGTTCCTTGATTAGTAGGACACAGGAAAGTATGACCATACTCAGATGAGTCAATATGAGATATTGAGCTTATTTGGTTAGTGTGTCTACTTAGAGATCAAGAAACACAAAGATTGATAAGAGGATGACATAATCTATGCCTCATTGATCAATCTAGATATCAAGGACAGAGGGACTAAGTCATACAAGATAATAGCCACGGACAAGTTAGGTCAGATTTCGACTTTCTCATCACTTGGGTAGCAATGATGCATTGCTAGATGCCACTCATTGTTTATGTATCGCAAATGTTGATTTGGATACATTGCCAACGTTACGAGAGCCTATAGGGTCACACACAAAGAACATATTGGTTTGGAGATGAGTATTTTAGTTTGACTAAAATACTAAGGATATTAAGAATAATGGGCAAATCCAAAGTGTTGGTGTCATCTTAGTGGTGATTGGTACTAGTGCTAATGGGAGATTGTTAGTAATTAGCCCTAAGAGCCAATCATGAGATGATTAGGCCTTTTGGTTACTAATTGAGTTAGACTCAAATGAACCCACTCATTGGATTTAGTCCAATCCGAATTAGACACATTGGATTAATGGGTTAGACTCAATGGGTTAAACTTATTGGGTTATTGGATTAATGGTTAATCCAATATAATAAATCCAACCCATTAAGAGGAATACAAAGAGACAAAAACCCTTGATATTCATTGGATGAATATAAATAGGTTTTTGGATTTATTTTTCATTTAGATGAGAAAAGGTGTCTCTTGAGCTTCTCTCTTCTTCCTCCTCCTTCCTCCTTGGCCGAATCTTCAAGCTTGGTTGAATCATACTTCTTGCTAGCACAAGAAGATGGTTCTTCTCTAAAGGCTTCGTTCGTGTGATGAACGAAGGGTATGTTTGTGTGGATACCGTAGAGGCGCGGATGCTTGAACGTGCTGAGATCTAGATCCAAAGAAAAGGCTGCTGTCGGGATTGCGAAGGGCATGCAACAAAGGTATAATCCTATCATATAGCTTAGCATAGATTATTTTTAGAACATGTTTCTTCCCTTCGCATGGATCTGCTGGATAGAGGATCTAGCATTTTTCCATTGTTTTCCGCATCTTTCACGTGCTAGATCCCAACAAGAAGAGCACTCGATGACGCACGATTGTCGAATGAGGCGCGGGAAGTAGATGGGCAGGGCTTGTAGGGACCTTGATGCCCGGTTAGAGGGTTGAATAGCCGATCACCCACTTCGATCGATTCCTACAACTTGTTAGTACGTAGCGGAAATACAAATAACACTAACAAGAAGAAAGCTAATTTACAAGACAGTGAACAAGAGGAAAACACACAAACCTAACATGTTTATGTAACATGCTTTGGAGATAACTTACTCCTACTTCACAGCTTATCCGTAAGGTGAACGATTCTGATCCATCGGTGGATGACTCCCCGAAAAATCTCAGCTAGCTCAAACCTTCTTCTCGGTGGAGAAACCTCACCACAACCTTGATCCAAAAACCCTTAGATCATAAGAAGAGCTTAGAGAACTTAGGAGACTTCTAATAGACTTTAACCAAGTCAATTTTGTCAACCCAAACCAAGCTCCAAAGCCTTGGTTATATAGGCTATGGGTTGGAAAACCCCACCTACTAGTCGAATGATAAGTATACCAGCCAACTGCCCTTTATGGAATTTGATCATTACATGCCAACGACTTGATATCAATTGACTGATAAAAACACTAGTCGACTGCTACAGTAACTATTATAGTAACGATTTGGCTGCTACAGTCCCATCAGACTGTTACAGTATCGGTTGACTAATTTGCCCAGTCATCGGCCATAAAAATATTCTATGCCCTGGCTCAGTCGACTGGTACAGTTGCCAGTCGACTGGTCCAGTTGCCAGTCGATTGATCCAGTTGCTAGTCGACTGGTAAAACCCTAAATTTAGGATTTTACCCTGAGTACAATCTCTCATGCACTCAACCTTTCCCGTACAACCTCGGCCTTGACTTCTAGCCTCCTCCATCAGCCTCGTGCCCCTCAAATGCCTCCCCATCCTTCACGCCTTGCCTTCAGGAGCTTCTTTCAACCTTGTTCTTGTTGTCGGATTTTTCATTGCCAAGAGACTCCTCACCTCCGAGACTTTAACCTTTCCAAGTCACATTTGGACTTATGTTGCCAAGACTACATGCTTGGACTTACACCGCCAAGACTTCACTTGGACTTTCACCTTTGCCAAGATCTCACTTGAACTTTGCCTTTGCGAAGATCACACTTGGACTTTGCCTTTGTTATACCTGCATCTCATAACACATATCAAATACAATAATAATCCTAACTTAAACCTTTGTTTAAACATCAAAATGTAGGGTTACATAGATTGCTCCAACAATCTCTCCCTTTTTGATGTTTGGCAACCCGTTTAAGTTATGGAAATAATATAACAATACATATGCAAATCAACTCATGCATAAATAATAGAACCTAAATCCCTAGGCTCCTCCTTGACCTAAGCTCCCCTTTGAGCTAGGATTTCCCGCAAAGGTAAACTTCTCCCCTTTTTCCAATAAATGAGCAATCACTCCTCCTTCACCTAAGCTTCCCCCTTGAGCTAGGATTTCTTACAAAGGTGTGTATGTTTCCCACTTAAACCCAACACTTCTCCCCCTTTTCTATACATCAAAAAGAGCTCCAATAATATCCCAATTATTAGACTCTTTAACCTCTAATAATCATAAACATTAAGTATTAATCCTCCATAAGATTACATACATGTTCACCATTTTTTTGGTCATTTTCTAATGCTGAAAAATATTTTTAGATTGCATCAATCAACTGTCATTGATCCTAGTCGACTGTCCTCTTCAAAATGATCTTACAGAAATATTCTGTGCTTGTGAACAATGTTACCAGTCGATTGGTAAATGTATCAGTCGACTGGTATACTATTTCAACCCCAAACTACATTCTAAATTAAATTTCAGAAATGCACCAGAAATTTCACAGATCTCTAAAATTTTTTAAATTTTATAGAGAGATCTATTTTACCAATATCTACTTAAAAAATATATATATAAAAATATATTTATTACAGATCTCAATGTTGACACAAAATCCAAAATTATCTAAATAGTTTAATTGAACCTTAACCTAAACTCCTAAAATTGGTTTCCTCTTGATGTATCTGCTCATACTAAACCATAATGCATCTCTAGCATGAGTTTCTATGGCATCTATACATCAAAAACTACTTGTCATGCAATATGAACCCTTTTTTATATTTTTCATGCATGATACTCAACTCAATTATACCAATTCCTTGGATTTGAGATTCAAGTCCGTTTCCAAACTACTTTGGCACATTTCATGACCCATCTTGAGTCCCAAGAATGGTGCGCTAGAGATCCATTTACCATATGTCCCAAAGATTTTTTGAACTCCTCCTAGAGCTCTTAGCCTTAGCCATCTCCCTAGGTGACTCATCCACTATGGCTAGGCCACTTCGGTACACCTCAGGTGACACTTGACCTACAAACTTGACTTTCTTAACTTTAGACACCTTATTTTTAGTTAATTTCTTCTTGTCTTTAACCTTGGACACCTCATCCTTGCCATAATTATATACAACCCTAGTATATTTCTTCTCATTTCCTTTGGATGCCACTCCCTTGTCCTTGGTCACTCCTCCCTTACTAATGTCATATGTCACCCTATCACTTGACCTTCTTTTGGTCTTAGAGGGACCCAATTTGAAAATTTTGAGTCTTTGACCACCCAAACACATATCGAGTCCTCTAGGCCCAATAATGAACCTATCTAGGACTTTCTCTATTTCTTTAAGCCTTGCTTTCAAGGCTTGATTTTTCAATTCTAGGATTCTAACCCTAGAATCAACATGTCCACCTTGGACATTCCTATACCTACCCTTTCTAGGCATATGTCTCCCCTTCTTGGAATTAATGCCTAGGTTTTCAACCACCTTCCTCTCCTTAGGTAAGGTAGGTTATTTCTTTTTAGATCTAACCTTAGTGTATGATTTCCTAGGGTTATCTACTGTGTTAACCCTATTCCTATTATTATACTTAAATCCATAATTATGGATGGGTACATAATTTTCATTATTCCTAACAAGTATGAAGGAATTTGAAATTGGATTAAACTTCAAATTAGGGATTACCTTCCCTTTTACTTTTGGAGCTTCACTTTGACTTGAGCTCCTTTTCTTCTCCCATTTCTTCAAGTGCACCAATTTCTTGAGCTCTCCTCTCCTTGGACACTTTGTGTGATAGTGACCCCACTCACCACATGAAAAGCATCGAATGTGCCTCTTCTCCTTAGCACCATTTCTACAACCCATGTTAATCTTCAAAAGAACTTTACCAAGTTTAGGGTTTACCTCCTTTATCTTATTGAGTGAAGGATACATACTCTTGTAGTATCCTATCTCTCCACACTCAAAGCACTTGATGTGGGCTTTAGTGCTCTTCTTGGTGGATGTGGTTGAAGGTTGAGCTTCCAAGACCTCTTCTTCCTTCGATTGCTCTTCTTCTTCTTCCTTCGAAGATATAGATGATTCCACATCCTCCTCCTTGGAAGATGTGGATGACACTTCCTCACCTTCCTTATCCTCCTCGAATGTTGAACATGTCTCAACATTTGATTGGTCCTTCTCCTTTTGGACCAATGAGCCATTCTCCTTGGGTTCCTCCACTCCTTGGAGTTTTGTAGGATCTTCATGGAATGCAATGATCTTTTTCCAAAGATCACTTGTGTTCTCATAATTACCTACACTCAACAAAATATTAGGAGGCAATAAATTCAATAGAATTTTTGTTACCTCCTTATCCGTCTCCGATTGTTCCCTTTGCTCCTTGGTCCAATATCGAGGTTAGAGGCATTTCCCTTACTTGTCCGTTGGATCTTCAAAAGGATCTTCCAATGCACTCCAATTGTCCTAATATATTTGGAACCATGTCTCCAAGCGTGACCTCCAATATCCGAAGTCTTCTTTCTCATATGGAGGTGGGATCTGGATATCCCATCCTAATGGTCCTTCTGACTCCATCTTCCTCTAGTGCTTTTCTCCATCAGCGATTAGTCTAACGAAGAGTGACCAAGCTCTGATACCAATTATTGGGACCTTGATGCCCAGCTAGAGGGGGTGAATAGGTGATCAACTACTTCGATCGCTTCCTACAATTTGTTAGTATGCAACGGAAATACAAACAACATTAACAAGAAGAAAACTAATTTACAAGATAATGAACAAGAGGAAAATACACAAACCTAACACGTTTATGTAACATGGTTTGGAGATAACTTATTCCTACTCTACGACTTGTCTATAAGGTGGACGATCCTGATCTATCAGTGGATGACTCCTTGAAAAACCTTGGCAAGCTCAAACCTCCTTCTCGGTGGAGAAACCTCACCACAACCTTGATCTAAAAACTCTTAGATCACAAGAAGAGCTTGCAGCACTTAGAAGACTTCTAATAGACTTTAACCAAGTTAATTTTGTCAACCCAAACTAAGGTTCAAAGCCTTGGTTATATAGGTCACAGGTTGAAAAACCTCGCCTATCGGTCGACTGGTAAGTAGACCAGTCAACCGTCCTCTGTGGAATTCAACCGTTACATGCCAACGAATCAATACCAGTCGACTGATGAAAATACTAGTCGATTGCAATAGTAGCTACTATAGTAACTTCTATAGTAAAAATTTGATTGTTACAACCCTAGTTGACTGCTACAGTATCGGTAGGCTGGTTTTCACAGCCGTCAGGCATAGAAATATTCTGTGCCCTGGCCGAGTCGACTAGTCCAGTTGCCAGTCAATTGGTAAAACCCTGAACCTAGGATTTTACCTTGAGTATAATCTCTCATGCACTCGTCTTTGCCTGCACAACCTTGACCTTGCCTTCTAGCCTCCTCCATCAGCCTCGCGTCCCTCAGATGCCTCCCTATCCTTCAAGCCTTGCCTTCAAGAGCTTCCTTTGGCCTTGTCCTTATTGTCGGGTCTTCCATTCCCAAGAGTCTCCTCACCTCAGGGGCTTCAACCTTTCCAAGTCACACTTGGACTTATGTTGCCAAGACTACATACTTGGATTTGCATCGCCAAGACTCCACTTGGACTTTCACCTTTGCCAAGATCCCACTTGGACTTTGCCTTTGCCAAGATCACACTTAGATTTTGTCTTTGTTGTACCTGCATCCTACATTCTCACAATGCATATCAAATATAGCAATAATCCTAACTTAAATCTTTGCCCAAACATCAAAACCTAGGGCCACACAGATTGCTCCAACAAAGCCTTCCTCCCGAGCTTCTCTTTCCCTTTGGCTGATACTGTTATATATATTTAAACACAAGAAAGACATTGCAAATGACAAGAGTGATGTTTAATAAATTCAATTGAGTCTTGTGTGAAAGTGAACTTCTTTATCTATTTTACATCAATTGTGGGTTGGCCGATTCTTCCTTCTGCTTTTTAATACTCTAGATAGATTAGTTCCTCTAGATATACAACTTAAGTTTATTGTAAGTTTTTGTTTATGTGGTCTCCTAGGTCTAGATTTATACTAACTACCTATTGTGATACAAAATCATATTTCATTTTAATCACCTAAATTTTTTGTGGCTTGCTTATGCATAGAAGGATAGTCTATAAATGTAGAAGAGCCACCTTTTGGGAGGGCCTTACAAACCTTAGACCCAAGGAGTCTTTTGTCTAAGGTTTATCTTGTTTCACAAGTGGAGGTTCACAAGTATCTTTTCTATCACTTAAGATCCTTTTTTACCTTGTTTATCAGTTTAGTATTCATTTACCTTTTTACTCTTTTTGCTTTCAGACTTCAAATCTTTGAGTCCAATTTATTTTTTTCCTTTGTTGACCTCAATGCTTAGATGATAATTATAGGATTATTTTAATGATTAAATGATAATTTTAGGGTTATTTGATGTTATTAATTAATTTTAGGATTATTTTATTAAATAATATGAAATTTTTTATATGTTTAATCAGGTTATAAATATAGATAAAAGTTAGATAATGATTAAGAATTGAATTGAGCTTGAATATATAAATGAGTTAAATCAGTTTTAAAGGTGGTAGAGAATTATATGATAAGTTTGAATTTATCCAAAATTTATTGCCCATGTAGAAGGTGTGGTAATTTATTTAAATATGTGTTGGATTATGCTCAAGGATATCTTTATAGGTGGAAATTTGATAAATTATACAAAGTTTGGAACTTTCATGGAGAAGCTGCAACATCATCTATTAATATAAATATTGTTAATGAAGAGGAACAATGATTGCAGTTTTGAAGAAGATGATTTTGAATATATGTTTATTAATTTAAGAAATGCAGAAAATATCAATATCAATGGACCTTGATTAGATGATATTAATGCAGATGATATCAGAGGAAGTTATACCTTAATGTTTGAAGAAGCACAAAAAGAATTGTATCACACTTGTACTAATTATTTTGCATTTAATTTTTTGGTCAAGTTAATGCATGTAAAGGTCTTAAATGGGGTGGAGCAATAAATCTTTTGATATGTTACTTCAGTTATTGCAAGAGGTATTTCCCAAACCTAATGCGATTCCAAACTCTCATTATGAAGCAAAAAAATGTTAAAAGAGTTAGGATTGACATTTGAAAAGATACATGCATGTGAGAATGATTGTACATTATTTTGGAGTGAGCACGAGAATAAAGATATATGTCTAGTGTGAAAGGAGCCCAAATACAAGTATAATAGGATGAATAAGAAAAAGAATGCTAAAAAATTCTTCGATATTTTTCTTTGAAACCTAGACTAAGCGGTTGTTTATTACCAAACATACAACAAAAGATATGAAATGATATAAAGAAACGAGGGTTGAAACAGATGGTGTATTAAGACACCCAACAAATAGTGAATCATGGAAAGAATTTGACACTTCATATGAAATATTTGCTAGTGTTCCATGAAATATTCGCTTAGGGTTGGCTACTGATGGTTTTAATCTGTTTGGAAATATATCAAATGCTTATAGTATGTGGCCTATTATACTTGTGAATTATAATTTACCACCATAGAAAATGATGAAGCCATCATACTTGATAATGCCTCTTTTAATTCCTAGGCCTAAATCGCCTGGGAAAAAGATAGATGTGTACTTACGACCTTTGATCAATGAACTGAAGGAGTTATGGGATGATGGGGTGGAAGCATATGATGCATTGACTGAACAAGTATTTCAATTATATGCTACTGTGATGTGGATCATTCATGACTTTCCAACATATGGAACAGTATTTGGATGGAGAACAAGGGATTATAAAGCATGTTCAGTATGTCTTGATGAAACTAAAGCTCAAAGATTACGGAGTAAAATATTCTACACATGCGACCATCGATTCTTGAATATGCAACACCCATGGCGTAGAAATAAGAATTTCAATGGAAAAGTTGAACAAGAAGGACCACCACGAAGACTTAATGGTTATGAGATTTTAGCACGGTTAGATGCATTACCCCAAGTGACATTCAGTAAGGATCCTACATTAAGTAAAAAGTGGTACAATCTTTGGATGATACAAATTGAGTAAAGAAGTCTATATTTGTTGAGTTAAAGTATTGACCAGATATAAAGTTGAGACACAATTTATATGTGATGCACATCGGAAAAAAACATATGTGACTCTTTGGATGACATATTATTTAATATAGATGGAAAGTCAAAGGATACATTTAAAGCAAGATTAGACTTGCAGGATATGGGAATTAGAAGTGAATTTCATTTAAAGAAAGTTGGAGACAAATTTAGTAAACCATATACAAGTAACACATTGACATGAGAAGAAAGACGTGAATTTTGTCAATTTTTAAAATCCGTGAAGTTTCCTAATGGATATGTTGCTGATATATCTAGAAATATGAATGCAAATGATGGAAAGTTACATGGACTAAAATCACATGATTGTCATGTCTTGTTGCAAAGAATACTTCCAGTGGCTATACAAAAATTCTTTCCAAAAGACATATGCGACACACTAATTGAGTTATGTGATTTTTTTTCAAAAATATAACTGCAAGATCTTCACACATAGCGGACTTATGTAAAATGGAGAAGGAAATAGTCTTCATATTGTGTAAGATAGAACGAATATTTCCTCCAGTATTTTTTGACATTATGGTTCATTTGGAAGTTCATTTATCCCGTGAAGCCATGTTAGCTGGACTTGTTTCTTCACGATGGATGTATCCCTTTGAATGATATTTGGGATGACTAAAAAAATATGTTCATAATAAAGCAAGACCTGAAGGATCTATTGCAGAGGGTTATATTATAAATGAAGCATTGACTTTCAGTTCCATATATATGAGTCAAATTGAGACAGGATTTAGTAGGCCAGAACGAAACCAAGATGTTCAACCAGTAACATGCAATTTAAGTATTTTCTCACAACAAACAAGAGTGTTTGGCAACCCATATAATCTAAAATTGCCTTTGACTTTATATAAGAAAGCACAGTGATATATGCTCAACAATTGTAAAGAAGTTGACTAATATAGGAAGTAAGTTTTTACATTATGTAATTTTATTGCTTATATTTCATTATATAATTAAAACATAATTATTTGTTTATGCAGTGAACATCTACAACTTCTATCACATAAAGTTCATTCAAATTAACTTCTCTAATTTCATGAGCGAGATTTTCCACAGTGATTTAGGAATAGAATGATAAAGTTAAAGAATTTAACAAATTCAGAAATCACAAATGAGTTATATTATTTAGCAATTGGACCTGATGTTGAAGTTCAACTGTATGATACCTGCATTATAAATGGTATTTCATACCATACAAGTGTTGGTTGCTACTCGAAAAACCTAATGGATCCACTGTACAAAACTTTTGTACAAAGGTCTGATCCTTTTCCTAGCTACCATGTGTTCTTTTAAATTAAACTTGGATCGCCTGCGGAACTTAACACGTTTGATCCAAAGTTTAATCTATTTGTTTTTTTAGGTTTAGACTCGAATCTCCTGCGGAACTTAACACGTTCGATCCAAATCACCTAAGTTATTAATTTCATTAAATATTAGTTTCCAAAATTAGCTTCCAGGACTGCATGGCGAGGCACATGACCTTCTTGGATATGAGAACAACCACCACCGCCTAGACAAAGCCTTTTAAGGAAAGTTAATATTTAATTTCCTTAAATAACTTTAGGTCAACCGAAAAGAACAATCAAATCACAAGGAAAAGAAAAAAAAACAAAAGAACACAACATCAAAAACAAATTCGAAATACTAGAATCGTATGCCTCTTGTATTTGGTATTATTTTCAAAAATAACTAGTATGATGCGGAAAGGAAAAATACTAGTTATACCTTTTAGAAAGACCTCTTGATCTTCTACCGTATTCCTCTTCTAACCTCGGACGTTGTGTGGGCAACGATCTTCCAAGATGAGGACCACCTAGCACCTTCTACTTCTTCCTTCAAGTTTCGGCCAAGCACCAAAATCCAAGGATGAAGAACTTTTTCCACCAACTAAGCTCCAAGGGATACAAGCTTTCTCTCCTTCTTCTTCTTCTTCTCCAAGTAGTATCCGGCCACCACAAAAGCTCCAAGCAAGGAAGAGTTTCGGCCACCACAAAGAGGAAGAGAGGGAGAGAGGATGGCCGGCCACAACACCAAGGAAAAAGAGGGAGAGAATAATAGAGGTTGTATCTCATGAAGGCACCCCAACCCCCTCTTTTATATTCCTTAGCTTTGGTAAATAAGGAAATTTAATTACAATAAAATTTTCTTAACTTTCCTTGACAACAATTAATTAAGAAAAATTAAATAAAATTTCCTAATCAATTATATCATGGTCGGCCACCTCAATAAGAGCAAACAAGGCAATTTCAATCAACAATTAAAATTCCTTATTTGTCTTCGGAAATTTAAAAAAATAAAATTTCCCTTTAAAATCCCTTCATGGTTGATAAAAAGAAATTTCTATAATTTTAATTTTTCTACATGTAAATAATTTATAAAGAAAAAAAATAAAATATCTTTCCAATCTACAAATAAGGAAAGAGATCTAATCTCTTTCTTTAATCTTTTCTAGATCCTCTTAAAAGAGATATTTTAATTTTTAATCTCTCCAATAAATTATATCTTTCACATAAGAAAAATTTAAAATTAAAATTATTTTTAATTTAATGGGGGCCGACCACCTAAGCTTGGGTTCAAGCTAGGGCCGGCTTGGCCGGCCCTAGCTTGATCCACAAGCTAGCTTGGCCGACCCCTATATCATGGGTATGAAGGTGGGTATAAGTGGGTATAGTACTCTATAAATAAGAGGCTACGATAGGGACCGAGAGGAGGAATTGGTTTTGGTCTCCCGATAAAATTAAGCATCCCGTGTTCGCCCCGAACACACAACTTAATTTTATCAATAATAATTCATTCCACTAGAGAACTATTATTGAACTACCGCACCAATCCCAAATTACATTTTTGGGATCCTTCTTATTATGAGTGTGTTAGTCTCCCTGTGTTTAAGATGTCGAATGTCCGCTAATTAAGTGAGTTACTGACAACTCATTTAATTAATATCTTAATCCAAGAATAGTACCACTCAACCTTATTATCATGTCGGACTGAGTCCACCTGCAGGGTTTAATACGACAATCCTTATGAGCTCATCTTGGGGACATTATCAACCTAGATTTCTAGGACATAGTTTCCTTCTATAATCAACAATACACACTGTAAGTGATATCATTTCCCAACTTATCGGGCTTATTGATTTATCGAACTAAATATCACCCATTGATAAATTAAAGAAATAAATATCAAATATATGTGTTTGTTATTATATTAGGATTAAGAGCACACACTTCCATAATAACTGAGGTCTTTGTTCCTTTATAAAGTCAGTATAAAAGAAACAACCTCTAATGGTCCTATTCAATACACTCTAAGTGTACTAGTGTAATTATATAGTTAAGATAAACTAATTCCTAATTATACTACGACCTTCCAATGGTTTGTTCCTTTCCATTTTGGTCGTGAGCTACTGTTTATAATTTATAAGATACTGATAACATCATCTTCTGTATGTGGCACCACATACTATGTTATCTACAATATCAATTAATTGAACAACTACAACTAAATGTAGACAATTTGATCAAATGTGATTCTTTATTCAAAATAAATGTTTACAAAAGCTTATGCTTTAAGTATACACTCTAACAATCTCCCACATATACTAATGACTAAGCTGTCATATCTTCTGCCATACATCTGATTCTCATTCCCTCCACATGCCGATCGAAAGCTTTTGCTGGAAGGGCCTTAGTGAAAGGATCTGCCAGGTTATTTGCTGATGCAATCTTGGCGATGACAACTTCTCCTCGCTTCACGATATCTCGTATCAGGTGGTACTTGCGCTCTATATATTTACTTGCCTCATGGGCTCGTGGTTCCTTCGAGTTTGCAACTGCACCGCTATTTTCACAATAAATTATGATGATTTTGGGTAAACCAGGAATCACATCTAAGTCCATTAGAAAGTTCCTGAGCCATACTGCTTCTTTAGCCGCCTCAAAGGCTGCTACATACTCAACTTCCATGGTTGAGTCCGAAATATATTTCTGCTTAACACTCCTCCATGCAATGGCTCCACCTCCCAAAGTAAACACATAGCCTGATATAGACTTACTGTTGTCCCTATCTGATTGAAAATCTGAATCCGTGTAACCCACAGGAAGCAAATCGTCTGCTTGGTAAACTAGCATATAATCTCTGGTCCTTCTCAGGTACTTTAATATATACTTTACCGCAGTCCAATGTCCTTGTCCAGGGTTACTCTGATATCTGCTAACCATGCCCACGACAAAACAGATATCAGGTCTCGTACATAGCATTGCATACATTAGGCTTCCTACAGCCGAAGCATAAGGAACTGCTTTCATGTCCTCTATCTCCTTTGATGTCTTCGGAGACATCTCTTTAGATAGAGCTACTCCATGCCTAAAAGGTAAGAAACCTTTCTTGGAATCTTGCATGCTAAAACGAGCAAGGATTGTATCTATATATGAAGCTTGGGACAGACGCAACATTCTTTTCTTGTGATCCCTTATAACTTTGATCCCAAGAATGTGTGTACAATCTCCTAAGTCCTTCATATCAAATTGTTTAGACAACCATACCCTTACATCCGATAATACCTTGACATTATTGCCAATTAACAAAATATCATCTACGTATAGTACAAGAAATACACCACGTTTCCGTTACACTTCTTGTATACACAAGACTCATCCGGACACTGAATAAATCCATATGACTGGATTACTTCATTGAACCGGATGTTCCAAGATCTTGAAGCTTGCTTCAGTCCATAAATGGACCGATTGAGCTTGCACACTAGATGCTCTTTGCCTTTTTCAATGAACCCTTCTGGTTGCTTCATATGGATGTTCTCTTCAAGACTTCCATTAAGGAAAGCTGTCTTGACATCCATTTGCCAAATCTCATAATCCATATGAGCAGCAATGGATAAGAGTATCCGGATAGACTTAAGCATGGCTACCGGTGAAAAGGTCTCCTCATAATCGATTCCCTCTTTCTGAGTGTACCCTTTTGCAACAAGCCTAACTTTGAAGGTTTCTACCTTCCCGTCTGTCCCTCTTTTCCTTTTGTAGATCCACTTGCATCCAATGGCTTTTACACCGTCAGGTGGTTCTACAAGCTCCCAGACTTTATTAGAGTACATAGACTCTATTTCAGAATTCATTGCCTTTTGCCAAGATGTCGATCTATATCTTGGAGTGCTTCATCATATGTTCGGGGATCGTTCATGTTTACCGGATCAAGTCCAAGACTCTCCCAAAACATGAATCTTTCAGTCGCTTACAACCCTCCCACTACGACGAGGCACCGTCGTGGTTGTGTATCATGTGTGACACGTGTTGCGTCTCTTGTGGTACTTCATCTTGTCTTGGTACTAAAGTAGACGTGTCCTCTCTAAGTTCTTCTAAAACAACTTTGGGCTTGTGATCCATTATATAGTCTTCTTCTAAAACGGGCATTGGTGCTAACAATGACCTTCGGTCTTAGGACTATAAAATAAACCACCTTTCGCTCCTCCGGGATACCCCACAAACACGCGAACTTCAGCGAGATTCTAACTTATCGATCTAGTTTCAGCATGTCTTGGACTACCCCAACCGAATATGTCTTAACTGGCTTTCGCCTCACAATTCGTGGGAGTAGAAGCCGATTTAGAAGGTACTAAGTTCGGAATGTTCCAGGGCGTATCCCCAAAATGAATTTGGTAATTCGAATAACTCATCATCGATCTAACCATTTCCATAAGAGTCATATTCCTTCGCTCGCCACACCATCCTGTTGGGGTGTACCAGGTGCAGACCGACCTCTGATAAGTAATTCCTAAACTCTCCTAAGAGGTATTCGCCATCACGATCAGACCGTAGTGTCTTGATACTTTTACCTAGTCGTTTCTCCACATCAGCTTTGTACTCTTTGAACTTATCAAAGCACTCGGACTTGCGGCGCATTAGGTAAATGTATCCGTATCTTGAATAATTGTCTATAAAAGAGACAAAATATTCAAAACCACCTTTTGCCTGGACAGACATAGGACCATACAAATTAGAATGAACTAATTCTAACACTTCTTTGGCTCTATACCCCTTGGCCTTAAAAGGCCTCTTGGTCATTTTACCTTCCAAGCAAGATTCACAAGTCGGAAAATTTTCCAACTCTAATGAACCCAAAAGTCCATCGGCTATAAGCCTCTGAATCCTACTTAAGTTAATATGACCAAGCCTTAGATGCCAAAGATATGCTTGGTTCATTTCCGAAGGTTCTTTTCTCTTATTTGAGTTAGAAGATGAGTTATAAATTTCCATATTTTACTTTGTGGGAGAAATTGGATTTAAAGTATACAAATTGCCAACTAATGGACCAGAACAGATAATCACTTTATTTCTCTTAATAACTACATCGTTACTGAAGGAAACTGATTATCCATCCAAAAATAGTTTAGAAACTGAAATTAAATTCTTTCTAAAACTGGGTACATAAAGACAATTTCTTAAAACCAAATTTCTATTCCTATTAAAAGATAAGTAGACATCTCCCACTACAACAGCCGCCACCTTAGTAGCATTGCCCATGTAGACGGTAATCTCTCCTTCAGTTAGTCGTCAGGTTTCCTGGAACCCCTGCAAGGAATTGCAGACATGATCAGTGGCTCCCGTATCTACACACCAGGTGCTGGTAGATAACACCGCTAAACATGTTTCAACAACTAGAGCATGAGATATACCTTTGTTGTTCTGATTCCTACGAGGACAGTCCGCCTTCCAATGCCCTGACTGCTTGCAGATGAAGCACTTGCCCTTCGGCTTCTTCATTCCAGCTTTAGGTCCTGTACTCTGAGATTTATTCAATTTCTTTGCTGAACCAACTTGTTTCTTCTTATTTCCTTTCGGTTTAGAAGTAGAACCATTTTTAGCATAGTGAATATGAGAATTGTGACGAAACAAACCTTCTGCTGCCTGAAGTTCTGTCAGTAGTTCCGCTAATGAATATACCCTTTTGTTCATATTGTAATTCAGGCGGAATTGCTCAAAACTTCTAGGTAGTGTTTGGAGGATCATTCCCCATCAATTTCTCCTCCAAGGATCTGTATTTCGTTCAGATAAGCCATCATTTTTAGGATATGATCCCTCACAGGAGTACCCTCTTGCATGGTGGCTGTCATTATCTTTCTCATGGCTTCTTGTCTAGAAGCCCGATCTTGATGACCAAAGAGTTCCTTGAGATTGTTCATAATATCATAAGCTGTTGGTAAATCTTGATGTTGATGTTGCAATACATTTGACATTGAAGCCAAAATGTAACACCGCTCCATCTCATCCGCCTTTACCCATTTCTTATGATATTCAATCTCCTCTTGGGTAGATTCACCAGTGGGTGCATCAGGGCAAGGCTCAGTCAGTACAAACTTATAGCTTTCAGCAGTAAGAACAATGTCCAGGTTCCTTTTCCAATCTATGTAGTTAGGACCAGTAAGTCTATTCTATTGTAGTATGATGGACAGTGGGTTGAAAGTCATCCTAAGAATCACAAATAGCTTTTGGTCAGAACTCTAAATTTAGAATAATATTAATTCCTCAAATAATACTATTTTAAATTAACCAACACCTCAAAACACCGTGAATATTGTATGCCACGATAGTGTGGACGTATACAAATTCAGCATTTGTAAAAGGAGGGTTTAACCCATTAATTTTATTATCTTGTCAACCTAACTTTTTGACAAATAAAATTAATAGTTGGTATCTTTTGGTCACACGAATAATAGCAGTGACTCCGATGGGGAGGATACTATTAGACGTGCCTAAGTGTATACCACTACTTGACACTAAGTCCATTAATAAGATTGTGCTCCTTCCGATGGGGAAGATCACATGCTCTTAATTAACTTCCTATAGTCATCCAAAATGGAAGTTTGTTCTAGTGATCCACAAACAAGCTCATCCGATATGGAGAAAGGCACTCAGAGCCAACGCGCAAGCTTGTTTGTATCACTTACAAACCAGTAATGGAGACCGTGGAATTTATTTAAAATCCCTCTCCCACTTAGTTATTTATAAATGAGGAATTTTAATTATGCTAGCCTACTAAACATGTATACTAACATGCACACAAAGCACAATATAAAAGCAATAAATAGAAAATCTAATTTTCAACTATTATGGCTTTTATTTATGGTTGTCCTCCGTGTGTTGTCATCCCAAGCTGCTGCCATATTTGGCCACCGCCACCGGGTCTTACTATCGCATCCATCTTGCTCCTTGTTCCGCTGCGCCTCTGGTCCTCAAAAGGTTCCACGCCTTGCAAGATTCGATCCGCGACACAAATAGAATTTTACATTTTTCGATCCTATATTCCTCGAAGAAATGTACATGTAAACTAGATCGAACATAAAATAAAAATTTACATCCATCGATCCTATATTCCATAAAAGGAATGTACATGTAACTAGATCAAAAAATAAAATCCTAATAAAACTAAATACAGCTCCTGCTGTATTTTATAATACAATCATACACACACATATAAATGCCCTTGACATGTCCAAGGGTCCAATCACACACATAATAACTAAAAGCCATAATAGTTGAATCCTACATCCACAAAGTTAGCACATCCTACTATTAACCTGCCTAAATTATGTATGACATGTGCATAATTAAACTAATACCAAATACACAGAGGCAAAACCCTAGCTCTGATACCAATTGTTGGTTGCTACTCGGAAAACCTAATGGATCCACTGTACAAAAATTTTGTACAAAGGTCTGAACCTTTTCCTAGCTACCATGTGTTCTTTTAAATTAAACTTGGATCGCCTGCGGAACTTAACACGTTTGATCCAAAGTTTAATCTATTTGTTTTTTTAGGTTTAGACTCGAATCTCCTGCGGAACTTAACACGTTCGATCCAAATCACCTAAGTTATTAATTTCATTAAATATTAGTTTCCAAAATTGGCTTCCAGGACTGCATGGCGAGGCACATGGCCTTCTTGGATATGGGAACAACCACCACCGCCTAGACAAAGCCTTTTAAGGAAAGTTAATATTTAATTTCCTTAAATAACTTTAGGTCAACCGAAAAGAACAATCAAATCACAAGGAAAAGAAAAAATAAATAAAAGAACACAACATCGAAAACAAATTCGAAATACTAGAATCGCATGCCTCTTATATTTGGTATTATTTCCAAAAATAACTAGTATGATGCGGAAAGGAAAAATACTAGTTATACCTTTTAGAAAAACCTCTTGATCTTCTACCGTATTCCTCTTCTAACCTCGGACGTTGTGTGGGCAACGATCTTCCAAGATGAGGACCACCTAGCACCTTCTACTTCTTCCTTCAAGTTTCGGCCAAGCACCAAAATCCAAGGATGAAGAACTTTTTCCACCAACTAAGCTCCAAGGGATACAAGCTTTCTCTCCTCCTTCTTCTTCTTCTCCAAGTAGTATCCGGCCACCACAAAAGCTCCAAGCAAGGAAGAGTTTCGGCCACCACAAAGAGGAAGAGAGGGAGAGAGGATGGCCGGCCACAACACCAAGGAAAAAGAGGGAGAGAATAATAGAGGTTGTATCTCATGAAGGCACCCCAATCCCCTCTTTTATATTCCTTAGCTTTGGTAAATAAGGAAATTTAATTACAATAAAATTTTCTTAACTTTCCTTGACAACAATTAATTAAGAAAAAATAAATAAAATATCCTAATCAATTATATCATGGCCGACCACCTCAATAAGAGCAATCAAGGCAATTTCAATCAACAATTAAAATTCCTTATTTGTCTTCGAAAATTTTAAAAATAAAATTTCCCTTTAAAATCCCTTCATGGTTGATAAAAAGAAATTTCTATAATTTTAATTTTTCTACATGTGAATAATTTATAAAGAAGAAAAATAAAATATCTTTCCAATCTACAAATAAGGAAAGAGATCTAATCTCTTTCTTTAATCTTTTGTAGATCCTCTTAAAAGAGATATTTTAATTTTTAATCTCTACAATAAATTATATATTTCACATAAGAAAAATTTAAAATTAAAATTCTTTTTAATTTAATGGGGGTCGGCCACCTAAGCTTGGGTTCAAGCTAGGGCCGGCCACCCATGAACCAAGGCTTCACCGGCCCTAGCTTGATCCACAAGCTAGCTTGGCCGGCCCCTATATCATGGGTATGAAGGTGGGTATAGGTGGGTATAGTACTCTATAAATAAGAGGCTACGATAGGGACCGAGAGGAGGAATTGGTTTTGGTCTCCCGATAAAATTAAGCATCCCGTGTTCGCCCCGAACACACAACTTAATTTTATCAATAATAATTCATTCCACTAGAGAACTATTATTGAACTACCGCACCAATCCTAAATTATATTTTTGGGCTCCTTCTTATTATGAGTGTGTTAGTCTCCCTGTGTTTAAGATGTCGAATGTCCGCTAATTAAGTGAGTTACTGACAACTCATTTAATTAATATCTTAATCCAAGAATAGTACCACTCAACCTTATTATCATGTCGGACTGAGTCCACCTGCAGGGTTTAACATGACAATCCTTACGAGCTCATTTTGGGGACATTATCAACCTAGATTTCTAGGACACAGTTTCCTTCTATAATCAACAACACACACTATAAGTGATATCATTTCCCAACTTATCGGGCTTATTGATTTATCGAACTAAATCTCACCCATTGATAAATTAAAGAAATAAATATCAAATATATGTGTTTGTTATTATATTAGGATTAAGAGCACACACTTCCATAATAACTGAGGTCTTTGTTCCTTTATAAAGTCAGTATAAAAGAAACAACCTCTAATGGTCCTACTCAATACACTCTAAGTGTACTAATGTAATTATATAGTTAATATAAACTAATTCCTAATTACACTACGACCTTCCAATGGTTTGTTCCTTTTCATTTTGGTCGTGAGCTACTGTTTACAATTTATAAGGTACTGATAACATCATCTTCTGTATGTGGTACCACATACTATGTTATCTACAATATAAATTAATTGAACAACTACAACTAAATGTAGACAATTTGACCAAATGTGATTCTTTATTCAAAATAAATCTTTACAAAAGCTTAGGCTTTCAGTATACACTCTAACAACAAGGTCTCGTGATTCTCGCAGAACTACTTAGGATAGCGGGGTTAGCGTACCATCATCTGATGATGGTGACAATTTAGATTTTTTTGGAGTGTTGAAGGATGTTGTTCAACTATTTTACTCTTTCAGATATAAAGTACAATTATTCTGGTGTGAATGGTTCCAATGTAATCCAAAAAAAAATCAATAGTTGAAGAGTTTGGTCTCTTATCTATTGACACTTCTAAAACATGGTACGCTAATGACCCATTCATTTTGGCCAACCAAGCAAACCAAGTTTATTATTTAAATGATATAAAGCGTGGAGGACATTGGAAGGTAGTACAAAAGGTTCAACACTGAGAAATATATGAAGTACTTGTAGGATCGAAGATGTGCTAGAGGGGGGTGGGGTGAATAACACTCGTGGCTAATTCGTTCGTTTCAAAAAACTCAAACTAACACAGCAGAATAAAGACAAATAACAAAGGAAATTGCTAACATGATTTCTTTTACTTGGTTTGGAGCTTGTGACGACTCCTATTCTAAGGCCCGCGATCGTTGATCGCTTACGTTGGACAATCACTATAGATCCGAAATTCTTTACAAATATATAAGTACAAATACTGAACTTAAAAACAGATTATACTGACAATAAATGATTAGGAAATGGTTCGTCAATTGTCAGAACAATAGCTGAGCGTCGTTGAGTCGTTTCGGCGTAGTGCACAGCTTGGAAGATCGCTTGTGTAGAATAGTTGTGTCGAAGTGCTAGTCGAGACTCCTTTTTATAGCTTCTTTAGACCTGATCCAAATCCACTGATCTCGGGATCAGGTTTGACTCGAACCAGATCAGTCGACCAATCCCCTGGTTCGGTCGACCGAACCTGTTGAACCTGCTCGACCTTCCGTCTAGATGCAGCCTCTCCGTTCGGTCGACCGATCCCTCGGTTCGGTCGATCGATCCCCCGATCTTCGCTGACTTATCTAGTCCGATCAACTCGGCTTTGATCAGGTCACCACTTATCCTTAGTTCGGTAGACCGATCTCTAGGTTCGATCAACCGATCCCTCGATCGAACTCCGTCTGCTATCTAGAAATCTGATCCTATTGTACTGGGGTTCGGTCGACCAATCTAGTTGTTCAGTCGATCGATCTGGTCATTCGGTCGATCGATCAAGGCTAAGTCCGACCCTGCAAAACTTGTTATTTTTCTACAAAATAGAGTTAGACAAATAACAATTTCTATGTAAATAAATAACTTGACAGCTTTCGGACTGTCCGGTTCTAACTTCGGATTTCCTCCGGAAACCCTAGGTCGAACCGACGCCTACTGTTCCCTCAACAGGGAACGCATCCTCACCTACTCCTTTTAGGAGAAGTTACCTATTGCCAGACCGGTCCTCTAGACCGACTTGGACTTTTACTCAACGCCTGATGCTTTAAGACTTTCTGCTGAACGACCACTCTATGACCCGTTCAGTTTTCCACCTAGTCCGCGACCACCAGGACTTTCACCTAGAGTCCCTGACTATAGGGTTTTGCCCAAAACACTCGACCCGTCAAGACTTTTCATCTAGGGTTACCACCCCCCAGGATCTAAGGTTACCACCACCTAGGATTTTCCACCTGCCTAACCACAGCTAGAATTTTTGCCTAAGAACACTGAGGACTTTCCTGCAAGTTCATTCAAACTTGTTAGACCACAAGTAACCTTAAGTTTGAACCCTTTTCCATTATCAAAATCCAAGTTTGATTGTCTGATGCTTCCCGCACCAACAGTACTGAAGTTGATGAAGTATTTGAAGAAACTGAATCTGAAAATAATTTCAATATTGAGACTAACTAAGATAATTCTTCTAACAAAGCAACTTTAGTAGTTGGTGAAGAATTAGAAATATCCCAACTCTGTAGATTAGATGTTGAACATCAACATATAAATATGTCAAATGCACAAGTGAAACTAGCTAGGGATGCTCAAAGTTTTCTTAACAATAAGGATGAAGATATTGAAATTAATAGTGATGCAGATGATTAATTATCTCTTTTAGATGATAGTGGTGATTAATTTTTATGATCATGGTAAATATATTTTTCTTCATTTTTAATTCATTACTTATAGATACCTATATATGTTGATGCATATTTGTTGATATATATATGATGAATATGTGATAGCCATGCTGCCCAAGAGGATTGAGTATTTACCAATTTTGGAGACACCTGCAGATGATAGTTCTTCTAGTGGTTTAGTTGTTTTGTATTTAATTTACAAAAATTTTATTTAGATATTTCATCTATTAATTGTTAATACTATTGCATTTACAGTTCGATCGCTATGTAGGGAGACACGTGGAACACATTCCGATAGACTATCACGCCATATTAGTGGTCGGGGTAGATTGCTTGTTACTTTATGTCAGAGCAATGGGCATCCTATTAGCCCAAATGCAACTTCATTTATGACCAAGTTAGGCCTCTCGGTGAAGAAGTTTGCTCCCTTACAAACTAAGAGTTGGAAGCACGCCCCTGCTGAAAATAAAAGGATGATATACAATCAACTATCAGTAAGTATAAGTAATTCAACATATTTATAACCACTCTTTTATTACTAACCATGTGCAAATAAATTTATTTTTTCAGGCTGCTTTTGATATAAGTTTTCAGAAGGGTACATGGTCGGTCATGAAGGAGACTGACCAATTGATGAGTGCACGATATAGAGACAATAGAACTAAAATGCATAACCATTATAAGAAGCTATCACACCTTCCTCCTGCTGAGCGCCGACAGCATATTCCGATTGAGTTCTATGAGACTCAAGATAATTGGGACTACATGTGTGTTCTGTTTGAATCTAAGGCATTTCAGGTAACTCATTCTATAACAAATGTCTTATTTATATAAAAAATTAATTATTTGTTCCATAACTATTGTTTTATTTATACAAAATTTTGTGTTGCAGAAATGATCTATAATAAATGCCAAAAATTGAGGAAAACTCCCATATAACCATCGTGGAGGTTCTAAATCATTCATCCAATATAATTATGATGGTGTAAGTGTTAATTTTATAGTTATCGTATATTGTTTGTTGATGAAAATATTAACATATTATTATTTTTTCAAACCGATTAGTCACAAAGAAAAGATCGGATTACTGTCTTTAATGAAACTCATTATAGCTGGAAGAAAGGGTGGATTAGGGACACGACAAAAATTACATATGTATGTTATGACCTTATTTAGTGAATTTGTTCTTAACAATACATAATTATTTTTTATAAACTCTTTAACATGTTTATTTTTTCTAGGATGATATGGTGAGACTAAGTGATGAGTGTATTCTATCACAAAATTCAGAAGAGGACATCAATGTAGTTCAAATTGCAGATATAGTTTGTGATCAGGTCCACAAGAATATTATTTAATAACCGCAAATATAGTTTTTACTTTTTTCTATAGTAATTTGTAGTTTCTTTTGAAGAAACTTATAGACTTCCATAACTACCTTATCTGCTAGTGAAGAGTGGTTTGTTTCACATAGTGCATAAATAGATACAATTAGTTTATATATTTTTTAAGTTGTATTTAGATTGATCATGAGAATTATGTGTCGACTTGTTATTATTATTTGAATTTGGAGAATCTAGTAACTTTATAATAACTTTATACCTTAAATGTTCAAATTGAATTGAAGCTTCAACTAAAATAGTGATTAAATTATTGTATTCATTTCTTCAGTTTATTCACTAGCTCGAGCCACTTACTTTGATTTGCAAGAGAGCTTTTGAAGCTCTTTCAAATTCATGCTTTTCTTATATCTACATTCCAGTATCATCTTATTTTTCAATATATCTATATTTTATAATCATCTTATTTGATTGCTATTTACTGTTGAGTTAACCATTATATAGATGCTCAATATATCATCATATCATCTGTTTTATTATCTTCAAAATTTTGTATCAGGTCCTCAGTACTCGGTTTGGATACATTAGAGGACTTGGAAGTGGGTCGAAGCAAGTTAGGTCCACTTGTTTAGATGCCAGCTCCTCATCTAGATCAACTAACAATGCATTGCGTGAAAGACTTGAATTCACCCAAGATTAGTTAGCGAACACCAAAGTTCAGTTAGCAAACATCCAAGATGAGTTAGCATCAATTAAATCAAGACAAGATATGTTTGAACAAATTCTTAACCGATCTGGCACCTAAAACATTAGATTCCTTAATCCATGATTTATCTTCAGCTCCACCTCCTCCTCTTTAGTCTTAGACTTTGATGTTGTGGACTTTTGGATATGAACATGATGTTGTTCTAGACTTGTTTGGAACTGGTTTGGATTTTTAGTTGTAAACTTATTTTGAACTTATTTGGATTGTTAGTTGTGAACATGTTTTGAGCTTGGTTTGTGAATGTTTGATTATATTTGTGTTGAAGTATGAATTATTTGTTAGTGTATTTGTGAATTTGTTATTATAATTTTGATGATTGGTATGTTTGTAAATCTGTATATAGGATATGAATGAAAATAGAAAAAAAAAATTAAAAAAACAAAGGTTAGCGATGAATTTGGGTGATTTCATTGCTAACCATGACTATTAGCGATGAAATAACATAATTTCGTCGCTAATCACTCTGATATATCGCAACTTATCGTAACTTTTTGCAATGAACTATGATTATTTAGCGGTGAAAATAAATCGTAGCAAAGAGGTCAGCGATGAAATATTTATATTTCGTCGCCAACCATGACTATTAGCGACGATATTTGTTTATGTCATCGCTAAACTATATTTTTAGCGACGAATTTATTATATTTCGTCACTAACCTCTCTGATACACAGACTCATAACTGTTTGCGATGAATTCGTACCAATTGTAGCAAACATGTTAGCGACGAATATAGTTAATATCGTTGCTAAACTCCAAATGTTAGCGACCATATTATTTAATTCGTCGCAAATGTGTTTGTGATGAAATAATTTTATTTAGCAACGAATAGTTTCACATCGCTAAAACATAGCGACGAAATCATAAAATCCGTTGCTAATATGAGTTTATGACAAGCTTATAACGACGATCCTAGCGACGAAAAATTATTGTCGCAAATATTTGTTAGCAACGAAAACACATGTATTAGTGAAAAAAGTTTCATCGCTAAATATCTATGTTCTTGTAGTCGGCCGGTCTTCTTTAAACTCGGTCGGTCATTGAATGATTGGATATACTATCTTTTCAGTTCAAGAGTAACGAACACACCAAACCTCTTCTGTTCGACCATCTTAAAGGCCGGTTGGCTCTCTCCCACCCGGCTAGTAATTCGGTCGAATTGGACCTTAGCCTTAGCACTAGGCGAGCAATGAAGTCATGTGGGTAATGTTCTCTACCAGACTACCCTTGACTTTAACTATACATTATCTTGACCTTAATTATCACATCATCTTCAAGGTCGTTATAACCCATATCAGGTAACATTTACTCTTTTAAAAAATAATTGGGTAAAAATTAAAATGACATCTTTTTATTAGAATTGTAAAGGATTTTTTTTGTATTTATTATTAAAAGGACATTCTGTTTTACAAAAATACCTTTATTTCATATATCATTGTAACCACTACATCACATAACTATAGGATCGAAAAGAATTTAGATATTTTCATAATTGCATGATATTGTCTACTTTGGGCCTATGGAGATATCTTTTCTTTTATAAACCCATGATCTTTTCCATGTATTTTCAATGTGAGACTATGTTTGCAACCTTGTAATCCCAACAATAATTACAATTGTAACAATATAATAAAAAAAATAACTTAAACATATAGATGCTACAATAGTATTTAAGTAATTTTAATTAAGTTGTTAATATTTTGATTAAGTTTAGAAAAGATTTAAAGAAGTTGATAAAGAGTGTTTTGATATAGACTTATTTTATAGGTAGTCATTTTGATAAAGTTAGGATATTTTAATTATAGTTAATTTAATCAAAATTGGCTAATACATGTAATATTACGGTTCAAAACTACTACAACTTCTAGTAACTATGAATATTATTTTCTTTGTATAACAGTTATACCCCTAAATGTTACAATAACATTAGAATAAAAATATTTTTGGTATAAAAATATGAGATGAGGTAGTTCTTATAATTAATTAATAAAAAACACTCTTTTGACAATAAAAAAAGATCAACCCTCTGATTTTTATACCTTTTCATAAAATCTTAATGATTTAGTTATTATAGGATAAAAATTAAAGCTAACAATTTAAATAATAAATCTTGACGTAATTTTAAGTGACAGAAAATGAAAAAAGTGTCCTAATTATTTATCCTTGATTATCCTTGACTAGTCTACATAAATTCAGAACACAACTTACACATTCAAAAACAGGGGCGGATCCAAGATTTTAAATTTGAGGGGGCCGAGTTGATACGTCTTCTAGCTATGTGATGACTTGCTCGAAGGCACCGTCACAATGTAGCGTGATTGGATGGTTAGCGACCGGTAGCCTAAACTCTTTTTCTGCCTTGGGGGTTTTAGGGTTGGGGACTGGGTTGATGCATCTCCCGACTATACGATGATTTGATCCATGAAGTTGTCATCGCAGGACGTGATCCATAGTTTGCAAGAACAATCTTGATGTCATCTCAAATTCTACCATTCCAATTTCAATATTATTTCACGAAACGATCACGACACATATTTATAAAATAAATAAATAAAATTTATTGTTTAAATTTTTATTAGAATGAATTTAATAATTAAATAATAATAATAATAATAATAATAATAATAATTAGTTAATGACTTGTACAATAAATAAATTTAAATATATAAAATTTATTTAGGAATTTTTAGAATTTAAAATATATTTTATATAATATTTTAGAAGATAATTATGTTAAAATTTAATTAAGTTATTTAAATTGAGAATTAATCAAAATATAACCTAAACTAATGAACTCCCAATTAATTACCTACGTTTTTTTCTTACGCCGTCTTCCCTTTTCGCACGTCTTGGTCGTTGCCACCAAAGTCCAAACCACTTCCTTCCTCAGTTCCTTCGCAGCTTTTCACCTCTCCTGCCCGCATTGCCTTGCCGCCATGATATATCGCTGGAAAAGTTGCTGCCGCCGTCGTGATATGCCGCCGGACAAGATGCTGTCGTGAGGTCTAGAACGTTATATACCAGAAATTTGACACGGCTCATGCCATTCCAAGCGTTCCGCATCCGTTCTGACGAATTATATCGTGATCAGACGATTGGGCGAGAGATAGCTCAAACTTTTCCCCACCTTCGGAGGGGCCGTGGCTCTCCTAGTCCTATACCAAATTCGCCACTGTTCAAAAATAGATCTTCAATATCCATCTCTATTGAAATTCAAAATTTTATTCTTTTAATTGTCATCTAAGTATTTTATCATTGCATCATACTTGTTGAGGCGTCCAATATCCTTCCGTGAGAGCCATTTTGATCAAACTTGCAGTATCTTAGAGTAGCTTTGGTCAAAACTATTTAAAATACTTTGGTTTTGATCATAATTGCTTGCCCTCAGGTAACAATGTATCTTAAGATGGAACAATTTTAGTCAAATCTCCTTGGAGAAACACTCATTTAATAATTTTAAAAAAGAAATACAATTGTTTTTAAGTTTCATTCTATTTGATATAGAGTATCTTGATGTTTCTCTTAATTTACTTACGAGAAAAATTCAAAGTATAATTTAAGTCTATTTTTAAAATTATTATTATATTTGAGATAAAAAGATACTCTTTTAGAAATCATTTTAATTTTATGTAATTTCAAATTATGAGAAGATCCCTTAACAATAATTTTATATGGACTTGCTAACTGATTCAATGATGAAGTCAAACACTTAAACTCAATCCATTTCAAATCAAATTTTTTATTCATAAAATAATTAATAACAATTGTCACCTTTTCACTCCCTTTTTTTCTGTTTTGAGAAGATGAAAAAAAAACAATTTTGATCTAAAACAACAACAAGCATAATGCACCGTTACGCATTAACTGGACCCCGGGCCATCACGACCGTCCATTTTGGAGAGATGCCTTTTCCCGACAATTTATGTCCACGTGAAGGCCAAAGGGCTGGCAACCACGTGCTTCCCGTCGCACCACACGAGGCGACCGAACGCAGTGGAGCCTGACCGCTGCGACGCCGCGGAGAAGCTCACCGTGTAGGTCTTGCTCTCCCCCGTGCTCGCGAAGCTCAACTCCAGCGGATACACCGCCACATTCACCTCTGCCGGGGCCGATACCGTCGCCTTGTATGTCCCCGGAGCCCCCACGTTGGTCAGCGTGCGCTTGTGCTTCACCGTTGTCGTCTTCGATGAGCCGCCGCCTCCCGCGCCGCTCGCCGTCTCGAATGCCACCGAGAACGAGGGGTAGTTGAGATCAGACACCGAGTAGATCGTCTTGCTGTCGCAGGTGACGTTTTGCTGCCGGGTGACGGCCTGAATCTGGAGCGTCGTGTAATTGAGGGCGCATAGGAAGTCGATGTAGTCGTCGGTGGTTATGTTGTAGACGAGGCCAGGGTCGAGAGCTTTGGGTGGATCCACGTGGCCAGCCCCTAAATCGAAGGGCGTGGCCGCGCGGCCGGTGGCGACGTCGAGGATGCCGTCGCCGTTAGGGTAAACGGAGTAGCTGGTGGTCATGAGGGCCGATTTGATGGCGTTAGGACTCCAGTCCGAGTATGCCCCCTTGAGGAGCGCTGCCAGGCCGCTGATGTGGGGGCACGACATGGAGGTGCCGGAGATGATGTTGAACTCCGTTCGCCGCGGATCGGCCGCTTGCTCCGTCGGCCCGACCTTCCCCGTCCAGGCGGCAAGGATGTTCACCCCAGGTGCGAGGATGTCCGGCTTCAGGATGTCGGGAGTGATGGCGCTCGGCCCGCGAGAGGAGAACGCAACCACCACCGGCGACGGCGTGATGCCAACCTTGGTTCCGCCGAACGCGATAGTGGCCGTCGGGTTCGGATCTGAGAAAAGGTAGGACTTGATGACCTCCCCGGCCCTGTGCCCGACGGCAATGGCCGGGAGGATGTGTGCATCGGCAACGGCCTCCTCCCCATTGGCAGCGGAGTTGGCTAGGATCATACCGGCTCCTCCGGCGTCCCTCACGACGAAGCCCTTCTGAACGCGCGCATTGATACCGCGATCGCATAGGACGATTTTTCCGGAAACCTTGTCCGGGAGAAGCGTTCCCTGCATACAGAGATTGCCGATGGTGACATTGGTGGCGTTCCCGGCGTAAATGAAGGGATAGGGCGAGGAAGACAGAGGCTTGCCGCTGTAGAGCGAGACGCCGGTTATGTTCTTTCCGTCTCCGAGCATAGCGTAGGCGGGGAAGTCGCGGTCGATCGTGCCGGCTCCAACGGTGGTGATCCACGGCGCCTCGTTGGAGAGGGTGGAGCTAGTGGGGCCGCCATTGCCAGCGGAACAAGACACCACAACCCCTTTAGCTACGGCATTGAAGGCTCCGATGGCTATGACGTCACGAAAATAGTCCGTCGTGCCTCCGCCAAGGGACAGCGAAAGGACACCACATCCGTCATCCACGGCCTTGTCCATGGCAGCTAGTACGTCGGAGCTGAAGCACCCGCCGAGCCAGCAGACCTTGTAGACGGCGATGCGCGCGCGAGTCGACATGCCGCGGGCGGTGCCGGCGGCGTACCCGAGCAGGTTGGCACCGGTGACGGAGGATCCAGCGGCGGTGGAAGAGGTGTGTGTGCCATGGCCTTGGTCGTCGCGGGGCGACCTCGACTCCTTGGACTCGTCAATCGGGCCCGTAGCGGCCTCATACCCCTTGGAGAAGAACCGGGCACCTACCAGCTTCCGGTTACACGCGGCGGCCGCCGTGAAGTCCTTCGCTTCTTCGCACTCACCCCTCCAGCTCGCGGGGACAGGGCCGAGCCCGGCGTCATCGTAGCTCCTGCGCTCGGGCCACACGCCGGTGTCTACCACCCCGACGACGACGTCGCTCTCGGTGTTGAACTGTGGTATCAGCGCCTCGGTGCGGTCGAGGTGGAGGAACTCCGGCGTGCGGGTGGTGTGGAGCTCATAGCGAGCCTCGGGGTGGACGGCGAGCACACCGGGGATGTCCTCGAGCGCGCGCGCCTCCGCGGGGGTGAGCCGGGCGCAGAATCCGTGGGCAACGGTGTCATATGTGTAGAGTATCTCAGCGGCGTCAGATACCGAGCGCAGCGAAGCGTCATACCAGCGACTGTGCTCTGCGAAGGCCGCCGGCATCTGGGCCTTGGCCATGTGGATTATGTAAGTTTTCTTCCTGAGCTCTGCAAGAGAAATCGAACAGCCGCAGAAGCAGCCGACCAAGGAGAGGAAGAAGTAGAAGCGGAAGGGAGCCATGGCCGCTCTCTCCTTCATCTCCTTGGTTTGGCTTCTAGTTTTAAGAGCAGAGGAGGAGAGAGCGGTGGCGTTGGTGATGAAAATAGCGGAGAAATGGTTGCCAATAAGTTTGGGGAAGGGGACTGGTTGACAAAAGAATAGAAAAAAGAAGAAGAATAAATGATAAATCATGGATGTCTTACGTGATAATCTGGATGCCCTCGGGCAGAAAAGAAGAAGAACATGAATGGATTGGGTAAGGCGTGCGTGATGAATGATTGGAGAAGGAAGCGATGGGGTTGGATTTGCCGTTTGTTTGTCAGTGGTAAAATGTGATTACATTCGTTTCTAATGCTTTCCTCAATCTATTCGCTAATAGAAAAAAGAGAGCTGCTTGTTTATCAGTACCAACCACTAACTGTAAGTGTGAGAAAGAGAGAGCGAGATGGGTCTAATGGCTAGCGAGGATGGGTCTAATGGCTAGGTGGATTCCCACGACGTCCTATGCCTACAGCTCCTAGTCAAGGAAAAAAACAACAACAACAACAAAAAAAAAAAAAAAAAAAAACGAAGAGCATTTTTTTCAGAGGGCGTGTGAAGTTCGAAAATTCCAAAAGGTGCATTAAAATTTTACCTTATTCAAAGAGTGTATTTATTCTCTAAAATATTCTTCTTATTCAAATATTTAAAGATTACTGCTGCTCACCGTTCATACGGTAGCAACCCGTGACAGTAACCATCCGTTAAGGATGATAATTTTCTCATAATTCAATAAAAGATTTTATATCGGAGTCGAATGAAAAAAAAAAATAAAGGACTACCCATATCCAATCTAAATATTTGATTAAATAATATAAAAATAGTTGATCCTTGATAAATATCCAATAAATATGAATACAAGGATATGAAATCCAATTCAAATCTTACCATTAACATCCCTATCACTCACATCTATCTTAGCGACTAACCTCTTGGTTGTGCGGGGAGGCCAGACGACCTCATGGTGGTTTGTCCTCTTGACCACGCGGCCTTGCTAAGATAGTCGCTTGGCTTAGTCATCGGTGCCTGGCCAAGCGGCCAGGAGGTCGTCCGACCTTTGTGCTTGGTTAGGAGGCCACTCGGCTAGGCGATCGCGTGTGTCCAAGAGGTCACTTGGATAGGCGTAGATAGTCGGGTGAGCGGTAGATTTTTTTTTTAACATTTTATTAAGAAGGGTTTGTTGAGAAAAAGTACGTGGAAAATTTTTAATTTTCAAGTCTTTTGGATCTAAGCAAGCAATACAAGTAAGTATCTCTATAATTAATTTTTAAAAATCATTATTCATCTCTTGAATCATCATATCAAGAACCTAATATTGTAATAATAATAAAAATAAATAAATACTATTATAAAATTAAAATTTAATAAAATATTTAGAAATAATACTTCACAAAAAATTTCAACACGATAATGATAAAAATTAGTAATCATTTGGTCATTATGTCTGCTACGACCACGAGTTTTCATATTTTCTTCCATATTATTCGGTACTAGGATCATATGGTTATCTCAAATTTATTGATGACATCCAAAAAATTCTCTCATCCTTCCTCTCTCAATTTTTGTAATCGAACTTTCATCGTTTTAATCAAACTGACAACCAATATAATGTTTTGATCCTTTTGTTGTAAGTTAAGTGACAATTCATTTGTGATTCTCAATAAAGATTTTATCAAATGCATCACAAACATAAATTCATAACTCTCCTCTAATCAATTAAACTGGTGGCGATATGACTATTATCATCATACCATCATCATACACATTTTCAAGTACTTCTAAAGTAAAAGTCCACATAGACATTAAACAGACAAAAGTCATGTAATATGAACCCAATGAGTATCTCTTGGTCACTTTCAACTGATTTCCTAATTTTTTTCCTTTACCATTAACAATATCTCCTTTCTCCATACATTTTACAAGTATGTCATGTTCAAATTGTCTAAACTTATCTTTTCTTTTACATGAAGCACAAGTAATATTCACAATCATAGTAACATATTGGAAGAAATTAATCACAATTCGATTGCATTTAGTAATTGCAACAATAACTATTTGAAGTTGGTGAGCAAAACAATGGATATACATTGTAGATGAATTTTCCTTCAATATGAAAGCCTTCAATTCATTATACTCACCTTACATAGTTGCCAATCTTGATAATGACAACTTATGTTTTGCAAATAATTCATCAATAGTCTTGTTCAAAGAAATAGCAGAAGTGTTAGATATATGCACAATAACAAGAAATCTTTCAATAACATATGTACGTATTGATGCGGATAGTGTTGGGGGCAGAGAGGGAATAAGGAGGAAAAGAAAGGGCAATTTGGTCTTTTGGGATGTTAAGGGTTTGTATTGAAAAGGCAAGCACTGTTCAACAGAAGAGGGGGTTTTTTTTTTGTGTTTTTGAGCCCGCCGCCACTGCACTTCTTCTCCCCCTTCCTCCTGCGTGTCTTTCCGTCGCCGGCGCCGACGGACAGCCGTTGCCCTCCTCCTCTCCACCATTCCTTTCCTCTAGCCTCTTAGCGTCGCCGCCGCCTTCATGAGGAGGCTCGTGACTGAGTTTTCAGCTGCCGACGTTGATTTACCGGAGTCGAGCCGTCTCCTCCTTCGGTCTCCCGGCGGACGGCGACGAGGAGCACCGCCACCGCTGCCGCTAGCATGCGCCGCCGCCCCTAGCGGGCTCCGCCGTCATCTCTTGCGACCATCGTCACCGGCAGCCACTGCTGCCTTCCCCCGCGGCCACAGCCACAGCCGCCGCCGACAGCCGCAGCTTCCCCCTTTCGCATCTACTGCCGCTGTCTTTAGTGGATATCGTCACCTTCCAGATAGCCGCAGCTCGATACTATTTGGGTTATTCCGGCCATCGCGCCGAGGTTGGGTTCGGCCATCGAGCCGAGGTTGTTCCGGCCATTGAGTCGTTGGGTTTTACTCTGTGCATTTCTCTTATGATTACGAGCTATCTGTGTTATCCGGCCTGCGTGCCGCGTATCGGCCTACGAGCCATTATATCTCGGCCTACATGCCGCTTTCCGGATCCAGGGCCACGACGACTTGATCAGTAGCTCGACCAGCTCATCCATCCATCCGAGGGCGCCCCCCTGGGCCAGGGTACGTTCTCGTACTCGATATTTGTTCATTCTATTACTATACTATTATTCGATTGCTCATATATCTGTGGTATTCGCCTCGAGCACCGAAGTACCAGAGGCCGGGGCGACTCGGTCGCTGGATGCAGGTACAGTTGACCAGAGGAGGACTTCTGACGATCTGGTCAACGCAGCGGACAGCTCATCGACCGGGTCATGAGGATGCGGTCAACCTTCCAGACACGTCATACCGGCAGGTTCGTTTTCTCAGCTTCCAGACAGGAACAAAATGGCGCCGTCTGTGGGAACGCGCCTGATCTGGAACGTGAAGATGAACGACGCCGGATAGTTCTGCCATCCCCATGACCACGGTCAGTTTTTCTGTTATTTGTTCTGTCAGTTATATGATCTGTACTAGTCCCGAAGGCCCTCGAGCCGATCGGCCGGGAGGTTTATATCCGAGCCACGGGCTCGAAGACGAAAGCCCCCGAGCCGAGGTTTATATCCGAGCCGGGCGCTGCCTGGGCCGCTCGGCCAGGTACATTATAGTTGAGTACTATCTCGGGGCGAAGGCCCGAGCCACTCGGCCAGTACATTATAGTGAGTACTACCTCGGGGCGAAGACCGCCGGCAGTACATTATAGCCGAGTACTCTACCTCGGGGAGGCTGAGCCGCTCGGCGTACATTTTAGCCGAGACTACCTCGGGGAGGATTATATCTGAGCCAAGCGCTCGATGTGAAGGCCCGAGCCGTTCGGCCGGGTATATGGTATCCGAGCCCGGCGCTCGATGTGAAGGCCCGAGCCGGTCGGCCAGTCTCATTTGGAGACCGACGAGCACCGTCAAAAATCGAGCCGCCGGCTATAAATATCCGCTACCGACGAGCACCGTTAAAATCGAGAGTCACCGGCTATAAATATCCACGAGCACCGCGTTAAAATCGAGAGCCGCCCGACCGCTATAAATATCCGCTACGCAGCAAAAATCGAGAGCCGCTATAAATATCCGCTACCGACCGGCTATAATATCCGCGCCGACGAGCACCGTTAAAATCGAGAGCCGTATAATATCCGCTACCGACGAGCACCGTCGTAAAATCGAGACCGCTATAATATCCGCGCCGACGAGCACCGTCGTTAAAAAGACCGGCTATAAATATCCGCGCCGACGAGCACCGTCGTTAAAATCAAGAGTCGGACCGCGACTATAAACCTCAGGCGATCGCCGAGTCGGGCTCGGATATAAACCTCCCGACCGATCGAGTCAAGGGTCGGACCGGCGACTATAAACCTCCGGCCGGAAGACCGTCCGGACCGGCGACTATAAACCTCCCAGCGATCGACCAAGAGTCGGGCCGCCGGCGACTATAAACCTCCGGTCAAGACCTCGCGGACCGATATCATATATTCTCTCCTGCTCGGTCGAGTTATCACAAGGCCCCGAGGAGGTTTATATCCGAGCCACAGGCTCGAAGGCGAAGACCCCCGTCGGCCGGGAGGTTTATATCCGAGTCACGGTTCGATGGCGAAGACCCCGAGCCGAGGGAGGATTATATGAGTCGACGGGCTCGATGGCGACCCGAGCCGTTCGGGAGGATTATATACGAGCTCGTAGCTGCTACGGGCTAGCCGCGCAGCCGGGAGGATTATATACGAGCCAAGGCTCGATGGCGAAGACCCCTGAGCCGATCGGCCGGGAGGATTATATTCAAGCGATCATCACCGGTTTCGGACCAGTTCAGCGGACCAGCACATCATATGTCTATATCCCCCGTTCGGGGTTGAGCGGCCTTCACTGGTCACGGACCAGATTCATGATCATCTATCTCCCCCGTTCGGGGTCGAGCAGTCGTCGCGGCCAGGTATCTATTCTTCCGATCGACGTCATTCTCGTCGCACGCGCGGTATCGCCCGCCTGGCATTTATCCGATCGATCGACATCATTCCGGTCGCACGCGCGGTATCGTCCGCCTGGCATTTATCCGATCGATCGACATCATTCCGGTCGCACGCGCGGTATCGTCCGCCTGGCATTTATCCGATCGATCGACGTCACCACGGTCGCACGCGCGGCATCGTCCGCCCGACATCTATCTGGCCGATCGACGTCACCACGGTCGCACGCGCGGCATCGTCCGCCCGGCATCTATCTGACCGATCGACGTCACCACGGTCGCACGTGCGGCATCATCCGCCCGGCATCTATCTGACCGATCGACGTCACCGCAGTCGCACGCGCGGCATCGTCCGTCCGACATCTATACATCCAATCGGCAGCATTACGATCGTTAGCACGACAGCATTCGTCCGGCATCTATCCACCCGATCGGCATCACTTCGATCGTCCGGTCGGTATCTTCGTGGCTGCGTACTAGGCATTGGTCCGGTTACAGATTTGATCCGCTCGGCACGTTTATCATCTCATGCGACACTATTATCATAGCGACCGCTCGAGTGACATTATATTATCGGTTCAACGATTTGGTTTTGACATCGAGAGCGGTTCAGCTCTTTGCGATTGACTATCCAGTCAGTCGGACTAACGCCTCCTTCGACTAGACTTGAAGGGGAGGCTTGTGATGCGGATAGTGTTGGGGGCAGAGAGGGAATAAGGAGGAAAAGAAAGGGCAATTTGGTCTTTTGGGATGTTAAGGGTTTGTATTGAAAAGGCAAGCACTGTTCAACATAAGAGGGGTTTTTTTTTTGTGTTTTTGAGCCCGCCGCCACTGCACTTCTTCTCCCCCTTCCTCCTGCGTGTCTTTCCGTCGCCGGCGCCGACGGACAGCCGTTGCCCTCCTCCTTTCCACCATTCCTTTCCTCTAGCCTCTTAGCGTCGCCGCCGCCTTCATGAGGAGGCTCGTGACTGAGTTTTCAGCTGCCGACGTTGATTTACCGGAGTCGAGCCGTCTCCTCCTTCGGTCTCCCGGCGGACGGCGACGAGGAGCACCGCCACCGCTGCCGCTAGCATGCGCCGCCGCCCCTAGCGGGCTCCGCCGTCATCTCTTGCGACCATCGTCACCGGCAGCCACTGCTGCCTTCCCCCGCGGCCACAGCCGCCGCCGGCAGCCACTGCTGCCTTCCCCCTTTCGCATCTACTGCCGCTGTCTTTAGTGGATATCGTCACCTTCCAGATAGCCGCAGCTCGATACTATTTGGGTTATTCCGGCCATCGCGCCGAGGTTGGGTTCGGCCATCGAGCCGAGGTTGTTCCGGCCATTGAGTCGTTGGGTTTTACTCTGTGCATTTCTCTTATGATTACGAGCTATCTGTGTTATCCGGCCTGCGTGCCGCGTATCGGCCTACGAGCCATTATATCTCGGCCTACATGCCGCTTTCCGGATCCAGGGCCACGACGACTTGATCAGTAGCTCGACCAGCTCATCCATCCATCCGAGGGCGCCCCCCTGGGCCAGGGTACGTTCTCGTACTCGATATTTGTTCATTCTATTACTATACTATTATTCGATTGCTCATATATCTGTGGTATTCGCCTCGAGCACCGAGGTACCAGAGGCCGGGGCGACTCGGTCGCTGGATGCAGGTATAGTTGACCAGAGGAGGACTTCTGACGATCTGGTCAACGCAGCGGACAGCTCATCGACCGGGTCATGAGGATGCGGTCAACCTTCCAGACACGTCATACCGGCAGGTTCGTTTTCTCAGCTTCCAGACAGGAACACGTATCTTAAAACAACTCACATTTACTCTTTGACTGAAATGTATCGACACTTATCAACCATAAGAGAAAATATATTGCCTTTTTATATCATTAAAAATGACATTTGTGACTTCAGCAGCACAAGCCCATGTTAAATCCTTTTTAACTGTTGGAGACTTCATTTGATTGTTTCTAGGGGCATTCTCATTCATTGTCTTGGCAACCTTGCCATTTCTTTGGGTATACCACTCAATCAATTCAAGAAAGTTACTTTTATTTGAGGAACTCAATGACTCATCATGTCCACCGAAAGACAAACTTTATTTCAAAATAAAGCGTGTAACATCTAAAGTTGTCGTTAATCGAGTGCGATATGCAACCTCCATTATTCCACACCCCTCTGCTTGTAACAAACGTAACACACTTTGTCATTGATTTTGAAAAAGCCTCAAGTTGTGTTCTTGCATCATTGTGAGCCCTAGCTACACCGCCAACATGTGTATTAAATACTTCCATTGTTTCTCTCCAATTATTCATTCCTTAATTAGTAAATGCCTCATCTCCAGCTCGACATCCTCTATGAGAATTTTTAAAGAGATATCACAAAAAATAAAATGTTGCATCTTTTGATATGTTGTACTCTAACCATGAAATTTTTTTAAACCAAGTAATATGGAAATTTTTATGCTCTTTACCAAATTATCTTTGGGAATAACTATAGTTAAATGGTTGACAAGGTCCTCTAATCAAATAATCTCTTCTAATCTTATCTCTAATTGAAACATCAAATTCATTAATTGGTTTACGTAGACTTGGGTCACTAACAACATCATCCAAGTTGAATTCAATATGAGGATATTTTTTTCTTACTATTTTCTTCCTTAGAAGATCAACATCTCGTTTTAAAAATTTCTTCATAACCTATGTCAATTCATCAAAATTATTAAATTATTAAATAAGAATAATGTGTAAAATAAATAAACATAATATGTATTATGTGTAAAAAAGTCACAAATTCACAATAAAATAAAATTAGTGACAAATCAATACCTTCCAACTCAGGAAGGGGCAAGGGCCAAGGTTGGAGGCCTGTCAGGTGGTGGCGGCTCACAGAACGTCCGTGGTAGCAAGCTAGCTGGCGATAGCAACACAAGCTACAGCGCAGTCAACACTCGCCGGTCAATAATAGAGCACAGGTTGGCCATTGGCAGTTGCACAACAACTTGGGGGCGAGTGACAAGGTGAGGTTGGGGGCTTCACCGCTTCTACGCTTCAGGCTTAGCCGCTTGGGGCAGGAACCGACCACTGCTAGGCGGGCTGTGGGCAAGCGGGCACCGGGCACCGGGCACCGAGCAGATAGGTAGGTGGAGGCGGGCGGCACTACGACAAGCGACAGTTGAGACGAGCAAATGTTGAGATCTAAATTATGTTATTAACATTTTTTTAAATAAATTTACTTCTTAACTTAAACACGTGCCATTTTATTAAAATAAAACAACAGAAGAGTTATCTTCTACAACTCTTCTGTTGCTTTTGCAACAAGAAAAATGTGCACGACTGACAAGAAACAACGGCTGTGAGTTTACGACGCCGGATGACGGACGGTGCTACTCAAGCTCATCTTCCTCCTCATGACCTCACCCCTCAGGTTGCAACTTGTAGGTGGAGCTCATTTTCGGGAGCAAGGGGTGTTTTCGCACACCCTCGCACCCCCTTACCTCTGCCACTAAGTTCCCGATAGGTTCGGTGAGTGATCGTAACTCTTACATTGTAGTAAAAAAATAAGAGTTAATAACTTTAAACCCCCTTGTATTTTATAGCATGTTACATTTTGCCCCCTTTTATTTGAAAAACTACACTTAACCTCCCTTTGGCTTAAGTAAAAAAGAGAAAAAAAAGATAAATGACCAAAATAATCCTAATCTAAATCAGACTTTTAGAAAAAAATGAAAAATAAAAAAAAATAATCTCATAAAATCGTTGAAAGCTTAACTTTAACCCAACCTGATTTATATATAGGCCCAAAATTTCACTTGTTCCTAGAAAAAATATCCTCATAAAATTCACACATGCATCAGCATAAATAACAGAAAAATAGTAACTCTGAAAGGGATAATCAGTTAAAAACTCATTCCACCAAATAAAAAAGAGCCAGAATTCTAAATTGATGAATCAAAATTAAATAAAGATAGAATAAAGTTTATCATTAAAAATCAAAATAAAGACCTTTGATGATTTATAAAAAAAATTACCCTTTAATTTTTGCCCAAAAGTAAATTTTTATTTCAAAGCAGCACCTTTTTGAAACGAAAAATATTTTTAGCTGTTTTGGAATGAAAATTTACTTTTGGACAAAAATTAAAAGGGTGGTTTTTTTTTATAAATCATCAAAGGGTCTTTATTTTGATTTTTAATGATAAACTTTATTCTATCTTTATTTAATTTTGATTCATTAATTTAGAATTCTGGTTTTTTTTTCTAGGAACAAGTAAAATTTTGGGCCTATATATAAATCAGGTTGGGTTAAAGTTAAGCTTTCAACGATTTTACGGGATTATTTTTATTTTTATTTTTCATTTTCTTCTAAAAACCTGATTTAGGTTAGGGTTATTTTGATCACTTACCTTTTTTTTTTTTCTCTTTACTTATGTCAAAGGAGGGTTAAGTGTAGTTTTTTAAATAGGGGGGGGGGGGGGTTAAAATGCAACCTACTATAAAATACAAGGGGGTTTAAAGTTATTAGTCCAAAAAATAATTATGTTCACACTAGACGTTCCTCGCATTCCATTTTCAGGTTATATGAAGGGAAGCAAATCAAAGGACTAGCTTATGGCTACCCGCCAAGTGACTAGAAGATAGAAGATGAAAGGAGTTTCTTTTTTTTTGAGGATGCGTGACTGTGATTTAATTCCATCCTATTATAGTAAATTTATCATCCTTTAATTAATTGGCATAGTGTGGGAACATTCGTAGCTCCTAAATATGACAAAAGGTGATTCGCTCATCCTTAGTGCTCCCGTCAATCCGTCCCTAAATTAATACGGAAGAGGTAAATCATGGTTCACGGATGATTATTAACCATTAGTACAGATGACAAGACATGAGGAGAGATATACTCAGACACGCTAAGTTTTAACTTTAAGATCTTATATAATAATACCTTATGTCTTAACTATCATATCATCTCGAGAGAACGTTCACAGCTCCTAGATGGTGGGTGTTCACATGTGGAAATGATGATGCAAACGTAGGGATGTAATCTAATATTAGATAGAGCAAACGTTTGACTGTGCTAGAATTTCTTTTTGCAACATCTCTATTGTTTAATGCACTGGGGCATAGTAAATAATATATAATGCAAAAGCGAGAAAGTCCTTTTAAATGATAAACTACATGAGTACTTAATTATAGGTATAAGACGCAGATTGTGGCCATGGTATTTAAAAAATTAGAGAATATTTAATCGTTTTAATCATTAATCCCAATTTGATGGTCATTAATTCTACTTGTCTCTATTAATGTCAATTCTTGGACTATTGTTGGCCACGTTTGCTTCAGTAGTAGCCCATGTATTGTGGTGAGAGGTATTGAACTCGAGAAGTTGTCAAGTTGACTAGTTGAGCTTGGAGTGTTTGGGGAGTTGGAGCTCCGAGTAGATAAGTCGAAGAATTGAACTCGGGTATAGAGCTCAGGAGATCATGCTCTTAGCTTAATTAGTCGATAGCATTTGTAAACCCCCCAAAGGTGTTGACGTGCTGGCTTAGGTAAAGAGGCCAATCGAGAGATGTGGACGTCCGACCTAGTTTGTGATATGTCGACCTAGGGTGGGGTCACGTAAGCATGGTTTGTTGATGCCATTCAAACTGCGTGTGCAAGATTAAATTTGAGTTGCTCCTCTCCTACCAATCAATATCAACTTATCGAGTGTCCCGGATAATAGTGTAACGGTTAAATTCTGGAGCTCTTAATTATATATATTTAAGGATAGAATATCAACTACGGATAGTAATTATTATTTTTTAGTAGGATGATAATTTAAAAAATATTGATCATTTGGATGAACCTTCTTTAGTACTTTCTAATTTATTCTAATGATCAATAAAAAATTTTATAGAATTAAATTAGTCATCGTGAAAATTAATTGGTTTACAAAGCTCGATACTATATTGAAAAAAAAATCAACTTACCAAGTGAGTTGGTGATGACAACATTCAGGATAGGAAGGATTGATTTGAGAACTCGAGGAATTTGAGTTCGGAGAGGCCTATATGTCATATTGTCTAACCATAATAATCTGGTAATGCTTCGATCGTTAGATCGTTTTTCTATACGCGGAGTTTCAACTTTTATATCTCTTACCCTTTTTTCCTATATGATTCCACATATTGAATTTACTTATCGTAGCCAAAAAGTCATACATTGACCCCGAACACCTCTATACAACTAGCTCATAGTTATATGTAAAAAAGTAAATCAAGAAACTATATTTGACGGAGTGTGTTATACATGATTTTTATCGATATTCAATCCATGTCCATTACAGCAATGCCATCACATGCTAGTTAGCTCAGCTATGCTCTAGGGACATATTTGATCTACTTATTATTTGATATGCACCTTGCTTGTGTAAGTACTTACAAGGTACTTGATTGGATGGTATGAGAGTGAGGAATGATAAAAGAATAGAAAATTGGTGTTTGGTTAAGAGAATTATATTGATGATGAGTCTCACAGATTCAATCCCCCAAACATGAGAATGAGTCATTACTTAACAAAATGGGAGGAATAAAAACCCCTCCATGGCTATTCCCTACTTCTATCATTCCCATTCTTATTCTCATTCTATCATTCCATTCTTATTCTCATTCGCTTCCGGGAACCAAGCACCCCCTTAAGCATTTGTTGTCATATGTTCTTGGAAATTTCTAGTGATATTTTGCATAGATACTCTTTAGACAATTTTTAATCATGTTATTAATATGTTTATAGATAATATTATTTTAGTAGATGAGACACGTGAAGTAGTAATGATAAATTTGAATCTTTGTAGGAAATACTTGAAGTAAAAGATTTTGTAACTAAGAATTTTAAATATTTAAAATTATTTTTATAAAAGGATGGAAGAATTAAAAGAGATAATCTTATATAGAATATAAGTAAGATGATCGAAATGGAGAAGAACATCAGATATTTTTTGTGATTGAAAATACTTCTAAAATTTAAAGGTGTTGGATTGGGTGGATCGGCTAGAGATGGTGAATAGCCTGTAAATAAGAATGACCACTTCTCTTGCTTCTATTAGCAAGGACACAATTAAACACAAAATAATAACATAAATTAAAGTAAGAAAGTCGGAAATTACTTGGTTACAACCTATGTGGTTGTTAATCCATGACAGAACTAAAGAAAAACTCCTTCAACTAAGTCAGAGGCGGAGAATCCCCTTATAACAATTGGAAGTTCAAAAAAAGAATATAGAAACTGAGTATAAAGTGTGTGTTTAATCTCCTAGATCTAGGGTACTATTTATAGTCCTTTGGGCAAAAGTTACTATTGCTGACGTGGTATTGGAGGCTCCTCTAAAGCCATCCAGGGACCTCCTGTTGGGACCAAGATGCCCGCTAGAAGGTGGAGGGGGGGGGGGTGGTGAATAGCTTCTTACAATTGTTAGTCGCAGCGGAAACAAAAATACTAACAAACAAAAGGATAACTAACTTTAGAAAATAATAAATAAGAAAGCAAACCAATACACATTCGTTTAACGTGGTTCGGAGATTAGGTCTCCTACTCCACGACGTGTCCGTAAGGTAGACCGAACCTCAATCCGTTGATGGATCAATCCTTGGCAAACTTCGGCTAGCTCCTTGTGGGTGGAGAAACCTCACCACAACTCGCACAAGATCACTTGAGCACTTGGAGACTCAAATTAGGGTTAACCACTACTAATTTCGTCAACCTTAGCTAAGCACCCCGAGCTTTCTTAAATAGAGCTCGAGAGGAAACACCTAGATGTGTTTCACACCACTAATCTGTTGGAGCAATCTAGGTGCCCTAGGTTTTGATGTTTGGGTAAAGGTTTCAGTTAGGTTTATTGTTGTATTTGATATGCATTGTGAGTGTACAAGATACAGGTACAATAAGGAAAGTCCAAGTGTAATCTTGGCAGAGGAGAAAAGTTCAAGGATGAGTCTTGGCGGTGTAAGTCCAAGTATGTAGTCTTGGCAACGTAAGTCCAAGTGTGACTTGACAATGGATGAAGTCCCGGAGGTGAGGAGCCTCTTGGCAAAGGAAGACCTGACAATAAGGACAAGGCCGAAGGAAGCTCCAGAAGGCAAGACATGAAGGATGGGGAGACATCCGAGGGATGCAAGGCTGATGGAGGAGACTAGAAGGCTAGGTCTAGGTTGGTCGGGCAAGAACGAGTGTTGAGTGATTGTACTCGGGGCGAAATCTTATGGTTTTAGGTTTCACTGTAGCAGTATTGTAGCGACACTACAGCAACACTGTAGCAGTCGACTTGTTACTGTAGCAATTAAATGATACACTGTAGCAGTCGACTGGTACACTGTAGCAGTCGACTGGTAGTCGACCGTTGGGTAACAGTCAGCTTCACTTAAAGGACCAGTCGGCTGGTGCATACACCAGTCGACTGGTAGCAGGAAAACAACTTAGTGTTTTCCTCTCGAGCTCTATCTAATAGAGTTTGGGGTGCTTGGGCATGGTTGACGACATAGACTTGGTTAAAGCCTATTAGAGTCTCCCAAGTCTTCGTGTGATCGGTGTGCTTGTATTCAAGTGTTTGTGGCGAGATTTCTCTACTGACAAGGAGCTTGAGCTAGCCGAAGGTTTTCCGGGGAATCATCCACCTACGGATCGGGATCGTCCACCTTACGGATAACCGTGGAGTAGGAGCTTTATCTCCGAACCACATTAAATCAACGTGTTAGGTTTGCTTTCTCTTGTTAGTATTTGTTTTTATATTTTCGCTGTGAACTAACATTATAGGAAGCGATTGATTTGGGTGAGATACTATTCACCCCCCCTCTAGCGGACGTCAAGGTCCCAACACAATCGACTGGTAAAATATCAGTCGACTGGTCTTCTACCATTATATGCTAACGACTTGATACCAGTCGACTGATAGAAGTACTAGCCAATTGCTACAGTAGCTGCTATAATAACTGCTACAGTAATCGCTACAGTAATTGCTACAGTACCGGTTTATTGTTTTCACATTCATTAGACATAGAAATATTTTGTGCCCTGGCCCAGTCGACTGGTCGAGTTACCAATCGACTAGTAAAACCCTAACCCTAGGGTTTTGACCCTCGGGTACATTCACTCAGCACTCGTTCTTGCTCGACCAACCTAGACCTAGCCTTCTAGCCTCCTCTATCAGCCTTACTTCCCTCGGATGCCTCACCATCCTTCACGTCTTGCCTTCTAGAGCTTCTTTCAGCATTATCCTAGTTGTCGCGTCTTCCTTTGCCAAGAGGCTCCTTACCTCCGGGACTTCAACCATTGCGAAATCACACTTAGACTTACATTGCCAAAACTATATACTTGGACTTACACAGCCAAGACTCCTCTTGGACTTTTCTCCTTTGCCAAGATCACACTTGGATTTTTCTTATTGTACCTGTATCCTGTACACTCGCAATGCATATTAAATACAACAATAAACCTAACTTAAACCTTTGTCTAAACATCAAAACCTAGGGCACCTAGATTGCTCCAACAATCTCCCCTTTTTTGATGTTTGACAACCCGTTTAAGTTAGGAAAATATAAATGCAATAACAATGTAAATAAACATGCATATCTACTCATGCATAAGTCATAGAACTTAACCCTAGACTCCCCCTTCACCTAAGCTCCCCCTTGAGATAGGATTTCCCGTAAAGTTAAGCTTCTCCCCCTTTGCCAATAAGTGAGCAATTGCTCTCCCTTCACCTAATCCCCTCTTCACCTAAGCCCCCCTTCACCTAAGCTCCCCCTTGAGCTAGGTTTTCTTGCAAGAATGTGTAGGTTTCCCACTTAAATCCAACATTTCTCCCCCCTGCCATGTATCAAAAAGAGCTCTAAAAATATCCCAATTATTGGACTCTTTAATATCTAATGACCATAAACATCATTATTAATCCCCCATAAGAGTACATACATATTCACCACCCTTTTGGTCATTTCCTATTGCTAAAATACATTTTCAATCTGTATTAGTCAACTACCATTAACCCTAGTCAATTGTTCACTTCAAAATAAGCTCACAGAGATATTCTATTCTCATGAACAATGTTACCAGTCGACTGGTAACTGTATTAGTTGACTAGTACACTATTTTGGCCAAAAATAACATATCTGATCCAACTTCATAAATGCACCAAAATTCCACAAACCTTTAAAACTTTTCAAATTTTGTGATAAGGTTTGTTTTACCAATGTGTATTTAGAAAAAATATATACAAAAATATATTTCTCACGGATCCCAAGATTGATACAAACTCAAAATTATTTAAATGGTTCAATTGAACCTTGACCTAAAGTCATAGTTTTGGCTTTCTTTTGATGTATCTACTTTTACTAAACCATAATGCATCCCTAGCACTAGTTTATATGACATCTATACATAAAAAACCAATTTTCATGCAATATGAACTGAAATCATATTTCCATGCATGAAACTCAACCCAATTATGCCAATTTCTTAGATTTGGGACTCAAATTTGTCTCCAAATCACTTTAGCATATTTGATAACCCATTTTGAATCCCAAGCATGGTCCTCTTGAGATCCATTTATCATATGTTCTAAAGACTCTTTGAGCTCCCCCTAGAGCTCTTATCCTTAGCCACCTCCCTAGGTGACTCATTCACTATAGCTACGCCATTTTGGTGCACCTTGGGTGAAACTTGGCCTATAAACTTGACTTTCTTAACATTAGACACCTTGTCTTTGATTAATTTATTTTTGTTCTTAACCTTAGACACCTCATCCTAGCCATAATTATATGCAACCTTAGCATATTTCTTCTCATTGGCTTTAGATGGTAGTCCCTTGTCCTTTGTCACTCCTCTCTTATCAATGTGATGTTCCACCCTAGTACTTGACCTCCTTTTGATCTTGGAGGGACCCAATTTGATATTTTTAAGTCTTTGACCACCCAAACATATATCAAGTCTTCTAGGTTCAATAATGAACTTATCTAGGACTTTCTCCATTCCCTCAAGCCTTGCTTTCAAGACTTGATTTTTCAATTCTAGGGTTCTAACTCTAGAATCAACATGTTCACCTTGGACAATCCTAGACCTACTCTTCTTAGGCATATGCCTCCCTTTCTTGGGATTAATGCCTGTTGGATCGAAATGCGCTAGAGGGGGGAGGGTGAATAGCGCTCGTGACTTTCACTTTTCGTATTCGAAGCGATCGAGAGTAAATGCAGCGGAAATTTAAATAAAACATACACAGAGAAGACGCCAAGATTTACTTGGTTCGGAGCCTAGGGAGACTCCTACTCCAAAGCCCATGCTCGTTGAGCATTTACTTTGGGCAACAACTATAATTTTAGAAAATAGTACAAACAGGTATTACAATTTAACTGCACTAAAAAATTATACCGACAATAGGAATTTGAAATTCGCAGCTCCGGGTCGTCGGGGTCTTATTATGGCTCAGCCAGAATGTCTTGTTAGCAGCAAACAGTTGAACGATCACTTAGAACTTAATATCTCCTGCTGCTGGTCGAGACCTCCCGATAAAGGCTGTTGAGGGCGCCTTCAAGACCCTTGAGGGTGCTTCCATCACTGGCAAATTCACATCGAGAATGAGCTTTGACTCCTTCGCAGCCTGTCCTCTTGAAGGCGCCTCCATCTCCCTTGAGGGTGCCTCCAATGCTGTCTGAGGTGCCTCAACACTCCTTGAGGGCGCCTCCAGCTTCGTTGCGTGCACCCTTCAGCCTTTGCACCCAAGGCGCCTCCAAGCTCCATGGAGGGTGCCTCGGGTACTGTTCATCTGTAAAACCCGGGAAAAATTCCCGAATTTATTTTAGAATTTTTCTATGATTTTTGTGGAATTTTTAGATATTTTTCCGGAATTTTCCGAGTAGCGGAAGTGACAAAAATAATTAGAACCGCAAAATAGCTTAGGCGGGAATCGAACCCGAGACCTATGGTTTACGGATAAGTTTAGTAACCGGTGAACCCAGCAGGGCCGTGCTGAAAGAAAGGAGAACCAAATATATTTATATTAGAGTTGGGTTTATTAAACCACTTAATATAAATAATAAACTTAAGATGGAGTTGGGTTATTTTATTTTGGTTCGGCAAATCCCTCTTCACCGAGACCATTCACGCCGCCCCCTCCTTTTCTTCCTCCTTCTCTCGGCGCCACATCAAGGAAAGGCTAGGGCTTTCTTCCTAGGGTCCCAAGGTTACCATCCGGCAACGATTTCAACACAAGGAAGTTCCCTCCGCGAGTAGAGCACGTGGACGCGAGCGAATCGTCGAGAAATTTGTCTTCACCGGAATTTCTAGTGAAAGGAATTGTAAGAAAACCTTACGATTGAGGTAAGAAACCCCTCACCTGCAGTATAATTGCTCTCGCTTGTTAGTTTTGGCGTTAGTTCAGTAGTTTTACAGTTTTCAGTTTTAGGGTGTGCTTTTAGTGCACACCAAGCATTCGGTAGAATGCCCAGTTCAGAAGGATGCACCAGTAGGCGTCCTAACAGCATGTAAAATGTATTAGAAACATTTTACTCAGGTTATTATCAGTTATTACAACTATATGGATCAGATATCCATTGGGTGGGCTCCCACAGTAGCCTCTAGGTTCAGATAACCTAGAACAGCAAAGTAAAATGAAACAGTATTCAGTATTTTACTTTTATTCAGTTGGCACTGTACTTGGATCAGATATCCATGGGTTGGACTCCCACAGTCGTCCCTAGGTTCAGATAACCTAGTAACCCTGCTGGATTCGGAACTTGCAATCCCGGGTCTCGTAGGGATGCGCGCACAATGCCCCAGCAGCATGTTTAGTATTTTCATCTATTATATGTATAGTTTTCAAATTTGAAACTAGTGATGAGAACACTAATTTAGCTTTCAGTTCAGTTCAGGTTCAGTTTACATGATTTGAGTTCATGTACAGATTTAGATATATGCATGACTAGTTCAGTTTCATACTCAGTTTATAAGTGTGCCATGTTCAGTTTAAAGCATGTTCAATTTATATGCTATACATGTTTCAGTTCCAGTTTATGCTTTTATATGCCATGCCATGTTGCCATGCTCAGTTCAGTTTTCAAACAGCATGTTTTAAAAACATAATCGCATCGTTGCATGTTTTTGTGAGGTAGATGGTTTCTTACTAAGCTTCTTAGCTTACAGATGCTACTTTTCTTATACTGCAGATACCGGTAAAAGAAAAGTGGATTAGCGGAGGCTGGAGGGCGATGCTACGATGATGTGTGTGTGCAAGGGGTTTGGAATAAAGATCCTTGGGATCTATACGCTTTTATTTCAGTTTTAGTACTTAACATGCCTAGTTTTATGACTTAGTCTTGTTACTAGGTGTTACAGCTTAGTAAACTATGTCTTGTTTAGTTTATCATGTTTAGAATGTTAGTATTTACATGTTAGAGTGTTTTTCATGTATCTAGAACTTTTGTATGCGATTTTTGGCACGAATCAGTGTTGGAAATCAGAAATTCTGATTTCGTATCAGACTATCAGAACCTGGATCGGTCAGCAGACCGATCCAGTGCTTTTCCTTCTCCTGGATCAGTCAGCCGATCGATCCCTCCGCGAACAGAGAGTTCGGGACGAATTCAGCAGTCACTGATCGGTCGGCCGACCGATCAGTGAGCCATTGATCGGTCGGCAGACCGATCCAGCCAGTGTTCACGTGGGTGTCAGTGGATCGTTCCACGGACCGATCCAAAGCTCCAGTTTCACCTCCTCAGTATAGCTATGAATATCCAGAAGGTAGTTGGATATGAAATCTCACTCTCACAGAGTTAACAGAGGCAACTACAATAGTTTAGTAAAATTTTATTTTACCCAGTTTCCACACAGTACAGCACAGTAGTTTCAATAGTTAATGTAGCGATCCGGCTCACAGCTTAGTACCCAGGAGTTGGGTCATTACATCATCCTAGGCAAAGCTTGCTCCTTTGTCCCTGCAAAATATGTTAGTCCCAAAAATATCCTGCAACACAAAGTTAACACATAATAATGAATATAAAAAGATGTTTGATAGTCACTGGACTGTCCGATTCTGACTTCGGATTTTCGACTGGAAACCCTAGGTCAAACCGACGCCTACTGTTCCCTCAGCGGGGAACGCGTCATCACCTACTCCACTCAGGAGAGTATACCTGTTGCCAATCCGGTCCTCCAGACCGATTAGACTTTTGCTCAATGCCCGAGTCTTTAGGTCTTTCCGCTGGACATCCGCTCCACGACCTGCCCAGACTTTCACCTAGTTCGCGACACCAGGACTTTTCACCTAGAGTATCCGACTCTAGGACTTTTGCCTGAAGACCTCAACTCGCGAAGTCTTTCCGCCTAGGGTTATCACCCCCTAGGACCTAGGGTTACCACCCCCTAGGACCTAGGGTTACCACCCCCTAGGGTTTTCTTGCCTGCCTAACCTCATCTAGGACTTTTGCCTAAGATACCTTAGGACTTTTCTTGCAAACTTATTCAGCACATTAGATCACAAATAGCCTTAACTTTGAATCCTTTGCCATTATCAAAACTCAGGTTTGATCGCCGGATGCTTCCCGCACCAACAATCTCCCCTATTTTGATTATGGAAACCGAAATTCAAAGTTAAGTAAAGATAATGCTATAAAGAATTTTCAAGAAATGCAAGCATAACATAAAATAACAGTACAGGCATAACTGCAAGCATAAATGAATTTAAATACAAGGCTCCCCCTTAATTAAAGCTCTTCTTTTTAAAATTTTCACATTTGAATTTTTATACTCTCCCCCTTTGCCATATATAAAAAAAATAGCAAAAATAGGGTATAATAAAAATAGACAAGTTGAGAAATTAATAAATATATGCCTTTAGTTATGGCTTAAAAAGTACACAACTAATAACTTAGCTTTTCAGAAGGTTTTGATATAACTTAGCTATTTTTTTTAAAGATTTAGTCTTATAAAAACTTAGCTAAATAAAATTTGATAGAAAACATTTTGATAAAAACTTAGGGTTCGTTTGGTTTGTACGTTTTCCATTTTTATTTTCTACAAAATGCGCGTTTCTGAAAAATGATGTTTGGTTTGTATTTTTCATGTTTGTTTTCTAAAAAATTAGATAGCATTTTGTAAAAAAATAGAGAATGTCTAAAAGTCGTTTTCTATCTTCTAGAAAACACGTGTTTTCCAAGAAATAAAAATGGAAAACATGCAAACCAAACACACTCTTAGCTTTTAGACTTTTTAGCTAAAAACTTTATCAAAGGTTAAGTAGGGAGCTTAGGTCTTAAAAATAATCTGATTTTTGAGAAAATACTTAGATTATTTTTGAGAAAATAATCTGATTTTTTTTTTAAAAAAACTTTTCCTTAAACATTTTAGAAACTAGGTTTGGAAAGAAGTTTTTAGCTAAGGAATATTTTGTTGACTTTGAAAAGTAACTTAGAATAAAACTTTAGTTTAAAAAGAGCGAAAAGATATTTGATAAAACTTAAAAAAAATTCAAAAAGTAATTTTACTTAGTTAAATCACCTTGTAAAACTTTAGCTAAGGCCACTTTCACTTAGGAAAAAGAGTAAGTCAAATTTAAAAATTTAGGTCTCTTTTCCAAAAAATCCTTAAGTCCAAGTATGAGTAATTAACAAAATTAAAACTAAATTCTCTTATCCAAATGTCTAACAATTAGCTACTAGTTGTTTACCTAAGAGGTATTAGCTTTCACTTGGTTAGTCAAGTTAAGTCAGTGATCCAGTTAGATTTGACCAAGTCAGGATAACTTAACTTGATTAATGTATATTGGTATTTATTATCCAGACTTATGTCGATGCACAGACATGAGCATTCTTAAGTCTAGGCAGTACCCTATGCATTTCACACCATTTTAAGTATTTTCATACACAAGCAAGTTAAACCTAGTGTGCTTGTGAGATGCTCTGGCTGAAACTAGGGGTACATGATTTCTAGGGGGTAAATTCCTAGGCTAAACCACATTTTTGAAAAAACTAACAAAAATTGGAATTTTGAAAAATATTTTTCCTAGAATTTTAAAACAAATTGAGGTAAAAACATAGTTTAAAAAATAGAATAATAAAGGTAAATTATATTCTACCATGCACATTCCTATTTGTCTTCTAAGTGCACTGAACTCAGGTTTAGGTAAGGACTTTGTAAATATGTCAGTCAGGTTTGGTTTGGACCAAACATAGTTAAACACAATATCACCCTTAGCTACGTAATCCCTTACAAAGTGGTGTTTTACTTCTATATGTTTAGTCCTTGAGTGGTGAATTGGGTTCTTGGTTAGATTGATTGAACTTATGTTGTCAATTGAAATTTTCGTATTTTGATATTCTAGTTGATAGTCTTTTAGGGTATGCATCATTCATAATAGTTGAGATGCACATTCTCCTAGGGCTATATACTCAACTTCAGTAGTGGATAAAACAACACAATGTTGCTTTCTGCTTGACCAACTTACTAGGTATTGACCTAGAAATTGACAACTACCACTTGTGCTTTTTCTATCTAGTTTACACCCGACATAGTCTGAGTCAGAATAGCCAATTAGATCAAAGGTGCAAGTCCTAGGGTGCCAGAGTCCTACATTTAGGGTTCCCTTAAGATATCTAAGTATTCTTTTAACATTTGTTAAGTGTGACTCTTTTGCACAAGATTGATATCTTGCACACATACCTATTGCAAAAAGTATATCAGGTTGACTTGCACTTAGGTACAGTAGACTTCCTATCGCACTTTGATAATACTTCAAGTTTACTGATTTTCCTTCTAAGTCAGAATCAATTTTAATGTTGGTAGCCATTGGGGTATTTATATTTTTTTGAAATTTTCATTCTAAATTTCCTAATTAATTCCTTAGCATATTTTGTTTGAAAAATGTAAATGCCATCTTTGGTTTATTTAATTTGTAGGCCTAAGGAAAAATTGAGTTCTCCTACTAGGCTCATTTCAAACTCATTTTCCATTAACTTGGTAAATTCTTTTAAGAATTTAGAGTTGGTGGAATCAAAAATTATATCATCTACGTAAATTTGGGCTACAAATATGTCTTTTTCTAGGATTTTTACAAATAGGATTGGATCTATTTGACCTTGATTAAACCCTTTAGATGTCAGATGATTTGATAAATGTTCATACCAAGTCCTAGGTGCTTGTTTTAATCCATATAGGGTTTTCTTTAACCTAAAGACATGGTTTGGTTGGTTTAAATCCTCAAATCCTAGAGGTTGACTTACATAGACCTCTTCCTTGATGAACCCATTTAGGAATGTAGATTTCACATCCATTTGGTATAACTTGAATCTTTTATGTGTTGCATAGGCCAGCAGCATCCTGATAGATTCAAGTCTGGCAACAGGTACATAGGTTTCATCATATTTTAACCCTTCTACCTGGTTGAATCCTTTTACTACTAGTCTGGATTTGTTTCTTATTATTTCACCTTGATCATCTAATTTGTTCCTAAATACCCACTTAGTGTCAACTATGGTTTTCTTAATGGGTTTAGGTACTAGTTCCCAGACCTGGTTTCTATCAAATTGGGCTAACTCCTCTTGGATTGCTAATATCCAGTCTGGGTCTGGTAGGGCTTCATCTATAGTTTTGGGTTCAATTTTGGAAATAAGGGTTATTTGACTTAGGTTTCTATAAGATGATCTAATTATGACTCCTAGAGTTGGGTCACTCAAAATTTGGTCAGATGGGTGATAGGTACTTACTCTTGTTGGTCTTATATTTGGGTTAGTAACTGGTTCTTGTAATTCACTAGGTTTAAGTTGAATTTCTTCATCATCTTTTATGTTTCTTGAGTTAATATTTTCTGTATTAATATTTTCATTTATTACATTGGGTAAGTTTTTTTGTTCATCAAAAATTACATTGGTTGATTCTTCAACTTTTAGGGTATTTTTGTTATAGACTCTATATGCCCTACTGGTTGTTGAGTACCCTAAAAATATTCTTGGGGTTGTTTTTGACGTAAATTTTCCTAAGTAACCTTTTGTATTTAGAATGAAAACTTTACACCCAAACACCTTTAAATAGTTAAAGTTGGGGATTTATTATAATATATTTCATATGGTGTTTTATTTTGAAATTTATTAATTAAAATTATATTTTGAATATAATAGGCGGTATTAATTGCTTCAGCCTAGAATTGATTAGATAGATTATATTCATTCAACATGGTCCTAGCGGCTTCTTGTAGGATTCTATTTTTACATTCTACTAGACCATTTTGTTGGAGAGTCATAGGGCATGAATATTAGTATTTATATCCATTAATTTCACAAAATTCAATAAACTTGTGATTTTCAAATTCTCCCCCATGGTCACTTCTAATTCTTTTTATTTAAGTGTCTTTTTAATTTTCTATTAATTTACAAAAGATTTTAAACACTTCGAAGGTTTCATCTTTAGTTTTTAAGAATTTTATCCAAGTAAATCTTGAGTAGTCATCGATTATTACTAAGCAATATTGGTTTTTGCTTAGTGACTTGGCCCCATGTGAATCAAACAGGTCTAAGTGTAGGAGCTCAAGTATCAAAGTTGTTCTATTCAGGTTGGTTAACTTATGGTTTGACTTGGTTTGTTTACCCTATTGACAAACATTACAAATTGAGTTTTCAGTAAATTTTAATTTGGGCAAACCTCTAACTAAACCATTTTGACTCATTTTTGAAATGAGTCTAGTGTGAGTATGACCCAGTCTCCTGTGCCACAACTCAGTTTCCTCTTGTTGTGTCAATAGGCACTCTAGTGAGGAGGTTGGTAGGTCTATTGTATAGATGTTCTTTTTCCTAATTCCCTTAAGCGTAATTTTAGGATTTTTAGTATTCTTAATTATACACTCAGTTTTTGAGAATGTGACTAAGTATTCTGAGTCACACAACTAGCTAATACTAAGTAAATTAAAATTGAATTGTTCAACCAATAAAACTTTTAGAATGTAAAAATCAGAATTTAATTGAATATTACCTATTCTGATTACCTTAAGGGTCCCGTCGTTGCCGAATGCAATAGACCCTAGGTTCTTGAGTTTTAGCTTAATGAATTTCAATCTATCTCCAGTCATGTGTATGGAGCATCCACTATCTAACATCCATTGTTCCAAATTTTTATGTTCCTACATAAAGTATTTGATTTGGGTCAATTTAATGGATTCAGAAGATAGCTTGATTGAAATCAATTCCTTAATGTTCCATCTCACCCAGTCTAGATGATCAAATACGGTATTCTTATGGGTGATCGTGAGATGGTTTATTAAGTTATATTTAATTAAGTTGATTAATTGATTAAGTTAATTTATTAGTTAAGTTAATTGATTGGTTTAAATTAAAAATTAATTAGGTTTAGTTAAATTGATTAAGTTAAATTAATTTGGTCAAGTTAGTTAATTAAGTTAAATTAATTAATTTAAGATTAATTAAGTTGTTAAGTAATTAAGTTATGTTTAATTTATTAGATAGATTTAATTAAGTTACTAAATTAGTTTGTTTAATTAAGTAGTTAAACTGATTGAATGTAACGACCCAATTTTCCCTATTTCGAGTTCCAAATGTCCATAAAAATATTTGGAAATGCTTTTAAAATATTCTAGAGATTTTTAGAAATTTTTAGAGTATTTTTACGTAATTTTTGGAGGTCGTTTAGTATGTTTACAAAAAGAAAGAAATTTTGACAAAAACCGTTGAAGGTGAGGCTCGAACCCATGACCTCAGGTCGAACCCGACCTAACCGGACGCAGCGAACCAGCTGAGCTACGCGGATTTTGTTAACCAAATAAGTAGAGATAGATATTTAAGCTATAGTTGGAACATTTAAAAGAAATTGAAAAATAAAGGACGCAGCTGAGGGATCGAAGCTGTGATCTGTGGCTTCAGTTAAAAGCCGGCTGACCAACTGGGCTGCGCGTGTTTTGTTAACCAGATATGTAGAGATAGATACTTATAGTGTAGTTATAATGGGAATCATTTTTTTTTAAAAAGGATCGAAATTTTTCCCAAAACCCTATCTGTTCTTTCCCTTCTCCTCCGCGACGGCGCTGTTCTTCGAGCGATTCTTCTCGGGCGGAAAGGGGCAACGGCGTTAGGTCTTTTCTCCGGCACCGACGAAGACTTCTTCCGGCCGGTCTTCACCGTGCGTGATCACCTCGACGAGGGGAGCTCGGAAACGTGAAGAAGAGTCAAGATTTCAAGCTTCTCCCGAAGCCCTAGAAGCCTCTTTTCTTCTCCGGTTGTAAGTCCAAGAACACTCGGTGAGTTGCTACTCACCTGCAGTAGGATAGCTCCGAGATTTGTTTTCCTTGCTGCCGTGATAAAGGATTTTGGTTTTATGCTTATTGCCGTGAGTTAGATTTCTGAAGCATGTGATAAAGATTAGTGGTTTTGAGCCTTCTGCCGTGAGCCTCCAGGTATGAAGGAGGATGAAGGGTATATATTAAGCATGTGGTTGTTTACCCCAGGCCTTATGATTGGAATTTCGGTTTGTTTTCTTATCGCTGCTAGGCTATGAACAAGAAGGAATTTAGTTTCTAAAAAAATAAATAAAAGGGAACATGTGAGTTTTTCTTTGGGTCTCGATACAGATATGGAAAAGGGTTTCAAAATGGTTCTTGATATTGTTTTACACCTCCTTGACCTAATAAGATATGCTGTGACTTTCAAAGAAGGGAAACGAATTGCATAGTGTAGGCATATGGTCTGAGTTTTTCCTGCCGTGGCACTGGGTATACAGAATAGTTAGGTTTTTGGTTCCTTGCCACAGTACTGAACAGAAGTGTGTTAGTCTTATTGGTATATGCAGTAGACGATGAACATGAGATAGCTTGGGATAAATTTTGAGCTTGTAGTTGTTTTCCTCCTCACTGTTAGCATTCGGTTAGAACCTTTAATAGAGTAATTAGTTAGTAGAGTAATTAGACCTGCAGTTTCGTTTCTGTTGCTTTATAAAAGTACAAGCTTGAATCAGTTTTACATAGGTTTGTTTAAGATTCCAGCAAGCTTCACAAAGGCTTAAATTCCAACAAGTTTCAAATTAGTTTGTGCCACAAAAGGGGACATGAACAGCCTTGGAGTTTACTGTTTTGGTTTTAGTTATGTTTAGTATTCCAGTTTTAGTTTTGTTTGGCATTGCAGTTTGTCAATTGTATTGCAGTTTTAGATTTAAAGCATTCAGTTTAGTTTGTCATAGATTTATTAAGCATTTTAGTGCAGATTTGTATTAGTCTTATATGCAGATTTTTTCTAGTTTTCATTTGCTATTATTGAGCATGTGCAGTTTTTAATTGCTATGAGTTGAGCATGATCAGTTTTCTTTATTACTAGATACACATGAGCAGTTTCTTTAGTTTTCATTTGCTATTTTGATAAGCATGAACAACCATGTATTCTAGTGGGAAAATAAGAGCTCTATCAAATTCGTTTAGAAGCATTAACAAGTAAAAAGAAAGAAAAAGAAAATAAAGAAAAAGGTCAAGGCCTTAAGTAGATCCCAAAGTCAAGACTTTAGGGATTTTAGCACACAAGGTGTTTATTAATATGCCAAGGCATTTAAAGAAGTAATTAAGTTAATAAGTATTTTACTTTTAAGAAGAGGCTAGTACCCGACTTCCAAGGTTGTCGTTAAACAAATCCAGGTGTCCAATTCCAAGGTCTTGGCCCTGGTAGACCAAGGTCTGCTCTTTTAGGATTGGTGGCTCGCTACCCCAACCTATTAGGGAACGCGCATAAGATGGTACTGAGCCTAGGCCCAAGAGAAGTTGATTATTATTTTCAAGTATTAAAGTATAAATTTTAAACAAGTGAAATAAAAGAATAAGTTTAGAGTAAATGAAGTAATTTTCACTTTGTTTTAAAGATCAGCAAGTTTAGCTTTCTTTTATGCTAGCAGCTTTTACATGTTTAGTTTCTTACATGTTATTTATTTGCTAGTTGATGAGCATGTTTTGCTTTATATGTTAGCATTCCAGTTAGTTTGCTTTCTTTATTAGCTTATGAGCAGGATTAGCTACACATGTTTAGTATATCAGTTAGTATGATGTCTTTGCTATTTATGAGCATGAGTAGCTTTACATGTTAGCATTAAATTTTAGCATGTTTTTATTTGTATACATGCATATCGAGTTTTTGTGAGTTAGATAGCGCTCACTAAGCTTTATGCTTATAGACTGCACTTTCTCCTACTGCAGATAAAGGAAAGGAAAAGATTTAGCAAGGAAGGCGACAAGATGGTGGTGATGAAGGTGTGTGATGGCTGGACTATGGGGAGATCAAGAGTTTATTAAGGAATTGTTAAGACTTTTTCTGTTTAGAGTTCTTTTAGTTTTCTTTAAATGTTATTATGAGTTAAGATTGTAATTAAGTTTATTCCGCATTTGTAGCTTGTTATGTCTATTGTTGGAGTTATATACTTGTTTACCATTGCTAGAATAGTTTCCTTTGAGTTATTGTTATTTTTATTTACTGCGTGGTTGTGAAAATATATGTTCCAGCCGCCTGTGGCTGAGTATAGTTTGTTTGTATTGTTGATTTGGTCACCGGTACAGGGGAGACTCTGTCGAAATTTTTCGGTAGGGATTTCTCGTAGTTAAGTAGCGTACCGGTTAAGTAGAGTTAGTAGTTAAGTAACGGTCACTCTTAGAGAGTAGTAATAGTAGTAAGAAGGGTGGTCGTTACATTGAATTTGTTAGGTTTAAATAAGTTGATTAAGTTAGTTAATTAAGTTAAATTTGTTAGGTTTAATTAAGTTGATTACATTAAGATTTAAATTGTATTGAAATAAATTCGACTAAGTTCATCCTAGATCCATCTCACCCGATTCTAAGTTATCAATCAGGGAATCTTATGTATTTTTGTGAGATGATTATCTTTAATTTAGATTATGTCTAAGGATTAATTTACATTTGAGTTAGACTTAGGTTTTCCAATTAGTCAATTAAATACACATTTCAAGGATTGGCTCCCAAGCTGTGGCGAGTCACTAGGCCTTCTTGGGTATGAGATCATCCACCACTTCTAAACAGAGTCTTTCAAAGAAATTATATTTTTAAGTTTCTTTTTAAAACTCCTAGGACTAACCATTCAAGTGTAAATTATGCCTAGGTCCTTAATCTAGCCTAATCTAAGCATGCATAAAAATAAAGCAGAAAATAACAATCATCAAGCAATTTTATTTATTTGTTAAGATAGTTTTTCTATTGGCTCCTCCTGGATCATAGCCTCGATATTGGTCTATCAAGGTAATGGACTTGATCCTTGGGGACCTAATATTTACCAAGTCCAACTTGATTGACCAAGTTGGACTTAGGTACTCATGCTTGGACTACCTTTCTATTTGGCCTGTTAACAAGTGACAGATATGAACAGTATTTTCTTTTTGTTCTAAATCCTAGTCCGGATCAATTGTATACGACCTTCTGTTTTCCAAGAATCAAGTCAAGATTCTTGGAACCCAATGTAAACTGTTCCAATGCAATCATCAAATCCTTGGCTTGAGTTTTCAGGCTGGAATTCTCTTCCTCAAGCTTTTGGACTTGAGTTGAGGTTCCAATCTGAATTGGGTCAGTCAATTCAGAGATAGTCACTTCTTTAAGGGTTGTTACCTCGTTTAAAAGTGATTTGATCAGAATGTTAGATTTAGCTAATTTATACATCAGATAATTAACTAAGTTATATAACCGGGAAGTACTTACAGAGGGGTTAGGCCTTTCGGAAATGGATACAGATCCGTGGCTTCTCTCGGACTCAGCTTCCAATTCATCCTCGCTTCCAGATTCGTTGACTTGGTCTCGGGCTGTCATTGCAAGGAAACTCGTCAGTTCGAGTTCTTCATCGTCAAACTCTTCTGAAGAAGACTCGTCCCAAGTCGCCTTCAGAGCTTTCTTCTTTCTCTGCTTCTTCGCATCCTTCTGATTCGGACAATTTGCTTTGATATGCCCCTTTTGATTGCAACCGTAGCAGATTACTTCGAACTTCATCTTTGAGCTTGGTTGGGCCTCCTTGGACTGGATCACTTTCTTGATGTCCTTCTTGTTGAAGCCCTTCTTCTTTTTGTAGAGTTTTCTCACCAAGTTGACGAGTTCGGCCGTGAGCTCGTCATCGTCATCTTATGAATCTGATTCTTCTTCTGACTCCGGTTCGGTTCTGTGTCTTACTTTTGGTTCACGTGCTCTGCTTGTACCTGCAATCAAAGCTATACCCTTCTCGGCCGATCGAGCGTTAACTTGTTCATATAATTCAAATTCAATAAACAACTCATCTAGTTTAATTGAAGAGAGGTCCTTGGATACCTTGTAAGCATCTACCATGGATGGCCACAAAGTAGTCCTTGGAAAAGCATTAAGTGAATACCTGATTATGTCTCTATTTTCTACCTTTTGTCCGATTGCGTGGATACTATTCTTGAATGCGTGCATGCAACTAGCTCGCCGTTTCACCTTCCTGTAACTTTATATTATATAATTTGTTAAGAATGAGATCCCTCTTACTTACCTTGGTGTCGGATGTTCCTTCATGTAATTCAATCAGCTTCTCCCAATAGTTTATTGGCGCTCGAGAATGGGTTGACGCGGTTCAACTCCTCTTTCGTCAGTCCACATTGGAGGGTGCATGTCACCTTGGCGTTGACTTCTACTTTCTTTATCAGAGTTGCATCCCAGTTCTCGTATGGTATTGGCTTGCCAACGTCATCAGTTGGGAGTTCCAAGCCAGTTTTGATGATCATCCATACTTCAAAGTGTGTTTGAAGGTACGACTCCATTTGGTTCTTCTAGTAGTCGAAGTCCTCTCCGGTGAAGATCGGAGGTCGAGCTGTACTGTAGCCTTCTTGAAGAGCCATAGAAACTTGCACAAGGAAAACACAAAAAAAACATGCCCTAGGACTTGATCCTGGATTAGTAGTGCGGGTTAAAAGAAAAAATAACACGCGATCTCAAGTGGTGTTGCACCAACTTCGAGAAAAATTCGATTACGAAAAAAAATCGGAGGGCGACAAGAATACCGATTCTGATTGACTCCGAAAAACTAAAAATACTACAAAAAATAGGCTTGACTGGTGGTTGCACCAAATCGAAGCGACCCCGCTCTGATACCAATTGTTGGATAGAAACACACTAGAGGGGGGGTGAATAGCGCTAGTGACTTTCACTTTTCATATTCGGAACGATCGAGTAAATGCAGCGGAAATTTAAATAAATTACACACAGAGAAGACGCCAAGATTTACTTGGTTCTGAGCCTAGGGCGACTCCTACTCTAAGGCCCACGCTCGTTGAGCGTTTACTTTGGGCAACAACTATAATTTTGGAAAATAGTACAATAAGGTATTACAATTTAACTGCACTAAAAAATTATACCAACAATAGGAATTTAAAATTTGCAGTTCCGGGTCGTCGAGGTCTTGTTATGGCTCAGCCGGAACGTCTTGTTAGCAGCAAATAGTTGAACAATTGCTTAGAACTTGATATCTCCTACTGCTGGTCGAGACCTCCAGATAAAGCCCGTTGAGAGCACCTTCAAGACCCTAGAGGGCACCTCCATCACCGGCAAATTCGTAGCGAGGATGAGCTTTGACTCCTTCGCAGCCTATCCTCTTGAAGGAGCCTCCATCTCCCTTGAGGGCACCTCCAATGTCGTCCAAGGCGCCTCAACACTCCTTGAGGGTGCCTCCAGCTTCGCTGCGCGCACTCTTCAACCTTTGCACCCGAGGCTCCAAGCTCCATGGAGGGTGCCTCGGGTACTGTTCATCCGAGGCAAAGCTTGCTCCTTTGTCCCTGCAAGATATGTTAGTCCCAAAAATACCCTGCAACACAAAGTTAGCACATAATAATGAATATAAAAAGATGTTTGACAATCACCGGACTATTCAGTTCTGACTTCAAATTTTCGACCGAAAACCCTAGGTCGAACCGACGCCTACTGTTCCCTCAGCGGGGAACGTGTCCTCACTTACTCCACTCAGGAGAGTATTCCTATTGCCAGTCTAATCCTCCAGACCGACTGGACTTTTGCTCAGCGCCCGAGTCTTCAGGTCTTTCCGTTGGACGTCCGCTCCATGACCCGCCCAGACGTTCACCTGGTTCGCGACACCAGGACTTTTCACCTAGAGTATCCGACTCTAGGACTTTTTCTCGAAGACCTTAACTCGCCAAGTCTTTCCGCCTAGGGTTACCACCCCCTAGGACCTAGGGTTACCACCCCCTAGGGTTTTCCTGCCTGTCTAACCTCAGCTAGGACTTTTGCCTAAGATACCTGAGGACTTTTCCTTTAAACTTATTCAGCACATTAGATCACAAATAACCTTAACTTTGAATCCTTGTCCATTATCAAAACTTAGGTTCGATCGTCGGATGCTTCCCACACTAACAATGCCTAGGTTTTCAATCATCTTCCTCTTCTTAGACAAGGTAGGTTGTTTCTTTTTAGGTCTAACCTTAGTATATGAATTCCTAGGATTATCTACCATGTTAACTCTATTCCTATCATTATACCTAAATCTATAATGATGCATGGGTGCATAATTTTCATTATTCCTAACAAGCATGAAGGAATTTAAAGTTGGATTAAACTTTAAATTAGGGATTACCTTTCCTTTTACCTTTGGAGCTCTCCCTTGACTTGAGCTCCTTTTCTTCTCCAATTTCTTCAAGTGCACAAATTTCTTGAGCTCTACTCTCCTTGGGCACTTTGTGTGGTAGTGACCCCACTCACCATATGTGAAGCATCGAATGTGCCTCTTCTTCCTGGCACCATTCGTACAACCCACGTTAATCTTCAAAAGAACTTTACCGGGTTTAGGGTTTACCTCCTTTACTTTTTTGAGCAAAGGACACCTACTCTTGTAGTGCCCCATCTCTCTGTTGGTTACTACTTAGAATATCGTACTAGTTCCCCTGTACAAAAATTTTATACAAGTCCTGAACCTTTCCTAACAACCTATTGTGTTCTCTAGAATTTAAATTTAGAATCGCAAACAGAACTTAACATTATTGATTCCAAATTCAATTTATCTGTTCTTAGAGGTTTAGACTTGGATCACAAACGATGCTTAACATTATTAATCCAAATCCATCTATGTTACAAATTTGATTAAATATTTATTTCAGAGATCGGTTTCCAGGTTAAACATGTAACGCCCCAAATTTCCTCAATTAGAGTCCTAAAAGTAATTTAAAAATATTTAAAATGCTATAGAAATATTCTAGGGATTTTTAGAAATTTTTAGAGTATTTTTATGTAATTTTTGGAGGTCGTTTGGTATTTTTACAAAACAAAAGAAGTTTCGACAAAAAAATATCCAAGCCGAAATTGAACCCATGACCTTTGACTCGGTCAAAACCCGGCTGACCAGGTGTGCAAACATATTTTTCTGTTTAGAAAAGGTAGTGAATTTATTTAAGATAGTTAACAGAATATTGGATTATAAAAGGGATAAGTTGATCCTAGATTTGTTTGTTTAGAAAAGGTAGCGAATTTATTTAAGATAGTTAACAGAATATTATAAAAGGGATAAGTTGATGTTGGATTTGTTTGTTTAGAAAAAGTAGCAAATTTATTTAAGATAATTAACTGAATATTGGATTATAAAAGGGATAAGTTGATGTTGGATTTGTTTGTTTAGAAAAAGTAGCAAATTTATTTAAGATAATTAACAGAATATTGGATTATAAAAGGGATAAGTTGATGTTGGATTTGTCTGTTTAAAAAAGATAGCGAATTTATTTAAGGAGTTAACAGAAATATTAAGTTATAAAAGGGATAAGTTGATGCTCTGTTTTCCCGTGACTTAAACCATTCTCTCCTTCTCTTCTGCGTACGATGGCGGAGCTCGGGCAGAAAATGAAAGGGAGTTAGGGTATCATCTCCGGCGGCCGGCCAAGGTCCTAGATGCCCTCTTTGTTCGGTTGTGAGTCCAAGAATCAAGGTAAGTGCTTCTCACCTGCAGTAGGAGTAGTTTCGGACCTTTGTTCTTCTTGAATTTGAAGCATGAGAAGCGCTTATAGTGCAGATTTTTAATTAAGCCTATTGTGCAGATTTTTAATCAAGCTTATAGTGCAGATTTTTAATTAAGCTTATAGTGCAGATTTTAATTAAGCTCATAGTGCAGATTTTTATTTAGGCTTATAGTGCAGATTTTAATTAAGCCTATAGTGCAGATTTTAATTAAGCTTATAGTGCAGATTTTTATTTAAGCTTATAGTGCATATTTTTAATTAAGCCTATAGTGCAGATTTTAATTAAGCTTATAAGTGTAGATTTTTATGTAAGCTTATAATGTAGATTTTAATTAAGCATTGCAGTGTAGATTTTTCATTAAGCATTTCAATTACAAATTTTGAGTTCCCTATCAGTATTTTGAGTTTAAGAAAAGTATAAGAAAGATAAAGAAAAGAAAGAAAAAGGCCAAGGCCTTAAGTAGATCCCAAAGTCAAGACTTTAGGGAATTTGACACATAAGGTGCTAAAGAAAATGCCGAGGCATTATATATTAGAAGTATTAAAAGATAACAAGTATTTTACTTTTATCAGTGGCACTGTGCTGGACTCTCAGTTGTCCTTGGGTTGAGCTCCCATAGTCGTCCCTAGGTTTAGATAACCTAGTAGTAACGGCTCGGCCGACGGTCGACGGTCGACGACCAGAGGGTCACCAAATGGGCCGCCGAACGGGTCGGGTCGTTACAAAAGTAAAAGCACAGTTGCCGGGCCCAAGAAGAAGTTGATTATTATTTTGAAGTATTATAAGTATAAGTTTTTGAACAAGTAAAGCAATTTTTACATAAGTATAAACTATTAAAGAATAAGTTTTAAACAAGTGAAATAAGATTCAGAAAGTGTTTAAAACTCAGTAAGTTTTAGTTTTCCTTATGCTAGCATGTTATTCTGATTAGCTTTACATGTTTAGCATTCCAGTATGCATTGTTCTTTTGCTATTAGATGAGCAGCATGATTAGCTATTAGAATTACATGAGTAGATTCCTTAGCTTTTCTTTGCTATTAGTTTGACATGAGCAGTTATGTTTATGCTTTATTTCTTTTTAGAGCATATAGTTTCTAGTTCTTTTTGTATACATGCATATTCGAGTTTTGTGAGTTAGATAGCGCTTACTAAGCAATTTTGCTTATAGTTGCATTTTCCTCTTACTGCAGATAAAGGAAAGGAAAAGTTATTGCAAAGGAAGACGACAAGGAGGTGCGGATGGATGTGTGATGTCTGGACTATAGAAGCCTTGGGACCTAGCATAAGGATTTATTAAGATTGTCATTCATTAAGAATGTATTAGATGAGTCATTTAGTCTTTCGCTGCTAGTTAATTGTATGTTTTGTGTTCTCTGAGAGTTTTAGGAATTTCTATCAACATGTGAACAAGGATAGTTAAGTAAAGTTAGTAGTCCAGTAGCGCTCCGCCCTCGCAGACTAGTAGTGAGGAGGGTGGGGTGTTACAAGTTGGTATCAGAGCAGTTCCTATTCTCCAGCATCACACATCAGCACCAACCTTGCCGTCTTCAAGTAAGAAAGTATTTAAGTTTTCCTTTTATGCTTTCTTTATTATTTGCAGTATGGAGTAATTGCTTAAATGCGCTTTAGTAAGATAGAAGTTTTGTCTCTCTTATATTCATATACATAAGTATGTTTAGAAAGGATAGAGAAGATATCAAGCCTTCTAAGGACCCCTAATGGGTACGATGCGATATGAATAATAGAGGACCGAGAAGTTAAGAGACTAAGGAACAAAGAGTACCATTAGTGAAAGTCATTTAGAACCAGAAGCACGAGGAAGTTACTTATGAGCGTGAGGACAGTATGAGACAAAGATATCCAGAATTATTCTAAGTTCGAGGACGAACTTTTTATAAGGTAGGGAGAATTGTAACACCCCAAATTTCCTCAATTAGAGTCCTAAAAGTAATTTAAAAATATTTAAAAATGCTATAGAAATATTCTAGGGATTTTTAGAAATTTTTAGAGTATTTTTATGTAATTTTTGGAGGTCGTTTGGTATTTTTACAAAACGAAGGAAGTTTCGACAAAAAAATGTCCAAGTCGAGAATTGAACCCATGACCTTTGACTCGGTCAAAACCCGGCTGACCATGTGTGCAAACATATTTTTCTGTTTAGAAAAGGTAGTGAATTTATTTAAGATAGTTAACAGAATATTGGATTATAAAAGGGATAAGTTGATCCTAGATTTGTTTGTTTAGAAAAGGTAGCGAATTTATTTAAGATAGTTAATAGAATATTATAAAAGGGATAAGTTGATGTTGGATTTGTTTGTTTAGAAAAAGTAGCAAATTTATTTAAGATAATTAACTGAATATTGGATTATAAAAGGGATAAGTTGATGTTGGATTTGTTTGTTTAGAAAAAGTAGCAAATTTATTTAAGATAATTAACAGAATATTGGATTATAAAAGGGATAAGTTGATGTTGGATTTGTCTGTTTAAAAAAGATAGCGAATTTATTTAAGGAGTTAACAGAAATATTAAGTTATAAAAGGGATAAGTTGATGCTCTGTTTTCCCGTGACTTAAACCATTCTCTCCTTCTCTTCTGCGTACGATGGCGGAGCTCGGGCATAAAATGAAAGGGAGTTAGGGTATCATCTCCGGCGGCCGGCCAAGGTCCTAGATGCCCTTTTTGTTCGGTTGTGAGTCCAAGAATCAAGGTAAGTGCTTCTCACCTGCAGTAGGAGTAGTTTCGGACCTTTGTTCTTCTTGAATTCGAAGCATGAGAAGCGCTTATAGTGCAGATTTTTAATTAAGCCTATTGTGCATATTTTTAATCAAGCTTATAGTGCAGATTTTTAATTAAGCTTATAGTGCAGATTTTAATTAAGCTCATAGTGTAGATTTTTATTTAGGCTTATAGTGCAGATTTTAATTAAGCCTATAGTGCAGATTTTAATTAAGCTTATAGTGCAGATTTTTATTTAAGCTTATAGTGCATATTTTTAATTAAGCCTATAGTGCAGATTTTAATTAAGCTTATAAGTGCAGATTTTTATGTAAGCTTATAATGCAGATTTTAATTAAGCATTGCAGTGTATATTTTTCATTAAGCATTTCAATTACAAATTTTGAGTTCCCTATCAGTATTTTGAGTTTAAGAAAAGTATAAGAAAGATAAAGAAAAGAAAGAAAAAGGCCAAGGCCTTAAGTAGATCCCAAAGTCAAGACTTTAGGGAATTTGGCACACAAGGTGCTAAAGAAAATGCCGAGGCATTATATATTAGAAGTATTAAAGGATAACAAGTATTTTACTTTTATCAGTGGCACTGTGCTGGACTCTCAGTTGTCCTTGGGTTGGGCTCCCATAGTCGTCCCTAGGTTTAGATAACCTAGTAGTAACGGCTCGGCCGACGGTCGACGGTCGACGACCAGAGGGTCGCCAAATGGGCCGCCGAACGGGTCAGGTCGTTACAAAAGTAAAAGCACAGTTGTCGGGTCCAAGAAGAAGTTGATTATTATTTTGAAGTATTATAAGTATAAGTTTTTGAACAAGTAAAGCAATTTTTACATAAGTATAAACTATTAAAGAATAAGTTTTAAACAAGTGAAATAAGATTCAAAAAGTGTTTAAATTCAGTAAGTTTTAGTTTTTTCCTTATGCTAGCATGTTATTCTGATTAGCTTTACATGTTTAGCATTCCAGTATGCATTGTTCTTTTGCTATTAGATGAGCAGCATGATTAGCTATTAGAATTACATGAGTAGATTCCTTAGCTTTTCTTTGCTATTAGTTTGACATGAGCAGTTATGTTTATGCTTTATTTCTTTTTAGAGCATATAGTTTCTAGTTCTTTTCGTATACATGCATATTCGAGTTTTGTGAGTTAGATAGCGCTTACTAAGCAATTTTGCTTATAGTTGCATTTTCCTCTTACTGCAGATAAAGGAAAGGAAAAGTTATAGCAAAGGAAGACGACAAGGAGGTTCGGATGGATGTGTGATGTCTGGACTATAGAAGCCTTGGGACCTAGCATAAGGATTTATTAAGATTGTCATTCATTAAGAATGTATTAGATGAGTCATTTAGTCTTCCGCTGCTAGTTAATTGTATGTTTTGAGTTCTCTGAGAGTTTTAGGAATTTCTATCAACATGTGAACAAGGATAGTTAAGTAAAGTTAGTAGTCCAGTAGCGCTCCGCCCTCGCAGACTAGTAGTGAGGAGGGTGGGGTGTTACAAAACATGGCGAGGCACTAGGCCTTCTTGGGTATGGGATCATCCACCACTTCATAGACAAAGTCTTTCAACGAAATTCAATATTTAATCTCCTTACAGTAACCCTAGGTTTAATCATTAAGAACAATCGAATCACAAGATCGAAAAACAAATGAAACACAAAATCGAAACATGAATTCGATAGCCTAGAATCGTTAGCCTCTTGTGTTTGGTATTTCAAGATCTAAACAAAAGAATAAACTAGTTATGATGCGGAAACTAATAACTAGTTATACCTTTTGTAGCTTATAGAACTCACGATCTTCTATCATATTCCTCTTCTTATCTCGGACGTCGTGTGGGCGACGATCTACTGAGACGAGAATCCACCCATGACTCCTTCTTCTCCTTGCAAGTTTTGGCCACCAACAATCTCCTTAAGATGAAGAACTTCGGCCACCAACCAATCTCCAAGGGATGCTAAGAAATAAAGCCTTATTTCTCTACTTCTTCTCCAAGCTAAATCCGGCCACCAACCAAGCTCTTAGGGATTGATGCCGCTGACCACCAAAGAAGAAGAAAAGGAGGAGAGGAAGGATGAGGGCCGCCCACCACCAAGGAATAGAGAAGAGGAATAATAGATGTGTTGTGAGGTGAGACACCTCTACCCTCGCTTTTATATTCCTTGGTCTTGGCAAATAAGGAAAGTTTTAAACATAATTAAAACTTTCTTATTTTCCTTGCCAATAAAAGGAAAATTTAATTAAAAAATTTCCTTTTATTCTTTTAATGGTCGGCCCCTACATGTCCTCCAAATAAGGAAAGTTTTAAATACAAAATTAAAACTTCCTAATTTGTTTCCAAAAATTTTTAAAATAAAATTTCTCTTTTAAAATTCCTTTTATGGTTGGTTATAAAAGGAAACTTTTATAAATTAAAATCTCTTTATTAAAACATCTGGATAATTACAAAAAGGAAAATTCTCCAAAATTAAAATATTCCTTTTAACTACAAATAAGGAAAGATATCAAACCTTTCTCTTAATCCTTTGTAGAAACTATAAAAGGAAAAATTTAATTTTAAAACTCTCTTTTAAACTGTGGCTTCCACATAAGGAAAGATTTTAAAATTAAAATTTCTTTTATTTTTATTGTGGCCGGCCACCTTCTTGGGCTCCAAACTAGGCTCGACCACCTACTTGAACCCATCTCTCCTTGGTTTGGCAGGCCCTAGCTTGAGCTCCAAGATAGGCTTGGCCGACCACCTTAAGGTGGGTAGGAAGTTGGGTTTAGATGGGTATAAGACTTTATAAATAAGAGGCTACGACAGGGACCGAGAGGAGGAATTGGTTTTGTTCTCCCGATGAACTTGAGCTTCCCGTGTTCGCCCCGAACACCCAACTCGAGTTCATCAATAATAACTCATACCACTAAAGAGTTATTATTGAACTACTGCACCAATCCCATATTACTTATGAGCTCCTTCTTATCATGAGCGTGTTAATCTCCCTATGTTTAAGGTATCGAATGTCCACTAATTAAATGAGTTACTGACAACTCACTTAATTAATATCTAACTCCAAGAGTAGTACCACTCAACCTTATCATCATGTCGGACTAAGTCCACCTGCAGGGTTTACATGACAATCCTTATGAGCTCCTCTTGGGGACATCATCAACCTAGATTCCTATGACACAGTTTTCTTCTATAATCAACAACACACACTATAAATAATATTATTTCCCAACTTATCAGGCCTATTGATTTATCGAACTAAATCTCACCCACTAATAAATTAAAGAAATAAATACTAAATATATACGCTTGTTATTATATCACGATTAAGAGCACACACTTCCATAATAACAAAGGTCTTGTTCTTTTATACAGTCAGTATAAAAAGAAACTACCTTAAATGGTCCTACTCAATACACTCAGAGTGTACTAGTGTAACTTTATAGTCAAGATAAACTAATACCAAATTATACTACGACTATTCCAATGGTTTGTTACTATCCATCTTAGTCGTGAGCTACTATATATAATTTATAAGGAACCGATAACATGATCTTTTGTGTGTGACACCACACACCATGTTATCTATAATATAAATTAATTGAACAACTACACTTAGCATATAAATGTAGGCATTTGACCAATGTGATTCTTTATTTCAAAATAAATGTTTACAAAAAACTAGACTTTTAGTATACACTATAAAACTTGGTACATAAAGACAATTTCTCAAAATCAAAGTCCTATTCCTATCGAATGATAAGTAGATGTCTCCCACTGCAACAGCCGCCACTTTCGTAGCATTACCCATGTAGACCGTTATCTCTCCCTCATATAGTCGTCGGGTTTCTTGGAACCCCTGTAATGTATTGCAGACATGATCAGTGGCTCTTGTATCTACACACCAGGTACTGGTAAATAACACCACTAAACATATTTCAACTATAAGAGAATAAGATATACCTTTATTGTTCTGATTCCTATGAGGACAGTCCGCCTTCCAATGTCCAGACTGCTTACAGATGAAGCACTTACCCTTTGGCTTCTTCACTCCAGCTTTTGGTCCAGTACTTAGAGATCTATTCACCTTCTTTACTGAGCCATCCTGTTTCTTCTTCTTCTTGCCTTTCGACTTAGAAGTAGAAACATTTTCAGCAAAGTGAATCTGAGAACTATGACGAAATATACTTTTTGCTGCCTGAAGTTCTGTCAGTAGTTCCGCTAACGTATAAGCCCTTTTGTTCATGTTATAGTTCAGGCGGAACTGCTCAAAACTTCTGGGTATAGTGTTTGGAGAATAATATCGATCTGGGTTTCCCCGTCGATTTTAGCTCCAAGGATTTGTATTTCGTTCAAATAAGCCATCATCTTTAGGATATGATCCCTTACGAGTATCTCCTCTGACATGGCGGCTGTTATTAATTTTCTCATTGCCTCTTGCCTAGCAGCCCGATTCTAGTGTCAGAAGAGTTCCTTGAGATTGTTCATCATATCATAAGCAGTTGGTAAGTCCTGATGTTGATGTTGCAACACATTTGGCATTGAAGCCAAAATGTAACACCGCGTCATCTCATCTGCCTTTACCCATTTCTTATGATACTCAATCTTCTTTTCAATAGAATCACTATTAGGCACATTAGGGCAAACCTCTAATAGTACAAACTTATAGCCTTCAACAGTTAGGACAATGTCCAGATTTCTTTTCCAATCTATGTAATTGAGACCAGTAAGTTTATTCTCTTTCAGTATAATAGCCAGTGGGTTGAAAGTCATCCTAAGAATCACAAAATAAACTTTCAGTCAAGACTCTAAATTTTGAATAATATTGATTCCTCAAACAATACTATTTAAATTTACCAACAACTCAAAACACCGTGAATTTTGTATGCCACGTTAGTGTGGACGTATACAAATTCAAACATTTGTAAGAGAAGGTTTTACCCATTAATTTTATTATCTTATCATCCTAACTTTATGACAAATAAAATTAATAGTTGGTTTTCCTTTGGTCACGCAAAAAATAGTAGTGACTCCATTGGAGAGGATACTATTGAATGCGTCTAAGTGTATACCATTACTTGATCCTTAGTCCATTAAATAGGATTGTGCCCCTTCAGTTGGAGAAGATCACACGCTCTTAGATAATTTTCTATAATCATCCATAAAAGGAAGTTTGACATAGTGACCCGCAAACAAACTCATCCATTGTGGAGGGAGGCACTCAGAGCCAACACGCAAGTTTATTGCATCACTTACAAACCAGTAATGGAGACCATGGAATTTATTTAAAATCTCTCTCCCGCTTAGTTATTTAAGGTGCGGAATTTTATCATGTAAGCACACATCAAATGCGCACACACATCACAGTAAATAAAAGTAATAAATATGAAAATTAATTTTCCAACTATTATGACTTCTTCCATCACTGTCCTCCGTGTGCTGCCAACCCTAGTTGCTGCCATCTTTAGCCACCGCAATCGGGTCTAGTCGTCGCATCTATCTTGCTTCTTATTCCACTGCGCCTCTAGTCCTTAAATAGTACCACGCCTCGCAAGAATACGATTCGCGATAAAAATAGAATTTTATATTTATCGATCCTATATTCCACAAGGGAATGTACATGTAATCTAGATCGAAACAAAAATAAAAAATCCTAAAACTAATACACTCCTACTGTATTTAATACATACAATCATGCACACACATAAAATGCCCTCGACATGTCCGAGGGTCGAATCACACACAATCACAATAAGCCATAATAGTTGGAGTCTGCAACCACAGAGTTAGCATATTCTACTATTATCCTGCCTAAATTATGTATGACATGTGCATAATTAAATCTGAAAACCAAACACACAGAGGCAAACCCTAGCTCTGATACCAGTTGTTGGTTGCTACTCGGAATATCGTACCGATTCCCATGTACAAAAATTTTATACAAGTCCTGAACCTTTCCTAACAACCTATTGTATTCTTTAGAAATTAAATTTGAAATCGCAAACAGAACTTAACATTATTGATTCCAAATTCAACTTATCTGTTCTTAGAAGTTTAGACTTGGATCGCAAACGATGCTTAACATTATTAATCCAAATCCACCTATGTTATAAATTTGATTAAATATTTATTTCAGAGTTTGGCTTCCAGGTTAAACATGGAGAGACACTAGGCCTTCTTGGGTATGAGATCATCCACCACTTCCTAGACAAAGCCTTTCAACGAAATTCAATATTTAATCTCCTTATAGTAACCCTAGGTTTAACCATTAAGAACAATCGAATCACAAGATCGAAAAACAAAAGAAACACAAAATCGAAACATGAATTCGATAGCCTAGAATCGTTAGCCTCTTGTGTTTGGTATTTCAAGATCTAAACAAATGAATAAACTAGTTATGATGCGGAAACTAATAACTAGTTATACCTTTTGTAGCTTATAGAACTCACGATCTTCTTTCATATTCCTCTTCTTATCTCGGACGTCGTGTGGGCGACGATCTACTGAGACGAGAATCCACCCAAGACTCCTTCTTCTCCTTGCAAGTTTCAGCCACCAACAATCTCCTTAAGATGAAGAACTTCGGCCACCAACCAATCTCCAAGGGATGCTAAGAAACAAAGCCTCCTTTCTCTACTTCTTCTCCAAGCTAAATCCGGCCACCAACCAAGCTCTTAGGGATTGATGCTGCCGACCACCAAAGAAGAAGAAAAGGAGGAGAGGAAGGATGAGAGCCGCCCACCACCAAGGAATAGAGAAGAGGAATAATAGATGTGTTGTGAGGTGAGGCACCTCTACCCTCTCTTTTATATTCCTTGGTCTTGGCAAATAAGGAAAGTTTTAAACATAATTAAAACTTTCTTATTTTCCTTGCCAATAAAAGAAATTTTTAATTAAAAATTTCCTTTTATTCTTTTAATGGTCGACCCCTACATGTCCTCCAAATAAGGAAAGTTTTAAACATAAAATTAAAACTTCCTAATTTGTTTCCGGAATTTTTAAAATAAAAATTTCTCTTTTAAAATTCCCTTCATGGTTGGTAATAAAAAGAAACTTTTATAAATTAAAATGTCTCTATTAAAACATGTGGATGATTACAAAAAGGAAAGTTTTTTTCAAAATTAAAATCTTCCTTTTAACTACAAATAATGAAAGATATCAAACCTTTCTCTTAATCCTTTGTAGAAACTATAAAAGAAAAAAAATTTAATTTTAAAACTCTCTTTTAAATCATGGCTTCCACATAAGAAAAGATTTTAAAATTAAAATCTCTTTTATTTTTATTATGGCCAGCCACCTTCTTGGGCTTCAAACTAGGGTCGACCACTACTTGAACCCATCTCTCCTTAGTTTGGCCGACCCTAGCTTGGGCTCCAAGCTAGTCTTGGTCGGCCACCTTAAGGTGGGTAGGAAGTTGGGTTTAGGTGGGTATAAGACTTTATAAATAAGATGCTATGACAGGGACCGAGAGGAGGAATTGGTTTTGGTCTCTTGATGAACTTGAGCTTTCCGTGTTCGCCCCGAACACCCAACTCGAGTTCATCAATAATAACTCATACCACTTAAGAGTTATTATTGAACTACCGCACCAATCACATATTACTATATGAGCTCCTTCTTATCATGAGTGTGTTAATCTCCCTGTGTTTAAGATATCGGATGCCCACTAATTAAATGAGTTACTGACAACTCACTTAATTAATATCTAGCTCCAAGAGTAGTACCCTCAACCTTATCGTCATGTCGGACTAAGTCCACCTGCAGGGTTTACATGACAATCCTTATGAGCTCCTCTTGGGTGTTGGTTGGTCCTAGGAAGATCGTACCGGTTCCACTCTACAAATATTTTGTACAAGTGTCGAACCTTTCCTAAACAACCTATTGTGTTCTTTAGAAATTAAATTAGGAATCGCAAACAGAACTTAACATTATTGATTCCAAATTTAACTTATCTGTTCTTAATGGTTTAGATTTGGATCGCAAACGATGCTTAACATTATTGATCCAAATCCACCTATGTTATAAATTCAATTAAATATTAATTTCCAAAATTGGCTTCCAGGACTGCATGGCGAGGCACTAGTCCTTCTTGGGTATGGGATCATCCACCACCGCCTAGACAAAGCCTTTTAAGGAAAGCTAATATTTAATTTCTTTATATAACTCTAGGTTTAACCAAAAGGAACAATCGAAACACAAACTCGAATCATAAATTAAAAACTCTAGAATCATATGCCTCTTGTGTTTGGAATTTATACAAAGAAAATCTAGCATAATGCGAAAAATAATTACTAGTTATACCTTTTCTTTGTATGTTAATAATCTCGAGATCTTCTGCCGTATTACTCGCCTCCTCTTGGATGTCGTGTGGGCGACGAACCTCCAAGATGAACACCACCCAAAAGCTTCTTTCTCCTCCTCTAAAATCCGGCCACCGCCACCATAAAGAAATAAAAGAGAGCAAGGGGAAAGGAAGGGGAGAGGGCCGACCACAAGAGGGAGCACAAGCAAGAGAATAAGAATTGATGTCTTATGAGGCCTCTCCTCCCCTTCTTTTATAATACTTGCCCAAGGCAAACAAGAAAAGATTTTTACAAAAAATTAAAATCTTCCTCTTGTTTTTCCTTTCCTCCTTTTTAATTCCTTTTTTCTCCTCTTGATTGAATCATTTGATTGACCGGCCCCTTGCTTGGGCACCAAGCAAGGGTGGCTGGCCCTAAGAGGAAGGAAATAAAAATCTTGTAAAAATTTTATAAGCAAAGAAGGAAAACTCTTATAAAATTTTACAAGTTCTCTTTTAATCTCCTAATGTGGATGTTTAAAAAAGGAAAGATTTCTTTATTTTAAAAGAAGTTTTAAAATTTAAAACTTCTCATTTAAAATTTTCTTTTTTAACATGGTAACAAAAAAGGAAAGTTTTAAATTTAAAACTCCCTTTTTAAAAACAATGAGGATGGTTAAAAAAGGAAAGTTTTAAAACTTTTAAACTTTCTTTTAAACCATGTGGCCTAATTCAAATAAAGAAAGTTTTATAATTTAAAATCTCTCTTTTAAAACTTGTAGATATCTACAAAGAGAAAATTTTAAAAATTCAAAACACCCTTCATAATTTGAATTATGTGGCCGACCCCCTTTGCAAGACTTATGCCCGGCCCCTTTAGAGAAGATTGTGTCCGGCCCTTGGCTTGGTCACCAAGCCTTGGGTCGACCCCCTCTTGGACACCAAGATGGGATTTTCATGGGTGGATATGAGACATTAATTAGGCTATGACAGGGACCTAGAGGAGAAATTAGTTTTGGCCTCCCGACGAGCTTGAGTATCCCGTGTTCGCCCCGAACACACAACTCAAGTTCATCAATAACAACTCATTCCACTAGAGAGTTATTATTGCACTACCGCATCAATCCCAAATTACATTATGGGCTCCTTCTTATCATGAGTGTGTTAATCTTCCTGTGTTTAAGATATCGAATGTCCACTAATTAATTGAGTTATTGATAACTCATTTTAATTAATGTCTTAGTCCAAGAGTAGAATCACTCAACCTCATCGTCATGTCGGACTAAGCCCACCTGCAGGGTTTAACATGACAATCCTTATAAGCTCCTCTTGGGGACATTCTCAACCTAGATTACTAGGACACGGTTTCCTTCTATAATCAACAATACACACTATAAGTAATATCATTTCCCAACTTATTAAGCCTTTTGATTTATCGAGCTAAATCTCACCCTTTGATAAGTTAAAAAAATAAATACTAAATATATGTGCTTGTTATTATATTAGGATTAAGAGCACACACTTCCATAATAACTAAGGTGTTGTTCTTTTATTAAGTCAGTATAAAAAGAACTTACCTTAAATGATCCTACTCAATACACTTAGAGTGTACTAGTGTAATTTATTAGTCAAGATAAACTAATACCTAATTATACTATGGCTATTCCAACGGTTTGTTCTTTTCCATCTTAGTTGTGAGCAACTATTTATAATTTATAAAGAACTGATAACATGATCTTATGTGTGTGACACCACACACCATATTATCTACAATATAAATTAATTGAACAACTACACTCAGTAGATATTTTTGACGAATGTGATTCTTTATTTCAAAATAAATGTTTACAAAAGCTAGGCTTTTAGTATACACACTAACAATCTCCCACTTATACTAAAAGATTAAGCTGCCATATCTGTTGCCATACATCTAATTCTCATCCCCTCCACATGCCAATCAAAAGCTTTCGCCGGAAGGGCCTTAGTGAAATGATCTTTCAGGTTATCTGCTTATGCAATCTTAGCAACGACAACTTCTCCTCGCTTTACGATGTCTCGTATCAGGTGGTACTTGCGCTCTATATGTTTACTCGCCTTATAGGCTCGTGGTTCCTTCGAGTTTGCAACTGCACCGCTATTATCACAATAAATTGTGATGATTTTGGGCAAATCAGGAATCACATCTAAGTCCATTAGGAAGTTCCTAAGCCATACAGCTTCTTTGGCTGCCTTAGAGGTTGCCACATACTCAGCTTCCATGGTTGAGTCTGAAACGTATTTCTGCTTAGCATTCCTCCATGCAATGGCTCCACCTCCTAAAGTAAACACATAGCTTGATATAGACTTACTATTGTCCCTATCTGATTAGAAGTCTGAATCCGTGTAACCCATAGGGAGCAAATCATCTGCTTGATAACTAGCATATAATCTCTAGGGCTTCTCAGGTACTTCAATATATGCTTTACAGCAGTCCAATGTCCTTGTCCAGGGTTACACTGATATCTGCTAACCATGCCCACGGTAAAACAAATATCCGGTCTCGTACACAACATTGCATACATTAGGCTTCCCACAGTCGAAGCATAAGGAACTACCTTCATGTCCTCTATCTCCTTTGATGTCTTCGGAGACATCTCTTTAGATAAAGCTACTCTATGCCTAAAAGGTAAGAAGCCTTTCTTGAAGTTTTGCATGCTAAAACGAGCGAGAATTGTATCTATATATGAAGCTTGAGAAAGACACAACATCCTTTTCTTGCGATCCCTTATAACTTTGATCCCAAGAATGTGTGCACATTCTCCTAAGTCCTTCATATCAAATTGTTTGGACAACCATACCCTTACGTCCGATAACACCTTGACATTGTTGCCAATTAACAAAATGTCATCTATGTATAGTACAAGAAATACCACCACGTTTACGTTACACTTCTTGTATACACAAGATTCATCCGGACACTAAAAAAATCCATATGACTGGATTACTTCATTAAACCGGATGTTCCAAGATCTTGAAGCTCACTTCAGTCCATAAATGGACCGATTGAGCTTGCACACTAGATGCTCTTTGCCTTTTTCAATGAACCCCTTTGGTTGCTTCATATGGATGTTTTCTTCAAGACTTCCGATAAGGAAAGCTGTCTTGACATCCATTTGCCAAACCTCATAATCCATATGAGCAACAATGTGTTGGTGCATCGGAGGCCGGCAAGAGGGGGTGAATTGCTATAAACAAAAAATAAAATATACCCACCTCGTACTTTCAACTCAATTAGTGCAATAGTGATAAATTAATAAAGCAATATGAAAATATAGAAAGACAGAGAAGACCGGGAGTTAACCTAGTTACAACCAAGAAAGTTGTTAATCCAGGACGATGAATAGCTTAGTAGAAAAATTCTCCTTCTCTAATGGCGGAGAAGCCTTTTACACTTTGGAAGCTTAGAACTATTGCTAGGAATGGCTACACAATGATTGCTTGAGTTGTTATGTTATTTCCTAGCTCCAGGAGCCTTTATATAGGTCATGAAAATCCTATCTCGAGGGTCCAAGGCGTCTTCAACAAGGTTTAAGGCGCCTCCAGCTCGGTCAGCGGATAAAACTTTATCCGCTGTGCAAACGGTCAACTTTGACTGTTGAAGGCGCCTTCAAGACTGTTGAAGGCGCCTTGAGCTGGATTTTCCAGCACAGCTCCTTTTTCCAGCTCTTTTGCGTTGGCTTCCGATGCTCCGATCTTTTGGGTGATAACGGCCAACCGGAATAGGGCTCACCCGAACCCAATTCCCGGCCTTCTTCTCGAGCAGCCTTCCGTCCCGGTTTAACATCCCTCGAATGTCGCGCATGCTCTTCATGCCCACCGGAGTACTCTTCCGCAGCTCTCTCGTCCTTCAGACGCACCGAGCCCGTCGGCTCCCTTCCCGTGTCGTCCTTCTCGCTAGCTGCGTCTTCTGCTCGACTTCTTGTGCTCCTAAGCTCCTGCACACTCAGACACAGGGATCAAACACAAAGCAGGACCTAACCAACTTGGTTGATCACATCAAAACACCACGGGGTCCAACAATCTCCCCCTTTTTGATGTGCATCAACCCAAGTTCAAGTTAGGGAAAAAAATAGACATAAAAAGTAATTTTAAAGAAAAATGACTAATCTAACCAGTTAAGCATAACATTTGCAATAAATAAAATTGCAACACATTTTCAAGAAAAATAGGTAAAAAAAATAATTTTCCTAATTCCCCCTAAACTTAACTCCCCCTAAACTTGTATCTCTCTCTCCCCCTTTGATCACAGCAAAAATGGGGTACCAATAAGAGAATACTAAAAAAAAAATTTCTAAGAAAAAAATGAATTTTTAGAATTTAAAAAAAAATATCTAAGTTAATCATAATTTTTGAATGTTCCCAAAAGAATTCTAAGTCAAATGAATTTTCTAGAATTTCTCCAAAACAAATTCTAACAAAAAAAAATTAAGTTAGAGTTTTAAAAAAAATTCTAAGTAAAAGAAATTTTTGTTTATTTTTTAAAAAAATGTTTGATAAACTTTCAAAGCATTATTTAATTCTTGTTTTTAATGCTTTTTCAGAAAGTTAATTAAATATTTTCGTTCAATATTTTAGCTTCCAGGTCGTGGCGAGGCACTAGGCCTTCTTGGTTATTGGAGCAACAACCACTTCCTTAGACAAAGCTTTCATAAAGAATTTCAATGTTTAATTTTCTCACTGTAAGCTTTTAACTAAAAGAGAAATTTAAACTAGCAAAGATTTTGGAACACAATAAAGGTTCCTTCCTACAGAATAAGTCAAAAACTTAGGGGGTATATAATTCTTAGGAATTTTCCTAAGTTGACCCTGATGCTTCCTTATATACCAATTTAATTTTTCATAAATTTTAAATTTTGATTTTGGAAAAACATTTATCTTTAAGCATGCATCAGATTTCAATTTTTCAATTTCTAATTTTAAATTTTCATTTTCTGATTTCAAATTATCATTTTCTTTTTCTAATTTATCTAATTCTTTAGAAAGAGCTTTAATAAATTTAAAAGATTGAGTCGGAGTTAGATTGTGTACCTTACTTACTTGATCTGGTGACGCTCCCCCTTCACTGCTGCTCTCTTCTTCTGATGAACCTCCCCCTTCATTTATGCTCATGTCTGAGCTTGAGTCTTCTTCCGGCTGATGGTTCGCCATTAGTGCTAGCCCCGAGAATTCTTCGATGTCTGACTCAGAAGATGTCGAATCTGACCAAGTAGCCTTCAGGTTCTTGTGCTTGGAGGGTTCTCGTTTCTTGTATTTTGACTTTTCTCTTTCTTTTTCCTTTCTCTTTAGCTTTGGGCAGTCATCTTTGATGTGCCCCTCTTCGTTGCAGTTGTAGCAACGAACCATCCTCTTCTTTCGATGATGCCTCTGCGATTTAAATTTGTTAGTACTGAAAAACTTATTGAAGCGTCTTACCAGTAGTGTCGCTTCGGATTCGTCGACTGAAGCTTCGGAGTCGGGATCGTCCTTTTCAGCTCGTAGGGCAATGTTGAGGTTCGACATCTCTACTGGTTTTTCTGCAAGTCGAGACTCGTGAAGTTCGAAAGTTGAAAACAAGTTTTCTAAGCTACTTGCCTCAAAGTCCTTAGAGATGTAGTAAGCATCTACTAAGGACGCCCATTCTGAAGTCCTCGAGAAGGCATTGAGCACGTATCGGATGGAATCCTGGTTGGTTACTTCTTCTCCAAGGTTCGTTAGTTGCGTTATCAGCTCCTTGATTCTTGCTTGGAGTTGCGCTACCTTCTCGTCGTTGTTCATCCGGATGTTTGTTAGTTGTGTCCATAGGATGTCGCGCCGCGCCAGCTTCACTTCAGAGGTACCTTCGTGAAGCTCTAGAAATTTCTCCCAGAGATCTTTCGCTGAGTTGTAGCTTCCGATCTGACTTACCTCCTGAGGTGGCAGAACGCCAAGGAGGTGGAATTCAGCTTTTCCGTTGGCAACGAAATCGGCTTGCTCCTTCTTGCTCCACGTGTTTTCTTCTTTATCTTTTGGCGCTGCAAAACCATATTTCATTGTAATAAGAATATCAAAATCCGTTTTAAAAAATACCTCAATTTTGCGCTTCCATGTGGCGAAGTCTCCGTCAAACTTCGGGGGATGGATGTTCGCTCCGACCATCGACTTGATCGTTGTGCTTCAGTTGGCGGTTAGTCCTTCTGAGGCGATCAGGCTCTGATACCAATTGTTGGTGCAGCGGAGGCCGGCAAGAGGGGGGTGAATTGCTGTAAACAAAAAATAAAATATACCCTCCTCGTACTTTCAACTCAATTAGTGCAATAGTGATAAATTAATAAAGCAATACAAAAATATAGAAAGACAGAGAAGACCGGGAGTTAACCTGGTTACAACCAAGACGGTTGTTAATCCAGGGCGATGAATAGCTCAATAGAAAAATTCTCCTTCTCTGAAGGCGGAGAAGCCTTTTACACTTTGGAAGCTTAGAACTATTGCTAGGAATGGCTACACAATGATTGCTTGAGTTGTTATGTTATTTCCTAGCTCCAGGAGCCATTATATAGGTCCTGAAAATCCTATCCCGAGGGTCCAAGGCGCCTTCAACAAGGTTTAAGGCGCCTCCAGCTCGGTTAGCGCATAAAACTTTATCCGATGCGCAAACGGTCAACTTTGACTGTTGAAGGTGCCTTCAAGACTGTTGAAGGCGCCTTGAGCTGGATTTTCCAGCACAACTCCTTTTTCCAGCTCTTTTGCGTTGGCTTCCGATGCTCCGATCTTTTGGGTGATTGCGGCCAACCGGAATAGGGCTCACCCGAATCCAATTCCCGGCCTTCTCGTCGAGCAGCCTTCCGTCCCGGTTTAACGTCCCTCGAACATCGCACATGCTCTTCACGCCCACCGGAGTACTCTTCCGCAGCTCTCTCGTCCTTCGGACGCACCGAGCCCATCGGCTCCCTTCCCGTGCTATCCTTCTCGCTAGCTGCGTCTTCCACTCGACTTCCTGTTCTCCTAAGCTCCTGCACACTCAGACACAGGGATCAAACACAAAGCAAGACCTAACCAACTTGGTTGAGCACATCAAAACACCACGGGGTCCAACACAATGGATAAGAGTATCCGGATAGACTTAAGCATAGCTACCGGTGAAAAGGTCTCCTTATAATCGATTCCCTCTTTTTGAGTGTACCCTTTCGCAACAAGCCTTCCTTTGAAGGTTTTTACCTTCCCGTCTGTCTCTCTTTTCCTTTTGTAGATCCACTTGCACCCAACAGCTTTTATACCATTTGGTGGTTCTACAAGCTCCCAGACCTTATTAGAATACATAGATTCTATTTCAGAATTCATTGCCTTTTGCCAAGATACTACATCTTTATCTTGGAGTGCTTCGTCAAATGTCTGGGGATCAGGTTCATGTTTTCCTGGGATTAAGTCCGAAGACTCTCCCAAAAACATGAATCTCACAGATTGCCTTACAACCCTCCCACTACGAGGAGGCATTGTCTGTAACTGTGCATCATTTGTAACACGTGTTGCAGTTTCTTGTGGTACTTCATCTTGTACTGTTGGTACTAAAGTAGATGTGTCCTCTCTTATTTCTTCTAGAACAATTTTACTTTTGGGCTTGTGGTCCATTATATAGTCTTCTTCTAAAAACTGGGCATTGGTGCTAACAATGACCTTCTGATCTTTAGGACTATAAAATAAATCACCTTTCGTTCCTCTAGGATACCCCACAAACACGCGAACTTCTGTACGAGATTCCAACTTATCAGCATCTGCTTTTAGCACATGTGCTGGACTACCCCAAATCTGAATATGTCTCAGACTAGGCTTTCGCCCATTCTAAAATTCTGTGGGAGTAGAGGGTACTGATTTAGAAGGTACCAAGTTCAAAATGTGCGCTGTCGTTTCCAGAGCGTATCCCCAAAATGAATTTGGTAATTCTGAATAACTCATCATCGATTTAACCATCTCCATAAGAGTCATATTCCTTCGTTCTGCCACACCATTCTATTGGGGTGTACCAGGTGCGGATAATTGGGATTGAATCCCAGCATTTGATAAGTAATTCCTAAACTCTCCTAAGAGGTATTCGCCACCACGATCAGACCGTAGTGTCTTGATACTTTTACCAAGACGTTTCTCCACATCAGCCTTATAATCTTTGAACTTATCAAAGCACTCAGACTTGCGGCGCATCAAGTATATGTATCCATATCTCGAATAATCGTCTATAAAAGAGACAAAGTATTCGAAACCACCTCTTACCTGGATAGACATAGGACCACACAAATCAGAATGAACAAGTTCTAACACATCTTTGGCTCTATACCCCTTGGCCTTAAAAGGTCTCTTGGTCATTTTACCTTCTAAGCAAGATTCGCAAGTTGAAAAGTTTTCCAACACTAATGAACCTAAGAATCCATTGGCTATAAGCCTTTGAATCCTACTTAAATTAATATGTCCAAGCCTTAGATGCCAAAGATATGTCTGGTTTATTTCCGAAGGTTCCTTTCTCTTATTAGAGTTAGAAGATGTGTTATTAATTTTCATATTTTGCATTGTGGGAGAAATTGGATTTAAAGTATATAAATTGCCAACCAATGCACTAGAACAGATAATGACCATATTTCTCATTATAACCACATTGTCATTAAAAGTAACAGAATATCCATCCGAATACAGTTTAGAAACTGAAATTAAATTCTTTCTAAAACTGGATACATAAAGACAATTTCTTAAAACCAAACTTCTATTCTTCTCAAAAGATAAGTAGACGTCTCCCACTGCAATAGTCGCCACCTTAGTAGCATTGCTCATGTAGACGGTTAGGTGCTGGTAGATAACATCTCTAAACATGTTTCAACTACTAGAGAATGAGATATACCTTTATTGTTCTCTTTCCTACGAGGACAGTCCGCCTTCCAATGTCCAGTCTGCTTGCAGATGAAGCACTTTCCCTTCGACTTCTTCATTCCAGCTTTTTGTCCTGTACCTTGAGGTTTATTCACCTTCTTTGCTGAAATAGCCTATTTCTTCTTCTTCTTGCCTTTCGACTTGGAAGTAGAACCATTTTTAGCATAGTGAATCTGAGAATTATGATGAAATAGTCCTTCTGCTGCCTGAAGTTCCATCAGCAGTTCCTCCAATGAATACATCCTTTTATTCATATTATAGTTCAGGCGAAAATGCTCAAAACTTCTGGGTAGCGTTTGCAGAATGATATTGATCTGGGTTTCCCCATCGATTTCTCCTCCAAGGATTTATATTTCGTTCAAATAAACCATCATCTTTAGGATATGATCCCTAACGGGAGTCCCCTCTATCATGGTGGCTGTCATTAACTTTCTCATAGCTTCTTGCCTAGCGGCTCGATCCTGGTGACCAAAGAGATCCTTGAGATTGTTTATTATATCATAAGATGTTGGTAAATCCTGATGCTGATGTTGCAGCACATTTGACATTGTAGCCAAAATGTAACACCGCACCATCTCATCTGCCTTTATCCATTTCCTATGATTCTCAATCTCCTCTTGGGTAGACTCACCATTAAGCGCATTAGGGCACTCCTCTGATAGTACAAACTTATAGCCCTCTGCAGTTAGGACAATGTCCAGGTTTCTTTTCCAATCTATATAATTGGGTCCAGTAAGTTTGTTCTCTTTCAGTATGATGACCAGTGGGTTGAAAGTCATTCTAAGAATCACAAAATAAACTTTGGTCAAGACTCTAAATTTAAAATAATATTGATTCCTCAAACAATACTATTTAAATTAACCAATACCTCAAATCACCATGAATTTTGCATGACATGATAGTGTGGACGTATACAAAATCAAACATTTGTAAGATGAGGTTTTACCTATTAATTTTATTCTTGTCAACCTAACTTTATGACAAATAAAATTAATAGTTGGTTTTCCTTCGGTCACACAAATAATAGCAGTGATTCCGATGGGGAGGATACTATTAGACGTGCCTAAATGTATACCATTACTTGACACTTAGTCCATTAAATAAGATATGCCCCTTCTGATGTGGAAGATCACACGCTCCTAATTAATTTCCTATAGTCATCCAAAAATGGAAGTTTGATCTAGTGATCTACAAACAAACTCATTCGATATGGAGGAAGGCACTCAGAGCCAACGCGCAAGTTTTTTTGCATCACTCAGTAATGGAGACCGTGGAATTTATTAAAAAATCCCTCTCCCACTTAGTTATTTAAGGTGAGAAATTTTAACCTAGTAAGCTACATCACACACATAACAGTAAATAAAAGAAATAAATATGGAAATTATTTTCCAACTATTATGATCTTTTCCATCACTGTCCTTCGCGTGCTGCCACCCTTAGGGTTCATGCCGTCGGGTCCATCGAGCTTCCTTTTTCCACTGCACTTCTGGTCCTCCAATAGTACCACGCCTTGCAAGGATACGATCCGCGATAAAAATAGAATTTTACATATATCGATCCTATATTCCATAAAGGAATGTACATATAAGCTAGATCGAAACAAAAATGTAAATTTCTAATAACTAATACAGCTCCTGGTGTATTTAATATTACAATCATGCACAAAAAAAAATGACCTTGACATGTCCAAGGGTCCAATCACACACAATATCTGTAAGCCATAATAGTTGGAGCCTGCAACCACAGAGTTAGCACATCCTACTATTATCCTGCCTAAATTATGTATGACATGTGCATAATTAAACTGAAAACCAAAACACACAGAGGCAAACCCTAGCTTTGATACCAATTGTTGGTTGGTCCTAGGAAGATCGTACCGGTTCCACTATACAAAAATTTTGTACAAGTGTCGAACCTTTCCTAAACAACCTATTGTGTTCTTTAGAAATTAAATTAGGAATCACAAACGAAAATTAACATTATTGATTCCAAATTTAACTTATCTGTTCTTAATGGTTTAGATTTGGATCGCGAACAATGCTTAACATTATTGATCCAAATCCACCTATGTTATAAATTCAATTAAATATTAATTTTCAAAATTGGCTTCCAGGACTGCATGACGAGGCACTAGTCCTTCTTGGGTATGAGATCATCAACCACCGCCTAGACAAAGCCTTTTAAGGAAAGCTAATATTTAATTTCCTTATATAACTCTAGGTTTAACCAAAAGGAACAATCGAATCACAAATTTGAAAAACAAAAAAACACAAACTCGAATCACAAATTTAAAACTCTAGAATCATATGCCTCTTGTGTTTGGAATTCATACGAAGAAAAACTAGCATAATGCGGAAAACAATTACTAGTTATACCTTTTCTTTGTATACTAATAACCTCGAGATCTTCTGCCGTATTCCTCGCCTCCTCTTGGATGTCGTGTGGGCGATGATCTCCAAGATGAACATCACCCAAAAGCTTCTTTCTCCTTCTCTAAAATCCGGCCACCACCACCACAAAGAAATAAAAGAGAGTAAGGGGAAAGGAAGGGGAGAGGGCCGGCCACAAGAGGGAGCACAAGCAAGAGAATAAGAATTGATGTCTCATGAGGTCTCTCCTCACTTTCTTTTATAATACTTGCCCAAGGCAAACAAGGAAAGTTTTTTACAAAAAATTAAAATCTTCCTCTTGTTTTTCCTTTCCTCCTTTTTAATTCCTTTTTTCTCCTCTTGATTGAATCAATTGATTGGCTGACCCCTTGCTTGGGCACCAAGCAAGGGTGGCAGACCATAAGAGGACAGAAATAAAAATCTTGTAAAAATTTTATAAGCAGAGAAGGAAAGCTCTTATAAAATTTTACAAGTTCTCTTTTAATCTCCTAATGTGGATGTTTAAAAAAGGAAAGTTTTCTTTATTTTAAAAGAAGTTTAAAAATTTAAAACTTCTCATTTAAAATTTCCTTTTTTAACATGGTGACAAAAAAGGAAAGTTTCAAATTTAAAACTCCCTTTTCTAAAACCATGAGGATGGTTAAAAAAGGAAAGTTTTAAAACTTTTAAACTTTCTTTTAAACCATATGGGCTAATTCAAATAAGGAAAGTTTTATAATTTAAAATCTCTCTTTTAAAACTTGTAGATATCTACAAAGAGCAGATTTTAAAAATTCAAAACACACCTCATAATTTGAATTATGTGGTCGACCCCCTTTGCAAGACTTATGGCCGGCCCCTTTAGAGAAGATTGTGGACGACCCTTGGCTTGGTCACCAAGCCTTGGGTCGACCCTCTCTTGGACACCAAGATGGGCTTTTCATGGGTGGATATGAGGCATTAATGAGGCTATGACATGGACCTAGAGGAGAAATTGGTTTTGGCCTCCCGACGAGCTTGAGTATCCCATGTTCGCCCCGAACACACAACTCAAGTTCATCAATAATAACTCATTCCACTACAGAGTTATTATTGTACTACTGCACCAATCCCAAATTAAATTATGGGCTCCTTCTTATCATGAGTGTGTTAATCTCCCTGTGGTTAAGATATCGAATGCCCACTAATTAATTGAGTTACTGACAACTCATTTTAATTAGTGCCTTAGTCAAAGAGTAGTACCACTTAACCTCATCGTCATGTCGGACTAAGTCCACCTGCAGGGTTTAACATGACAATCCTTATGAGCTCCTCTTGGGGATATTCTCAACTTAGATTACTAGGACACAGTTTTCTTCTATAATCAACAATACACACTATAAGTAATATCATTTCCCAACTTATTGAGCCTTTTGATTTATCGAGCTAAATCTCACCCTTTGATAAGTTAAAGAAATAAATACTAAATATATGTGCTTGTTATTATATTAGGATTAAGAGCACACACTTCTATAATAACTAAGGTGTTGTTCTTTTATTAAGTCAGTATAAAAAGAACTTACCTTAAATGGTCCTACTCAATACACTTAGAGTGTACTAGTGTAATTTATTAGTCAAGATAAACTAATACTTAATTACACTATGACTATTCCAACGGTTTGTTCCTTTCCATCTTAGCCGTGAGCATCTGTTTATAATTTATAAAGAACTGATAACATGATCTTCTGTGTGTGACACCACACACCATGTTATCTACAATATAAATTAATTGAACAACTACACTCAGTAGACTTTTTGACGAATGTGATTTTTTATTTCAAAATAAATGTTTACAAAAGCTAGGCTTTTAGTATACACACTAACATTGGGGACATCATCAACCTAGATTCCTGGGACACAGTTTCCTTCTATAATCAATAACACACACTATAAATAATATTATTTTCTAACTTATCGAGCCTATTGATTTATCGAACTAAATCTCACCCACTAATAAATTAAAGAAATAAATACTAAATATATGCGCTTGTTATTATATCACGATTAAGAGCACACACTTCCATAATAACAAAGATCTTGTTCTTTTATGCAGTCAGTATAAAAAGAAACTACCTTAAATGATCATACTCTATACACTCAGAGTGTACTAGTGTAACTTTATAGTCAAGATAAACTAATACCAAATTACACTATGACTATTCCAATGGTTTGTTCCTATCCATCTTAGTCATGAGCTACTATTTATAATTTATAAGGAATCGATAACATGATCTGCTGTGTGTGACACCACACACCATGTTATCTACAATATAAATTAATTGAACAACTACACTTAGCATATAAATGTAGACATTTGACCAATGTGATTCTTTATTTCAAAATAAATGTTTACAAAAAGCTAGGCTTTTAGTATACACTCTAACACTCTCCACACTCAAAGCACTTGATGTGGGCTTTAGTTCTCTTCTCGGTGGATGCGGTTAAAGGTTGAGCTTCCAAGACCTCCTCTTCCTTGGCTTGCTCTTCTTCTTCTTCTTCCTTCGAACATGTGGACGATTCCACATCCTCCTCCCTTAAAGATGTAGATGACAATTCCTTATCTTCCTTCTGCTCCTCAGATGTTGAACATGTGTCAACATTCGATTAATCCTTCTCATTTTGGACCAGTGAGCTCTTCTCCTTGGGCTCCTCCACTCCTTAGAGTTTTGTAGGATCTTAATGAAATGCAATGATCTTTTTATAAATATCACTTGCGTTCTCGTAATTACCTACACTCAACAAAACATTAGGAGGTAATAAATTCAATAGAATATTTGTTACCTCCTTATCCACCTCTGATTGCCCCTTTTATTCTTTGGTCCAATACCAAGGCCGGAGGCGTTTCCCTTTCTCATCAGTTGGAGCTTCGAAAGGATCTTCTAATGCAATCTAATGGTCCCAATCCATTTGGAACCATGTCTCTAAGCGTGATCTCTAATATCCAAAGTCTTCCTTCTCATATGGAGGTGGGATGCGAATATCCCATCCTAGCGGACTTTCTAACTCCATCTTCTTCCTCTAGCATTTGCTCCTTCCGGCGATTAGTCTTTCAAGAGTGCTCTTCACTCTGATACCACTTGTTGAGATCTAGACGCTTGCTAGAGGGGGGGGGGGGGGTGAATAGCTTCCTATAATTGTTAGTCGTAATGGAAACAAAAATACTAATAAACAAAAGGAAAGCTAACTCTAGAAAATAATAAATAAGAAAGAAAACCAATAAATGCTCGTTTAACATGGTTCGGAGATTAGGGCTCTTACTCTACGACATGTCCATAAGGTGGATGAAAGCTCAATCCGTCGGTGGATCAATCCCTAGTAAATTTTGGCTAGCTCGCATAGCTTCTTGTGAGTGGAGAAACCTCACCACAACTCGCACAAGACCACACTAGATCACGTGAGCACTTGGAGACTCTAATTAGGGTTAACCATTACTAATTTCGTCAACCTTATCCAAACACCCCGAGCTCTCTTAAATAGAGCTCGGGAGGAAACACCTAACTGTGTTTCCCACCACCAGTCGACTGGTCTTCTGTGGAATTTGACCGTTACATGCCAACAGCTCGATACCAATCAACTGATGGAAGTACTAGTCGACTGCTACAGTAATCACTACAGTAATTATTACAGTATTAGTTTACTATTTTCATAGCCGTCGGACACAAAAATATTCTATGCCCTATCCTAGTCGATTGGTCTAGTTGCCAATCGATTGGTAAAACCCTAAATCTAGGGTTTTGACCCCCCGAGTACATTTACTCAGCACTCGTCCTTACCTGACCAACTTAAACCTAGACTTCTAGCCTCCTCCATCAGTCTCGCGTCCCTCGGATGCCTCACCATCCTTCACGCCTTATCTTTTGGAGATTTTTTTAGCATTGTTTTAGTTGTCAGGTCTTCCTTTGCTAAGAGGCTCCTCACCTTCGGGACTTCAACCATTACTAAATCACACTAAGACTTACGTTGCCAAAACTACATACTTAGACTTACACCGCCAAGACTCCTCTTGGACTTTTCTTCTTTGCTAAGATCACATTTGGACTTTTCTTGTTGTACCTGTATCATGTACTCTTAAAGTGTATATCAAAGACAACAATAAACCTAATTTAAACCTTTGCCCAAATATTAAAATCTAAGGCACCTAGATTGCTCCAATACCTCCAAGTGGATAAAATGTTATCCTCATCACAACAATAGCTTAACGGCTGTTGTTCATTGGAGGCGCTTCTTAGCAACTGAAGTCGCCTCGGCTACTATTTATCCGAGGTGCCTCAAGTCCATCGGAAGCGCCTCAAGTCTGATTTTTTGTCAAAAGTGAATATGGCCACCCGAGACACCTCCACTCAACCGAGGCACTAAGGTCTTCAACACTTCAAGGTTAACTTTTGAGTTGACCCTTTTCAAACTCCGCTCGCGTGGGTGATGCTCCGGTCATCCATAGTTGAGGTCACCCGAACTCAACTCTGACTTTCTCCTTGAGGAGGCTTCCTCCCCAGCTTCTTATCCCTCAGATGTGCCATGTGTGTTCTCCTTGCTCCACCGGTATACTCTTCCTCAGCTCCTCATCCCTCGAATGTATCGAGCCCGTCGACTTGCTTTCCATGCCATCCTTCTCGCTCACTGCATCTTTCACTCGACTTCTTGTATTTCTAAGTCCCTGCATACTCAGACACAAGACATCAAAAACACAAGGTTTACCTAACTCGGTTGATTACATCAAAACTAACATGAGGTACTTATAATCTCTACTTTTTTGATGTGCATCAACTAGGGTTAAGGTTAGGGAAAATAATAATAAATAACTTAAAGTAATTAAAAACAATTAATTTTACAATTTAGTACAAGTAACAAAAATGATACGAAAATTACAATTAAATACTAATAATGCAATTTCCCCCTTAACTTAACCCATGTATTTTTTTCTCTGTTGATCACATAAAAAATAAGGGAATATAAGAAAAAAAAATCTGAAAAATTCTAGGAGTTGTAAATAGATTATCCAAGATTGTGTCATTTTATCAAAATTATTTTACAAAGAAAATAATTTTTAAGAATTAAACCTCATTTTTGACAAAAAATTTATCGCCGAAAATTTTTAATATTAAAATTTTATTTTTAGGTAAAAAATATATAAAAAATTTATATAAGGGTTAAAAAATTTTAAAATTTTTTCTAGTAATAGAAAACATACTTTTTTTTATCATAGAAAGATTTAAACCGAATTAAAATTGAATGAGGGTGTACGAAAATTTAATTTTACCAATGTATTTAATAATTCAACTAAATCAATTTCTAGCATGCATTTAAAATCTAATATGCTAGAATAGATTTTGGTATCCCAAAATAAAGTATTACCTACTTGATTAATTATATATTTTCTTAGAATATTATTTCTAGTAACTTTTGTAATTTTACCCCTATGATTTCTCATATACTAGTTTAGTCCTCTGTAATTTTGAAACTTTGAAATTCAAAAAATATTTGAATTAGAGCATTTAGAATATTTTGATTTTAATATTTCTATTTCTTCATTTAATTTTACATTTTCAATTTTAATTTTATCAATGTCTTCTAGTATACATGCATGGTCTTTCTTTGATTTTATATATTTGGTTCTAATTTTGTATAATAATCTACTTAACATCTTGATAGCTTCATATAATTGATCGGAGTATAGGAATCATACCTCACTTATTGTGTTAGACTCTTATGTAGATGCTCACCATTCATTGTTGCTTTCTTCCGAAGTGGCTTCGTGTTCTTCTTCTTGGTGGCTAGCTGTTAGTGTGAGTCTGACGTATTGTTCTGTCTCAGGCTCTTTCAATGATGCCTCGCTCCATGTTATTTTTAGGTTGTTGTGCTTGGACTTTCTTGACCCTTTTTCCGTTTCTTTTCCTTTGTTTTTTAGTTTTGAGCAGTTGTCCTTTATATTCCTTTCTTCTTGGCAATTATAGCATCTCACTTTCCTTTTACATCATAGAAGCTTCTTGGCTTGTATCTCATTAAATTTGTTAGTTTTAAAAAATTTATTAAACTTCCTTACCATATAAGCTTTTTCATTTTTGTTGAGGGAAGATTTCGAATCGGGTTCATCCTTCTTGGCTTACAGTGCTAGGTTCTGATTCAACTCTTTTTCTTTCTTAGTCTTGCACATCGAGATTCATGAATTTTTAATGTTGAAAATAAATCTTCTAAACTACTTATCTTGAGGTCTTTAGAGATATAGGAATCTATTATCGATGTCCAATCGGGGTTCTTGAAAATGCATTTAATGCATATCAGAGAGAATCCCGATTTGACACTATTTCTCTAAGGTTGGTGAGTCCGGTGATCAATTCCTTGAGCTTTGAGTGCAGTTGAGCATCTGACTCTATTTTCCAATCGAAGGTTATTGAGTTTATTGTGGAGTACATCTCTCCTAGCCAACTTGGTTTCTGAGGTTCCTTCGTAAACTCCTGAAACTTCTCCTATAGTTCTTTGGTGGAGTTGTAGGAGTCGATCCTATTGACTTCTTAAAGTGGTAAAACGGTTAGCAAATGTAATTCTACTTTATCGTTGGCCACGAAGTCAGCCTACTCCTTGTTCCAAAGGTGCTAGAAAACCATATTTTATAGTTAGTAAAATATCAAAGTCAGTTTTAAAATATACCTTCATTTTTCACTTCCAAAGTATGAACTCCCCCTCGAACTTTAACAGATGGATACTAGATCTAGTCATCGTCTTGTTGCTTTAGCCGATGATTAATCCTACTAGAGCGATTGGGCTTTGATACCACTTGTTGAATTAGGTGGATCGGCTAGAGGGGGAGAATAGCCTACAAATAAGAATTACCACTTCCTTTACTTTCTATTAGCAAGGACACACTTAATTAAACACAAAATAATAACATTAATTAAAGTAGCAAGCCAAAAATTACTTGGTTACAATATAAGTAGTTGTTGATCCAAAATAGATGAAAACATTAAAGAAAAACTCCTTTGAGTAAGTCAGAGGCAAAGAAGCCCCTTACAACAATTGGAAGTTCAAGAAAAGAATATAGAAACTGAGTACAGTGTGTTTGCTTGAACTCCTAGATCTAAGGTGTTATTTATAGCCCATCAAAAGTTATCATTGCTGACGTAGCGCTAGAGGCGCCTATAAAGTCATCCAGGGCCCCTCCAAGTGGATAAAATATTATCCTTATCACAACGGTAGCCTAACGACGGTTGTTTATTAGAGGCAGCTCCGAGCAGCTAAAGGTGCCTTGGCTACTATTCATCTGAGGCACCTCCAGTCTGTTGGAAGTGCCTTAAGTCCGATTTATGGCAGAAGTGAATCTAGCCATCCGAGGCACCTCCACACAACCAAGGCGCCTTGGGTCTTTAACACTTCAAGGTTAACTTACAAGTTGACCTTTTTCATACTTCGCTTATGTGAGTGATGTTTTGGTCATTTGGAGTTGAGCTTACCCAAATTCAACTCTGACCTTCTCCTCGAGCAAATTTCCTCCCCAGTTTCTCATCATGCACATCTTTCTTGCTCCAACGGTATACTCTTTCGTAGCTCTTCGTCCCTCGGATGCACCGAGCCCGTTGACTCGCTTCCAATGCCATTCTTCTCGCTCACTACGTCTTCTGCTCAACTTCTTGTGTTCCTAAATCCTACACACTCAAACATAAGACATCAAATACACAAGACCTATCTTAACTCGATTGATCACATTAAAACTAATCCAGGGTACTTACAAAAGTAAAGTTTTACAAAATGACGGCTGAACCTACTATGTTATATGAAGCTAAATGTTGGACTATGACTCGAGTACTTGAGTAGAAGATGAGAGTTGTAGAGATAAGAATGGTAAGGTGAATGTATGTACATACAAGGATGGACAAAATAAGAAATGAGAATATTAAAGAAAAAATAGAGATTGAATCTATTGAGGGAAAACTCTGGAAGACACGTTTAAAATGATACATACATGTACTTAGAAGACCAATAAATTTCTAGTTAGACAATGTGAAACTATAGCAAATGTGCATATTAAACGAGAAAAATCAAAAAAGACTTGGTTAGTAATAACAATAAAATAAGATAAAATTTATTTAAATACAAATGATAATATAATAAAGGATAGAACCCAATGATGTAGAAAGATTCACACACACACACACACACACACACACACACGACTATGTGCGATTTTCACTATAGTAGACTGTTTTTAATTTTTCTGCTATAGCAGTGACAGATGTTAAATCTGTGTTGTAGCAGCTACGGAACTGTAGTTGCTACAACATGATTGTGATTTGCTCAATCACACTGTAGCAACAAGTCTGTAGTTGCTACAACATTCTACAACATAGACTTAACGTTGTAGAAACTATGAACTCGTAGTTGCTACAACATGATTAAACAAATTACAACTGTATTGTAACAACTATGGTTCCGTACCTGCTACAACATAGACTTAACGTTGTAGTAGTTACAGACTCGTAACTGCTATAACATGATTGAACAAATCATGACCATGTTGTAGCAGTTACGGTTCCGTAGCTACTACAACATAAACTTAACGTTGCAGTCTACAGACTCGTAGCTACTACAACAAGACTTAACGTTATAGCAGCTATGAACTCGTAGCTGCTACAATGTGATTAAATAAAATCATGACCATAGCGCTACAGTCTATGTTGTAGAAGCTACAGACTCGTAGCTGCTACAACATGGTTAAACAAATCACGACAATGTTGTAACAGTTATGGTTCCATAACTACTACAATATAGATTTAATATTTGTCACTACTACAGTAAAAAAAAAAAAAAAAAAGAATTTGCTATAGTGAAAATCGTTCATAGTAGCACAGCATATATATATATATAGCGACTAATCTTGGGGTAGAGGATTCGGTTTTACATTTCACCCACCAAGTAAATCCAAGAAACACAACTCCTGACGTGACACTCATGCATATAAAAAATTTGATCGATGCAAGTGTGTTTGCGTGGTATCGAACCCTCGCCATTTGGGAGAAGTGTCCAGTCACTTGTCATCACTCAACTTTTATTTTTAGTTAGCACTAGATATCTAACTTACGTTAACTAATTCTGAGGATGACCAACCTGACCCTAAAGAAGTTTCCATCGTCCACTGAGTAAATTGGAAAGCGCTCGTAATAAGCGGCTCATTAGCTTAGTGTTCTTAGATCAATCGTCTATTAAAAAAAACTTATCTATTAATTCATTAAAACTGAGAACCGATCCGTAAATGTTTGACACAAATTGAGAAAATATGTTACCCCTGCATAGAGGAAAATTTAAATAAATAACACTTACTTTTACCACACAAGTGTGGTCTGATCAAGGGGGAAAACATATACCATGAAAGATATCGTAAGATAAAAATTCGATTGATTCGTTAAATCCCTATGCATGTTACGTGTATTGATAAATTTATTAACAATTTTTAAAATTAATTAATCTATCGTTAGTTAAAAGTATAAAAAGGCATGTCTCTATTAACTGCCTGATGCAAAAATTAGGTCGTCCCACAATTACTTATATTATTTTTTATACGTATAAGCCCCAGAACTCTATCTGCTATCAATCGCTTGTATATCTATAAAAACGTTTCACTTCAGTCAACTGCCTATCAGTTTAGTTGGTTAGAGCATATTAAAAGGAGAGTTAAAATTCGAATCTTAAATGAGATAAATATTTTAAAAATTAATTTTTGAGTGCGTACAAATTACTGCTCCGGATCAATCCAGTAGACGAACTAGAAGAGACAGTCACGCACTTGTAGACCACCTAAATTATCAAAAATAAAATAAAACAAAACATTCCACTTCATTCACTTTTATGTTAATGTTTCATTTCTAATATTTAAACATTCTAAAAAATTATTTTAAATCTAACTCATGATTAGCTCAAATAAAATCAGTGCCTTTACATTACAATTTTTTACATTTCAACTACCTGTTAAGTTAATCTTTGATTTGGTCTAATTTTGAAAATACCCACACCTTAGTTTATTATTATTATTATTTTTATTAATTCAAATATCCCGACTTCATATGATTAATCCTGAAAAAAGATGACGTTCCGTAATTTACTTACCGATTACCTAGTTTAACTATTGGTACGATGAAACAAAAACAAGGTCGGAGAAAGGGGAAGAAATTGTCGTCTTTTTTATTTTTAGAGATCAAGAAAGGAGGATAGGAAATAAATTAAAGGATGCCTTGGGCTGGCCATCACTATGAGTCGAATGTCGCCTTAGTTCATCGCAGCATCACTTTTGAGTCCATCGTTGGCTCAACTTCGTGGCACTTGTTGTCTTATTGAGCAAAGTTGCGCCCAATGTTACCTCTAGGCCTAACCATCAACTTGAACCTTCGATGCTGAGCATGTAAGTATTGCTTCCTCGAGCCCCACCTATCCCACCATCGCTCAGAGTTCATAATGTCCTTCGTTCCCCTCTCCACATGCCTTGAGCTTGTGATACCGCTGATAGCCTTGGGCTCACAGTTCTGTTGTCACCTTGAATTCATGACACCCCACCATCACATTAATTTCGCTTCTCATCATCTCGTCTAGCAAAGTCGCATCTAGGGTTAGCATTAGAGGAGCTCACGAGTGGTTCTACATGCATTAATATTGTAACAACGGATGCGTTTTTTTTAAAAGGTTTATGGTATACTATATATATATATATATATATATATATATATATATTATTAAAAATGATATCTTGAATAATATACCTAGTACAACGGTGGACGATAGCATATGTGGATGATTTAACGTGGTCAATTTTTTTTTAATTTCCCCCTTATTTGCATGCAATATTTTTCTCTCTCCTATATACAAGTCTCTTTCCTGCATACAAGGTGTAAGTAGTCTTTAAAAACTAGCACCATTGTTGGTTTGAAACCAACACCAACCAGTACTACGTTAGTTTAAAACCTGCATCAACTAGACCACATTGGCTACGGTGCTGCGGTAGGACATCTATATTGTCACTCAGACACTTGCGGTTCGATCCTCAGGTATAACGTATTTGTAGGATTTTTTTCTCCAAATAGGGGGCGCAACCAAAGGATGCTAGGCTTCTGGGTTAGCTGTCGCGTGCGCTTCCCGATTTACCAAGGCGGTGAGGCTACCTGGGATTATCATTTTTGTGTCCCTGGGGCTATGGTGCCATTGTAGAACATTCAGGTTGTCACCCAGGAACCCGCGGTTCGATTCTCAGCTATGGCGTATTTGCAGGAATTTTTCCTCCAAATGAGGGACACAATCAAAGGATACTGGACTTCTTGGCTGCCTACCGCGTGCGCTTCTCGATTTATCCTGGTGGCCGGTGGTAAACTTCTATGGGGTCGGGCCGGTCACCCCTAGGGATAGTCAATGAGGCTAACTGGGATTATCATTTTTTCTTAAAGAGCAACACCAACGCTAATGTTAGTTTTTAAAGACCAATACTAACGCTAATGTTGATCTTGAAAGACCAGTACCAGCGCTAGTTTGAAACCAACACTAGTGTTATTGGTTTGAAACCAACACCAGCTGGTGCTAATCTTTAAAAACCAACACCAATGTGATGCTGGTTTGAAACCAGCGTTGGCGTTGGTCTTTAAAGACCAGCACCAACGTGGTGTTGGCTGGTGTTGTTTTGAAACCAGCATTGATGTTAGTCTTTAAATACCAACACCAACGTGGTGTTGGCTTGTGCTGGTAAAGACCAACATCAACATGGTGTTGGATGGTACTAGTTTGAAATCAATGTTGGTGCTGGTCTTGAAAGATCATCACCAACGTGGTGTTGACTGGTGCTAATTTCAAACAAACGTGGTGCTTGCTAGTGCTAGTTTCAAACCAGCGTTGTTGCTGATCTTGAAAGACCAGCATCACTGTGCAAGTAAGAGAGAACTTGTATGTAGAAAAGAGAAAAAAGTTGCATGCAAAAGAGAGAGAAATAAAAAAAAAAAAAAATTTTAGTCGTGTCAGATCATCTACGTATGCTGTCGCCCATCATTATGCAAGGTATCACTCTTGCTATATATATATATATATATATATACACACACACACACTCCGTACATATACTATAACACAATCCCTAAATCTTAAAGACAAAATCTTATTAATATAACTGAGAACTTAAAAAAATAAAAAAATGAAGTTACGTTATCGCAAACGCCGTCTGCAACGTAACTTTTATATATGTGAGATAATTTTATTGGACTTTAATTAAGTCTATTTAAATTATGTTAATCTATATAAGAAGTTGATTAAAATTATTAATATAAATTATTTAATTAAACGTAAGTTAAAACCTTCATCTCTCAACTCCCACCTGTTCTATGACACCAGCAATTATGGGCCTGCATGACGCCTTTGGGCCAGTTGGACGAGTCGCCAACGACATCTGAGCCAGCTAGATGAGTTGTCGATGCCCTCTGAGATAGTGCGACGTATTCGAACGTGCCGCTAGACCAACGTGAAGTGTCTAGACAATCCCCGAGTTAGCGCGATGCGTCTGCGGGGTTCTTGGGTCTGTCGACATTGAAGGCGTGCCTGTGGCGATCTATGGGCGAAACAAAATGTTTCACTTCTATCGGAAGAAACGACATGAGATTTTAAACTATAGATGAAACTGCCCAAGTCCTTGTAGCATTCCCCGTAAGTATCGAATAATATTCTTGCAGAGTGAGCATGATTGATCAAAATCTTCAAACAGATAATAATATGTTAATTAGCAACAACAAAGGATTGCAGATATTGTAAAGCACGTATACAACAAAGAACATATTAAGTCAAATCAGTTCGATAAGAATCAATTAGTCAGTGTCTTGGCATAATCAGATTCTACCGCAATTGAAGCTGTCATCCTAATAGCCTATTCAGGACGGCCATATTTTCTAAAAGATGATAAATCACAAAAATATTTATTTTATTACAGTGACCTTTTACAAGAAAAAGATCAAACATTATGAGATATTTTACATCACTAAAAATTAATCCCAAAATTTATTGGAACAACTATAGACACCAACTAGCTATAGCTACATTAATCAATGGGAGCTTCTATCACAATTCTAGTTTTTTAAAACCAAAGCTCCAATCTAACATGAAATATCTGACAATTGTTTTCAAGAATCTTCCTTTTTATTACCTAGCAGTTCTTAGTTCCTAGAGTTTTCCTGCCGTTGACTACTCTCACATAATCGGTTCACTACGGAATATGAAGACTAATGTCAAGAAAAGATACAATGGTAGACATGAAATATGCTGACATCTTAACCAACTTATGGGAAAGGCTTCCAACTTTGAAGGGGAAAAAAGTTCTATTTAAGAATCTAATATAACAAAAAGAAACAAAAAATCATTTATGAGAGCTTAGGTGTATATATATATATATTTGATATGTTGAGCGACATTTTGTACACGACCGTGAGCGACGCACAGACGTGGCATTGCCAGCTCGATTTTACTAAAAAAAAAAAATGTCATTTATTCTCTCTCCCCTTCCGCCTTCTATTTAAAACTTCTGCGTGGAAAATTTCCCAAATAAAACTCTCTCTCTCTCTCTCTCTTGCTCCCTCCGTTTCCGTCGCCCGTCGGACCTCGCGCTCCCGTCGGGAAAGTTTCACCGGCGTCTTCAATCTCACAGCTGCTGTGAGAGCTTACCACCTCTCTTCATTTCCAATGATAATTCATTTTATTTTAATTGGTTATTCCCCACCGTTATAGCATACATATATTAGAAGTATTAATGCTATAACGTGCAGGGACAACACCGGCTTCAAACGCCTGCAGACTACAGCCACGTCTGCACATTAGTTGTTACATATTGTAGCAGCTACAAATGTGAAGCAACCACTTGGTAAGTCATTTTTTGGTATAACTACATTTTCTAGCAGATATTATCCCTACAAATATTTAAGTTCATGTATATCAACTTAGCAAAAAAATTTTTGAAATTAATTTTTACTGATGTAGCCTTTGCTTCGCTTCTAAACGTTGCAGCAACTACTTCGCAGCAAACTATCCTTGTAGCTGCTACAACTTGTAGCAGCTAACTTGGAATGGTGGTCGTAGAAGGAAGGAAGGAGTTATGCTAGGACGTGCAAGGCCGACGCCTGCTACAAATGTCTGCAATCACTTGGACTTTCTTTTGCTGCTACAAGTTATAGCAGCTACTTCGATAGTTAACTGCTACACCTTGTAGTAGCTAACTGTCCATGTAGCTAATACAACGTGTAGCAGCTACTTCGATAGTTAATTGCTATACCTTGTAGCAGCTAACTCTCCATGTAGCTGCTACAACTTGTAGCAGCCGCTTGGTAAGTCAATTTTTTACTAGCTATATTTTCTAGTAGATATTAATCCTAAAATATTTTTATAGCAGTATATCAACCCGCCAAAAAATTATTTAAAATTATTTATGATGCTGCAGCGCCTTTGCTTTGCTGCTACACGCTATAGCAGCTACTTTGAAAAATAACTGTTATACCTTGTAACAACTAACTTTCCATGTAGCTGCTACAACTTGTAGCAGCTAATTTGGAATGTCAGCTGCTACAACGATGTAACAGCTCTTTCTTCGTTTACTCTCAACAAGATGCCGCCAATCCATTTTCAACCAATAATAGATCATAGCTAATCTCAGTTTTTTATTTAAATCAATTAAATGAGGTTCTACACATTGTAGAAGCAACTGCAGCACATTGAAGCAGCTAGTTGTCAGAAGCTTCTACACGTTGTTGTAGCTTGTCAAGAGTGGATGCTACACTGTGTAGTAGTTACTTCTGATTAGCTGCTACACTTTGTAGTAGCTACTCCAGAATAGCTGCTATAACACGTAGTAGGTACGATTGATCTCCAAATAATCTTTTCTTACCAATTACTTTTTTGTAATTATTGTGCAGATATATATATATATACGATGTAATTACATTTTTACCCTCATTGGCTAAAGGTTTAACCCCTAAACTCGCCGTGTGAAAAAATACTTTGAAAGAATTCCAATCATAGTAGATCGGTGCCCACACAGTGTCTTCGTCAATCAATCTCACCGCGATGACTTGTTTCTCATCCAAATCTTCACCTCCATTGTAAGTATTCTGTTAGGGATGAAAGTTTTGAGTCATCTCGTTTTGTTTAGGGGTTTGAATTTTTAGAGTTTTGATTCGTCTCCTAGCTGCTACAATGGGGTTTAATGATTTTAGGACTTTCGGATTTAAGATTATGGTTGAGGGAATAGAGTGTTTAAAAAAAGTTTATCTTTGTTGTAGCAGCTATTGTATTTAAACCCTATTGATTGATATAACGTGGGTAAACCCTACAATCCCGATTGACTTCTCGCTATTGTAGTAGCTACTTGATCCTAACTGCTACAACGTGTAGCAGCAACTCATGTTTAGCAGCAACTTCTTACATTTTACTACCTAGGAGAAATTATAGACATTGTAATGTATCAGACATTGTAATTCACAGTGCAACCTACCATACTATGGGTGACATGCATTGCTCTGGCTGGGTGTGGCTTCGGTGGAAGAAGCGGGCATGCTTCGGTGTTGGGCAAAAGATGTGGTTTAATGAAAAACAAAATAATGTTTGTTATTAATGCATGTTAAATGGATATTAATAAAACATAATTATTTTTATTGCGTTGCATGACATATCAATTAATTAATTGAGTCTAGATTTAATTAATTGATTGAGTTTGACTTAAAACAAATTTGGTTCATTGAAACAAACTAAATTGGTTTGAACCACTTTAATTCAAATTAGACCCAAGTCTGGTTCAAACTATTAGTTGGTTTAACTAGACTAGATTGGTCCAATCAGACCCATATTTGATTTAAATCATTGATTGATTTAATCAGACTATGATGGTTCAATTAGACCCCGGTCTTGTTCAAACCATTAGTTGGTTTAACCTAATCAGTTTGATCCAAATCAGAATCGATTTGGATTGATTTAATAGGGCTTGGACCAAATATGATCAAATAACCAGATTTGTTCTATGGGTCAAATTTGATCAAATATATTAGATTTGTTCTAATAGGTCAGACTTAATCTAATGGATATTGGATTAATCAAACGGACTTGAGTTTAATCAATAAGTCTGAGATTGGCTTAAATGTACTTAGATTAAACAATAACAGAATAAAGGTATAGAAGATCCATGTCCAATTAGATTAGCTCTAACGAGGACATTGGACAGAGCTCAGGATCTAGATTCTCAATCGACCGATCAAATGAGTCAGTTGATTTAGACTTCTGAAAATCAAGAAGATTTATTTTTCTTGATTAATAATGCTGGTTCTATACCTGTATAAATTGAATTAAGCCAGTTTTGTACTGGCTTTGTGTTGACTTATTTAATTTTAATTTATAGATAACACGGATGATTACCAGTCCTAAAAACTTGAACAAGAAGAGTTTCCAATCCTGGATAATTATAGGATCTGGGCGTTGATTCGTTCACTGTCGTAGAATCCAAAGGTGGTGCTACCAGATATGGAGGCTCTCCGAAGGGAGAATCTTATATGCACAATTGTGTGTGGAGCTACTTCACCATGAGTTCCTAGAGGAAGATCCTTAATAATTTAAGAAAGATCCAGAGGAGGATCTTGAAGATATGAGGTGGATTCTAAAGAAGTTTCGATGATAGATCAAATTGAAAATATTGGTTTGGGATTTTCGGGCCTCAAAAACCGCTTTTTGCGTTGTGAAAACTCCGAAGTTCTACGCCACCGGATCCGTGCGAAGATTAAAATTTTCGTGTACATGTTTCCTATCCTAGATCTACACTAGATCTACAAGAAGTGAGTATACCTTTGAAGAGAAGCCCTTTGCAAATCCTGCTCGTCTAAATGTTGCTGGATCTCGAGTGTGTTCAAGTGTACACACCTCTAGTAGTATCCACACGAACAAGAAGTGATTCCCAAACCACTCTAGATGAAGAAGAGAGCACCACAAGTGTGCTAGCACTCCCTAGGGCTCTAGGGTAGGATTGAAAAGGTGAGAAAAAGGAGAGAAAGTAAGAAGAAGCAATGACTTTCATACACTCCTCTAAGTACCCTCCTTGTGACTTTCACTCCACCCTATTTTCTTGGAACTAAACTCACCTTCACCTTCCTTTGGAACTCTCGGCCAACTCAAGAGAAGAAGGAAGAAGAAGAACCAAGGAAGAAGATGCAACTACAAGTTACATTCAATGTCAATGAATCTAGGATTCATATGGCTGGCCACACATGGAATGCCAAGGGTCTATGACTCTTGACATTCTATGCCTCTTGCTCTCCCTTGATGATGTGGAGATGATGTGGCAAGAATGTATTTGTTGCCCATGCCATGTAGGATGAGTCATCCTTCATGAAGTGGCATTTAGTCAAGTCAAACTTAATGTTTCAACTTCCCATTTGGTCAAGTCAAACTTGACCACACATCTTCCTTGTTGAGTTAAATCCAATCTTTGATTCAAGTCAATTTCAATTTAATAAATTTCAATTCATTAATATAAATTGACTCAATGAATCAACTCTAAATTAGACTCATTCAACAATTGAATCCAATTGAGTCTAACTCAATAAGTCTAATTTGGATTACTCTTAATCCAATTTTGGTTCATCATATGAACCTAATCCAATTGGTTTATCATATGAACCTAATCTCCATCCACTTGTTCTTTGTGTGTGACCCAATAGGTTCTTGTAACGTTGACAACGTTTCTAAATCTTATTTGGAAACATAAACAATGAGCGACATCTAGCAATACATCATTATTACCCAAGTTACAAGAATGTTGAGATCCAACATCACCTTGTGACTACTAATTGTGACCCTTCACAATATATGATAATGTCCTTCTATCATTGACATCTAGATTGATCAATTTGAGGCATAGACTGTGTCATTCTATAATCAATCTAAATCTTGAACTCCAAGTAGACTCACTCTAATCAAATGAATTCAATATCTCATATTGACTCATTTGGGCATGACCATACACTTAGTGGTCTCACTCTATCAAGAATAATGATGTTGCTCCCGTCATATAGGAGGGATATGTAACACCCCACCCTCCTCACTACTAGTCTGCGAGGGCGGAGCGCTACTGGACTACTAACTTTACTTAACTATCCTTGTTCACATGTTGATAGTAATTCCTAAAACTCTCGGAGAACTCAAAACTTACAATTAACTAGCAGCGGAAGACTAAATGACTCATCTAATACATTCTTAATAAATGACAATCTTAATAAATTCTTATGCTAGGTCCCAAGGCTTCTATAGTCCAGGCATCACACATCCATCCGCACCTCATTGTCGTCTTCCTTTGCTATAACCTTTCCTTTATCTGCAGTAAGAGGAAATGCAACTATAAGCAAAATTGCTTAGTAAGCGCTATCTAACTCACAAAACTCGAATATGCATGTGAATATACTGAAATATAAAAGCTGAATGCTCAAAAGGAAAACTACTCATGCTCATCTACAAGCAAAAGAAACATACTGAAATGCTAATCGTGTAAAACAAATCTATACAATCATGCTAGCATAATCTTGTTGAATTTTAAACACTTTCTGAATCTTAATTCACTTGTTTAAAAACTTATACTTTAATACTTTTATACTATGTGAAAACTTATTTTACTTGTTCAAAAACTTATACTTATAATACTTCAAAATAGTAATCAACTTCTCTTGGGCCCAGACATAGTACCATCTTATGCGCGTTCCTTAATAGGTTGGGGTAGCGAGCCACCAATCCTAAAAGAGCAGAGCTCGGTCTACCAGGGCCAAGACCTCGGAATTGGACACCTGGATTTGTTTAACGACAACCTCGGAAGTCGGGTACTAGCCTCTTCAAAGTAAAATATCTTATTATCTTAATTACTTCTTCTTTAAATGCCTCGACATTTTAACAAGCACCTTGTGTGCCAAAATTCCCTAAAGTCTTGACTTTGGGATCTACTTAAGGCCTTGGCCTTTTTCTTTCTTTTATTTATCTTTCTTATACTTGTTAATACCTCTAATAAAAGAATGCTTCTTTAAAAAGAAACTGAAATGTTTAAACAAATTATAACTTTGAAATGCATAAACAAAAATCTGCATACTATGCTAATCAAAATTCTGCATACTATACTAATCAAGATTCTGCATTCTATGCTACACTATTTCTGCATACTATGCAAACATAAATTCTGCACTATAATACTTAACCAAACTGCACTATAATCTTTTTCTTTAAAAATTACACTATAAGTTCCACCAAAAATCTGTACTACAAGTTCCACAAAAAATTTGCACTATAAACTCCACCAAAAATCTGTACTACAAGCTCTAAAGAAATCTGCATTTTAAGCTCTAAGAAATCTGCACTATAAGCCTACATAAAAATCTGCACTATAAGCTTAATTAAAAATTTGCACTATAGGCTTAATTAAAAATCTGCACTACAAACTTAATTAAAATCTGCACTATAAGCCTACATAAAAATCTATACTATAAGCTTAATTAAAATATGCACTATAAGCTTAATTAAATCTGCACTATAGGTTTAATTAAAATCTGCACTATAAGCTTAATTAAAAATCTGCACTATAAGCTTAATTAAAATCTGTACTATAGGCTTAATTAAAATCTGCACTATAAGCCTAATTAAAAATCTGCACTATAAGCTTAATTAAAATTTGCACTATAGGCTTAATTAAAATCTGCACTATAAGCCTACATAAAAATCTGCACTATAAGCTTAATTAAAATCTGCACTATAGGCTTAATTAAAAATCTGCACTATAAGCGCTTCTCATGCTTCGAATTCAAGAAGAACAAAGGTCCGAAAGTACTCCTACTGCAGGTGAGAAGCACTTACCTTTGCGTTCTTGGGCTTACAACCGGACAAAAAGGGCTTCTAGGACCTTGGTCGGCCGCCGGAGATAAAGCCCTAACTCCCTTTCATTTTCTGCCCAAGCTCTGCCATCGTACACAGAAGAGAAGGAGAGAATGGTTTAAGTCACGGGAAAACAGAGCATCAACTTATCCCTTTTTATAAATTAATATTTCTATTAACTCCTTAAATAAATTCGTTATCTTCTCTAAACAGACAAATTCAACATCAACTTATCCCTTTTATAATCCAATATTCTGTTAACTATCTTAAATAAATTCGCTACCTTTTCTAAACAAACAAATCCAACATCATCTTATCCCTTTTATAATCCAATATTCTGTTAACTATCTTAAATAAATTCGCTACCTTTTCTAAACAGACAAATCCAATATCAACTTATCCCTTTTATAATATTCTGTTAACTATCTTAAATAAATTCACTACCTTTACTAAACAAACAAATCCAACATCAACTTATCCCTTTATAATATTCTGTTAACTATCTTAAATAAATTCGCTACCTTTTCTAAACAGAAAAATCCGTTTGCCCACCTGGTTTGCTGGGTTTTGACCGAGTAAAAGGTCGTGGGTTCAATTCTCGGCTTGGACATTTTTTTGTCGAAACTTCCTTCGTTTAGTAAAAATACCAAACGACCTCCAAAAATTACATAAAAATACTCTAAAAATTTAATTTCTAAAAATCCCTAGAATATTTCTATAGCATTTTTAAATATTTTTAAATTACTTTTAGGACTCTAATTGAGGAAATTTGGGGCGTTACAGGATAGATCCCATCTACATCACTCACATCCCTCCACATAATTTGTTACATACCCAGTAATCGCCTTTATAGTCCATCCAGTTACGGGTGACGTTTGACGAAGCCAAAGTATGTAACTTCTTATGTAGGGAACCATGGTGACTTCAGGTCCAAGGACTGATAGTCATACTAATAGTCACATGAGAAAGTATATGACACTCATATAATAATCCATGATACTTTCTTATGGCGGGTCATTCAGTATAAATTCTACAATGCATACCCATGTGTCAACTTGATATCTCTATATCCATAACTTGTGAGATCAAGTCATCGAGTTGACCTACATGCTAGTCTCGTCGCATTAACATTGTCCCTGAATATTAATACTTGACTAAGAATGATTAAGAGTAGTGTTCTCTATATCATCTCACTATCGATTCAACCAATCGATTGATATAGATAAGAACCTTCTACTCAAGGATGCTATTATACTTAGTTATTTGTCACCAATACAAGTAAGTATAATAACCATAAAGAAATGTCTTTATTAATATATAGGAATATGATACAACGAGTCCATACAACAATCATCACATGATTGGCTCTAGGGCTCTAACTAACAATCTCCCACTAGCACTAGTGACAATTAGTGTAGAGTCTAATACCCATTGACCTAGTGTGACCATCATGCTTTCTCTGTGTCAAAGCTAAGCCTTGGTCAAGGGATCAGCGACGTTAGCCTCTGTGGGTACTCTGCAAATCTTCACATCTCCTCTATCTATAATCTCTTGAATGAGATGGAAGCGTCGTAGGACTGCTGTGAACTCTTCTAGCTCACAGCACCACCATTCAAGAAAAACACAAACCCAGACTACGATCTATAATCATCCTAGTTAGTTTGGAAGCTGGCATCACTGTAACCCTTTACAGCTAGCTCATCATCGCCTCCATATATCAAGAAATATTCTTTAGTCCTTCTCAAGTACTTAAGAATATTCTTGACCGCTATCCAGTGACACTCACCTGGATCTGACTGGTATCTGCTCGTCATGCTCAAATCATATGAAACATCTGGATGAGTACATAGCATGACGTATATGATAGATCCTATGGCTGAAGCATAAGGGATCTTATCCATGCGGTCTCTCTCCTCTTTAGAAGAGGGACTTTGAGTCTTTGAAAGACTCACACCATGTGATATCGGCAGAAATCCCTTCTTGGAGTTCTGCATGGCAAACCGTAGTAATATCTTGTCAAAATATGTACTTTGACTTAGGCCAAGTAATCTTTTAGATCTATCTCTATAGATCTTTATGCCTAGAATGCAGGCTGCTTCACCTAAGTCCTTCATCGAGAAATAATTCCCCAGCCAAGTCTTGACAGACTGCAGCAAAGGGATGTCATTCCCAATGAGTAGTATGTCATCCACATACAATATAAAAAAACAACTGTGTTCCCTACAACTTTCTTGTAGACACAGGGTTCATCTTCATTTTTGATGAAACCAAACTGTTTGATTGCATCATCAAATCAAAGATTCTAGCTCTGAGAAGCTTGCTTTAGTCCATAAATGGACTTATGCAGCTTGCATACTCTGTCAGTATGCTGTGGATCTACAAAACCTTCAGGTTGTGTCATGTACACATCCTCGAGCAAGTTCCCATTCAGAAACACGGTTTTGACATCCATCTGCCAGATCTCATAATCGTGGTATGCTGCAATAGCAAGCATGATCCGAATGGACTTAAACATTGCTACTGGAGAAAAGGTTTCATCATAGTCAATACCATGAATTTGCATGAAACCTTTAGCTACCAGACGACCCTTATATATAATTCCATCTATATCAGTCTTTCTCTTAAAGACCCACTTACACCCAATGGGTTTGACCCCTTCAGGTGGATCAACCAAAGTCCATACTTGGTTGGTGTACATGGATTCCATTTCGGATCTCATGGCTTCTAGCCATTTCTCGGAATCTGGTCTCATTACAGCTTCCTGATATGAGGTAGACTCATTCTCAATGAGCATAGCATCATCATGGTTAGACAAGAGAAGTAAGTATCTCTCAGGCTGACGACGTACCCTATCAGACCTGCGAAGAGGTATGCCTACTTGAACTGGTTGTTGTTCCTCAACTCCTTGTGGAACAATCTCATCATCCACAACACTTTGTGATTCCAGTTCAACTTCCTTCAAGGCTTCAGTGTTATGGTCCATATCCTCAACTTCTTCAAGATTGAACGTATTCCCACTAGATTTTCTAGAAACAAAGTCCTTTTCTAGAAAAACCCCAGTCTTAGCCACAATTACTTTGTGTTGACTAGGAATGTAGAAGTAATATCCCTTTGTTTCCTTGGGATATCCAATAAAATAGCACTTATCGGATTTGGGTTCTAGTTTGTCCGACACCTGACGTCGAACGTAAGCCTCACAACCCCAAATCCTCATAAAAGACACCTGGGCATCTCTCCCAGTCCATATCCTATATGGTGTCTTTATTACAGCCTTGGATGGAACATGGTTGAGTATGAAGGCTACTGTGTCCAGAGCATAGCCCCAAAGTGAGATAGGAAGATCGGTGTGACTCATCATAGACCGTACCATATCTAATAGGGTACGATTCCTCCTTTCGGATACACCATTCCACTGTGGTGTTCCAGGATGAGTGAGTTGGGATAGAATCCTACACTCATCTAGATAGTCACGAAATTCATGGCTAAGGTATTCACCACCTCGATCTGATCGAAATATCTTAATACTCTTGCCAAGGTGGGTTTGTGCTTCATTCTTGAATGCTTTAAACTTTTCAAAGGATTCTGACTTATGTGTCATCAAATACACATAACCATATCTACTTAAGTCATCAGTAAATATAATGAAGTACCTATAACCACCTCTGGCAGTGACATTGAAAGGGCCACATACATCACTCTATATAAGTCCTAACAAGTCAGCCGCTCTCTCGCTATGTCCACTAAAGGGAGTCTTGGTCATCTTGCCTAGTAGGCATGACTCGCATGTCTCATATGATTCAAAATCAAACGAGTCCAGAAAACCATCTTTATGGAGCTGGGATAAGTGTTTGTCATTTATATGACCTAAGCGACAATGTAGAGATGGGTTTGGTTCATTTCATTTGATTTGAACCTTTTGGTATTTATGTTATAGATGAGGTTTTCTAAGTCTAGAATATAGTGTCCGTTCATCAGAGGTGCACTACAATAGAATATATCATTTAAATAGACGGAACAACATTTGTTCTTTATGATAAACGAAAATCCTTTCTTGTCCAAACAAGAAACTGAAATTATGTTCTTAGTAAGAGCAGACACATAACAACATTCATCTAATTCTAGTACAAGCCCAGAGGGCAGAAATAGATAGTAAGTCCCTACAGCAATAGCAGCAACCCGTGCTCCATTGCCTACTCGTAGGTCTATCTCGCCCTTCGTCAATGCCCTGCTATTTCTCAGTGCCTGTACATTAGTACAAATGTGAGTAGCACATCCGGTATCTAATAGCCACGATGAAGAAATAGAGAGATTGACTTCTATAACATGTATACCTGAAGTAGAAATCCCATTTCTCTTCTTCTTAAGATCTTCCAGGTATCCTTTGCAGTTCCTCTTCCAGTGCCCTGCTTGTCCTTGATATAGTTGACAAAGATGTTCAACCATGTCATAAGCAGTCATCAACTCGTGTTGCTTCTGAAGTTCAAAGTTCATGGTTGCGAGCATGAGACAGGACACATCTAATGTGTCATCTTGATGCTTCTTGCAAGCATCTTTGTCTGCTCGCGTGGCAGTGGCAGGAGGTGCCTCGGGAATGGGCTGCTCCAGGAAGTACAGTTTTCATTCCTGTATGAGAACAATTCTCAGGTTCCTGTACCAGTCCAGGAAATTAGCTCCATTGAGCTTGTCCTTATCAAGGACAGAACGCAGGGAGAAGGTGTTCGTGTTTGACGACATGGCAATCTACAACAGAAAATGTAGAAAATAAATATCATATTCCACTAATCATTTAATTAGGCCTTTAACTAAATGATGCTCCCACTGAATTATAGAACTTTTATAGAATCAAGTCATGGATGTGGTCAAACCACACCTACTAAATTCTAACCAACTAGCTATAATTCTGCAGGACAAGATCCACATCATACTACGCCTTGAGTTGGCTTTGGCTAAATCACCCAAGACTTAGTATGATCGGTAGGTAACTAATTACCAATTACATCTCTATGCAACTCTTGTTTATAGGGTCAAGTTCCGCATGTATATTAAAACTTGAGTTAGCTTTGGCTAAATCACCCAAGAGTTAATATAAATGTGATTTTGACCTATCTACCAACCATTGGAAAATGACTATAGTTAAACCCGATCCAATTAAGTTTAACTAGTTTTTACTCAATCTGATTGAGTTTGTACTCACCCAGGCGTTGATAGGCGGGACCAAGATTGTCCCTCCGCACCCTACCAAGATAATATGCGTTGCTCTGCTTTGGCATATTCAACAACAACATGTGATCGAGGTAGTGATGGGTATCACGGCATGGTAGGCATTTTGAGTTGACGTGATTAAGATCTAATCTAATCGTTGATGTGTATCATATAAGCGATTTAGATCTAATCTAATCGTTAAGGCACTAATTAATTACTCTACTCTAGCATGCATCACATACACACACAAGTAATTAATTAAATTGTGATTAGTCATGACCCTACTGTTGGTTGCTACTCGGAAAACCTAATGGTTCCACTGTACAAAAATTTTGAACAAAGGTCTGAACCTTTTCGTAGCTACCATGTGTTCTTTTAAATTAAACTTGGATTGCCTGCGGAACTTAACACGTTTGATCCAAAGTTTAATCTATTTGTTCTTTTAGGTTTAGACTTGGATCTCCTGCGGAACTTAACACGTTCGATCCAAATCACCTAGGTTATTAATTCCACTAAATATTAATTTCCAAAATTGGCTTCCAAGACTGCATGGCGAGGCACATGGCATTCTTGGATATGGGAACAACCACCACTGCCTAGACAAAGCCTTTTAAGGAAAGCTAATATTTAATTTCCTTAAATAACTTTAGGTCAACCGAAAAGAACAATCAAATCACAAGGAAAAGAAAAACAAAAAAAAAACACAACATCGAAAACAAATTCGAAATACTAGAATCGCATGCCTCTTGTATTTGGTATTTTTACAAAGAAGTAAAACTAGTATGATGCGGAAATTAAATACTAGTATACCTTTTCTTTTGCAAGAAAAAACCTATAGGTCTTCTACCATGTTCCTCTTCTAACATCGGACGTTGTGTGGGCAACGATCTTCCTAGATGAGAATCCACCAAAGCACTTCCTTCTCCTTTCTTCAAGTTTCGGCCAAGCACAATGCTTCCAAAAGATGAAGATCTTTTTCCACCAACCAAACTCCAAGGGATGTAAGCTTTCTCTCCTTCTTCTCCAAGCTAAAATCCGGCCACCACAAGATCTCCAAGGAAGTAGAAAGGTTTAGCCACAAGGATGGAGAGAAGAGAAGAGAAAGAGAAGTGCCGGCCACACCAAGGAAGAAAAGAGGGAGAAAATAATAGAGGTTGTTCACCTTGAAGGCTCCCAAAACCCCCTCTTTTATAATCCTTAGCTTTGGCAAATAAGGACATTTAATTACAATAAAATTTCCTTAACTTTCCTTGACATGAATTAATTAAGAAAAATAAAATAAAATTTCTCAATTAAACATGTCATGACCGGCCACCTCATGGAGAGAAAACAAGGTAATTTTCAATCAACAATTAAAAATTCCTTATTTGTCTTCGGAAATTTTAAAAAATAAAATTTCCCTTTAAAATCCCTTCATGGTTGATAAAAAGAAATTTCTATAATTTTAATTTTTCAACATGTGAATAATTTACAAAGAAGAAAAATAAAATATCTTTCCAATCTACAAATAAGGAAAGAGATTTAATCTCTTTCTTTAATCTTTTGTAGAACCTTATAAAAGAGATATTTTAATTTTTAATCTCTCCAATAAATTATATCTTTCACATAAGAAAAATTTAAAATTAAAATTATTTTTTAATTAAATAGGGTCGGCCACCTAAGCTTGGGTTCAAGCTAGGGTCGGCCACCCATGAACCAATGGTTTGGCCAGCCCTAGCTTGATCCACAAGCTAGCTTGGCCGACCCCTGCACCATGGGTATGAAGGTGGGTATAGTACTCTATAAATAAGAGGCTACGATAGGGACCGAGAGGAGGAATTGGTTTTGGTCTTCCGATAAAATTAAGCATCCCGTGTTCGCCCTGAACACACAACTTAATTTTATCAATAATAATTCATTCCACTAGAAAACTATTATTGAACTATCGCACCAATCTCAAATTACATTTTTGGGCTCCTTCTTATTATGAGTGTGTTAGTCTCCCTGTGTTTAAAATGTCGAATGTCCACTAATTAAGTGAGTTACTGACAACTCATTTAATTAATATCTTAGTCCAAGAATAGTACCACTCAACCTTATCATCATGTCGGACTAAGTCCACCTGCAGGGTTTAACATGACAATCCTTATGAGCTCTTCTTGGGAACATTATCAACCTAGATCACTAGGACACAGTTTCCTTCTATAATCAACAACACACACTATAAGTGATATCATTTCCCAACTTATCGGACTTATTGATTTATCGAACTAAATCTCACCCATTGATAAATTAAAGAAATAAATATCAAATATATGTGCTTGTTATTATATTAGGATTAAGAGCACACACTTCCATAATAACTGAGGTCTTTGTTCCTTTATAAAGTCAGTATAAAAGAAACGACCTCTAATGGTCCTACTCAATACACTTTAAGTGTACTAGTGTAATTATATAGTTAAGATAAACTAATTTCAAATTACACTACGACCTTCCAATGGTTTGTTACTTTCCATTTTGGTCATGAGATACTGTTTATAATTTATAAGGTACTGATAACATCATCTTCTGTATGTGACACCACATACTATGTTATCTATAATATAAATTAATTGAACAACTACAAGCAAATGTAGATAATTTGACCAAATGTGATTTTTTATTCAAAATAAATGTTTACAAAAGCTTAGGCTTTCAGTATACACTCTAACACCTACTACGATCTTCTCAAGCCAATGAGAAGATCGGATGGTCAACCTAGGGTCAACAGCTTCTCCAAGCTTCTCCCTTTGACCGCCATGTGTTGCTCGCACTCTCCTCGTAACTCCTCCTCGAGTGGACCTTCCACCGCTCCAATGTTGTATATTACAAATTTGAAACTCGAGATACATTCGAGTCTAAAACTATTTTACAATAGGAATATTAAAATAGAGAAAGGTACGATGCGCAGGTCGCATAGCAAAAACAACACGCACATCACACAAAATGGCGCGCATGCCATAATATGAATTACAACACATTTTGTTCAATCTTATTGGGTATTTGGGCCATGACCATCACAAAAATTATACATAATTCTCAATTATGTAATTTTCATAAATTTCTATAATTTTTTCTACTATTTTTATAATTTTATGAGTTACAACTTCCCGGCGGTCTCGTTTAGCGGTTTTCGGGTGCGATCGCGGGACAATGCCCCTTGCGGGGTTAGGGGCAGCACCCTTTCTCATGAAATGAGTCTCATGAGTATCCCACGATGATCTTACAGCGCCCTAAGATGTTGTCCCAAAACATTTTGGGCGAGACCTTGTCGTTTTGGAAGGTGTTTCTCGGTTGTCGAAGCCTACAAGTGACCAAACACTTGTTGCTTCGCTTCTACGAGAAAAATACCCATAAAATACTTAAAAACAGTAAATATACAAAAACTTACAAATCTGTAGTTTTTCATAAAAACCAAAATAAAACACGTACATGCTTCGCACGTGGCTCTGATACCACTGTTGGGACTTTCGGGCCATAAAATCCGCTTTTTGCGTTACGGAAACCCCGAAGTTCCATGCCACCGGATCCGTGCGAAGATTAAAATTTTCATGTACATGTTTTCTATCCTAGATCTACACTAGATCTACAAGAAAGTGAGTATACCTTTGAAGCGAAGCCCTTCGCAAATCCCGCTCGTCCAAATATTGCCGGATCTCGAGTGTGTTCAAGTGTACACACTTCTAGTAGTATCCACACGAACAAGAAGTGATTCTCAAACCACTCTAGATGAAGAAGAGAGCACCACAAGTGTGCTAGCACTCCCTAGGGCTCTCGGGTAGGATTGAAAAGGTGAGAAAAAGGAGAGAAAGTAAGAAGAAGCAATGACTTTCATGCACTCCTCTAAGTACCCTCCTTGTGACTTTCACTCCACCCTATTTTCTTGGAACTAAACTCACCTTCACCCTCCTTTGGAACTCTCGGCCAACTCAAGAGAAGGAGGAAGAAGATGCAACTATAAATTACATTCAATGTCAATGAATCTAACATTCATATGGCTGCCACACATGGAATGCCAAGGGTCTATGACTCTTGACATTCCATGCCTCTTGCTCTCCCTTGGAACTAAACTCACCTTCACCTTCCTTTGGAACTCTCGGCCAACTCAAGAGAAGGAGGAAGAAGAAGAACCAAGGAAGAAGATGCAACTATAAATTACATTCAATGTCAATGAATCTAGCATTCATATGGCCGGCCACACATGGAATGCCTAGGGTCTATGACTCTTGACATTCCATGCCTCTTGCTCTCCCTTGATGATGTGGAGATGATGTGGCAAGAATGTATTTGTTTCCCATGCCATGTAGGATGAGTCATCCTTCATGAAGTGGCATTTAGTCAAGTCAAACTTGATGTTTCAACTTCCCATTTGGTCAAGTCAAACTTGACCACACATCTTCCTTGTTGAGTTAAATCCAATCTTTGATTCAAGTCAATTTTAATTTAATGAATCACAATTCATTAATATAAATTGACTCAATGAATCAACTCTAAATTAGACTCATTCAACAATTGAATCCAATTGAGTCTAACTCGATAAGTTTAATTTGGATTACTCTTAATCCAATTTTGGTTCATCATATGAACCTAATCCAATTGGTTCATCATATGAACCTATTCTCCATCCACTTGTTCTTTGTGTGTGACAATAGGTTCTTGTAACGTTGGCAATGTTTCTAAATCTTATTTAGAAACATAAACAATGAGCGGCATCTAGCAATACATCATTGTTACCGAAGTTACAAGAATGTTGAGATCCAATATCACCTTGTGACTACTAATTGTGACCCTTCACAATATATGATAATGTCCTTCTATCCTTGACTTCTAGATTGATCAATTTGAGGCATAGACCGTGACATCCTCTAATCAATCTAAATCTTGAACTCCAAGAAGACTCACTCTAATCAAATGAGTTCAATATCTCATATTGACTCATTTGGGCATGACCATGCACTTAGTGGTCTCAATCTATCAAGAATAATGATGTCGCTCCCGTCATATAGGAGGGATAGATCCCATCTATATCACTCACATCCCTCCGCATAATTTGATACATACCCAGTAATCGCCTTTATAGTCCACCCAGTTACGGGTGACGTTTGACGAAGCCAAAGTATGTAACTCCTTATGTAGGGAACCATGGTGACTTCAGGTCAAAGGACTGATAGTCATACTAATAGTCACATGAGAAAGTATATGCCACTCATATAACTATCCATGATATTTTCTCATGGTGGGTCGTTCAGTATACATTCTCCAATGCATACCCATGTGTCAACTTGATATCTCTATATCCATGACTTGTGAGATCAAGTCATCGAGTTGACCTACATTCTAGTCTCGTCGCATTAACATTGTCCCTGAATGTTAATATTTAACTAGGAATGATTAAGGGTAGTGTTCTCTATATCATCTCACTATCGATTCAACCAATCGATTGATATAGATAAGAACCTTCTACTCAAGGACGCTATTATACTTAGTTATTTGGCACCAATACAAGTATAATAACCATAAAGAAATACTTTTATTAATATATAGGAATATGATACAACGAGTCCATACAATAATCATCACATGATTGGCTCTAGGGCTCTGACTAACATATTGTAGTTGGTCTATCTGAGATTATCTCAAATGAGTCCAGGTTGAAGAGGATTATATTGGCCACTACACTAGTGTTTGTCCTAGTGGGAGTGGTGTTAGCCTATCTAGTTTGTTAGAGTTTTATTATTGTTACTGTCATTATGTATGAACATTATTAGTCTATTTAGTTCATGTCAGTTTGTTATATGTTAACAATATGCAGCATGTTTATGTGAATGATATGTTCATTCATATGCTGATTACTTTACGTGATACATGATAAATGATTAGTTCATTTAATTAAAATAATCATGGTAGAATATGATCAGTTCATTTGTTGGGATGTATGTAATAGTATTGATCAATGTTGATTTGATTGGATCATATAAATGATAAGTGGAAAAGTAGTTATCACTTGATTTTGTAAATTAACTCAAATTAACAATGAGTCAATCATAAATTGTATGCATATGAATTATATTGAATACTAAATAATATGTTTATTTATGTTAGATCATGACAAATAAGAACATCATAGTTAAACTCAATAACAAAGAGAAATTATACGAGGATAATTACAAAATCTGGCAGCTTAAGATATATTATGTTCTTGATGAAAAGAAGTTTTTGAGGATATAAAACAAGTTATGGAAGAACCTGTAGATGATCCCACTACACAAAACAGACGAGATCTTGATACCTATAAAGTATGAAAGAAGGACTTCACTGCTAAGGGAATATTGATTAGTTTAATAATGAATGACCTAGTTTTTGAATATGAGTCATATCTTACGGCTCATGCAATCTGGGTAGCCCTTAAGGAGAAATACAGTGGAGTAAGTCTGAGAAAGCTTAGACAGCTAACGATTAAGTTTGACAACTATAAGAAGCATCCGAATCTTTCAATGGTTCAACATCTCAGGGAGATGTCAAACATGATTCGGGAGCTTAAAACTGCTAGTCATGAGTTGACCAATGAACAACAGGTTCAAGCAGTTATTCATTCCCTTTCAGATTCTTGGGAGACCATGTAGTAGACCCTAACTCACAATGAGAGTATTAAAACTTTCATTGACATCTCACGCCATGTAGAATTGGAGGCAGAGAGAGTTGAATCTGCAAGGATTTTTGGATTAGCCTATGTGGCTATTGGTTTTGTTGGATCATCTAGATCTAAGAAAAAGAAATAGTTCAAGAAGGGGAAGGGAAAGAAGAAAGAAGTTGCTGCTATAGGATAGGACCCAATCAAGAAGAAAGGAAAATCCAAGTGTGCCTTCTTTTCTTGATCATTTTGTTGCTAGTTTAGTGTTGTTAGTTGATTCTTATCCTTTGTGGATTATAGATTCGAGAGCAACCAACCATGTAGCTTGGAAGTGAGTTACATTTGTAGAGTACCGATGAGTACTGGACGATAATAAATGGATCTATGTAAGAAATAATGCAAGAGTTGAAGTTAAAGGAGTCGACACTTGCAAACTCAACCTCCATGGTGGTAGTGTTTTATTTTTATATGATGTCCTGTATGCTCTTGAGATATGATAGAATTTGGTTTTCATCTCTTGTCTTCTTGATTTAGGTTATTGTGTAAATTTTTATAGTCATTGTGTGGAACTTCGAATTAACTCTGTGTTAATTGGGTATGATTATATAACAAAGTGTTTCATGGATCTTGATGTAGAACCAAATAATAATGATAGTTGTTTTTCAAAAATTGCTCATACTAGTAATGTTGATAGTAATGATGAAATTTAGCATGTTGGACTAGGACATATAGGACAAGAACAAATGAATAGATTAGCTAAGGAGGGCCTTTTAGGCACTTATGCTAAGATTAACTTATCTATATGTGAATATTGTCTTGCTAGAAAGGTAACTAGAAAATCATTTGGAAAGGCTATTAGGTCTAAATCACCATTGCAATTAATTTATTCAGATATTTGTGGTCCAATGAATCTGAAGGCTAAAAATGAGAGTTCTTATTTCATTACATTTATTGATAACTTCACATATTTTGGTCATGTGTATTTGATTTCTCACAAATCTGAAGCATTAGATTGCTTCATTCGTTACTTGAACGAAGTTGAGAATCAATTGGAATTGGAACATAAGGTTAAAACCTTGTGCTTTGATTGTGGAGGTGAATATTTATCTGATCAGTTCAAGACAATGTATAATGAGAAAGGGATTATTGTTGGATCAAGATGCGCTAGAGGGGGGGGGGGGGGCGAGGTGAATAGCACTCGTGGCTTTCACTTTTCATATTCAAAATGATCGAGTAAAATGCAGCGAAAATTTAAATAAAACACAGAAGGACGCCAATATTTACTTGTTTCGGATCTTAGGGTGACTCCTACTCCAAGGCCCACGGTCGTTGAGCGTTTACTTTGGGCAACAACTATAATCACGAAATAGTACAAGAGATTATTACAAATTAGATGCACAAAAACTTATACCAACAACAAGAATTCGAAATTCGCAGCTCCGGGTCGTCGGGGTTGTGTTATGGCTCAGTCGAAATGTCTAGTTAGCAGCAAACAGTTGTATGATCACTTGGGAGTTGATTAATTAGGCTGCTGGTCGAGACTTCCTTATAAAGGCTGTTGAGGGCACCTCCAAGCCCCTTGAGGGCGCCTCCATCACCGACGGATCCACCGCGTAAATAAGGTCCGAAGCATTCTTCGCCTATCCACTTGAGGGCACCTCCAATCCCCTAGAGGGAGCCTTCAATGTCGTCCAAGGTGCCTCAAGCCTCCATGAGGGTGCCTCCAGCTTGGCTTCTTGTGCAGCTTCTGCCTTGCACCTGAGGCGTCTCCAAGCTCCATGAAGGGTGCCTCGGGTACTGTTTATCCGAGGCAAAACATGCTCCTTTGTCCCTACAAGATATGTTAGTCCCAAAAATACCCTGCACCACAAAGTTAGCACATAATAATGAATAAAAGGATGTTCGACAGTCACCAGACTGCCCTATTTTGACTTCGGATTTCCGACCGGAAATCCTAGGTCGAATCGACGCCTACTGTTCCCTCAGGGGGAACGTGTCCTCACCTACTCCACACAGGAGAGCATACCTATTGCCAGATCGGTCCTCCAGACCGACTGGACTTTCTGCCTAAGGTTACCACCCCCTAGGATTTTTCGCCATCTAGGGTTACCTCCCCCTAGGACCTAAGGTTACCGCCCCTTAGGATTTTCCACCACCTAGGGTTACCTCCCCCTGGGACCTAAGGTTACTTCCCCTTAGGATTTACCACCACCTAGGGTTACCACCCCTAGGACCTAAGGTTGTCGCCCTTTAGGGTTTTCCATCACCTAGGGTTAGCACCCCCTAGGACCTAAGGTTGTCACCCCTTACCTAACCGTAGTTAGGATTTTCTTACAAACTCATTCACACATATCAGATAACAAAACACATTAACTTTGAATCCTTTATCATTATCAAAACTTAGGTTCGATTGTCGATGCTTCTCGCACCAACAATCTCCCCCTTTTTGATTATGGCAACTAAAATTCAAAATTAAGCAAAACGACATAAATAATAAAGGGATGCTGTAAAGTACTTTTAATAACAATGCAAGCATAACTGAGTAACCAATAACAAGCATAAATTTAGTGCAAAGCTCCCCCTTTAATAGAAGCTTAAGTGAAAAACTCCCCCTTAATAAGAGCTCTCCATTTTATAATTTTCTTTGGACCTTTTTTTTTTAAAATTTTGAATTTTCTTTAAATTTTCTTCTACTTTCCCCCTTTGCCATATATCAAAAGAAGATAGCACAAAGAAAGTAAAGAAAAATTAAGAAATTAATCATAACTGGTTTTGTAGCTTTAAAATTTAGCTTTCCAGAAGATTTTAAAGAAAACTTAGCATTCAAAAACTTAATTTTAGAAAGATAAATGATAAATTGTTAAAAGAACTTAGCCTTAGAAAAATTTTGAAGGCTTAGCTTTAAAGAAAAACTTTAGTTAAATCTAACTTAGCTTTAAAAGGAGGAAGTTTAATTGGAGAATTGGAGATAGAGTAAATACTTAGCTTTAGTAAGATAGATGAAAATTTTAGCTTTAAAAAGATTTTTAAAACCTGGAAGAGTAAAAGCTTTAGCTTAAATTTGAAATACTTTGATAAACACTTAGTTTTTTAGAAAACTGGCTAAGTGAAATCAAAAGTTAAGTATAGTTCTTAACATAATCTGGTATTTGAAAAAAAAATCTTAAGAAATTGCTCAAAAACTAAGGAAAAGTTTTTGACTTGAAAAGTAACTTAACTAATTTACAATTGAAAAATTTAGCTTAAAAAGAATGAAATTTTTTTTTTGATAAACTTTTAAAGAAAGACTTTAGAGATTAATTTCACTTAGCTAAATTTTAAAAAAACTTAACTTTAAATAGTATCAACTTGTAAAATTTAAACTAAGGCCACTTTCACTTAGAATCATAAAGAGTAAGTTAATTTTAAGTAAAAGTTAGTTCTCTTTTCAAAAGTCCTAAAGTCCAAGCATGAGTAACTAAAAATTTAAAAAAGTATAATTAAATACTTAATTTCCTTAGCCAAATGTTTAACCATTAGCTACTAGCTGTTTACCTAGAGGGCAATAGTTTTCACTTGGTTAGTCAAGTTAAGCCAGTGATCTAGTTAGATTTGACTAAGACAGGATAACTTAACTTGATTAATGTAAATAAGATGTTTATTGCCCAGACTTAAGTCGATGCACAGACATAAACATTCCTAAGTCCGGGCAGTACCCTATGCATCTCACACCATTTTAAGTGTTATCAAACACAAGCAAGGTAGACCTAGGGTACTTGTGAGATGTAACGACCCACCTCCTACTAACTAGGCTGTGAGGCCGATCGTCACATTATGCTGTGCTAACTATTCCCTGACCATCATTGAATCTAGATGCGAAAGCTGTACTAATTAAAATTTTGCTAAACTATTATCATTCCTTTATTCAATACATGCTAGGGGGTGTAATTTAAACTATTCATGATATATTTTACATCCCTCGTGGTCAAGGAACTGAAATAGAGGTTTCCCTGCTGTTATCAGGTCTCCCAATCGATCCACAGATCGATTGGAATAGTCGAATCGATCCGGTGATCGATTCAGTAGGCTACTGTATGCGGGACTTAGGTTGGATCGATCCAGTGATTGATCCAGCACGCTACTGTGCTCGGGAAAATATTCTGGATCGATCGGCTGATCGATCCAGACTGGCCAATAGATCCAGCGATCGATCCCAGCGCTTTCTGTTCGCGACAGAAGGCATCCGGATTGATCGACCAATCGATCCAGAAGCTCCCTGTTCACGGAACAAGCTGTCAATCGATCCATTGATCGATTGATAACTCCCAATCGATCCACCGATCGATTGGGATTTCTGATTTCGCACCAGAAGTCTGATTTCAGCACTGTTTCGTGCCAAAATCGCTTATATCAATTCTAAATTAAATCAAATGCCTCCTAACATCATGTAATGCCCGAAAATTCTCAAAACTATATTAGAAATATTGTATGATTTTTCTGAAATTTTTAGATATTTTTCCGGAATTTTTAGAGTAGCGGGAGTAGCAAAAATAAATATAAGCGTTAAACGGCCTTCGCGAGAATTGAACCCGAGACCTAGGGGTCCTATGACTTATAGATAGCTTTAGTAACCGGATGAACCCAGCAGGGCCGTGCTGAAAGAAAAGGGAATCAATAAGATTTATATTAGAGTTGGGCCAAAATACCCACTTAATATAAATAGAAAACTTGAGTGGGTTTGGTTTATTCTTTGGTAAGGGAACTCTCCACCGAGACCTCACCTTACACGCCACCCCCTCTCCTTCTCCTTCTTCCTCTCGGCGCCAACCCTAGGGTTCTCTCCCTAGGGCCCTAAGAGCACCTTCCGGCAGTAATTCCAGCACAAGAACGTTTCCCTCCGCGAGAAGAACACGTTGGAGCGAGGAGATTATCGAAAGGATCGTCTCCACCGGAATTCTAGCGAATAGAGTTGTAAGGAAATTAGCGTACGAGGTAAGAAACCCCTCACCTGCAGTATAAGTAGCTTCCGTGTGAATTCCATGTGTTAGTTTAATAGTACATCGATTTCCGACACAAGGGATGTGAATTAGCGTATGCCAAGTGTTCGATAAATTGTGTAGTTCAGAAAAATACAATTTAGGCATTTTAGTAGCTTAAGTAAATGCAATAGAAGCATTTTTACAGTTTATGCAGTCTTGTTTCAGCTTTTACCGGACTAGATGTCCAATGGGTGGGCTCCCACAGTCGCCTCTAGGTTTAGATAACCTAGTTCTGGGTTTAGACAACCTAGTATTTATTAGCTAGTGGTCAGTATTTTACTTTTCAGTGGCACTGTACAGGATTAGATATCCATTGGGCTGGGCTCCCATAGTCGGTCCCTAGGTTTAGATAACCTAGTAAACCTTACTAAATTCGGGACTTGCAACCCCGGGTCTAGTTAAGGATGCGCGCATAACATGTACAGTTGCCGGGCCCATTAGCAGTATGATTATGTATTTTGATCTAGTACGCTATTAGTTTTTTTTCAAAACTCGCAAAGGTTAGTTAAGTTAGTTGAGTTTGAATTCAGCTCCAGTTTAAATCAGTTCATGTTCAGTTTAACTTTTCCTTTATTGATGCATATGATTGTCTATGATTAGCTTTGTATGCCATGCTTTAGCGTTCATGTTCAGTGATTTCAGTATACCATGTTTAGCAAGTTCAGCATCTGTTTAATAGCATGTTTTTAAAAGCATTAATGCATCGTGTGCATGTTTTAGTGAGGTAGATGGTTTCTTACTAAGCGAAAGCTTATAGATACTCCTTTTCCTTATACTGCAGATAAAGGTAAAGGAAAGATGGACTAGCGGAGGCTGGAGGTCAATGCCGTGATGAAGATGTGTGTGGAAGGAACCTGGAGTAGAGATCTTGGAGAAACTAGCAAACTAACACTTTAGATTTATATCATGTTGAATCCCATATTTTTAGTTGTTTTAATGCATGAATTATGAAAGACCTGTCTAGATTGTTAGAAATCATGCTTAGAATGTCATTTAAATGTTGTTAGAACATTTGGTATGAGGTTTAGAATTGTTGTAGGTGATTTTGGCACGAACAAGTGCTGAAATCAGACCTTTTATCGAAATCAGAAACTCGGATCGATCAGCTGATCGATTCGAGGGTCTCCAATCGATCAACTGATCGACTGGGCAATTCGGCTCGCGAACAATAGGCGTCTGGATCGATCAGCCGATCGATCCAGCCATTTCTGTCGCGAACAGAAGGCCCTGGGATCGATCACTGGATCGATTGACCAGTCTGGATCGATCAGTCGATCGATCCAGATTATTGCCCAGGCACAGTAGCGTGCTGGATCGATCACTGGATCGATCCAACCTATGCCCCGCATACAGTAGCCGGCTGGATCGATCACTGGATCGATCTGACTATTCCAATCGATCCGTGGATCGATTGGGAGGTCTGGTATCAGCGGGGAAGTGTCTAAGTTCAGTTCCTTGGCCCTGGGGAAGGTAACACATGTTATGAGTAGCCAGTTTACCTCCCTTAGTTTATATAGAACCAAGAAATGTCAGTAGTTAGTAAAATTTTAACTAGTACAGCTTCCGCACTTAGTATTTAATGATGGTCATGGATTAGTTAGCACAGATTAATGTAACGATCGGCCTCACAGCCTAGTTAGTAGGAGGTGAGTTGTTACACATCAATTATCTAGCATTCTAAACATGGCATGATGCATAATCAACTAATTCATAACATTTAAGCAAACTGGACTGCAAAAACTAAAAATGACAAAGTTCTAATTGTTAAACTTGCTAAAATCCCTAGGATCTTTATTCCAAACTCCAGCTCACACACATCTTCATCCTTGCATTGACCTCCAGCCTCCGCTAATCCATTTTTCCTTTACCTTTATCTGTAGTATAAGGAAAAAGTATCTGTAAGTTTGAGAGCTTAGTAAGAAACCATCTACCTCACTAAAACATGCATACGATGAAATTTATGATTTGAAAACATGCTGGTTGAAATACATACTGAACAGGTGAAAGCATGGCATGGTGTCATACAATACATGGAAATCAAAAGCTAGTCATGGCATAATCACATGTTTCAATAATGAAAGCTAAACTGACATATGAACTGAGCTAAAATCAAACTAAGCTAGAACTGAATTTAAACTGTATACACAACTGATTTGTGAGTTTTGAAAACTAATTATCATAATAGATTAAAATACATAATCATGTGCTGATGGGCCTGACAACTGTACTTGCTATGCGCGCATCCCTAACTAAACCCGGGTTTGCAAGTCCCGAATTTAGTAGGGTTTACTAGGTTATCTAAACCTAGGGACGACTATGGGAGCCCAACCCAATGGATATCTAATCCAGTACAGTGCCACTGAGAAAGTAAAATACTAACATAGCTAATTATTTCTTGTCTTGCTCTTTTACTAGGTTATCTAAACCCAGAACTAGGCTGTCTGAACCTAGAGGCGACTATAGGAGCCCACCCATTGGACATCTAGTCCCATAAGAGCTATAACAAGACTAAATCGGCTGTGTAAATGCTTCTATCGCATTTATCCTAGCTAATGAAAATGCCTAATTTGCATTTGACTGTGCTAAACATTCTATCAAGCACTTGGTGTACGCTAATGCACACCCTACGTGCCAAAATTTGCATACGACTAAACTAATGCATAAAAATCATACGAATAACTACTTATACTGCAGGTGAGGGGTTTCTTACCTCCTATGCGAAGTTCCTTACAATTCTAAACTCTAGGTTTTCGGTGGAGAAGATCCTTTCGTTGATCTCCTCACGTCTACGTGTGCTTCTCGCGGAGAGGAACGTCCTCGTGCCGGAATCGTCGCCGGAAGGTACTCCTAAAGCCCTAGGCTTGGTGCGCCGAGAGAGGACGAGGAGAGGGAGGTGGGCGGCGGTGAGGGTTTGAGGGAGAGGAAAAGTTACGTTCCAAAATAACTCTTCACTTATTAATTCCCTATTTATATTAAGTGGTTAATTCACCCAACTCTAATATAAATTTAATTGTCTCCCTTTCCTTTTAGGACGGCCCTGCTGGGTTCACTTGGTTACTAGAGTTATCACTAAAGCATAAGGTCTAGTAGGTCTCGGGTTCAATTCCCGCTTAGGCTATTTTACGATTATATTTATTTTTGCTACTTCCGCTACTCTAAAAATTCCATAAAAATATTCTAAAATTCTAGAAAAAAATCATAGAATATTTCTAAAATAATTTTGAGAATTTTCAGGCGTTACATGAGATGCTCTGGATGAAACTAGGGGTACATGATTTCTAGGGGGTAAATTCTTAGGCTAAGTCCAATTTTTTTTTGAAAACTAACAAAATTGGTATTTTGAAAACTATTTTTCCTAGGTTTTAAAATCAAAAACCATGGGAAAAAATAAGTTCTATTCTACTAAACACAGGACTAAACAACCCAAAACTAAGTTATCGATACAAGAAGTAAGTGTAAGTCTAATAGATACAATGCATGTCCAAAGTATGATCAACTAGGAGGATCGTCAGCTGGAGGAGGTGACAGTGATCTCTCGGGTGCATGTAGTGCACGAAGAATCTCCTCTCCGAAAGTGGTCATCTCAGCCCATAGTGTACGAAAACCGTTCGAGATGAGCTGTTGTGTCTGCGTGGAAGATCGCTTGAGACGAGCAAGTCTATCCTCAATAGATAAGGAAGTGGAAGGTTGGGTTGACGTCGAGGGCTATGATGGATCGAGAGGCTCCCAAAATATCTGAACATCCGTGAACTCAAATAACTCCTCCTGTCCCTTGGCTGGCTGAAAGTACTCGTCTGGGGGTAGGCTGAACCCCTCGGCTGTAGCAAGTCCCTTGGCTGGAGGAACAGGCTCATCCTCGACTGGATTGGCTGGCGGCGACCCACCTCTCCATGCAAGGACCCCCTGAGCAGTGATATCTATATGTGCTAACCTAAGATGACACTGGTCAATCTCATCATACGGTGTAAGGTGGGTAACCATCCCATGAGTTATATCTATACCATCTATAGTCGAGAAGATATATGTCAAGACATGGCAGTAAGGCATGTGGACTACACAGGACGTAATGAGACTGGCCGCATGAATGATGTTATAAAAAATGTGTAATGCGATGTCTATATCTAAGTGCTAACATAATGTCTATATCAGTGTGGGTTAGAGGCGCCCTCACACGTGTTTGGCGGGAAATCTCCCGCCGCTCTCGAGGGTGCCTCCTTTTGTGTTGGAGGCGCCTTCGAGAGGCGCCTTGCCGGGTTAAGTTTATTTTTATTTTTATTTTTATTAGTATTAAGATTTAAAATTAGTTTAAGATTAATTAAGTTTCTTAAGAAATTAAGTTATGCTTTAGATAGATTTAATTGAACTAAGTAATTAAGTTTAATTTGTGTTAATTTTAAGTTAAATTTGTTAGGATAATAAGGTTTTGATTAGGTTAATTATTTTGATTGAATAGTTAAGTTAATTACATTAAGTGAATTAAATAGTTCAGTTAATTAATTATATTAAGTGAATTAAATAGATTAAATAGAATTAAGATTTAAATTAGGTTTAATTAATTTCAACTAAGATCAACCTAGATCCATCTCACCCAATTCTAAGTTATCAATCAGGGAATCTTATGTATTTTTGTAAGATGGTTATTTTTTAATTTAGATTATATCTAAGGATTAATTTACATTTGAGTTATACTTAGGTTTTCCAATTAGTCAATTAAATACATATTTCAAAGATTGCCTCCCAGTCTGTGGCGAGACACTAGGCCTTCTTAGGTATGAGATAATCCACCACTTCTAGACAGAGCCTTTCAAAGAAATTAAATATTTAATTTTCTTTTTGAAATCCCTAGGTTTAACTAGTCAAGTGTAAATTATACTTAGGTCCTTAATCTAGCCTAATCTAAGCATGCATAGAAGTAAAGAAGAAAATAACAATCATCAAGCAATTCTATTTATTTGTTAAGATAGTTTTTCTATTGGCTCCCCCTGGATCATAGCCTCGATATGGTCTATCAAGGTAATGGACTTGATCCTTGGGGACCCAATATTTACCAAGTCCAACTTGATTGACCAAGTTGGACTTAGGTACCCATGCTTGGACTATCTTTTTATTTGGTCTATTAACAGGTGGCAAATATGAACGGTATTTTCTTTTTGTTCTAAATCCTAGTCCGGATCGATTGTATACAGCCTTCTGTTTTCCAATAATCAAGTCAAGATTCTTGGAACCCAGTGTAAAGCATTCCAATGCAATCTTCAAATCTTTGACTTGAGTTTTCAGGCTGGAATTCACGTCCTCAAGCTTTTGGACTTGAGTTGAGGTTCCAGTCTGAATCGGGTCTATCAAGGATTCGGAGATAGTCACTTCTTTAAGGGTTGTTACCTCCTTTAGAAGTGATTTGATCCGAATATTAGATTTAGCTAATTTATGAATCAGATAATTAATTAAATTATATAATCGAGAAGTATTTACAGAGGGGTTAGGCCCTTCGAAAATGGATATGAATTCGTGGCTTCTCTCGGACTCAGCTTTCGATTCGTCCTTGCTTCCGGATTCGTTGACTTGGTCCCGGGCTGTCATTGCAAGGAAACTCGTCTATTCGAGTTCTTCATTGTCGGACTCTTCTGAAGAAGACTCGTCCCAAGTTGCCTTTAGAGCTTTCTTCTTTCTCTGCTTCTTCGTATCCTTCTGATTTGGACAATTTGCTTTGATATGTCCCTTTTGGTTGCAACCATAGCAGGTTACTTCTAGTTTCATCTTTGAGCTTGGGTGTGCCTCCTTGGACTAAATCACCTTCTTGATGTCCTTCTTGTTGAATCCCTTCTTCTTTTTGTAGAGTCTTCTCACCAAGTTGACGAGTTCGGCCATGAGTTCATCATCGTCATCTTCTGAATCTGGTTCTTCTTCTATCTCCGGTTTGATTTTACATCTTGCTTTTGGTTTGCTTGTACCTGCAATCAAAGCTATACCCTTCTCGATCGATCGAGCGTTAACTTGTTCATGCAATTCAAATTCAGTAAATAGTTCATCTAGTTTAATTATCGATAAATCCTTAGATACCTTGTAAGCATCTACCATGGATGCCCACAAGGTATTCCTCGGAAAGGCATTTAAGGCGTACCTTAGGATGTCGCGATTGTCCACTTTCTGTCCTATTGCATGGAGTCCGTTGAGCAAATCTTGTATTTGGGCATGGAGCTGGCTAACCGTCTCACCCTCTTGCATTTTAATATTATACAATCTATTAAGTATTAAGTCACGCTTACTTACCTTTGTATCCGACGTGCCTTTTTGTAACTCGATCAGCTTTTGCCACAGTTCTTTGGCGCTCGAAAATGGGCCGACGCGGTTCAGCTCCTCCTTGGTTAGGCCACACTGAAGTATACAGGTTGCTTTGGCATTTGCTTCTACCTTCTTGATTATGCTTGCATCCCAGTTCACGCACGATACCGGTTTTCCAGAGCCGTCGAGTGGAAGTTCAAGACCGGTTTTGATGATCATCCAGACCTCGAAATTAGTTTGAAGGTACGACTCCATCCGACCCTTCTAGTAACCGAAGTCATCTCTGGTGAAGAGCGATGGGCGGGCAGTGCTATAGCCTTCTTGGAGTGCCATAAAATCTTGCGCACAAAAAAAAAATAAAAAACTTATCCCAGGACTTGATCCTAGAATAGTAGTGTGGGAAACGAGAAAACTAATAAGCGATCTCGAGTGGTGTTGCACTAACTTCGAGAAAAAAAATTGATTACGACAAAAAAAAAAGATCGGAAGACGGCAAGAGTATCGATTCCGATCGACTATGAAAAATTGGAAATTACCACGAAAAATATGCTTAACTGGTGGTTGCACCAAATCGAAGCGACCCCACTCTGATACCAATTATTGGATCGAGACGCGCTAGAGGGGGGGCTGAATAGCACTCGTGGCTTTCACTTTTCGTATTCGAAACGATCGAGTAAAATGTAGCGGAAATTTAAATAAAATAGCTCGTGACTTTCACTTTTCGTATTCGAAACGATTGAGTAAAATTCAGCGGAAATTTAAATAAAACACAGAAGGACGCTAAGATTTACTTGGTTCGTAGCCTAGGGCAACTCCTACTCCAAGGCCGACGCTCGTTGAGAGTTTACTTTGGGCAACAACTATAATCGTGAAATAGTACAAGAGATTATTACAAAATAGATGCACAAAAACTTATACCGACAACAAGAATTCAAAATTCGCAGCTCCGGGTCGTCAGGGTTGTGTTATGGCTCAGCCGGAACATCTCGTTAGCAGTAAACAGTTATATGATCACTTGGGAGCTGATTAATTAGGTTGCTGGTCGAGACTGCCTTATATAGGCTGTTGAGGGCGCCTCCAAGCCCCTTGAGGGTGCCTCCATCACCGCCGGATCTGCCGCGCAGATAAGCTCCGAAGCATTCTTCGCCTATCCACTTGAGGGCGCCTCCAATCTCCTGGGGGCGCCTTCAATGCCGTCTGAGGCAGCACAAGCCTCCATGAGGGCGCCTCCAGCCTGGCTTCCTGCGTAGCTTCTGCCTTGCACCCGAGGCGCCTCCAAGCTCCATGGAAGGAGCCTCGGGTACTGTTCATCCAAGGCAAAACATGCTCCTTTGACTCTGCAAGATATGTTAGTCCCAAAAATACCCTGCACCACAAAGTTAGCACATAATAATGAATAAAAGAATGTTCAACAGTCACCGAACTATCCGGTTCTGACTTCGGATTTCTGACCGGAAACCCTAGGTCGAACCGACGCTTACTGTTCCCTCAACAGGGAACACATCCTCACCTACTCCACATAGGATAGCATACCTATTGCCAGACCGGTCCTCCAGACCGACTGGACTTTATTCCTAGGGTTACCACCGCCTAAAACCTAGGGTTACCACCCCCTAGGGTTTTCCGCCACCTAGGGTTACCTCCCCCTAGGACTTAAGGTTACCGCCCCTTAGGATTTTTCACCACCTAGAGTTACCTCCCCCCAGGACCTAAGGTTACCGTCCCTTAGGATTTACCATCACCTAGGGTTACTACCCCAGGGTTACTACCCCAGGGTTACTACCCCAGGGTTACTACCCCCTAAGACCTAAGGTTGCCACCCCTTAGGGTTTTCCATCACCTAGGGTTACCACCCTCAAGGACCTAAGGTTGTTGCCCCTTAGGATTTTCCACCTGCCTAACCGTAGTTAGGACTTTCCTGCAAACTCATTCACATATATCAGATAACAAAACACATTAACTTTGAATCCTTTGCCATTATCAAAACTTGGGTTCGATCGTCGGATGCTTCCCACACCAAAAATTATTAGATAGCTAACTATCCCTGTAACTCCACAGAAAAATAGGGTTGCTGAAAGAAGACATAGGACTCTTCTTGAAATGGTTAGGTTTATGATGGCGCAAGCTAATTTGCCAATCTCCTATTGGGGAGATGCATTATTAGCTGTAGCCTATATACTTAACAAAGTTCCTTTAAAGTTAGTTCTATCTACCCTACGTGAATGTTGGATAAGCAGAAAGTTAGATTTGAGTAATCTGAGACCTTGGGGGTCAGCTGCCTATATTCATGATAAGACTCATGAATATAAAAAATTAAGATCCAGAGGTAAGAAGTGTATCTTTATAAGGTATCCTAAGACTTCTAAGGGTTATATCTTCATTGGTGAGCGACAAGATGGAACCATCTCTGAAATAGAGTCAAGAGATGCTACATTTTTTGAAACTGAATTCCCAACACGAGGTGAAGTTGATAAGACTATTCCTCTATGTGAGGTAGAGGAGGAGGATAATATTCCTTTATCAACAAATCAGGAGATGCCTGAATCTAGTCAACCTAGTGGGAGTAATTTACCATTGAATGAGTCAGTTTCTCAATAGTCTAACCTACGCAGAAGTAGTCGTCAAATTATTCCTCGGAGAATGTTTGACATTGAGAATAAGGTATCGATGATTCTCCCAGTTGACACAATGAACCTCAAACAATTGAGGAAGAATTAAGATGTTTAGTTAGAGAAAAAAAGGTAAGTTGCAATGGATGAGTAAATGGAGTAAATGAGAAAGAATTTAGTTTCGGATTTAGTCGATCTTCCTTTGGCCCAAGTGTTGGTTGCTACTCGGAAAGTCTAGAGGTTCCACTGTACAAAAATCTTGTACAAAGGTCTAAACCTTTTCCTAGCTACCATGTGTTCTTTTAAATTAAATTTTGGATCGCCTGCGGAACTTAACACGTTTGATCCAAAACTTAATCTATTTGTTCTTTTAGGTTTTGACTTGGATCTCCTGCGGAACTTAACACGTTCGACCCAAGTCACCTTAAGTTATTAATTCCATTAAATATTAATTTCCATAATTGGTTCCCAGTACTGACATGGCGAGGCACATGACCTTCTTAGATATGGGAGCAACCACCACCGACTCGACAAAACCTTTTATAGAAAGCTAATATTTAATTTCCTAAAATAACTTTAGGTTAACCGAAAAGAACAATCAAATCACAAGGAAAAGAAAAACAAAAGAACACTATATCGAAAACAAATTCGAAACTCTAGAATCGTATGCCTCTTGTATTTAGTATTATTTCCAAAAATAACTAGTATGATGCGGAAAGAAAAATTACTAGTTATACCTTTTAGAAAAACCTCTTGATCTTCTACCGTATTCCTCTTCTAACCTCGGACGTTGTGTGGGCAACGATCTTCCAAGATGAGAACCACCAATCACCTTCTTCTTCCTTGCAAGTTTCGGCCATCAAAACTTCTTCTAGGATGAAGAGGTTCGGCCACCACCACCATGCTCCAAGGGATGCTAGAAACAAAGCTTTCTTTCTCTCCTTCTTCTTCTTCTTCTCTAAACTTGATCCGGCCACCATATGAGTCTCCACAAGAAGGATGAGGTTCGGCCATCAAAGAGAAGAAAGGAGGAGAGGATGGCCGGCCACACCAAGGAAGAAAAAGAGAGAGGAAAAATAATAGAGTTGTTCACCATGAAGGCACCTCTACCCTCTCTTTTATAATCCTTGGCCTTGGCAAATAAGGAAATTTAAATAAAAATTTCCTTAATTCTTTTGCCATTGATAAGGAAAATTTATTTAATTAAAAATATTTTTTCTCATCAACAATGTGGCCGGCCACTTTAAACCAAGCAAAGGAAATTTAATTCAATCAAGAATTAAAACTTTCCTAATTTGTTTCCGGAAATTTTAAAAAAAAATTCTCTAATAATTTTCCCTTCATGATGGTCAATAAAAAGGAAATTTTATAAATTAAAATATTTCTTTTAAACATGTGGATAAAAAGAAAGTTATCTTTAAAAATTAAAATCTCTTCCAATCTACAAATAAGGAAAGATATCTAATCTTTTCTTAATCCTTGTAGAAGCTTTATAAAAGAGATATTTAATTTTTAAACTCTCTTTTAAATCATGAACATGATTAAAAGAAAAGTTTTTACCAAAATTAAAATCAACCTTTTAATCTACAAATAAGGAAAGAGATTTAACTCTTCTCTTAATCTTTTGTAGAATCTTATAAAAGGAAAGATTTAAATTTTAAACTCTCTTTTAAATCATGTTATCCATATAAGAAAAATTTTAAAATTAAAATTCTTTTTTATTTTAATAGGGCCGCCACCTAAGCTTGAGTTCAAGCTAGGGTCGGCCACATGAATTCACCCATGAACCAAGCCATGACCGGCCCTAGCTTGGTCTTCAAGCTAGCTTGGCCGACCCCTATAGGATGGGTAAGAAGGTGGGAATAGGTGGGTATAGTACTCTATAATTAAGAGGCTACGATAGGGACCAAGAGGAGGAATTGGTTTTGGTCTCCCGATAAAATTAAGCATCCTGTGTTCACCACGAACACACAACTTAATTTTATCAATAATAATTCATTCCACTAGAGAACTATTATTGAGCTACCGCACCAATCCCAAATTACATTTTTGGGCTCCTTCTTATTATGAGTGTATTAGTCTCCCTGTGTTTAAGATAATGAATGTCCACTAATTAAATGAATTACTGACAACTCACTTAATTAATATCTTAGTCCAAGAGTAGTACCACTCAACCTTATTATCATGTCGGACTAAGTCCACCTGTAGGGTTTAACATGACAATCCTTATGAGCTCCTCTTGGGGACATTCTCAACCTAGTATCTCTAGGACACAGTTTCCTTCTATAATCAACAACACACACTATAAGTGATATCATTTCCCAACTTATCGGGCTTATTGATTCATCGAACTAAATCTCACCCATTGACAAATTAAAGAAATAAATATCAAATATATGTGCTTGTTATTATATTAGGATTAAGAGCACACACTTCCATAATAACTGAGGTCTTTGTTTCTTTATAAAGTCAGTATAAAAGAAATGACCTCTAATAGTCCTACTCAATACACTCTAAGTGTACTAGTGTAATTATATAGTTAAGATAAACTAATACCTAATTACACTACGACCTTCAAATGGTTTGTTCCTTTCCATCTTGGTCGTGAGCTACTGTTTATAATTTATAAGGTACTGATAACATGATCCTCTGTGTGTGACACCACACACCATGTTATCTACAATATAAATTAATTGAACAACTACATTTATCACAAATGTAGACATTTGACCAATATGATTCTTATTTCTAGATAAATGTTTATACCAAAAGCTAGGCTTTTAGTATACACTCTAACACCAAGGGCTATTGGGAATAAGTTGATTCTCAAAATTAAGAGGAAAGCGAATGGATCAATTAATTGATACAAAGCTTGACTAGTTGTAAAAGGATATATCCAAATGGAGGGTATTATTTTTGAATAGAAGCTGAGTACATCTTAGGAGTGAAGATTATGAAAGATCGATCAAAAAGACCTTTAGGTTTATTTCAAGCGACTTATATCACTAAGATGCTAGAATACTTCAATATGTCAAATTACAATATTATATCCCAAGACTCTTAAAGAAATAGATGAAATAAAAAAACATATGCCAGTATTATTGGTAGTTTGATGTGCACTATGTTGTGTACTCATCCTACTATAAGCTATGTTCTTGGCTTAGTTAGTCGTTTCCAGTTAAACCCAAGACCGAGACATTGAAAAGCGGTGAAGAGGATATTAAAATACATCAAAAAGGATAACAGATTATTGCCTCTGTTTTCAAGGATCAGATATGAACCTTAGTGGCTACACAAATGTAGATTGGGTGGGGGACCTTAATGATAGAAAATTCACATCTGGCTATACCTTCTTGCTGAATGGTGGCGCAATCTCATGGAACAGCAAGAAGCAGCCTTATGTAGCTTTGTCGATAATGGAAGTTGTGTGGCTTGGTTTGTGTAGCCTTGTCGACAATAGAAGTTATATGACTAGGCTTGTGTAGTCTTGTCGACAATGGAAGCTATGTGGCTTGCGCATCAGTTATGCAATAATCTATCTGGTTGAAAAGGTTCCTAAAGCAAATTACTGAGGATAGTGGGAGTCCTATTACAGTGTATTGTAACAGTCAAGTTGAGGATCCTAAATATCATAGTAAAGGCAAACATATAGAATTAAGTATAATTTTTTTTAGGGATATTATGGAAAAGAAAATGATAATTCTTGAGTATATCCCTACACATACTATGCTTGCAGATCCTTTTACTAAGCCATTGACTAGAGAGTCATTTCAAAGATATGGGAAGTCTTTGTGACTTCGTAAAATGTAACGCGTTGTAAAATGTCATGATCTATTTAGTGTATATGTTGTTACATTTTGGATTAAAGTCTCGATGATCATGTTGGTAAGTTGAGAGTGGTCCACTCACATGGACAGTCATCTCTATTTGTTAAGTATAAATAAAGGTAAGACCGTTACTTATGAGACAACTTATATAGCTGTGATTAGAGACATACCTATAAGTTAAGGTCGATTTGATAATTATGTTAAGATGAGATCATTTATTTAATGATCGGAGTATATGTACCCACCATTTACTAAATCTACTTAAGGTCATATTAGAATTCATATATTGAATTCAGGATTAGACATTAGATATGTCTAGATCGAAATCTGTACGATGTTAAAATTTGAGAAAGATATGTGCTCTTTTTAGTAAAAAAAAATATCGTAGCATGTGATTCATACCACATGTGCTATGGCAACAAGAAAGGTAGTAGGAGAATGGATCTCTGCTTCTCTACTATGTGAGACCCTTGAGATTATAAGTTAATCTTAATTTTACCCTAAATGACTATTTAGCTATTTACTTGAAGTTATAATCAGTGTTTGCTACTTTAGCATATTTTCTATTGGCTATGGATGATTCAGTCTATGGAGCATAACTAGAAAAGTGACTGATTAAAATGAATAGATTCTAGCTAGAAATGAAGATTAAATAGTTTTTATCTTTTGATGTTATTCACTAGTCGACCCATTTCTGTTATGTATAGAAATGATTATGAATATTGAATATGGAACATGCTCTTGACATAATAGTCATTATGAGGGATTAGAGATGTTCATATTGATGTAAATGAAGATTATTTAATCTGGGTATATAAGAAGACATGGATATCTTGAAGATAATGGTTGTGTGCCACTGGGAGATTAGATGTTTCCTGGATAACAAATATGTTCCGCTAGGAGAGAGGCTATGTGTCATTATGAGAATATCTATGATTCGTTCTATAGAGCAGCTATATATGGTATAATAATTTTCTTAGCAATAATTCCTTAGTGTGCTTACTGCACCACAATCTATTTTCCCTAAAGTATGGATTAGATGTTTTTATTTGGTCTTTGTGACTAACTAGTTTTTATTTGGTTTTTGTGACTAACTAGTGGTTTGCTCTAGTCTTTGTGACTTAATTACACTATAGTCTATGTGACTTACATGGTCTTTGTGACTAGATGACCTTTATGGATTGACTTGGATGAGTGGGAGATATTGGAGTTAAGAAGATAAAAGGGCACACCTTGCCCTTCATCTTCTAGCCAATTTAATTCCTCTATTAATAGAGGGAGAGGAAGAATCATCTTCCTCTAATATATATGAATCCAAGTCAAAGAAGAAAAGAGGAGTTTTGCGGGAACTTGCTATGTGGGAGGTTTGTGCAAAGTCGGGTTCATCCCATATGTGAAAGGTCTCTGTGCAAGGTTTGTCTGTGTGCACAATATTGTAAGAGGGAGTGAGCAAGTAATCGACAAGGAGAACATCTGGTAGAGAGGAATTTGGCTCGTGGAATCTTGAAGAGCTTTCCGATTTGTTCGTGATCGTTCTTCCGACGACAAGTTATTCTTTGATATCTTCTCCGATCTTCTTCTCTAAGCATCATTGTGAGTTATTTTTCATTTTGTACGAAAAGTGAAGATCAAGATCTACTACGGAAAATGACTGTGAGTTTTACTGCTTTTGTACTTATATATATTTTTCATCCTTTAGAATCATCACCGCCTTACTCTTCGAATCCATCACCTTGTGCTCGCTAAAGGACACCCTCTCCTCCAGTTAACTCGATCTTCCCCTGTTTCCTTTGTGCTCCTCTCGAGCGACGGTACCAAGGAAGAGCTCCGCCTGCATGCGGCGTTAAGGAGAACGTCAAAGGCCTCCTGGTGGTCGTGCTCCATGGAGAGGTCGTCGGCTGAGGGGTTGGAAGGGGAGAGCGCGTTCCATGGAGCGCCTACGGAGAGAAGGATGCTGGTGGTGGCCGCATGACCGTGCAGGGTAGTATGCATTAGGAGGGTGATCCTGGAAGCATCGAAGTAAGTGGGGTTTGCTCCATAGGATAGAAGAGTGTTCATCCGTGTACAATTGCCGACAGCGGCTGCTTCGTAGAGCTAGTCCTCTGTCGACTTCTCCATGTCCAGGGGGTGGTCAGGTCGTTGAGCGATGACCGACGGACTCAAGACAATCAGGCAGCCAATAAGCATATTGGGCTGGCCCAATCTGAGCTCACAATATTTCTAGTATTTTTCATGAAATTTTGCGATGGCATTTGAAATTAAACCCTGAAAATCTAAGGTGCTTAATTTCCATAAAATTTATAGAAAAGTACTACAGTTTCAAGTTTCTTGTGAGATAGCCCCAAATAATCAAATATTTTCAAATAAATGCAGCTAATTAGAAAAACAACTTAAATTAGGCTCGCGCTGTCTCGCAAGTTCACTTTTTTATAAAAAAACAACATTTTTTCTATTATTTTTTCATCCAATAAATTAATAATTAATATTTAATATGACAATCATGTCCTATGACGATTCCCTCGCATCTAATGCCTCCATCAATCCGCCTCCAAATTAATACAAAAAAAAATAAATCATGAATAATTATTAATCTTGGACAGTTAAATAGCGTATAGAAAAAGATAGACATTTAATCATATCCAATTCATGAATGTACTTTTGGTAAAAATTAAAAGGCCATTCTAGTTCGAAGATAAGAATACTTGGATAAAAAAAAAAAAAAAAAAAAAAAAAAAGAAAAAAAAAGAGAGGACTTAATTCTATTTGCTCCTGGCTAAGATGTAATGGTAAAGTATTTTCATAGTTAACCAATCATCCAAAATATTAACTAGTCGTCCATGCATCAAATCCTAGTTGTGGCATATTACAAAATTAATTTTCTTTAGTGGGAAGATAATTCTAGAATGTTGGCTGCGGAACTATGAGTCGTTAGCACTTTATCTTTGTAGTCGTGTGAAATTTTTGTAAGACCGAATCGATCACCTAATTAATTAGATGGTTCAACATTCTACTTTTCCAGCACAGTGCTGCAGCAAAGCCTTTGGTGGATTCACAGGACTATGGTTCAACTAAGTTAGGCACAAGCATTATAGTGGATTTTCAACTATGAAGGTTGGTTGCTTAGCGAATTATCAAAAAAAAAAAAAAAAAAAAAAAAAAAAAAAAAAAAAAAAAAAAATTCTGAATTTACCAGATGTGCGAACAAGGAAAAGGTCGCTCATCTTTATAAAAAAAAAAAAAAAAAAAAAAAAAATCCTCACCTCTCCAATTAATCGGGTATGTAATGATATGAATAGATGAATTCAAAAAAAGTTATAAAAGAGCGATTCATTTTATCTTTTCTTTAGAAATATTTTATTTCAATTTTGTATAAAATATTATTATAGAGTCCAAATTATTTCAATTTAATTAAAATCATTACACATAAAATACTATTATATTAAAGTATTATTTATAAATTTAATTAAAATTATTTAAATTTAATCAAAATTATTTAAATTTTATTAAAATTGCTTCAATTTTTTATGTATGATTATAGTTGCTAGGTATATAACTGTTACGCGTCTCTTAGACAATTATTTGAAAACCTACTTTTAGTAATCTCCTTCCACAATTAACTTCTCCTTTTTAAATACTTTTCAGTAACAGAAAAGCCTCTTACCATCTTATTTTTACAATAACACAATAAGAAAATAAATACAAATACAAATGAAATCGAAAACAACTTTACAATGAAGAACTTACTTTAGATGCTTTCTTGTTATTTGGAATAACCTCTTGTTGATCCGGCAATATACCAGCACTTTGTCTCAGAATCTTCAAGAACCGACACCTTTTAAAGGCTATTGCTCAGGTTGATTTTTACCTATCAGTCGATTGATCTTGTCACGCCCCAGGTAGTCCCTGTCCGAAGAAATTTCGGCAACATCTCCCCTGTACGGCGGACAATATGAATCTCAGTATACATATATCTATACCTCGGCCACACTCGGTCGGAACAATACACACAAATAGTAAACAATCCACGCAGTTATATTTAACGAAAAGATGATATAGAAATCAACGACGATATACGTACACATCCTACTCCACTACAACGAAGAAATGAAATCCACGAAGTAATGAAATATTCGCAGCGGAAAACAAAGTAGCAAACCCGAATGTTCGATATAAAGTCCACAATACAAACCCACAATACAAGTATATAAGATGCAAAAGCAAAATATAATACGACAAAGAAAATCCTCGCGAGAATGGGGCTAGTGACTGGAATACCTCCCGACGACCTCAACCTAAAAAATAGTAACAACGGGGTGAGTTCAAAGAACTCAGCAGGTAATCCAATAGACATGTATAGCAATATATAACTACCAGCAATATCCTAATGTACAGTACACTAACAGTACAACCTACGGTACAGCCTCCTAACAGTATAACAGATATGCATAGCTGAAATAAACTGTAATAACCAGCAATAGGCATAAAGTACAGCCTATAGCAAGAATAATAAGAAAATGCATAACTGAAATAAATTGTACTCACCTGCGAGGCTTGTGTAACTGACTGTGAGCATACACAGATAAAAATAGTCAGAGCAAAAGCATATAACCTGTATGCATGTCAATCATATGCAATCACCAAAATGCATCAATCATATTTATTGTAATCTGTGCATATGATGCAAATGACATGGTCACCCCTGACGCTAGTCAGAATCTCACACACAATGGTGAGACCGCGTGGGTAGGGCTGTGACACCGTACACTCTGCCGTCACTACCCCTGAAGAGTGACCAAGTGGACGGGATGCACCGGAGTACACCTATCCTCCAACCTCACTATAGGAGGGAGCGTCATGCTCTCATCTCCCGGTACACAATGACGGGGAGGGACCCCGGTGTGCTACCACGCTGCCTATCACACTACCCATGAGTGGAGCCTCCAGCGGAGCATCACCGAGCAACCTACACACCCTGTGTGCTGTGCCACTACCCATGCAGTGGTCACGTGGTGCGCAGGTCAATGTAGCCGGCCGACGAGCTCAACAATAATGGAGTCGTCAATCGCCCAGCATGCAATCATGCGATATGGTGCATGCGGCTACAGTATGTCATACCTGAACATATCCTCCTCCATATGCGTAGGTGCCAAAAAAAGGTAAACGCATATATAACAGAGATATAAGCAACATAAATCCAACAACATATAACAAGATGTAAGTATCATGAATCCAACATCACATATCCAATATGTATAACAACTAATCCAGTATAGTGAAGCACTATAAATATCCATATCCACGAACACATATACACATGGTAAGAAGTAAAGGTATACCAGCCTAATGTATAGCAGATAACAGTAGCAGCATGTATCAAGTAGCAACCAAACCTAAATCCAGGGGAAGTGTTGAACTACCAATCACTAGTAACCGTCTACAGGTATCGAATAACCTATAACCAGGGAAGTGCTAAATCTACCAATCACTAGTAAGTATATATAAACTGCACATATCAAAAGACACTATCAAGAGATAAGTCAAAGGGTACCCGCCTCAAATAGAAGGTACAATCCAAATCCGAAGTCAACGTCGAGACGCCTGTCTTAAATCAGACTCCTGTGTCAAACAACATATATATTTTATTTAGCTAAATCCACATGAATAGCTAAATAAAATCTCTAACACTAAATTAGGGTAAAACCCTAATCCACAATCTCAACTTACCAATTTAAATCTAATGGTCGATTAGGGTTAGTTACCTAATCCCTAATTACCAATTAGATTAGAAATCCAACAGTTGATTAGGGTTAATTACCCTAACCCTAACCATTTCATTAGATTTCTTCTACACAATTAAATCTAATTACAAATTAGCAACTAAATACAACATGTATCAACTAATGATATACTAACCATCTAGTAATCCATATCATCTCCAATTCAAACTTACACATAAACCTAATTCATCCACACTGAGATCAGTCATCTAAAACAAAGAACAAAACCTACACTCCTTACCTCGATTAAGCTACTGTGGATTGCTGAAACCAAAACAATATGCTAGATGAGATTACTGCTGGCACGGAAACACCACTGGAACCAAGACAACTCCACATATCAGATCCTCACTGCTGAATTAGGTGCCTGCCGAAACTAAAGACACCACAGCAAGGACAGAACAGAACCTCACCTCCCTGGATCGGATCAAGATGGGATCAAGATTGAAATCAATCGCATTACAACAGTTACAACAGGAATCAAGCAGGAATTCATTGATCGGATCAATATTGAAATCCAAGAATCAAACAACAGCTTATCTAATAACCAAATCTTACCTCACTAATCCCCAATGTCTCCAAATCCGTAACCTAATCCAGCCGCCAGGAAGAAGAAGAGAAGGTGCGTCGGTGACCTAGGGCTGTGATGAGCTCGCAGGTGATCGGAATCGGTGGCGTCGCCGACAACACTGGGAGGAGAAAGAGATCGATGCTCTCACCTAAGACTGGAGAAGGTCATCCACGATCGGATCTGTACCGGCGTCTGCTCCCCTAGGTCGACGGCAAAGTCGGGATGGTGAGGCTTTGGCGACGATCGAAGGCGATCGGAAAGAAGAAGAAAGGATCGGGCAGGAGAAGGGACTTTGCCTGGATCTAAGCGTACTGGTCGATGCCGGCAAAAGGAGATCACCGGAGCTCTCGGCTTGCTTCGTCCGCAAGAGAGAACAAAGGAAGGGGAGGAGAGAGAATCGGGAAGGAGGAGAAGGTTCGGGTGAATAAGGTTCGGCGATGGGTTTGGATAAGGAAAAGAAAAGAATTTATAAATTAAAACTTTTCCTCACTTAAATAGGTATCCCAAACAGGCTTTATCCGTGCCCGCCAATCGATCCCCTCAAAACCCTCCATACGAACTCCGAAAAATTCCCAGAAAATTTCTAAAAATTCCGAAAAAATTCTATAAGGCTATTTCTGAAATAACCCTATTTATTTAAATTTTCCGAGATCTCACATCCTCCCCTACTAATAAAAATTTGGTCCCCAAATTTCGCTATAACCAACGACAAACACTAAAATGTAACCCAACAGTATAAATGCTGGAAGGAACTCTAACTCACATACCTCAAGTAAAAAGATGGGGGTATCGAGCTCGGATCGTATCCTCCAGCTCCCAAGTAGCCTCCTCGTCAGAATGATGCTGCCATCCGACTTTAACCAGTCGGACAGTCTTGTTCCGCAGCTGACGCTCTCTATGGTCCAGAATCCGCACCGGAACCTCCTCATAAGTAACATCAGGCAGAATAGGAACAGATATATCTGACAGAACATCTGCCGGATCGGATACGTATCTCCTCAGCATAGATACATGGAATACATCGTGAATGCCAGCTAGAGATGGTGGTAGCGCCAGACGATAAGCTACTGCTCCAATCCTCTCCAAGATCTGGAATGACCCAATATATCGAGGAGCTAGCTTACCTCGGAGACCAAATCTCTTCACCCCTTTCGTGGGTGAAACTCTAAGAAATACATGATCACCAACGGAGAACTCCAGGGGTCTCTGTCTCTAATCAGCATAACTCTTCTGACGGTCCTGAGCCTCTGACATCCTCCGTCTGATAGTACGAACTAACTCTGCATCCTGCTGAGCTCTCTGAGGTCCTATCAACTGGGCCTCCCCAACCTCTTCCCAGAGGGTGGGTGTCTGACAAAGCCTACCATACAACGCCTCAAACAGTGCCATCTGGATAGCCGAATGATAGCTGTTGTTGTAGGTGAACTCCACTAATGGCAGGTGGTCCTCCCAACTGCCTCCGAAGTCCATGACACAAGACCTCAGCAAGTCCTCCAATGTCTGAATAGTCCGCTCTGACTGCCCATCTGTCTGCGGATAGAACGCCGTACTGAAACGAAGCTGTGTGCCCAAGGCCTGCTGCAGACTCTGCCAGAATCGGGACGTGAACCGTGGGTCTCTATCAGATATAATGCTCAACGGAACTCCATGCAATCTGATAATCTCTCGACAGTATAACTCATCTAATCGATCCAGAGAATCAGTCTTCCGGATCGCTAAAAAGTGTGCGGATTTGGTTAATCGGTCAACGATTACCTAAATCGCATCATGGCCTCGACGAGTCCTAAGCAAACCAACCACGAAATCCATAGTAATGTGCTCCCACTTCCACTCGGGAATAGGGATCCTCTGAAGTAATCCATCAGGTTTCTGGTGCTCAGCCTTCACCTGCTGACATACAAGACATCTGGCTACAAACTCCGCGATGTCTTTCTTCATACCGTTCCACCAATAGGAACGCCTCAAATCGCGATACATACGAGTCCCACCTGGGTGGATAGCAAATCTAGAATGATGAGCCTCCTGAAGTAACTCCTCTATGACTGGGTGAGACTGAGGCACACACAATCTGCCTCGGAAATAAACAATACCCTTATCATCTCGTGTAAACTCGGTCTGCTGTCCGGAAGCTATCTGGCTGCCAATGAACTGTAAATGCTGATCTCCGGCCTGGGCCTCTCGAATCCTCATCCTGATCGACGACTGAGCAATCATGGTAACAAGAATACCCTGCTCTGTCCGTCCCTACTCCTCAAGATCCCCTGAATCAAGTCCGTGACTGTAACTCGGTGACAAGCTAAAGTCCCTCTGGACTTCCTGCTCAGTGCATCAGCAACCACATTAGCTTTACCCAGATGGTAGCTAATAGTACAATCATAATCCTTCAGGAACTCCATCCATCTCCTCTGTCGGAGATTGAGTTCCTTCTGGGTGAAAATATATTTGAGACTCTTATGATCAGTAAGAACCTCAAAAGTAATACCATAAAGATGATGTCGCCAAAGCTTCAAAGCAAAGATAATAGCAGCTAGCTCTAAATCATGTACTGGGTAGTTCTTCTCATGCTCCTTCAACTGACGAGAAGCATAAGAGACTACCCTACCGTGCTGCATCAATACAGCGCCCAAGCCCTGAAGAGATGCGTCTGTATCACCAGAAGGTAAAACCAAGACTGGTGCTGATACTAATCTCCGCTTCAGCTCCTGGAAGCTGGTCTCACAAGCCTCTCACCACGTGAATTTCACGCCTTTCCGGGTCAGACGTGTCAACGGAATAACAATGCTGGAGAAACCCTCAACGAATCGTCGGTAATATCCAACCAAGCCCAAGAAACTGCGAATCTCCTGGACTGACTTCGGCTGCTCCCAGCTGGTGATAGCCTCGATCTTCTGAGGATCTACTGAAATACCTCGGCTAGAAACCACATGTCCTAGAAAACCGACTGAGGAAAGCCAAAATGCACACTTGCTGAACTTCGCATACAGATGATGTCATCGAAGAGTCTCCAGGACTATGCAAAGGTGCTGCGCATGTTCCTCCTCGGAACGTGAATAGATCAATATGTCATCGATAAACACAATCACAAACTGATCTAAATACTCCAGAAAGATACGGTTCATCAAATCCATAAATACTGCAGGAGCATTGGTAAGCCCAAATGGCATTACCAAAAACTCGTAATGTCCATATCTGGTGCGGAATGCTGTCTTCTGAATATCAGAATCTCTGACTCTCAGCTGATGATATCCAGACCGCAGATCAATCTTGGAATACACTGATGTATCTCTAAGCTGATCAAATAAATCCTCAATCCGTGGCAAGGGGTACTTATTTCTGATAGTCACTGCATTCAGCTGCCTGTAATCGATGCACAACCTCAGAGTACCATCCTTTTTCTTGACGAATAGTACTGGAGAATCCTAAGGCGGAATACTGTGGGGTTCTCCACAAGGACACCGGAATGTTCCTGCCCGTGCATGTCATATGCAGCTGCTACAGGGGGAGCTGTCCTCTGCTGACGATGCGAAGATTGGGCTTTCGGCCCGCCTCGCTGAGTCCCGGACTAACCAAACTGTCCTCCTGAAACAGAAATCCCGGAAGCTACATGCTGAGTCTTCAGCAAACAGTCTCGGCTCTAGTGCCCAGGCAGTTTGCAATAATAGCAAACTGGCTGTCCTAGGGTGCATGCAGAGATGATGTGATCTCGGGACCCACATCGGGTGCAGTGAGAGTCACCAGTGGATAGTTTCCGATTCTGCTGAGAAGACCGGGAACGTCCTCATGAAGATCGTCCTAACTTCTGGGGTCGGCCAGATGACCCAGAAGTACCCTGACCCGTCTGAGTGTGACTGCTCTGCTGCTGTCCCGTAGTCCGTGTCTGCTGGTCTACCAAAATCGGCAATCTTTACCTGAAGTTGTCCATCTAGTCCCTGGACAACTGAAGCATACGAGACCTGCCCTCAGCAATCAACTCAGGACAGAATCTAGCCAACCGATTAAATTCGGCATTATACTCCATCACTGAGCGATTATTCTACCGAAGACTCAAAAAATCCCGTCGACGTGTCATCTGATACACGAGGGGAAAATACTGACTCTCGAATGCCTCCCTAAATCTCGCCCATGTAAAATGCTGCTCGCCCATAATCGAGCGCTGCGTGCCCCACCAGATCTCTGCCTCGTCTCGTACCTCAAGTACGATTAGTAGGCAAGACTGGAGGGGGTGCCGGATATACGAAAGATGATACCACTAGTGGTACAGTCGAGGTATGTACCTCTGGAGTCGGAACCGTCGGGGTCTTATAATCCGACGTGCGTGCCTATAATATCCTAACGAGGCTGTCCCTGACGGACAAGCTCGACCCTAGCAGATCTCTCTGGAGACTCTGTCTCCGAAGAATCTATCGGCCTCTAACGTAGACGACCACGTCTCAATATCGAAACACGTGTATGTACCATATCAATAAACAAAATATTACCCAGATATCACTATAGGTATAAAAACTATAAAATTACTTGCTTTACCTATTTGTCGTCTGGAGATATCCTGTCGCTGCTTAGCCCCAAATAGAACCAATAAAACCTCGTCAAAATGCCTCGGAATTCCGAAATGAGAAAATCGACGGAAACCCATACAATCCGAAAATATCCAGATACGCTCAGAAACTCCGGAACACAAAAATCCGAATCGGAGCCTAGCTCTGATACCAAATAAATTGGTATCAGATAAAAAGAAAATACAGAGCATCGTAACCTATGCTCTGATACCAAAAATATTGTCACGCCCCAGGTAGTCCCTGCCCGAAGAAATTTCGGCAACATCTCCCCTGTACGGCGGACAATATGAATCTCAGTATACATATATCTATACCTCGGCCACACTCGGTCGGAACAATACACACAAATAGTAAACAATCCACGCAGTTATATTTAACGAAAAGATGATATAGAAATCAACGACGATATACGTACACATCCTACTCCACAACAACGAAGAAATGAAATCCACGAAGTAATGAAATATTCGCAGCGGAAAACAAAGTAGCAAACCCGAATGTTCGATATAAAGTCCACAATATAAACCCACAATACAAGTATATAAGATGCAAAAGCAAAATATAATACGACAAAGAAAATCCTCGCGAGAATGGGGCTAGCGACTGGATTACCTCCCGACGGCCTCAACCTGAAAAATAGTAACAACGGAGTGAGTTCAAAGAACTCAGCAGGTAATCCAATAGACATGTATAGCAATATATAAGTACCAGTAATATCCTAATGTACAGTACACTAACAGTACAACCTACGGTACAGCCTCCTAACAGTATAACAGATATGTATAGCTGAAATAAACTGTAATAACCAGCAATATGCATAAAGTACAGTCTATAGAAAGAATAATAAGAAAATGCATAACTGAAATAAATTGTACTCACCTGCGAGGCTTGTGAAACTGACTGTGAGCATACACAGATAAAAATAGTCAAAGCAAAAGCATATAACCTGTATGCATGTCAATCATATGCAATCACCAAAATGCATCAATCATATTTATTGTAATCTGTGCATATGATGCAAATGACATGGTCACCCCTGACGCTAGTCAGAATGTCACGCCCCAAGTAGTCCCTGTCCAAAGAAATTTCGGCAGCATCTCCCCTGTACGACGGACAATATGAAACTCAGTATACATATGTCTCTATACCTCGGCCACACACGGCCGGAATAATACAATACAATTAAGAAACAAACCACGCAGTTTATATCCACATTCCACACAGATATAATATATGATCAATCCACGCAGTTTAATAAGGAAAGACGATATAGAACCCCGAAGATATATGTAAACAGCCTACTCCACTACAACGAAGAAACAAATCCACGAAGTAATGAAAATACAACCGCAGCAGAAAACAAAAGTAGCAAACCCGAATGTTCAATGTAAAGTCCATAATACAAACCCACAATACAAGTATATAAGGTGCAAAAGCAAAATATAATCCGACAAAGAAAATCCTCGCGATAATGGGGCTAGCGACTGGAATCTCCCCGACGGCCTCAACCTGAAATGGTAATAAAAACGGGGTGAGTTCAATGAACTCAGCAGGTAATCCAATAGACATGTACAGCAATATATAACTACCAGTAATATCCTAAGGTACAGCCTCCTAAACCATAAAGCCTATAGTACAGTCTCCTATCAGTATAACACATATGCATAACTGAATAAAATGCAGTAACCAACAATAGGCATGTAGTACAGTCTATAGCAAGAATAATAAGAAGAGGCATAACTGAAATAAACTGTACTCACCTGCGAGGCTTGGGCAACTGACTGTCAACATACAGAGATAAAAATAGTCAGAGCAAAAGCATGTATCCTGTATGCATGTCAATCATATGCAATCACCAAAATGCATCAATCATAACGAATGCAATCCGTGCATATGATGCAATATGACATGGTCACCCCTGTCAACCAGTCAGCCATCTCACACACAATGGTGAGACCGAGTGGGTAGGGCTGTGACACCGTGCCATCACTGCCCCTGAAGAGTGACCGAGTGGACGGGATGCTGTCGGAGTACACCTATCCTCCTACCTCAAACATAGTGAGGGAGCGCAATGCTCTCAACTCCCGGTACGCGATGACGGGGAGGGATCCCTGTCTGCTACCACGCTGCAGTCACACTACCCATGAGCAGACCAGCGGAGCACTACAGAGCTACTGCCATACACACCCTGCTGTGCTGTGCCACTACCCATGCAGTGAAACACGTTGTGTGCAGGCCTATGTAGCCGGCCGACGAGCTCAACAATAATGGAGTCGTCAATCGCCCAGCATGCAATCATGCAGGATGGTGCATGATGCTACAGTATGTCATACCTGAACATAGCCTCCTCCATATATGTGTGTGCCCAAAAGGTAAACGCATATATATAACCATGATATAAACAGCATAAATCCAAAGACATCACATATAACAATGATGTAAGTATCATGAATCCAAGAGCATGTATCACACATGTAAAGCAACTAATCCAGTAGAGTAGAGCACTATAGATATGCATCTCTATGAACACAGATAAGCATAGCAAGAAAGAAAAGCATGCTAGACTAAGGTATAGATGCTAATCGTAGCAACATGTATCAAGTATCAAGTAACTAAACCAGGGAATATGCTAACTACCAATCGCTAATAATCGCCTACAGGTATAGAATAAACTATAACCAGAGAAGAGAAAGATCTACCAATTACTAGTAAACATATATAAACTGCACATATCACAAGACAATATCAACAAGATAAGTCAAAGGGTACCCGCCTCAAATAGCAGGTACAATCCAAATCCGAAGTCGAGACGCCCGTCTCGAATCAGAGTCCTGTGTCAAACAACATATATATTTCATTTAGCTAAATTTAAATGAAATAGCTAAATAAAATTCTAAAAAACTAAATTAGGGTAAAACCCTAATCACGTCATCATTATCCTTCCTAAACTAATCTAACAATTGATTAGGGTTTCTCCATTAGATTAGATACAGTCCAATATCCAACTAAACAATCACACTTCACTTAACTAAATCCAATGGTCGATTAGGATTAGTTACCTAATCCCTAATCACCCATTAGATTAGGAGATCCTATCAACCCATAAACCTAATTCGTATAGTAATACAATTTAACCCTAAACCAATACCTTACGTAGCAATTAATACAACCATAATCCACATCTAAGTAGCTCACAGGGAATAGAACTCACCTCACTGATCTGAAGCCTCTGCCGACAGCACAATGAGAGGAATTTCCTTGCTGGATCAAAGAAACCACAGCAACTCTGCTGAAATCCTCCCCCACTTCAACCGAACCTCAATCACAGCAAAGAAGGAAACATCCCAGAACCGATCTGTGGGTTACAGCACGTAATTGGATCCGATCTCTCCTTCCTAGCTCAAAACCGAAAGAAGATATCACAATTCCAACAAGGATCAAAACCGAAACAAGCCCTAACCTCCAAGATCGCAACCAGAGAGGGAAAAGAAGGAACCAGTTGCTTACCTTCGAAACCCTAGGGCATTCAAGCCGGCGATCGGATCGGGGGAGAGAGGGTCGGCAGAAATGAGAAGAAAGATCGGGGAAGGGTTGAGCAGAGGAAATCAAGATGATCCTTGTCTCCTTGATTGATCTCCGGCAAGCTCCGCAGATAGATCTACACCGGCGATCGTCGGCGTCGACTCGTCCACGCTCGGCGTCGGTTCGTCCCCGTGAGAGTCTTCAGAAAGATTAGAGCGAGGAGGAGGAGGCTTCGGCTGGATCTGGGCTTACTAGGCGTCGATGCCGGCCGAAGGAGATCACCGGAGCTCTCGGCTTGCTTCGGCGTCGCCCGTCCGCGAGAGAACAGAGAGAGGAAGAGGAAGAGGGGAGATCGGGGAAGGCAAGTAGGGATCGGCGGTTTTGGGGGAAAAGAAATAAGGAAAAAGGAATTATATAAATAACCATTTCCTCATTTAAACGGGTATCCCAACTCGGCTTTATCCGTACCCGAAACTAATCCCCGCAAAACCCGTCGTACGAGCTCCGAAAAATTCCCAGAAAATTTCTAAAAATTTCGGAAAAATTTTATAAGGCTATTTCTCAAATAACCCTATTAATTAAATTTTCCGAGATCTCACATCCTCCCCTACTAATAAAAATTTGGTCCCCAAATTTCACTATAACCAACAGCCAACAGTATAATATAACCAAACAGTATAAATGCTGAAAGAAACTCTAACCCACATACCTCAAGTAAAGAGATGAGGGTATCGGGCTCGAATCGTATCCTCCAGCTCCCTAGTAGCCTCCTCGTCAGAATGATGCTGCCATCCGACTTTAACTAGTCGGATAGTCTTGTTCCGCAGCTGACGCTCTCTATGGTCCAAAATCCGCACCGGAACCTCCTCGTAAGTAACATCAGGCTGAATAGGAACAGATATATCTGACAGAACATGTGCCGGATCGGATACGTATCTCCTCAGCATAGATACATGGAATACATCGTGAATGCCAGCTAGAGATGGTGATAGCGCCAGACGGTAAGCTACTGCTCCAATCCTCTCCAAGATCTGGAATGGTCCAATGTATCGGGGAGCTAGCTTACCTCGGAGACCAAATCTCTTCACCCCTTTCGTGGGTGAAACTCTAAGAAATACATGATCACCAATGGAGAACTCCAGGGGTCTCCGCCGCTGATCAGCATAACTCTTCTGACGGTCCTGAGCCTCTGACATCCTCCGTCTGATAGTACGAATCAACTCCGCATCCTGCTGAGCTCTCTGAGGTCCTATCAACTGGGCCTCCCCAACCACTTCCCAGAGGGTGGGTGTCCGACAAGGCCTACCATACAACGCCTCAAACGGTGCCATCTGGATAGCCGAATGATAGCTGTTGTTGTAGGCGAACTCCACTAATGGCAGGTGGTCCTCCCAACTGCCTCCGAAATCCATAACGCACGACCTCAGCAAGTCCTCCAAAGTCTGAATGGTCCGCTCTGACTGTCCATCTGTCTGCGGATGGAATGCCGTACTGAAACGGAGCTGTGTGCCCAAGGCCTGCTGCAGACTCTGCCAGAATCGGGACGTGAATCGTGGGTCTCTATCTGATATAATACTCAACGGAACTCCGTGCAATCTGATAATCTCTCGACAGTATAACTCTGCTAATCGATCCAGAGAATCAGTCTTCTGGATCGCTATAAAATGTGCGGATTTGGTTAATCGGTCAACGATTACCCAAATCGCATCATGGCCTCGTCGAGTCCTAGGCAATCCTACCACGAAATCCATAGTAATATGCTCCCACTTCCACTCTGGAATAGGGATCCTCTGAAGTAAACCAGCAGGTCTCTGGTGCTCAGCCTTCACCTGCTGACAGATAAGACATCTAGCAACAAAATCTGCGATGTCTTTCTTCATGCCGTTCCACCAATAGGAACGTCTCAAATCGCGATACATACGAGTCCCACCTGGGTGGATAGCAAATCTAAAACGATGAGCCTCCTGAAGTAACTCCTCCATGACCGGGTGAGACTGAGACACACACAATCTGCCTCGGAAATAAACAATACCCTCGTCATCTCGTGTAAACTTGGTCTGCTTAAGCTATCTCGCTACTAATGAATCAGAATGCTGATCTCCTACCGGCCTCTCGAATCCTCATCCTGATCGACGACTGAGCAACCATGGTAACAAGAATACCCTGCTCTGTCCGTCCCTACTCCTCAAGGCCCAACTCGGCGAATCCCTGAATCAAGTCCGTGACTGTAACTCGATGACAAGCTAAAGTCCCTCTGGACTTCCTACTCAGTGCATCAGCAACCACCTTAGCTTTACCCGGATGGTAGCTAATAGTACAATCATAATCCTTCAGGAACTCCATCCATCTCCTCTGTCGGAAATTGAGTTCCTTCTGTGTAAAAATATATTTGAGACTCTTATGATCAGTAAAAATCTCAAAAGTAATACCATAAAGATGATATCGCCAAATCTTCAAAGCAAAGATAATAGCGGCTAGTTCTAAATCATGTACTGGGTAGTTCTTCTCATGCTCCTTCAACTGACGAGAAGCATACGAGACTACCCTACCGTGCTGCATCAAAACAGTGCCTAAGCCCTGAAGGGATGCATCTGTGTAAAGTACGAATCCATCATCACCAGAAGGTAAAATCAAAACTAGTGCGGATACTAATCTCCGCTTCAGCTCCTGGAAGCTGGTCTCACAAGCCTCTGACCACGTGAATTTCACGCCTTTCCGGGTCAGACGTGTCAACGGCATAGCAATGCTGGAGAAACCCTCAACGAATCGTCGGTAATATCCAGCCAATCCCAAGAAACTACGGACCTCCTGGACTGACTTCGGCTGCTCCCAGCTAGTGATAGCCTCGATCTTCTGAGGATCTACTGAAATACCTCAGCTAGAAACCACATGTCCTAGAAAACCAACTGAGGGAAGCCAAAATGCACACTTGCTGAACTTCGCATACAGATGATGTCGTCGAAGAGTCTCCAAGACTATGCGAAGGTGCTGCGCATGTTCCTCCTCGGAACGCGAATAGATCAATATGTCATCGATAAATACAATAACGAACTGATCTAGATACTCCAGAAAGATACGGTTCATCAAATCCATAAATACTGCTAGAGCATTGGTAAGCCCAAATGGCATTACCAAAAACTCGTAATGTCCTGATCTGGTGTGAAATGCTGTCTTCTGAATATCAGAATCTCTAACTCTCAGCTGATGATATTCAGACCGCAGATCAATCTTATAATACTCTGATGTATCTCTAAGTTGATCAAATAAATCCTCAATCCGTGGCAAGAGGTACTTATTTCTGATAGTCACTGCATTTAGTTGCCTATAATCGATGCACAACCTCAGAGTACTATCCTTCTTCTTGACGAATAGTACAGGAGAACACTAAAGCGGAATACTGTGGGGTTCTCCACAAGGACACCGGACTGCTCCTGCCCATGCATGCCATATGCAGCTGCAGGGGGAGCTGTCCTCTGCTAAAGATGCGAAGATTGGGCTTTCGGCCCGCCTCGCTGAGTCCCAGACTGACCAAACTGTCCTCCCGGAACAGAAATCCCGGAAGCTACATGCTGAGCCTTCAGCGAACAGTCTCGGCTCAAGTGCTCAGGCAGTTTACAATAATAGCAAACTGACTGTCCCAAGGTGTATGCACAGGTGATGTGATCTCGGGATCCGCATCGGGTGCAGTGTCACCGGTGGGTTGTTTTCGGTTCTGCTTAGAAGACCGGGAACATCCAGATGAAGATCGTCCTGACTTCCGGGGTCGTCCAGTTGACCCAGAAGTACCCTGACCTATCTGAGTGCGACTGCTCTGCTGTTGTCCCGTAATCTGTGGCTGCTGGATTTGTCCGGAAGTCCGATCAGTCTGCTTCCTCTTGTTGTCCGCGTTCACTCTCTGATGAGTAGACTCAATCATAAGAGCTCTACCCAGTGCCTCTGTATATGATGAATGACCAAAACCAGCAATCTTCACCTAAAGATGCCCGTCCAGTCCCTGGACAACCTGAAGCATACGAGATCAATCCTCGACAACAACTCAGGACAAAATCTGGCCAATCGATTAAATTCGGCATTATACTCCATCACTGAACGGTTATTCTGCCGAAGACTCAGAAAATCCTACCGTCGTGTCATCTGATACGCCCGGGGAAAACACTGACTCTCGAATGCCTCACTAAATCTCGTATATATAACATGCTGCTCGCCTATAATCGAGCGCTGTGTGTCCCACCAGATCTCTGCCCCATCTCGCAGGTGGTAAGCAGCTAGCTCGGCCTTCTCCCACTCGGAGCAGGCCATGTAAAAGAATGTCCGCTCCATAGTCTCAATCCAAGACTGAGCTATGCTCGGATCAGTCTCCCCGCGGAATAATGTGAATCGACTCTTCATCGACTCGGCTAAGGCTGGGATCCGTGCTCGTGCCGCAACTATACCGGTAGGGATCGCTGCGGAACTAGGTAGAGCCACTGGAGCTGATCCTATGGGTGGTACTGAGGGATAGGCCGGAAGAGGTACCACTGGTGCTGTCGTATAACCTGGAATGGGTACTGCTGGTGGAACTGCTGAGTAGGCATAAGTAGGGGCGACTGGAGGTACGGTGGGCGGTACCGGATAAGGAGCAACCGGTACTGCTGGTGCGGGTGCCGGGTGTGCGGTACCCGGCGCTGGTATCTGGGGTGCCAAGTACGTAGTAGCAGGCGCGGCTAAAGGGGCTGCCGGGTATACTGCGGGTACTACCGCTGGGGGAGGTGCTGAATATGCTGACAGTGGTACCACTGGTGGTACAGTCGAGGTAGGTACCTCGGAAGTCGGAGCTATCGGGGTCTGATAAGCACCCGTACCCACAATGACCTGAGGAGTCTGTCCCTGATGGACAGGCTCAACCCTACCAGACCTCTCTGAAGACTCTGTCTCAGGAGAATCTAACGGCCTCTTACGTGGCCGCCCACGTCTCGGTGCCGGTACACGTGTAGGTGGCATATCTGTAAAGAAAATGTTACCCAGATATCACTACAGGTATAAGAACTGAAAAATTACCTAAATTACCTATTTGCCGTCTGGAGATATCCTGTCGCTGCTTAGCCCCAAATAGAACCTCGTCAAAATACCTCGGAATTCCGAAACGAGAAGTCGACGAAAATCCATACAAATCCAAAATACCGAGAAATGCTCACAAAAGTAAGCCTCGTAAATCCGAAACCCGACAAGTAGGTATCGCAAAACTTTGCTCTGATACCAAATAAATTGGTATCAGATAAAAAGAAAATACAGAGCATCGTAACTCATGCTCTGATACCAAAAATTGTCACGCCCCAAGTAGTCCCTGTCCGAAGAAATTTCGGCAGCATCTCCCCTGTACGGCGGACAATATGAAACTCAGTATACATATGTCTCTATACCTCGGCCACACACGGCCGGAATAATACAATACAATTAAGAAACAAACTACGCAGTTTATATCCACATTCCACACAGATATAATATATGATCAATCCACGCAGTTTAATAAGGAAAGACGATATAGAACCCCGAAGATATATGTAAACAGCCTACTCCACTACAACGAAGAAACAAATCCACGAAGTAATGAAAATACAACCGCAGCGGAAAACAAAAGTAGCAAACCCGAATGTTCAATGTAAAGTCCACAATACAAATCCACAATACAAGTATATAAGGTGCAAAAGAAAAATATAATCCGACAAAGAAAATCCTCGTGATAATGGGGCTAGCGACTGGAATCTCCCCGACGGCCTCAACCTGAAATGGTAATAAAAACGGGGTGAGTTCAATGAACTCAGCAGGTAATCCAATAGACATGTACAGCAATATATAACTACCAGTAATATCCTAAGGTACAGCCTCCTAAACCATAAAGCCTATAGTACAGTCTCCTATCAGTATAACACATATGCATAACTGAATAAAATGCAGTAACCAACAATAGGCATGTAGTACAGTCTATAGCAAGAATAATAAGAAGAGGCATAACTGAAATAAACTGTACTCACCTGCGAGGCTTGGGCAACTGACTGTCAACATACAGAGATAAAAATAGTCAGAGCAAAAGCATGTATCCTATATGCAATCACCAAAATACATCAATCATAACGAATGCAATCCGCATATGATGCAATATGACATGGTCACCCTCGACAGCCAACCATCTCACACACAATGGTGAGACCGAGTGGGTAGGGCTGTGACACTGTCGCCATTACCCCTGAAGAGTGACCGAGTGGACGGGATGCTGTCGGAGTACACCTATCCTCCTACCTCAAACATAGTGAGGGAGCGCAATGCTCTCAACTCCCGGTACGCGATGACGGGGAGGGATCCCTGTCTGCTACCACGCTGCAGTCACACTACCCATGAGCGGACCAGCGGAGCACTACAGAGCTACTGCCATACACACCCTACTGTGCTGTGCCACTACCCATGCAGTGAAACACGTTGTGTGCAGGCCTATGTAGCCGGCCGACGAGCTCAACAATAATGGAGTCGTCAATCGCCCAGCATGCAATCATGCAGGATGGTGCATGATGCTACAGTATGTCATACCTGAACATAGTCTCCTCCATATATGTGTGTGCCCAAAAGGTAAACGCATATATATAACCATGATATAAACAGCATAAATCCAAAGACATCACATATAACAATGATGTAAGTATCATGAATCCAAGAGCATGTATCACACATGTAAAGCAACTAATCCAGTAGAGTAGAGCACTATAGATATGCATCTCTATGAACACAGATAAGCATAGCAAGAAAGAAAAGCATGCTAGACTAAGGTATAGATGTTAATCGTAGCAACATGTATCAAGTATCAAGTAACTAAACCAGGGAATATGCTAACTACCAATCGCTAATAATCGCCTACAGGTATAGAATAAACTATAACCAGAGAAGAGAAAGATCTACCAATTACTAGTAAACATATATAAACTGCACATATCACAAGACAATATCAACAAGATAAGTCAAAGGGTACCCGCCTCAAATAGCAGGTACAATCCAAATCCGAAGTCGAGACGCCCGTCTCGAATCAGAGTCCTGTGTCAAACAACATATATATTTCATTTAGCTAAATTTAAATGAAATAGCTAAATAAAATTCTAAAAACTAAATTAGGGTAAAACCCTAATCACATCATCATTATCCTTCCTAAACTAATCTAACAATTGATTAGGGTTTCTCCATTAGATTAGATACAGTCCAATATCCAACTAAACAATCACACTTAACTTAACTAAATCCAATGGTCGATTAGGATTAGTTACCTAATCCCTAATCACCCATTAGATTAGGAGATCCTATCAACCCATAAACCTAATTCGTATAGTAATACAATTTAACCCTAAACCAATACCTTACGTATCAATTAATACAACCATAATCCACATCTAAGTAGCTCACAGGGAATAGAACTCACCTCACTGATCTGAAGCCTCTGCCGACAGCACAATGAGAGGAATTTCCTTGCTGGATCAAAGAAACCACAGCAACTCTGCTGAAATCCTCCCCCACTTCAACCGAACCTCAATCACAGCAAAGAAGGAAACATCCCAGAACCGATCTGTGGGTTACAGCACGTAATTGGATCCGATCTCTCCTTCCTAGCTCAAAACCGAAAGAAGATATCACAATTCCAACAAGGATCAAAACCGAAACAAGCCCTAACCTCCAAGATCGCAACCAGAGAGGGAAAAGAAGGAACCAGTTGCTTACCTTCGAAACCCTAGGGCATTCAAGCCGGCGATCGGATCGGGGGAGAGAGGGTCGGCAGAAACGAGAAGAAAGATCGGGGAAGGGTTGAGCAGAGGAAATCAAGATGATCCTTGTCTCCTTGATTGATCTCCGGCAAGCTCCGCAGATAGATCTACACCGGCGATCGTCGGCGTCGACTCGTCCACGCTCGGCGTCGGTTCGTCCCCGTGAGAGTCTTCAGAAAGATTAGAGCGAGGAGGAGGAGGCTTCGGCTGGATCTGGGCTTACTAGGCGTCGATGCCGGCCGAAGGAGATCACCGGAGCTCTCGGCTTGCTTCGGCGTCGCCCGTCCGCGAGAGAACAGAGAGAGGAAGAGGAAGAGGGGAGATCGGGGAAGGCAAGTAGGGATCGGCGGTTTTGGGGGAAAAGAAATAAGGAAAAAGGAATTATATAAATAACCATTTCCTCATTTAAACAGGTATCCCAACTCGGCTTTATCCGTACCCGAAACTAATCCCCGCAAAACCCGTCGTACGAGCTCCGAAAAATTCCCAGAAAATTTCTAAAAATTCCGAAAAATTTTTATAAGGCTATTTCTCAAATAACCCTATTAATTAAATTTTCCGAGATCTCACACAGAATCTCACACACAATGGTGAGACCGCGTGGGTAGGGCTGTGACACCGTGCACTCTGCCGTCACTACCCCTGAAGAGTGACCAAGTGGACGGGATGCACCGGAGTACACCTATCCTCCAACCTCACTATAGGAGGGAGCGTCATGCTCTCATCTCCCGGTACACAATGACGGGGAGGGACCCCGGTGTGCTACCACGCTGCCCATCACACTACCCATGAGTGGAGCCTCCAGCGGAGCATCACCGAGCAACCTACACACCCTGTGTGCTGTGCCACTACCCATGCAGTGGTCACGTGGTGCGCAGGTCAATGTAGCCGGCCGACGAGCTCAACAATAATGGAGTCGTCAATCGCCCAGCAAGCAATCATGCGATATGGTGCATGCGGCTACAGTATGTCATACCTGAACATATCCTCCTCCATATGCGTAGGTGCCAAAAAAAGGTAAACGCATATATAACAGAGATATAAGCAACATAAATCCAACAACATATAACAAGATGTAAGTATCATGAATCCAACATCACATATCCAATATGTATAACAACTAATCCAGTATAGTGAAGCACTATAAATATCCATATCCACGAACACATATACACATGGTAAGAAGTAAAGGTATACCAGCCTAATGTATAGCAGATAACAGTAGCAGCATGTATCAAGTAGCAACCAAACCTAAATCCAGGGGAAGTGTTGAACTACCAATCACTAGTAACCGTCTACAGGTATCGAATAACCTATAACCAGGGAAGTGTTAAATCTACCAATCACTAGTAAGTATATATAAACTGCACATATCAAAAGACACTATCAAGAGATAAGTCAAAGGGTACCCGCCTCAAATAGAAGGTACAATCCAAATCCGAAGTTAACGTCGAGACGCCTATCTCAAATCAGACTCCTGTGTCAAACAACATATATATTTTATTTAGCTAAATCCACATGAATAGCTAAATAAAATCTCTAACACTAAATTAGGGTAAAACCCTAATCCACAATCTCAACTTACCAATTTAAATCTAATGGTCGATTAGGGTTAGTTACCTAATCCCTAATCACAAATTAGATTAGAAATCCAACGGTTGATTAGGGTTAATTACCCTAACCCTAACCATTTCATTAGATTTCTTCTACACAATTAAATCTAATTACAAATTAGCAACTAAATACAACATGTATCAACTAATGATATACTAACCATCTAGTAATCCATATCATCTCCAATTCAAACTTACACATAAACCTAATTCATCCACACTGAGATCAGTCATCTAAAACAAAGAACAAAACCTACACACCTTACCTCGATTAAGCTACTGTGGATTGCTGAAACCAAAACAATATGCTAGATGAGATTACTGCTGGCACGGAAACACCACTGGAACCAAGACAACTCCACAGATCAGATCCTCACTGCTGAATTAGGTGCCTGCCGAAACTAAAGACCCCACAGCAAGGACAGAACAGAACCTCACCTCCCTGGATCGGATCAAGATGGGATCAAGATTGAAATCAATCGCATTACAACAGTTACAACAGGAATCAAGCAGGAATTCATTGATCGGATCAATATTGAAATCCAAGAATCAAACAACAGCTTATCTAATAACCAAATCTTACCTCACTGATCCCCAATGTCTCCAAATCCGTAACCTAATCCAGCCGCCAGGAAGAAGAAGAGAAGGTGCGTCGGTGACCTAGGGCTGTGATGAGCTCGCAGGTGATCGGAATCGGTGGCGTCGTCGACAACACTGGGAGGAGAAAGAGATCGATGCTCTCACCTAAGACTGGAGAAGGTCATCCACGATCGGATCTGTACCGGCGTCTGCTCCCCTAGGTCGACGGCAAAGTCGGGATGGTGAGGCTTCGGCGACGATCGAAGGCGATCGGAAAGAAGAAGAAAGGATCGGGCAGGAGAAGGGACTTTGCCTGGATCTGAGCGTACTGGTCGATGCCGGCAGAAGGAGATCACCGGAGCTCTCGGCTTGCTTCGTCCGCAAGAGAGAACAAAGGAAGGGGAGAAGAGAGAATCAGGAAGGAGGAGAAGGTTCGGGTGAATAAGGTTCGGCGATGGGTTTGGATAAGGAAAAGAAAAGAATTTATAAATTAAAACTTTTCCTCACTTAAATAGGTATCCCAAACATGCTTTATCCGTGCCCGCCGATCGATCCCCTCAAAACCCTCCATACGAACTCCGAAAAATTCCCAGAAAATTTCTAAAAATTTCGAAAAAATTCTATAAGGCTATTTCTGAAATAACCCTATTTATTTAAATTTTCCGAGATTTCACAGATCTAATGAATTCGACTGTTGAAACCTACACAACAACTCTTTTTGACCTGTGTGACCATATTAGTTGACTGATTTTCTAAATCAGTTGAATTGATTTACTTCTGGATCAAATTGATTTGAATGATGTTCCCAATCAGTTGAATAGATTTGCTATTTTTTGTTCTAGATCAAATTGATTTGAATTTTCCCAACTAGTTGAATCAATTTACTTTTGGATCATTATCAATCGACTGATTTTCCCAATCAGTCGAATTGATTCGAGATTCCAACCAAATAGGAGCTCTCTTGAGTATCAGTCGACTTATACTTTTGCATTAATCAACTGATCTCTAAATTTGGTCATTCTAATCACCAAATTTGCCTAAACTTCTCTACCACCCTTGCATCTAACCTAACGATTGGTTCAGATTTCCACCTCTGACCAAGAATCTGGTCCTCGACCTTCTTTGACTTAACTTTGACCCACCAGGTCTTCCCACTAATTGTCAGGTCTACAAACCCAACTGGACTTCGGTCGATTGTCAGGTCTCACAGACTCAACCATAATTTCCACTAGATATCAAGTCCTGCGATCCTATCTGGACTTCGTACCAGTTATCGGGTCTTGCTGACCTAGCTGGATTTCAGCCTGATGTCAGGTCCTTCAGATTTTTCAACTCCTGCACACTTGGTAAAGTAATTAGCCCACAAAATACTCTAACTTTAATCCACTTATCATTCATCAAAACTTGAGGTTAGATCATTAGTGCAAATTGCACAAATAATCTCTCCTTTTTTGATGCAATGATAACCTAGTCAAAATTAGAAAAAAATAATATTCAAAGATAATATTAAAAATATAAACAAATGATCTAAACTAGTTTTGAATTTATTTTACGTGATCAAATTTAGTTGTTATTTTTCTACATTAACCCTTACCCTCCCCCTCTGGCATTCATAAAAAAATTAAGGTAAAGGAAATACAAGCATAAGGAAGTAATGCTAGACAGTAATACAGAAAATAGTTGAAAGTAAATACTTTATATATCTCAGACTTAAGGAGAAGTTTTGAACAGAAGTTCAGTAATATAATTTTAAAAAGTATTTTGTAAATAAAATTTTGGGTAAACCTTTTAGGTAAAATTTTTTCACAATTATTAATTAAATATTTCTAAGTCCACTTTTTCAAAGTAAGGGAAAAAATTCCTAAGTATACTTTTTCAAAAAGCTTCTAAATAAATTTTAAATAAATTTTAAATAAATTTCTAAGTAAGTATTTGCAAAGAAAAAAATTTTTTAATAAAGATTTTCAAAGTAAAAAAAACTGGCAAACTAATTTAAAAAAAATTCCTAAGCAAATTTGTTCAAAGATTCTTGTTTTTTAAAAATCTCTAAGTAAATATTTGTAAAGCAAAGTTATTCTTAGTAAATATTTTCCAATGATTTTCTAGTAAGGATTTTCAAACCAGTTTTAAGGAGAATTTTTTCCAAGTAACATTTTCAAAATAGTGTAAAGAAAAATTGCTAAGTAAGATTAAAAAACATTTAAGGAAAATTTTCTAAGTAAGATTTTTAAAATAAATTTTAGAGAAGAAGTTTCCTAAGTAATATTTTAACAAAAATTAAAGAAACAATTTTCTAAGGAGTATTAAAAAAAATTAAGGAATTTTTAAGAAAAATTTCTCAAGTAATATTTTTGAAATTGAATTCTCCCCCTGAATCTGGTATCTTTATTGAACACAATAAACATTCAAGTACCAATATCTTTAGTACATGTCTAACTGTTAGTTACTAACTATCAATCAGAAGATAGTCGTGTTCACTTGGTTAATTAGTCAAGTTAAGCAAAATTTGATCCAACTTATTGTTTATTAAGAAGAATTACTTAACTTGATTATTGTATTTTGGTATTTTTTTCGTCCAGACTTATGTTGATGCACTGATATAAGCATATGAAGTCTAAGCAAAATGCTTAAACATCTCACGTCATTCTATGTTTTCGAATACATAATCAAGGTAGACCTAGCTAGTGTATTTGTGAGATGCTTGTTACCTAGATATATAGAATCATGCTTTCTAGGGATTCGATCTAGACTAAGGGCAAACTAATTTTTACAACACTAGAAAAATGGGAAATTTTTAGAACACATAAGTAAATAATTTTCCTAGAATTTGCAAATCACTTGAAAATTTATTTGATAATAAAAGTCCTAGTCTATTCTGCACATTCCTAGTCGTCTTTGTAGATTACTGAATTTAGATTCTAGTAGTGATTTAGTGAAAATGTTAGCCAAATTTGACTTGGACTCAACATAGTTGAGTTTAATGTCTCCTTTGGCGATGTGATCTCAATAAAGTAATGTTTTATTTCAATATGTTTGGTTCTTGAATGTTGCACTAGATTTTTAGTTAAGTTAATTGAATTGATGTTATTAATATAGATTTTTATATTTTTATACTCTAAGTTAAAGTCTTTTAATGTGTGCATCATCCATAACAGTTGTGCTACACACTCACCCATTGCTATGTACTCAGCTTCAGTAGTAGATATAGCAACATAGTGTTTTTTTCTACTAAATCAGTTGACAAGTGATGGTTCAAGTAATTGATATCCACTACTTGTACTTTTACGATCTAGTTTATAGTTGGCATAATCTGAGTCAGAGTAACCTATTAATTCAAAATTAGGAGTTCTAGGGTACCAGATTCCTATATTTGGTGTGACTTTCAAATATCTAAAAATCCTTTTTACATTAGTTAAGTGGGATTCCTTAATATAGGTTTGGAATCTGACATACATACTAATTGCAAATAAAATATCAAGTCAACTTGCAGTTAAGTATAAAAGGCTTCCTATGACACTCCTATAATATTTTAGATCCTCGGGTTTTCTATTTGGATCACTATCTAAGGTTGTGTTAGTTGCCATTGGTGTTTTTATTTCTTTGGTATTTTCCATTCTAACTTTTTCAAATAATTCCTTTATGTATTTTTGTTAGTAAACATAATTTCCTTCATTAGTTTTTTAATTTGTAATCTTAAGAAATAGGTTAGTTTACCTACTTAAATTGTTGTAAAAATTCTGAGTTGGTTGAATAAAAAGTTATGTCATCTACATATACTTGGACTATGAAGATATCTTGTTTAAGTGATTTTACAAGTAGAGTTGGATCAATTTAACCTTAATTTAATCCTTTGGAAATTAGATAGGAGGTCAACCTTTCATACCAAGCCCTAGGTGCTTGTTTAAGACCATATAAGGCTTTCTTTAGTTTAAACACATAGTCAAGATGATCTATACTTTCAAACCCGGGTGATTGACCTACATAAACTTTTTCTTTTATTCGTCCATTTAAGAAGGCAAATTTAACATCCATTTGATAAAACTTAAATCCTTTATGGGTTGCATAGCTCAATAGCATTCTAATAGACTAAAGTCTGGCTACTAGAGCATATGTTTCATCATAGTCAAGTCCCTCTACTTAACTAAACCCTTTAGCTAATAGTCTAGCCTTGTTTCTAACAATTTTCCTATTTTTACTTAGTTTTTTCTAAATATCCATTTTATTTCTATTACCTTTTTATTATCAAGTAGTGGTATTAAGTCCTAGACTTCATTTCTTTCAAATTGGTCAGTTCTTCCTGCATGGCTATAATCTAGTCTGGGTGAAGTAGGGTTTCTTTTATTATTTTGGGTTCAATTTTAGAGATTAAGGATATTTAACTTAGGTTTCTGAAGGATGGTCTCGTCTGAACTCTTAGGTCTGGGTCACCTATAATTTATTCAATTGGGCAGTTTAAGCTAACTCTTATTGTTCTAGGCTCAATTTATGTTTGTTCATTTTCTTGTGATTGATTTTGTTCATCCTTGTATTCGCCTATTAGGTTTTCATTTGCTCCCTCTAGATCAGTGCTAGCTCTAACGAAGTCCATTTGTTGATACTGAGGTTGAGTTCAGTTAGATTCTTTAGTAATTTCATCAAATTTTACATTGGTTGTTTCCTCAATTCTTAGAGTAATTTTATTATAAACTCTATATCCTCTACTATTCAGGGAATACCCTATAAAGATTCCATTTTTCATTTTTTAGGTAAAATTTTCTAAGTATTCTCTTGTGTTTAATAAGTAAATAGGACATCCAAATACCTTAAAGTATTTAATATTTAGTAATTTATTATACTAAATTTCAAATGAGGTTTATTATATTTCTTATTTATTATTATTCTATTTTGTACATAGTAGACTGTACTAACAGTTTCTGTCTAGAAATATTTTTGTAATTGGTACTCATTAAGCATTGTTCTAGTGGCTTTTTGGAGAGTTCTATTTTTCTTTCCACTATTCTATTTTGTTGAGGTTTATTAGGACATGAGAATTCTTAATGGTACTCATTTTCTGTGTAGAATTTAGTAAATCTATGGTTTTTGAATTCTCCACTGTTATCACTCCTAATTCTTTTGATTTTAAAGTCTTTTTCATTTTCAGTTTGTTTACAAATATTACTAAATATTTCAAATATTTTGTCTTTATTTTTTTAAAATTTTACCCAAGTGAATCTTGAGTAATAATCAATTATTAATAGACAATATAAATTTTCATTAATCGATTTAATCCCATGTGTGTCAAATAAATTTAAGTGTAATAATTCAAGTGTTGAGTTAGTTTGAATCTGATTAGTTGGTTTGTGGGTTGATTTGGTCAATGTTTCTTGCTGACAAGCATTACAAATTATTGATTCTAATTTAGGTCATTTTGGTAGTTCTCTAACTAAGCCATTTAGTTTAGTGAGGTTTCTAAAGTTAGTGTGAGGCATTCTCCTATGCCATAGCCAGGTTTCCTCTTTTTATATCAAGTGACACTTAAGTGAGGAGCTGAATAGGTTAATTGTATAAATATTATTATTCCTAAGTCCTTTTAATTTTATTATAGGATCTTTGATATGCTTAATTAAGCATTCAGTGGATGTAAACCTAACCTTATATTCAGAGTCATATAATTGACTAACACTGAGTAAGTTAAATTTAAAATTTTCGATAAAGAGTACTTTATTAATAATGAAATTTGATTCTAATTCAATGTTGCCTATTCTAATTACTTTTAGTTTGCCATTGTTTCTAAAGGTAACTGTTCCTAGTCTTTTGAAGGTTAACTTTGTGAACATGGTTTGATCCCCAATCATGTGTCGGGAGCAATCATTATCCAATATCCATTTAGATTCCTAAAAATAATTAGAAGAAATAAACTTTTAGCTCAAGTGTGAACTTGATTATAATTTATTTTATTTTATTTTAATTTTAATTTAATTTATTTTAATCCTTATTCATCTCACCCAAACGATATTTTCAATCAAGGAATCCTATAATTTTGTGAGATAAGTTAAATTAAATTTCAAGATTTGGTTTAACTTGTGTTAGATTCAAGTTTAGCTTTGAATTCAATAAACATGTATTTTTTGGATAAACTTCTAAGCTGTGTGAGTCACCTGGACATCATTAGAGTAATCATGTCTTTAAAAATTTCTAAATAGTCATATCAATTGAACTTAGTACAAAATTTTGGTCTAACTAGCCAGTATTAGTAAAGGGTAGGTTCAGTTAGTTCCACTAAGCCAAATGCATAAGGTTGAAACCATACCTTCTTAGACATGCATAACATAGTTTTCCTAATATACTATCATCTAAAACTTCTCCAATGTTATTTATCAGGTTAAACTTTTGTCCCTATTTAAGCTAGTCCTAATTACCCAGCTGGGTAGATTATTATTTTTAGAGGTGCCAAATAATTTGGTGTCTCCCCCTAAATTATTGAATTTAGGTTTAAGTTATAGGTTTGTGTCAATTTATTTTATAGTTATAGTAAACTTAATTATAACTTGAATTTTGATTAACTTTGTTGTTATTTGATTTAAATTTAGTTTTTTGATTTGAGTTTGATTTATTTGATTTCATTTTACATGTTAGGTTTGGGTTTGAATTTTTAGTTGGATTTGGTTTTAGGTAATGAATTTTACTTTTAGGTAAATAAAATTGATTGAGTCCTACTTCCGTGGTTAGACACGCTTTCAGAACCCAGGCCTTTGTTTGATTCTTAGTTTAAGTGACTAGAGATATGAAGGTTTTGTTAGTCGAGTTGGACTTGTATCTGAGCCCTAATTTATTTTGTATAGCTCGTTTAAATCCAAGTATCATGTCTAGGTACTTGGATATGGTTGTAAATTTTTATAATAATTTTTTTAGATTGTTTATTTCAGTTTTTAATTTTGAGTTTTCTCCCTCAAGTCTTTCGACTTGAGTTGGGTTAGTGTTTTTTATTTGGGAGTTATGTTGTTCCTTAAGGTGTTGATTTTTCTTAAGGAGTGTGTCATTTTGTTTTTTATATTTTATTAATTTTTTATTCAGACATGCATTATTCTAAAAAATTAAGAAGTTAGGATAGAAGATATCTCATTCGAACTATCGAAAATGAGTGCAGACTCGTGGCTTGATTTATATTCAGACTCGTCGTCTTGTTTTGAGTTGCTTTCTGATTCCAACCCGGTTGCCATCAGATTCTTCATCACAAGTCACGTTCTCTTCTTCTTGCATTATGATGTTAGGTAATTTATTCAGAGTTGTATTCTTTTTGGTTACCTTTGCATCATTTGGTTCTTCATGTAACTCAATGAGTTTATCCCAAAGGTTCTTTGTATTTTCGTGCGGGCTAACTTTGTTCAGTTCCTCCTTCATGAGTCTGTACTAGATCGTGTTCAATGCCTTGAAGTTGGTTTGTGCCTTCTTTTTTATTTTCAGAGTCCAATTTTCAAGGTCCATCGGAATCCCAGTATTGTTGTCGATTGGAGGTTTGTATCACATGCAGATGCTGAACCACTGGTCGAGATATGTCTTGAGATACACTTCTATCCTCTTCTTTTGATATGGAAAGTCGTCACCATTGAAGAGCGGGGGGTGAAGAGTGTTGTATCCTTCATTTTGGGGCATTTAAAGAACCTTGCACACAAAGAAGAAGAAGAAATAAATCCTAAGACCAAGTATTGGATTAGCAGTGTGGGAGATAATAAATGTATAAAAACTCGATTGGTGTTGCACTAATTTCAAAAATATAATAATAATAATAATATATTAAGAAAATTTTTACCAAATGATATATTTTACTAGTTTTGACCAACGGTGAAAATTTGAAAATGGAAGAAAAACAAGAATTTTTCAATGAAGAAAAAATTTGGAGGGAAAAAAGTGAAAGGCCTCGCTCGATTGGTGGAACCCTGCTCGATTATATATAAATAACGATATATAATTTTCTTAAAAAAGGACCCCCTGCTCGATTGGTGGTTTCACCAATTCAAAGTAGTCTTGCTCTGATACTACTTATTGGATCGTAAAGTCACTAGAGGGGGAGGGTGAATAGCGTTCATTGAAAATCGTAAGTTAAAACGATTTGTGTAGCAGAAAAGGGAAACAAACAACACAATACAATTAATGCCAAGTTTTAATTGGTTCAGAGCCAATGAAGACTCCTACTCCAAGGCCCACGATAGTCGATCACTTTCGTTGGGCAATCCATTAATAGTTCAAAAAGATACAATAATGAAGTACAAGAACTATATATGAAAAGTTACCGACAATAGAGAAAACTAAGTAAAGCTTGATGGCCGGTTGTCGATGGAGCGTTACAGTGTCATAGGAGCCTTTTTAAAGTAGCACGTAGGAAGGAAATTTGTAGCAGATGATGCCCTGAAGCTGCTGGTCGAAGGCACTCCTTATATAGGCACATTCCGGGTGCTTAGTGTTGGGACACTTCGGAGCTAAGGGATGAATAGCTTCTCGCGCTTGTCGATGATGATGTTGCAGCGGATATAACTCAATGCAAAAGCTCCCCAATGCTAACAAGAGGATTTACTTGGTATCCACCTTAAGAAGAGGTGACTAATCCAATGATCCACACATGACGTACTCTCCACTATGAAAACAACTCCTTCTCGGAAATAATCCGGAGATAGAGAAACCTCTTACAAATCAAGAACAAGAAAATACAACTCGAAACAAGGAATCAAATGTAAATACAAATAGAAACACGACTAACACTTTGAACCATGAATCCCTCGAGATTTTCTTACTTTGAATCCCTCTTGAAGAAGTGCAGCAACACCTTAGCCCTAAACTTCCAAGAACTGGAAAAAAGATGGAGTGGAGAGATATACTAAAACAGTGGTAGAAAAACCCTTTCTAGGGTTACTGTTAGTGCCTTAATCCATTAAGCATCCTCTTAGTTGATTACCACATCAGAAACCTGCATAAATAGCTATATTTTCAACCTTAATTGACTATCCTACTCGATTAAGCCTTGCTAAATCGATTAGCTAGATCGATTCAACAATATTTTGTTTGATCACGAGAAAGAGCTTAAGCTTCACAGAACCATTCTGTTCGAAGCAGAAAGGCACCGTAAGTGATTACCCTAATCGCTTACGATGTTCTAATCGATTACATCAATCGATTAGGAATCCTTTCTCATGATTCCAAGCTTAAGCGATTAGCCTAATCGCTTAAGCTATGGTAATCGATTAGCCTAATTGATTACCGAACCCTAACTACCAAATCTAGGTCTAGGGTTCCCTTACCCAACATCTGGTCAACCTTGACCTATTGGGACTCCTCATTGCCTAGTATCTAGTCAACCTTGACCTGCTGAGATTTCTTCACCAAGTGTCCGATCAATCCTTTGACCCACTTGGACTTTTCTCCTTGCGCCAAGTGTTTGATCAAGTTTGACCCACTTGGACTTGCCATCTCGTGCTAAGTGTCCAGTCAACCTTGACCCACTTGGACTTCCCAACGCCAAATGTTCTGTAAACCTTAACCCACCTAGACTCCACATGCATGACTTCACTCACCAGGACTTTCCTTCTACCTAGCTTCACTCACTAGGGCTCTCAACTGACTTCACTCACCAGGACTTTCCTTCTGCCTAGCTTCACTCACTAGGACTTTCCTTCTGCTAGCTTCACTCACTAGAACTTTCCTTCTGCCTAGCTTCACTCACTAGAGCTTTCACCTGACTTCACTCGCCAGGATTTTCATTCTACCTAGCTTCACTCACCAGAGCTTTTACTTGTCTTCAGTTACCAGAATTTTTGTTCTTCCTAGCTTCACTCACTAGGGCTTTCACTTTGCTTCACTCACCAGGATTTTTATTCTGCCTAGTTTCACTCACTAGGGCATTCACCTGGCTTCACTTACTAGGATTTTTGTTCTGCCTAACTTCACTCACTAGGGCTTTCACCTGGCTTCACTCACCATGATTTTCCTTCTGCCTAGCTACACTCACTAGAACATTTCAGTCAAGTATCTGGTCAACTTTGACCTACTCGATTCTTCTTCACATCAAACTTGTCAACTCTTGACCAGAGGGAATTACACTAACAATCTCCTTAAACGGATAATTACAACTGTAATCTCCATACATTGTCAAACATCAAAATTCAAACATCACAACTCAAACTTGAGCCAACTTAAGCTTAGTTAAATTGGTCAACCTTGACCTAGGAAAATTGCACTAACACTTGGAACCCCTCCGAGTGCATGGACCATGCTCACGTGGTCATCTCTCGTCGAAACTTCATCCGTGAAGTTTTATCCACCTCCGGGCGCCTAGACCCCCTCCGGGTGCCTGGACCGTTAACGTGGGCTCAGCCAGCCGATGTGCTCCAAATCAACTTTGAAATGAAATTTCTAGTCTAGGCACATGGACCAACTCCGAGCTCTTGGACTGACCGGGTACCTAGTGCCTATTCCGGCGAGGCTGGTCCAGGTGCCTGGACCAGCTATGGGCACTCGGATCCCTTCCAGGCGCTCGGACTCCCTTTTTTTTTTAGCATTCTTCCCTATAAAAAAGGGTTAGTCCAGGAAATAAAAAACATATTTTATCCTGTAAAATAGAGTTAGTACAATACAACAAATAAGAGTAGTAATTAGATCCTGTCTCCCTGAGACTAGGATCTAGTCAAGGTCTCAACTTAGGTTTTCCAAATGGATCTAAGTTGGACCAGCGCCTATAGTTCCCTCAACTGGGAAGGCGTCATCACTGGATCTCTCCTCCAGTTGCTTATCTCTTACTTACCAACTGTAGTCTTTTGACTTGCCTTTGACACACCAGGTCTTCCCACTAGTTGTCAGGTATGTAGAACCAACTGGATTTCTGTCGGTTGTCAGGTCCCGCGGATCCAACAGGACTTTCTACTAGATATCGAATTCTATGGGCCTATCTGGACTTCACACCAACTATCAGGTTCCATGGACCTAGCTAGATTTTAGCCTGGTATCAGGTCCTACAAACCTGTCAACTCATGCACAGTTGGTAAAAGTAATTAGTCCACTAAATACTCTAACTTTAATCCACTTGTCATTAATCAAAACCTGAGTTAGATCATTAGTAAAAATTGCACCAACACTTACTACTTATATGGACTTTCTCTTGCCTAGTATCTATTGGTGTAGTTGACACTAATAATTAACTGGTTTTATAAGGTTAAAATTAGACTAAGTTGGATGATGTGTTAAGCTGGTGTAAAAGACTTAATAGGTCTAGAAGACCAAATAGTCAAGAATTGACATGATCTAGCGGAAAGTTTGGGTTAGTAAGGACTAGACAGTTGCCTGAAGTCCAGTTGGGATGTTCGATTATAGATGATTGGCTGAAGTCCCGATGCCCAATTTCAGTAGGAAGACCTGGTCGGTCAAGAGGCAAGTTAAGTGTATTGGTCTCGATGCGGCCAATAAGAGAGGAGCGAATTGCCTATAAAATAAAATTAACCCTTTCCCAATTTCTCAACTTCATTAGATAGTACAATTAAACTAAAGAAGAAATAAACTGAACAATTTTTTAAAAAAATAAGAAGGTTAGAATTTCCTTAGTTACAACCTAGGTGGTTGTTAATCCAAGACAGATGGAAGCTCACTAAAAATTTCCTTTGTTGAAGCGGAGAAGCTTCTTACACTCGTTGATAGCTCAAAAATATACTAGAAAATGAATATAAGAGTTGTTGATTAATTCCTAACTCCAAGAGGTTTTTATAGCTCCTAGAAAATTCTCTCCATGGGTGAAAGGCAACTTCAAGAGGGTTCAAGGCGCCTTCGAGTGGAAAACTTTATCCGTCAAAGATAAGGTTTTATCTTCAGCTAACAGCTAGGGAACACACCTTCAACAAGTTGGATGACGCCTTTGATACTATTCATCGAAGGTGCCTTCCAAGCTATGGAAGGCGCCTTCCATGAGGCAGATCAACTCTTTAGACGATCTCTTCGTGTGGCTGATGCTCCAGCTAATTAGAGTTAAGCTCACCCAAACCCAACCCCAACCTTCTTCTCGAGCAAGCTTCCTCTCCAGCTTCTCGTCCCTTGGAAGCACTACACGCGCCCTTCTCATTCCATCAGCGTACTCTTTCACAGCTTCTCATCCCTCGGATGTACAAAGTCTATTGATTTATTTCCCGTGCCATCCTTCTTGCTCGTTACGTCTCTCACTCAACTTCTTGCATTCCTAAGTCTCTACACACTCAGACACAAGTCATCACCTAACTTGATGTCATGCCCCGGGGGAGTCCCAGCCAGAGGAAAAATCCGACAACATCTCCCCTGTACACGTGACAATCTATGGCATTTATACATACAAAAATATACATAAGCCACACACGGCTGGAATATATACACAACCACGCAGTTTATACTCAGTCCACTCGGCTGGAACAAAATATTCACAACCATGTAGTTATATATATATTAAACATCCCACTCGGCTGTACAAAAACTAAAAAATAAACACAGCAAAAAATGATAGAAAACCATTACAAACCAAAAACAAGACTTCTAGCCGGCTAAGCTTACACCACACAACAAAATAATACAAGACACTGATAGGACCTTTGTGTACAGCTAGAGAGGGGTGAATAGCCTTTCTTCAATTTGTGACATACAATTTGTTAGCAGAAGCACAAAAAGTAATGAAATAGAAAAGCAATAAGAAGGCAAGGCTAACTCCTCAATTTACTTGGTCTCCACCTCCTTGAGGTGACTAATCCAAGGCGCACACACACATTCAAGGTTCATTATGATCTTCTCCTTTTCGATCCAAGAATGAAGGTGGAGAAACCTTTACAAGATGATCTCTTCCTCTCACAAGATTAAAGATGAGCTTAGGAAGAAGAGATTGAGACTTAGAGACTTAGAGATCACTTGGAGAGCTTAATAGTATTTTTGTATCAAATGATGTATTCTCTCTAAGCTCTCCAGCCTTATATACATGTTGTTGAAAACCCCGACACCAGTCGACTGATGAATCCATTAGTCGACTGGTAACATGTAACGACTACTATTCCACCAAATCTGCGGGGATTCTATGCGTCATCAGCTCAACGACATTATACCAGTCGACTGGTAAAAATACCAGTTAACTCGTAGTCGTGGGCTGAGCGAATAGAATGTCTCTGTTCGATCCCAGTCGACTGATCAGTTGATTGGACCAGTTGACTGTAAGAACTATCAGTTGACTGATCCTAATTACACACTCCCACTCATCCTCTCCAGAGTTTCCCTTGAAGCCTTCCTTTTTAGCCTTTGTCCCTTAGATGCACTCAAGCCTGCAACTCTTCTTCATGCCATCCTTCACGTTGCTTTGAGGTCCGCTTCCCTTGGCTTCACTTTGTTGCTCTTTGTTCGCGGTCCCTCGGATGTACCATCCTTCACCAATCTTCAAGGATCTGAGCCATAAGATGAGACTTTCCAAGCTTGTGTATTTCACCAAGTCCTGCATGACTTAAATATATTAAAACCAATATGAAATCTAACTTAAACTTATTGACACAGACATCAAAACAATGATCGTAACCAATCAATTCTAGGTCGATTGCACCAACAGACACCACATCACAATAATCCAGAAACAAATCTGGAATATACAAAGCTAAGTACACCGAATATATAAACCAACTAAAGTACTAAAGAAACTAGAAAACAGGTCTTCGGATGTGACATAGGACCGGCAGACAGGATACTCCAAGTGACTCCACAAATATCTACCTGAAGCCTGAAATAATAATATATCAATGGTGTGAGTTCAACAACTCAGTGGATACCAGATAGATAGGCATAATAAGTTATAACTAACAGTAAATATCATGCGGTACAGTTTCCTGAACAAAAGTAGGAAATGCAGACTGGAAAGGGCTGAAGAAAACTGTACTCACCAGGACCTCCTATCCGGAACATAAGGGTCGTCAGACTAGATACAAAATGTCACCTGTACGCATGTCAAACATATGCAACCACAAGAATATAGGCAAACTACAAGAAACCAAATAGTGACATACCAAAGTAAATGCAAACATAATAATTACTACTAGCTATAAACTATTATGCGTATCTAAAATGACTATATCAAAGAGATAAGTCAAAATTACTCACCAAAAAAAGAAGATCGTATCAACCAATCCGACGTCGAAACGCTCGTCTCGAATTAGAGTCCTGCATCAATCAATATATATATTTTATTTAGCTAAATTCATATAAATTTAATAGCTAAATAAAATACCCAAACTTAATTAGGGAAAACTCTAATCGATCTTAGACATTAACCCTAACTATATTTAATCCACTGATCAACTAGGGTTAGTTTTCTTAACCCTAATCGTACCACTATTCAATTAGATTTAAATATATAAATAATCAACCTAACCTTAAATCAAATTAAGAACAATTCATGCCTAACCTTCCCTATCTTCCAATCCAGGTGTAAGCTATAATGAAAGAAAACACACCTTACCTAAATTTACAAAATTACCTCTATTAATCCACAGCCAGGGAGGGTGCTGCCGGAAGGAGTAGCCGCTGTTGGAAACCTAGAAACAACACCACAGCCTTAGATCAAACAATCGGGTGCTCCATCAATCCAAATCCACAGGGCATAATCTCACCTACCGGTATTAGTTGTTGCCAAAAGTTTGCTTGCTGGAAGATATTGCTGCCAAAGATTTTACAGCCGACACCACCCAGAACCCACTCAAATCTGGCTGACTATAGCTAATCACCAGTGGCTCAGGCGCTAGACGACGATCTAGGGCAGAGATGCAAAGAGGAAGCTTGACACTTGCTGGCTAGCTCTTGTAGTGGCCAGAGGTGGAAGATATCCGGCTACCGACGCTAGGACAGGGAGAAGTCGGCTGGCGCTAGGGCACAAGGAAAGGGTTGGTTGTTGGTGCTAGGGCACAGGGAAAGAGGAAAGACCTCATCGTCAGCACTATTCCGTGCAGCGACGACGGCTGTGGGTGACGCGAGGAAGAGATGAGGGCTTGGGAGTAGGTGGCGGCAGCACATCTCGACAAAGAGGGAGAGAGATTGGAGGGGAATGAAAGGAGAGGGGAATCATCAATGAAGAGGAGGAGGAGATGGGTTCTACGTGCGACTCAGGCAGGAAGAAGAGATCGGGCGGAGTTTTTAGGGTGGCGTCGCAAGAGAAGAGACGAGGGAAGAAACGACGATGGGAAGAAGAATAATGCACGGGTAGGGGAAATAGGAAAAGATAGGGGAGAATAAGGAAATAAGGCAAAAAAGGAAACTTAGATTTTCTATTATTAAAATCTAAGTTATTTTCTTAATCAACCTCTATCCTAATTGGGTATTCCAAGCAGACTTTTCCCACATATGCCTATAATTTCATCCCCTTAAACTCGTCATATGATCTCCGAAAAATTCTTAGAAAAGTTTTAAAAATTCCAGATATTCTATTAAGAATATCCGTCCATTAAACCCTATTATTTTTATTATAATTTTTTGTTACGGTATTTTACACTTGATTTGGTTAATCATATCAAAACTATTCCGGGGTATTAACAATCTCCTCCTTTTTGAAGTGATCAACCTAAGTTAAGGTTTAAAAAATAGTAACATAAAAGTTAAAATAATTACAATTTATAAACATGAAATAAATAGGCAATATGTACAAAAAAATGTACCTCCCCTAGACTTAATTTAATATTCTTCTCCTTTGATCACATTAAAAATAGGGGTAAAAATTCTAAGGGAAACACAAATCATAACTAATACTTAGAAAAATTTTGAAGCTTAAATTCGAAAATCTGAATTATTGCGATGTATAAACTAGTTTTGGAAGAAAAATTTTAAAATTATTTTTCATCATTGAAAATTTTAAAAAAATTTTGTAACGGTTGAACCAGCAATATCCAAAACAATGATAAAATTTTCACTAATAAAAGAAATTAATATGAGTAGTAATAAATTATTTTCTACATATAGATGTATTTTTTTAAAAAAATACTTAACAAATAGATTTTGAACTCAAAAATTATATCTTTAGAAAAATTAAATTTTCAAAGATTGACTTTTTGAGAAATTTTAATATTAAAAATTAATATTTTTGTAAAAAATTTATAGAAAATTTAATAATGGTCAAAAACTTTAAATTTTTTTTTTATAGAGAACATGATATTTTATCGTAAAAATAATTTTAAATTAAAAGATATGATTTTTGTTGAAAAATTTCAAAAAAATAATATATCGGTAAAAAAATTCAAAATTTTTCTTACATATAGATAATGAAATCATTTTCTACAAAAGAATTAAGATTTAATTAATTTCAAAAAACACACATACAAAAAAATTTATTTTAAAAATTTGACAAATTTAAACAAAAAAATATTAAAGCAAATTAAAATGAAAATATGCATAAAGATTTTAATTTAAGCATTATTTTGGTACCCAATATAGGTTCCTTCCTATTAGATTAATCATATACTTTCTAGGAATAAATATTTATATTAATTTTCTAATTTAGATCTTATGATATCTAAAATGTTAATCTAGTCCTTGATAATTTTAAAAATCTTAAGTAGTAAAATTCAAAGATGCCGAATTCTTCAAATTTTCTATTTATTCTTTTAATTATTCATTTTGAATTTTCATCTTGTCGAAATTTTCTAATTGACAAGATTTTGCTAAGGTTTCTTTTATTTCTGTGTTATCCTTTAATAATTTTTAATTTTTATTTTCTTATTTACAGGAATTCTTAGATAGCATTTTAATAAACTTATATAACTTGTTAGGAGGTAGAGATCGTATTTGACTTACCTTGTCGATCTTGTTATCTGATACTCCCCTTCTAGTGCTGCTTCCCTCTGACGCTGCTCCCCCTTCATCGATGTTCTCGTTGCTCATTTTGGATGAGCATGCTTTGTTATCTTCTTGGCGACTTGCCATTAGTGCAAGCCCGACATAGCCTTTAATCCCTTATTTTAATGACGACGTTTCGCCCCACATCGCCTTTAGGTTTTTGTGCTTTTTCTAGGTCGATCTTTTATCCTTGTCTTTCTTCTTTAGTTTTGGACAGTTGTCTTTGAGATGACCTTTTTTATTGCAGTTATAGCATCTCACTTTCCTTTTTTTTTTCTTTTTTTACCCATGCTTCATTAAATTTATTAGATCTAAAAATTTCTTAAATTTTCTTACCATAAATGTTATTTTGTCATCATCGAGGGATGTTTCGGAATCTAGTTCATTCATTTTTGCCTTTAAGGCAATATTCTAATTTGGCTCCTTTAGTTCTGCACATCTAGATTCATGAATTTCAAAGGTAGAAAAAAAATCTTCTAAATTACTAACCTTTAGGTCCCTAGAGATGTTGTATGTATCTACTAAGGTTGACTACATGGTATTCTTGGAAAAATGTTAAGTGCATATCTTAGAGAATCTTGGTTGGTTATCTTTTCTTCAAGGTTCGTGAGTTCAGTGATTAGCTCCTTTAACTTGGCGTGTAATTGAGGGATCATTTCATGTAACACCCACAAAATTATAAGATAAGTATATGAGTGTTATTTGCTTTAGAGCATAAAAGAAGAATCAAAAGAAAAAGAAATAAGAGAAATAAAAAGAAGAGGTGAAGGTTTGAACCTTGAACCTCTCACAAAGGATAGAAATAAAGTTATGTATGATGACCACTAGGATAATGAATAACATATGAATGGAAAATGATGGGAATTGTAGTTAAAAGTGAGGATATGATTAAGTGAGGGAACAAGAGAAAATCAAGTAGGTTTATTCCTCTTGTTTACCTCTTGGTTAAGAAAAGGAGAAAGCAAAAGACAAGTTGTCTTTCTTCCTTTTCCTTCTCTATTTTCATGGAGTTTAAGAGAATAATGAAGAGAAGAATCAAGGGAAAGGAATGAGGACATATTCTCATTAGAAAAATACATGCATGAATTAATGAAAAACGGAAGCAAAGTTCATCTTTGTATCTTCCACCCACTTAGCATAAAAAGGAAAGAAAGGAAAGGATTTCATTTTTCTTCCTTCTCCCTCACCATTGCCGAAACTAGAAGCCCTCCTCCCTCATCTCCACAAGCCAAGTTTAGGTTTCTCCCTAAGAGGAAACTAAATTACAAGAAGGAGCCTTCAAGGTGCACCCTTCCAAGCAAGAGAAATCAAAAGGAGTGCTAGCCTCCTTCCTCTTCACCAAGGGTACCATTTCTTTAAGGATTAACAAGGGAACACTAGGTAAGCTTCCCCTCACCTGTGGTACAATAGTTTATATGGTTTTTCCATGAAGATAGATCGCTTAGAAACCTAAGGTTTGCTTTATGAGAATTTCGGCCAAGACAAGAGTAAGTGTTTAAGAAAATTGTAACTAGATATGCTTATTATTTATTTTTGTGACATGTATCTTATATAAGAGGTTAATCTAAGGTTTCCATGCTAGAATGAACAATGAAAACTTAGATCCATGAACCCTAAACTTTCGGCCAAGCATGAACAAGAGGACTAGGTAAGCTTAAGACTCAAACTAAGCATGTTTCCTTATTCTTGTGTTATGTACCCTATGATAATGATGTGTTAACTTTTTCTCTTACTTGTATGTTGTTTGAAACTCCATTTCCATGCTCATGAATGTTCGGCCATGGAAGAACTAAAGGCCTAGGAGAGTTTTAAACCTAAAAACTAAGCATGCTAAGATTTTTCCTAAGACAAGATATGAAGCTATAATGTTATGCCATGATTGTATGTTGATTATGAATCCTATTACATGCTTATGAAGATTCGGTTATGATGAGATTTGAAGTATAGGAAAGTTTAAACCAAGTCTAGGAGGCTCATGACCTTCTTGATAAAATGATATGAAACTAGTTGATGTTCTTATGTTTGCTTGTTACATAGAAGATTGGTTACATGTAACTTTCGGCCACACTAAGTTTTAAAGCTAGGATGCTTGGATTTTAAACTAAGTTTACCCATGTTGTTCCTTGTAATGTTGCCATGAAAATTGTGTAGGGTTTCCATGCTTTTAGGCCATATGAAAAAAAACAAAACCAAGCTCATATGTTTCGGCCACCCTTGGGGTTAAAGGCCTAGGAAAACTTAGAACCCAACTTATATATGTTCATAATGTTTCTTGTGATAAGTGCTATGAAATGTAGTTGTGGTTTCCATGCTCTTGTGCCCCTAGAAACTTAGTTCCATGCTTGATATGTTTTGGCCACTACTAGTTTAAAGGCCTAGAGAAATTTAGAACCCAACTTGTATATGCTTATGATGTTCTTGTGATGTATGCTATGAAATGTAGTTGTGGTTTTCATGCTCTTATGCCACTAAAAAGCTAGTTCCATGATTGATATGTTTCGGCCACCTTGAGATAATGGGTTTAGGAAGTTTAGAATTTAAAACAAATGTGCTTATGATGTTCCTCATGAAAATGTATAAGATATTGGCTTAAGGTTCAACACTTTCATGCTACTTGTAACCTAGAATGAGACATGCTAGGGTTCGGCCATGATAAGGTTAGAAGCTTAAGGAACTTAGAACTCAAACTAAACATGCTTAAGTTGTTCCTTATGAAATATGATATGATATGTGTTTAGGGATTTACATGTTTGCATGTTGCTCAGAACTTGATTGCTCTTCATGAAGGTTTCGGCCATGAAAGAATTAGAAACCTAGGAGGGCTTAAAAATTTAGGTTAACATGCTTATGACCTTTCTTATGTTAGTAGGTGAAGATATCATGAGATTTTTTGTGTGTTGTCTAGAGATCATGCCCTACTCATGACTTTCGGCCATATGGGTTTAGTGACCTAGATGTACCTCACATGCTATGTAATGAATCAAGAAATGTTATTTAATGACTCCATGAATGGTTTTGTCTTCTTATGATAAGTGATATGCTCTTTTATGTATGATTATGAACCATGTATGTGCTATGTGCCCAATTATGCATGCTTTATGATATGATAAAATGACATGTTCATTATGCAAGCTTATGATCCATGCATGTGCTGTGTGCCCAAATATGCATGCTGTATGATATGATAAGTGATATGTTCATGATGTACGCTATGATTCATGCATGTGCTGTGTGCCCAAATATGCATATTTTATGATATGTTAAGAAACATGATATGCATGAAAGGATAAGAACTATGATATGTATGACATGCTATTTTACTTTATGTATGACTTGTACCAAGGGTGGGCTCCATAAGCGCCTCGGGGTCGATGGACTAAGAAACGGGCCTCGTTAGGGATGAGCTCCTAAGTGCCCCTAGGTCGATGGACTAAGAAACGGGCCTAGTATGTATGCCTTGTAGCGTTCAAGACTTGCTACCTTGGACCTACATAGGACGCGCGCATTTATGTATGTGGTACAAGTCGGGGCCCTAATCATGTTGAGATTATGTTTAAGTATGTATATTATAAGTTTTCAAAAGACATGTTGCATATGTTGCATGATGTATGTTTAGGAATTTACCTTGCTATACTCTATGATTATGCCATGATATTTATGATGATGTTATGCTATGTCAGGATACAGTTGATGATCACGTTATATTATGCTATGTTACTTTATGTTATGTTACGATATGCCATGATATGCTGCTTGATATGATAAATTTGTCTTTGTGCCTTTTGACTTGTGATTTTAATATGCTTTACGGTTTTTGTGAGTAGGAAAGGAACTTACTGAGCCATGAGTGCTCACAGCTTACTTTCTTGTACCACAGATAAAGGCAAGAAATTGATGTACTAGGGGAGCAGCAGGAGGGGCTAGAAGGATGTGTGTGGTAGTGGATTGGCTAAAGGAAAAGACCTGCTTTTGTTTCATAAGAAATATGCCATGTTGATATTTTTACTTTATGACTCCATGACATTAAGTATGTGTTTGGGTATTGAGACTTAAAAATTATGATGGGTATGCTATGTGGATCTTTTATGTCTATGGTAATGTTAAAGTAAGAAAAGTTTTTAAATTCTCTAAGTAAGACTTCCGCTGTATTAAGCATGTATGTGTCCAAGTAACCCCCGTCGCCTTAGCAGGAGGAGCGGGGCGTTACATTTCACCTTCCTTCAGTTGAAGATTTGTCAGTTGGTTTCAAAGTAGATTTCTTCTTGCGAACTTGACTTCAAAGGATCCTTTGTGAAGCTTCAGGAATTTTTTCCAAAGATCTTTTGCAAACTTGTAGACTCTGATCTTGTTGACCTCTTGTGGTGGTAGCGCACTCAGCATATGGAATTATGCTTTTCTGTTGGCCACAAATTCAACTTGTTCCTTATTTGTCTAGTTATCCTCTTTCTTTAGATCATCATTGTTATCAGTAGGTATTGCAAAACTATTTTTTTAAAGTGAAAAAATATTTAAATATATTTTGAAGTATTTTTCTTATTTTAGTGGGCGAAGTCTCCCTCGAACTTAGGTGGGTGGATACTTGTTTCGGCCATCTTCTTCTGTGCTTCGGTTAGAGGTTTGTCCTTCTGAAGCGGTTGGGCTTTGATACCACTTGTTGGTGTCGATACAGCCGGGAATAGGGGTAAATTGCTTGTAAAATAAAATTAACCCTTTCCCGATCTCTCAAATTCGTTAGATAGTACAATTAAAATAAAGAAGAAATAAGCTAAACAACTTAAAAAGAAATAAAAAAGAAGGTTAGAATTTACTTAGTTACAACCTAGGTGGTTGTTAATCTAAGACAGATGGAAGCTCACTAAAAATATCCTTCATTGAAGGTGGAGAAGCTTCTTACACTCGTTGATAGCTCATAAATATATTAGGAAATGAATACAAGAGTTGTTGATTTATTCCTAACTCCAAGAGCCTTTTTATACTCTTGGAAAATCCTATCTGTGTATGGAAGGTGCCTTCAAGAGGTTTCAAGGCGCCTTCGAGTGGAAAACTTTATCCACTGAAGATAAGGTTTTATCTTTGGCTAACAGCTAGGGAAGGCACCTTCACCAGTGTTTATCAAAGGTGCCTTCCAAGCCATGGAAGGCACCTTCCATGAGGCAGATCAGCTCCTTAGCTGATCTCTTTGAGTGGGTGATGCTCCTGCTAATCGAAATTGAGCTCACCCGAACCCAAATCCGGCCTTCTCCTCGAGCAGGCTTCTCATCCCTTGAAAGTACCGCGCGCATCCTTCTCATTCCATAGGCATACTCTTCCACATCTTCTCATCCCTCAAATACACCGAGCCCGTCAACTCATTTCCCATGCCATTCTTCTCGTCTGCCGCATCTTCCGCTCAACATCTTGCATTTCTAAATCCCTGCACACTCTGACGCAAGACATCAAATAATGCATAGCCTAACTTAATTTAGTTGATCACATCAAAACCATCGTGGGGTACTAACAAACTGATTGCCAATGGTAAGTAAGGTAAGCAATTGAAGGAGAGTGATCAAGTGAGGATGAGTCCTATTGGGAGTTAGGCGCTGATCCGACCTAGCTCCAACCTAGGAGTGTAAAGCTGAGATATGACTAGACTGGGTCTAAGTCATACTACATTCATGCATTTATAATTGTTTTTTCTAACTCTGTGTTGGAGTAAGACTAATATTTTATAGGTAACTTGATCGGTCAACCGAATGTCATGTATCAGATCGAACCTAGAAGATTAGACCAAAATTTATCTCAGGATTGGATTTCAATCAAAGGGATTAGTTTGATCAAATGGTGAGGTTCGATAGACTGAACAGTGGATAACTAGGAAGCAGTTCAGACTAGATAAGTTGAGGGTGGATCGGAGGTTCGGTCGACCAAACAACAAGGATCAGTCGATCGATAAAAGTCAAGTCTCAAAAAGTGATCCCAAGATCAGTGGATTGGATCAGGTTCGAGTAGGCTTTAAAAGGGTGCATGAAGATAAAAAAGACACTCATTTGATAAAAGAATTCTGGACACTCCTCTTGACGAATCTCTGCCCTAACACTCACGTCCAAGCCCTTTGTCGAGATCATCACCAACACACAAACTTGCCTTGACTAAATTCTAAGTGTTGGTAACATTTAATTTCTATTCTTACTTATTGTAAAAAGTTGGTATAGGCTGTTACACCAATTTCATTTTGTATTGGTTTTCTGTTCGAGATTTTTTGGAAGTGAATTAGTGAATTGCTCAATGGTACGATCTGACGGATCGTGGGTCTTGGAGTAGGAGTCGACGGAGACTTCGAACCAAGTAAATAACTGAGTTACCTTCTTTATTAATTTTAGGTTAAATTGATTTTCTACTGCATACTCGACTTTACGAAAGATTTTAAAAGTGTTTAAAAGAAAAGTTTATAAAACGTGATTCACCCCCCTCTCACGTTCATTTTGATCCAACAGTATCTGGTTGACTTCAACCTACTAGGACTTCTTTTGCTCAACATCTAGTCCATCGTGATTTGCCAAGACTTCCATCATCACTAAGTGTCCAATCCTCCATTACCCAATCAAATTTTCCATCTCATGCTAAGTGTCTAGTCTTTCATGACTGATTTGGACTTTCTTTGTTATGTCTACTCTCTGTTGGATTTCTAATCATCAAGTGTCATGTCAACCTTGACCACTTGAACTTTTCATCTCGACTAACTAACATATTGATCAAACATCGAAATCCAATTTGGGTCAACTCAAATTTGGTCAACTTAGTCAACCTTGATCATGGGTCGATTACACTAATAATCTTTTCATATTTGATGTTTGATAATATGTTTAAGTTAGGCTGAATCATTTGCTCAATATCGTACTTCGCATACTAATGATGGCTTTCTAACTTGAACCTTTCATTCTCCTCCTTTGTTACACATCAAAACACATTCTCTCTAAATCCATTCCCTACTTCAATTTCAACCTTCTAATCATTACAATGAATGTTTCCTACCCTCTATTGTCTCTAATGCTCGACTTTGAGCATACACTCTTCATTCATTCATCAATCCTCAAAATATTGTATTCTCCTCCTTTCATATTGAAATCATGTTTTTAAGAAGAACCTCCCTTCAAAGCACGCCTTAACTTCAATCATTGTACCAATGATGATTTGGAGTTCCCAAACTTTTAGGAAAATCCAAAATCTAAGTTATAAGGTTAAAGATTCAATTTTGAATCTAAACCTCTCCCTCAATTTCATTTCTTCTCTTTTTAACATTCTTTTCTCATTTTAATCAAGAAAATCACCTTTGAATGCTTATCCAAGCATATTAGAAGGTCAAAGATAGTTAAGACACCTAGAAGTTGTAACGATTCAATTTTCCTCATTAGGAGTTCTAAAAGTTTTTAAAAATATTTATAAATATTTTAGAAATATTCTAGAGATTTTTAGAAATTTTTAGAGTATTTTTATGTAATTTTTGGAGGTCGTTTGGTATTTTTACTAAACGAAGGAAGTTTCGACAAAAAATGTCCAAGCCGAGAATAGAACCCGCAACCTTTGACTCAGTCAAAACACGACTGACCAGGTGGGAAAATGGATTTTTCTGTTTAGAAAAGGTAGCGAATTTATTTAAGATAGTTAACAGAATATTGGATTATAAAAGGGATAAGTTGATCTTGGATTTGTTTGTTTAGAAAAGATAGCGAATTTATTTAAGATAGTTAACATAATATTATAAAAGGGATAAGTTGATGTTGGATTTGTTTGTTTAGAAAAAGTAGCAAATTTATTTAAGATAATTAACAGAATATTGGATTATAAAAGGGATAAGTTGATGTTGGATTTGTTTGTTTAGAAAAAGTAGCAAATTTATCTAAGATAATTAACAGAATATTGGATTATAAAAGGGGATAAGTTGATGCTCTGTTTTCCCGTGACTTAAACCATTCTCTCCTTCTCTTCTGCGTACGATGGCGGAGCTCGGGCAGAAAATGAAAGGGAGTTAGGGTATCATCTCCGGCGAGCGGCCAAGGTCCTAGATGCCCTTTTTGTTCGGTTGTGAGTCCAAGAATCAAGGTAAGTTGCTACTCACCTGCAGTAAGATAGCTCCGACATTTAATCCTTGATTTTCTCCTTGTTTCCGAAGCTTTGCATGAATTTTCTTGCGTTTCCAGTGTTCGGATCTATTTTGTGCTTGTTGCCGTGTGCTTCAAAGAAAGGGAATAGGGTTTTGTTGTTTAACTTGTGCTTAATTGCTTTGGACCTTGTTTCCTTTTTGTTACTGCATATTTCTGAATTATGGCCTGAAGATGATAGAATTTGGGGCTTGGGTGCTTTCTGCCGTGGTCTTCATGAGGGAAAGGGAGAAGAAAACACTTTGTTTAGTTAGGATTTGTTTGTTTGTTGTTTGTTTAGCATAAGATAGGCAGCAGTGGTTTTCTTTTCTTTTGTGTGCTTGCTGCTGTGCCAAACAGGAATAGCCTTGGTTTTGATTTAGATATGAAATTGTGAAGAACTGCCCATTCCTTTTGTGCTATAAGTTGAACAAGAACAGCCCATTAAACCTATCCTAGCTTTAGAGCTTGCATTGCAGATTTTTGATTGTCTAGCATAGCAGATTTTGAATGGTTAGCATTGTAGATTAGCATTTCAGATTTTTTTTGGTTTATTCTAGCATGTTGTTTGGACTTTCCCATTTGCTATTGAATATGCATGATTAGATTTCATTTTCTATTTCGTTGCTATAGGTTTGAGCATGAGTAGATTTAGAGTTCTAGTTCCTTGGGTAATTAAATGTGCATGAGTGGCATTCCTTTAAAGCAATCAGTTTTTGGTTTCTTTTGTATTGGTTAGGTCTGTAGAATTTGTCATTGTAGCTTAGTTTTTCCTTGCTAATTCTATGCACATAATTTGTTTTAAGGTTGGTTTCTCCTTGTTAATTCCTTAATTGAAGCATGTGAACTCAGATTATGAGCATGGACAGTTTATGTTAAGTTTAGCAAGTCTAGTTTTGTGTTACGCTTCAATTTCAGCAAGTTTAAATTCCAGTTAGTAGATCTTGTTGTTTCATTACTACCTCATTTAGCATGGACAGATTTATTTCGGCTTTAGTTGTGGTTTCCTACTAAAGTACCAAAAGATAAGAGTAAAAAGGAGATAAAGAAAAGAAAAGAAAAGGCCGAGGCCTTAAGTAGATCCCAAAGTCAAGACTTGAGGGATTTTTGGCACACAAGGTGCCTATTAAAATGTTGAGGCATTTAAAGAAGAAGTAATTAAGATTATAAGTATTTTACTTTTAAGAAGAGGCTAGTACCCGACTTCCGAGGTTGTCGTTAAACAAATCCAGGTGTTCAATTCCGAGGTCTTGGCCCTGGTAGACCGAGGTCTGCTCTTTTAGGATTGGTGGCTCGCTACCCCAACCTATTAGGGAACGCGCATAAGATGGTACTATGCCTGAGCCCAAGAAGAAGTTGATTACTATTTTGAAGTATTATAAGTATAAGCTTTTGAACTAATAAAACAATGTGTTTACAAAAGTTTACAAGTATTAAAGAATAAGTTTTAAATAAGTAAAATAAAAGAATAAGTTATTAAGTAAGTTTAATAAGAATCAGAAAGTGTTTAGAATTCAGTAAGTTAAATTCTTTATGCTAGCATGATAGTATAGACTTGTCTTACATGTTTAGCTTTTCAGTATGTTTCTTTACTATTAGGAGAGCATGAGTTAGCTTACTGTTATTTGCTATTTATGAGCATGAGTAGCTTTGCATGTTAGCATTCAGTTTTAGCATGTTTCTATTTATATACATCCATATCGAGTTTTTGTGAGTTAGATAGCGCTTACTAAGCAAATTTTGCTTATAGACTACACTTCCTCTTACTGCAGATACAGGAAAGGAAAAGATATAGAAAGGAAGGCGACAAGGAGGTGTTCGAGGGATGTGTGATGCCAGGACTATGGAAGCCTTGGGACTTAGTTTAAGAATTTATTAAGAATGTATTAGATGAGTCATTTAGTCTTCCGCTGTTAATTAACTGTATGTTTTTATTTTGTTTCCGCTATTTATTACTTGCATGCTTTGATTTCATTAAACTGCGTGGTGATGTTATTCCTTTTGGTTGTGAAAATATATGTTCCAGCCGCCTGTGGCTGAGTATAGTTTGTTTGTATTGTTGATTTGGTCACCGGTACAGGAGAGATTCTGCCGAAATTTTTCGGTAGGGTTTCTTCAAGGATTTTAATCATACCGGTTAAGTAGAGTTAGTAGTTAAGTAACGGTCATCCTTAGAGAATAGTAGTAGTAAGAAGGGTGGTCGTTACAGAAGTGAGCTTCAATGAGTTAAGCAAATCCATTTTTAATGAAAAATATAGAAATAAGTCAATTGATACTCTGCATCAGTCAACTAATATTCAAAAAGCTACACTTTTAATTTTTAAACTGAATTTTAGAAATGTATAAGTAATTTTATGATTTTTGAAAAATTATGAAATTTCATATAGACATTTTTACGTTAAATATTATTATGAAAAAAATAGTTTTCTATGAAAATATATCATATGTTTTAAGGACTGATACAAAGTTTGAAACTTCACTCTAACTTTGTTTCAACCTAATTAATAGTGATTCCTAAAAAAAAATAATAAACTTCACAAAGATTTTTTAAAATGATTTTGAAATAATTTTTAAAACCAATTTCCAACCATGATTTATTAGCTAAATGCACATACTTAGACATTAGCTTTCCCGATTATTGGTCAACATTAAATGCATTTATATTTTTTGAAGCTATAGCTTATTTTGATACATTAAATTGCATCTTAAACTGAGTTCATCATCCTAACATTCACTTATGTTTAATGCATCTCAATACACATATGAGTCATCATATGGTTTTTGTGAGATGTAAAATAGGCATTCACTAAACTAAGGGATCATGCATATCTAACTAAGCATATTAAACTTGATCATTCTAATTAAGATGTCAACTAATGTCATTATTCTTAATTTCAAGAAATTTAAAGTTTATTCATGTAAATGATTATGGCATACATCAAATACATACTTTCAAAAGAAAAATTATCATAACCTAATGATGCATGTATGATATGACATGTATCCTTTTTCATGAAAATATTAATGTATGATATGATGTCGTGACCTGTGATAGGGCACACAAGCATGTTTGTTGTAGTACAAAATAAATATCTAGAGTTTTCATCTACGTTTTATCAACTAATCACTATGAAAATACACAATTTGACATAAGTGAACTTGTCTATCTTGAATGTGACAAAAACCACACTTGGCACACTTCATGATTACATACTATGGTGACAATTTTAATCAATTTTAAGACTTCAATTATTATTGGCATTCTAAAAAATTCTCAAGATTAAATTAGAAATTTCATTGTTAAAGTATCATTATACCTCACAATGCCCTAAAATGTCAACTTTATCATAATTGGGTTAACTACCCTTCCAATTAGGGTTGACACACCATATACCCATGTAGTATGAAGAGATCATAGTCTTAGGAACTCAATACCTCTTAGAATCCTTGGGGTGCACTAGGTACTCACTAGGAACAACTTCCCTAGATACATTTTTCATGACTTTCCTAGGCTTTTTTAAGCCCTTAGTCATGCTAGTCTTCTCAATGTCAACTCTAGGGATAACCTCATGTCGGTGTTTGAAGTACTAGATAATTGAACCTGATTTTGATATTGGAAAAATGTTCAAAGTTAAATTATGCTATGATCTAATAAGGTTGACTAAGCGTGCAGGTAGCTAATGGACTCATTATTAATGTCAAGAGTGTAAACCAAATTAACAATTTATAATCAATTAAACCCCTCAACTAAACAATAATGATATAGTATAGAGCCCAAGGTCGAATCTCTCAAGGGACTAACAATAGGATGTTTATTTTAGATAAAGAAGATCAAAAGCTATGTTTTTGAAAATGGGTTTTGGGTTTTGTTAAGTCCTAAATTAAGAAACAAAATGCAGCAAAGAAAAGACAATTGCACTTAAACTAAATTTAATCTATTGCATACAATAAATCTTAATTGCAACTAAAAACTTAACATCGAACAAATGACCTAAGCTACTCGTTAACAAGAAACTAAGCTAATTGGAACTAAAGTAACAAATAAACTAATTAACAAGAATCAAAATACAACAAAAGAACAACTAAGATTTTGAATCAAACTAATCAAATGTAACAAGTTTTGTTTAGAAATTAGCAAGAAATGTAGAATTGAAACAAAACTATTCACACTCAAATACAACCAACTTCACAAGTCACACATCCTTGTTGTCACACAAGTGCCAAAGAAGAACACCTCTTCTTCATAAAACAATGAAAAAGAAGAAGAAAGCTCTTGAACATGGATTAAATCTGAACTTGGAAACTTCACCAAAGAAACCCTCTTGATGATGAAAATAAATTTTAACTAAACCTAAAAGTTGTAAAATTCTGGAATCTGAATTTCTGAACTAATTGAAGGAATGTGGAGTTGTGGATGAGTGAAAGGATGTTGAGAATTGCCAGGAATTACCAGAGAACCCCTTCAATGATTACTGATGAAGGAATGAAGAAGATGTTGAACCGGGCAATGAGTGTTTATCATAAATCAGCAAAAAGTCTTCTGAGATGAGTACAAGGTTTGAAATTGACCTTTAACTTCTAACTCCATGGTTCATCTTTGATTCCCTACAAAAATCATGGAATAATGCTAAAATTAGGAAGAAATTATAACAACCTCTAAACTATATCCTAACTCATAAATCATGGTATTAAACAATATTAAATTGAATGAGAGTATAAGAAAATGCTAAATATAAGAGTTAAAATAACATCAAAAAATGCTAATTCTCAAATCCCCTACACTTATTCTTGCACGTCTCATGCAAGTGAACAAAACTAAGGAAACAACTAAAGTTGTACCCCCTAACATTCTCAATCATGTTTAGAAGGTAATAAAAGAAGGTTACCTAGTGATCCCGTCCAGAAGCTGAGTCGGACAGAGGCTGACCGCGCTACCCTTGCTATTGAAGGAAAGTTGTGGAGACGCCTTGTTGACCTGGCATCTACCGGAAAGGTTCCCACGGGTGAATGATGAGGGGAGATGACTGGGGCGATGAGGCGAGGGTCTCCTGTGCACACTCAGACAAGCCACCCTCACGTTAGAGGCCAAGAACCAGGAGAAAAGTACCCGGGACAGGCCCTCCGATGCTCAAGTCAGGTACTTTTTCCCCAGAAGTACAGTGAAACCAAACGACAAAAAGTAAAGGATAAATATGAAAGGATGAGTGAGCGTACCTGCGTAAGGGAGAAAGGCTCCCTTTTTATATGGCAGTGAGTACTTCTGGAGTCTGAAAAGTGTCAAGTAATGTCAGGTGTCAGGATTTGTCTGGCGGTGAATAACACGTGGCATCTTCCTATAGGCTGGAGGAGGGATCGGTGGGCAATGAGCCCAAGACCGTTAGCATATTCCCTGACATGCGGTGATTATTCTCTGACAAGTTGTTACGATCCACTGGCTTGATTGTCATATAGTACATGCCCACCCAGGTCCGTTAACCCTGGACTAGGTCCCCGTACCTGCAACCCTTCACCTGTGTGTTAGAGTGTATACTAAAAGCCAAGCTTTTGGTATAAACATTTATCTAGAAATAAGAATCACATTGGTCAAATGTCTACATTTATGATAAATGTAGTTGCTCAATTAATTTATATTGTAGATAACATGGTGTGTGGTGTCACACACAGAAGATCATGTTATCGGTCCCTTATAAATTATAAACAGTAGCTCACGACCAAGATGGAAAGGAACAAACCATTGGAAGGTCGTAGTGTAATTAGGTGTTAGTTTATCTTAACTATATAATTACACTAGTACACTAAGAGTGTATTGAGTAGGACCACTAGAGGTCGTTTCTTTTATACTGACTTTATAAAGGGACAAAGACCTCAGTTATTATGGAAGTGTGTGCTCTTAATCCTAATATAATAACAATCACATATATTTGATATTTATTTCTTTAATTTATCAATGGGTGAGATTTAGTTCGATGAATCAATAAGCCCGATAAGTTGGGAAATGATATCACTTATAGTGTGTGTTGTTGATTATAGAAGGAAACTGTGTCCTAGTAATCTAGGTTGAGAATGTCCCCAAGAGGAGCTCATAAGGATTGTCATGTTAAAACCCTACAGGTGGACTTAGTCCGACATGACGATGAAGTTGAGTGGTACTACTCTTGGAGCTAGATATTAATTAAGTGAGTTGTCAGTAACTTACTTAGTTAGTGGACATTTGTTATCTTAAACACAGGGAGACTAACACACTCATGATAAGAAGGAGCCCAAAATGTAATTTGGGATTGGTGCGGTAGTTCAATAATAGTTCTCTAGTGGAATGAATTATTATTGATAAAATTAAGTTGTGTGTTCGGGGCGAGCATGGGATGCTTAATTTTATCGGGAGACCAAAACCAATTCCTCCTCTCAGTCCCTATCGTAGCCTCTTAATTATAGAGTACTATACCCGCCTATACCCACCTTCTTACCCATCCTATAGGGGCCGGCCAAGCTAGCTTGGAGACCAAGCTAGGGCCGGCCATGGGTATGTTCATGGGTGAATTCATGTGGCCGACCCTATTAAATAAAAAGGAATTTTAATTTTAAAATTTTTCTTATGTGGATAATATAATTTAAAAGAGAGTTTAAAAATTTAAATCCTTCCTTTTATAAGATTCTACAAAAGATTAAGAGAAGAGTTAAAATCTCTTTCCTTATTTGTAGACTAAAAGGTTGATTTTAATTTTGGTAAAAACTTTCCTTTTAATTATATTCATGATTTAAAAGAAAGTTTAAAAATTAAAAATTCTCTTTTATTAGTTTCTACAAAAGATTAAGAAAAGATTTAATATCTTTCCTTATTTGTAGATTGAAAGGAGATTTTAATTTTTAGAGATAACTTTCCTTTTTGGAAATTATCCACATGTTTAAAAGAAAGATTTTAATTTATGAAATTTCTTTTTATTAACCAATCATGAAGGGATTAAAATTATTGGAGAAATTTTTATAAATTTCTAGAAACAAATTAGGAAGTTTTAATTTTTGTTTTAATTAAAACTCTCCTTGTTTTGGGGAGAAGAGTGGCCGGCCATTATAATTTGAAAAGAGAAAATTATTTTAATTAAATAAATTTTCCTTTTCACTGGCAAAAGAATTAAGGAAGTTTTTATTAAATTTTCCTTATTTGCCAAGACCAAGGATTATAAAAGAGGGGGTAGAGGAGGCTTCAAGGCTAACGACTCTATTCTATTTTTTCTCTCTCTTCTCCTTGGGTGTGGCCGGCCCTTTCTTTCCTCTCCTCTCCTTTGTGTGGCCGAAACCCTCTCATGGTGGAGATAGCTTTGGTGGCCGGATCTAAGAAGGAGAAGAAGGAGAGAAAAGAAGCCTCTTTTCTAGCATCCCTTGGAGCATGGTGGTGGTGGCCGAACCTCTTCATCCTAGGAGAAGTTTTGATGGCCGAAACTTGTAAGGAAGAAGAAGGTGCTTGGTGGTTCTCATCTCGGAAGATCGTTGCCCACACAACGTCCGAGGTTAGAAGAGGAATACGGTAGAAGATCAAGAGGTCTTTCTAAAAGGTATAACTAGTAATTTTTCTTTCCGCATCATACTAGTTATTTTTGGAAATAATACTAAATACAAGAGGCATACGATTCTAGTGTTTCGAATTTGTTTTCGATATAGTGTTTCTTTATTTTTTTTTCTTGTGATTTGATTGTTCTTTTTGGTTGACCTAAAGTTATTTTAGGAAATTAAATATTAGCTTTCTATAAAAGGTTTTGTCTAGTCAGTGGTGGTTGCTCCTATATCAAGAAGGCCGTGTGCCTCGCCACGTCAGTACTGGGAACCAATTATGGAAATTAATATTTAATGGAATTAATAACTTAAGGTGATTTGGGTCGAGCGTGTTAAGTTCCGCAGGAGACCCAAGTCAAAACCTAAAAGAACAAATAGATTAAGTTTTGGATCAAACGTGTTAAGTTCCGCAGGCGATCCAAAATTTAATTTAAAAGAACACATGGTAGCAAGGAAAAGGTTCAGACCTTTGTACAAAATTTTTGTACAGTGGAACCTCTAGGTTTTCCGAGTAGCAACCAACAATTGGTATCAGAGGTAGGGTTTTGCCTCTGTGTATTTGGTATTAGTTTAATTATGCACATGTCATACATAATTTAGGCAGGATAATAGTAGGATGTGCTAACTTTGTGGATGCAGGATCTAACTATTATGGCTTATAGTTATTATGTGTGTGATTGGACCCTTAGACGTGTCAAGGGCATTTTATTGTGTGTGTATGATTGTATTATAAAATACAGCAGGAACTGTATTTAGTTTTATTAGGATTTTATTTTTGATCTAGTTACATGTACATTCCTTTTATGGAATATAGGATCGATGGATGTAAATTTTATTTTATGTTCGATCTATTTTACATGTACATTCCTTCGAGGAATATAGGATCAAAATGTAAAATTCTATTTATGTCGCGGATCGAATCTTGCAAAGCGTGGAACCTTCTAAGGACCAGAGGCGCAGCGGAACTAGGAGCAAGCTAGACCCGGTGGCAGTGGCCAAATATGGCAGCAGCTTGGGATGACAACACACGGAGGACAACAAAAGATAAAACCCATAATAGTTGAAAATTAGATTTTCTATTTATTGCTTTTATATTGTGCTGTGTGTGCATGTTAGTTTACATATTTAGTAGGCTAGCATAGTTAAAATTCCTCATTTATAAATAACTAAGTGGGAGAGGGATTTTAAGTAAATCCCATGGTCTCCATTACTGGTTTGTAAGTGATGCAAACAAGCTTGCGCGTTGGCTCTGAGTGCCTTCCTCCATAACGGATGAGCTTGTTTGTGGATCACTAGAACAGACTTCCATTTTTGGATGACTATAGGAAGTTAATTAAGAGCGTGTGATCTTCCCCAACGGAAGGGGCATAATCTTATTAATGGACTTAGTGTCAAGTAATGGTATACACTTAGACACATCTAATAGTATCCTCCCCATCGGAGTCACTGCTATTATTTGTGTGACCAAATGATACCAACTATTAATTTTATTTGTCAAAAAGTTAGGTTGATAAGATAATAAAATTAATGGGTTAAAACCCTCCTTTTACAAATGTTGAATTTGTGTACGTCCACACTAACGTGGCATGCAAAATTCACGGTGTTTGAGGTGTTGGTGAATTTAAATAATATTGTTTGAGGAATCAATATTTTTTTTTAAATTCAAAAGTTTTTGACCAAATATTTGATCAAAGACATATCAACTATTAATTTTATTCGTCATAAAGTAAAGTTGACGAGATAATAAAATTAATGAATAAAATCTCCTCTTCGATTTTGTATACGTCCACACTATCGTGGCATACAAAATTCATAGGGATTTTTAAGGAGTTGATCTTGACCAAGTATTTTTGTGATTCTTAGGATTTAAAATGTTTGTCAATCCCCTAGTAGTCATACTATAAGAAAGACTTAGTAATCCCAATTGTAATGATTGGAAATAGGACTTGGACATTAAGGTAGACTGTCTTCTTAGAACTAAGAACAATATAGGTGTATTTAATTCATTAGTTGAAACATGTTTAGTGGTATTATCTACCAGAACCTGGAGTGTAGATACAGATGCCATTAATCATGTTCGCAATTCATTGCAGGCCAACTGATTTGGCAACTAAATGAAAATTAAAACACCGTCCACATGGGCACTACTGTAAAAATGGTAGCTGTTGCAGTGGGAGATGTTTATCTTTTGATAAGAATAAAACATGGATTTTTGAGTAATTGTCTTTACGCACCAAGTTTAGAAAGAACTAGTTTTCAGTTTCTAAACTATTCAAAAAACTTGATATTCTCTCTCTTTTAATAACAAAGTTGTTATTAAGAAAGAGAGGGAAGTTATCTGTTCTGGTACGTTGGTTGGCAATTTATAAATCCAATAACTCTCATGATGCAACAAATGGAAATTAGTAACACATTTTCTAACTTTAAGAGAAAGTAACCTACGGAAATGAACCAATTATATCTTTGGCATCTAAGGCTAGGTTATATTAACTTGAGTAGGATTCATTGGTAGCTGATGAACTTTTGGGTTCATTAGTAGTGGAAAATTTTCCAACCTGCGAGTCTTACTTGGAAGGAAAAATAACCAAGAAGCTTTTAAGTCTAAGGGGTATGGAGTCAAAGATATGTTGAAATTGGTTCATTCAGATTTGTGTGATCCTATGACTATCCAGACAAGAGGTAGTATTGAATATTTCGTCTATTTTATAGACAAGTATTCAAGATACAAATAAATTTACTTAATGTACCGCAAGACTAAGTACTTTGATTAGTTCAAAGAGTATAAGACTGATGCGGAGAAATGTTAAAGTAAAAGTCACTATGGTAAGATCGTAGTGGCAAGTACCTCTTGGGAGAATTTAGGAGTCACTTATCAGAAGTAGGGATTCAATCCCAACTAACTGCACCTGGTACACCCCTACAGAATGGTGTAGTAGAAAGAAGGTATAAGACTCTTATAGAAATAAGTAGATTGATGATGAATTACCAAATTCATTTTAAGGATATGCTCTGGAAACGGAAGTGAACATAGTACCTTCCAAAGTCATAACTCTCTACTCATATAGAATTGCTGAATAAGCATAAGCCTATTTTGAAGCATATTCGGATTCAGGTAGTCCAGCACATATGCTGAAGAGAGACAATGATAAGTTGGACAGGAATTCACTTGTTTGTGGGTTCTCCTAGAGAAATGAAAGTAGGTTTATAGTCTTAAAAATCAGAAGGTCATTATTAGCATCAATGATCGATTTTTAGAAAAGGACTATGTAAAAAATCACGTGCCCATAAGAAAATTTGTTCTTAAGGAAATAATAAAAGACATGTCTAATCTAGTACCAACTGTACAAGATGAGATACCACAAGAAAACTGCATCACGTATCACAAATGATACACAATTGCAGATAGTGCCTCGTCGTAGTGGGAGGGTTGTTAGGCAACCTTAAAAGATTCATGTTTTGGGAGAGTTTTGGGACTCGATCCCTGGAGGACATGAACCTGATCTCCGGACATATGACGAAGCACTCCAAGATAAAGATGCAGCATCTTGGCAAAGAGTAATGAATAAAAGAATTAGAATATATGTATTCCAATAAAATCTGGAAGCTTGTAGAACCACCAAATGGTGTAAAAGCCTTTGGGTGTAAAAAGGTCTATATTAGGAAAAGAGGGATAGACAGGAAGGTAAAAACTTTCAAAGCAATGCTTGATGAAAAAGGAAACTTTTTCACTGGTAGCCATGCTTAAGTCTATCCGGATTCTTTTATCTATTTGGCAAGTGGATGTCAAGACAGTATTCCTTAATGGAAGTCTTGAAGAAAGCAGCCAGAAGGGTTCATTGCAAAGGGCTAAGAGCATCTTGTGTGCAAGCTCAATCAGTCTATGGATTGAGGCAAAGCTTCAAGGTCTTGGAACATCCGGTTTATCAAAGTAATCCAGATCTATGGATTTAGTAACCGGATAAGTCTTGTGTATACAAAAGATGTGATGGAAACGTGGTGGTATTTCTTGTACTATACTTAGATAACATTTTTGGTAGTTGGAAACAATATCAAAATGTTGTCAGAAGTAAGGGTATGGTTGTCCAAACAATTTGATATAAAGGACTTGGGAGAATGTATATATTCTTGAGATCAAAGTAATAAGGGATCGCAAGAAAAGAATATTTTACTTATCCCAAGCTTCATACATTGGAAAAATCCTTACTCGTTTTAAGCATACAAAACTCCAAGAAAGGTTTCTTACCTTTTCAGGATGGAGTAACTTTATCTAAAGATATGTCTCTGTAGACATCAAAGGAGATAAAGGAAATAAAGGCAGTTCTTTATGCTACGGCTGTTGGAAGCCTAATGTATGCTATGCACGAGATCAGAAATCTGTTTTGCCAAGGGCATAGTTAGCAGATATCAAAGAAACCCTGGACAAGGACAGTGAACTGCAGTAAAGCATATATTGTAGTACCTTAGAGGCACTAGAGATTATATGCTAGCTTACAAGGCTGTTAATTTAGTCCTTGTGGGTTGCATGGATTTTGACTTCCAATCGGATAGGGACAATAATAAATCAACCTCGGGGTTTTGTGTTTACTTTAGGAGGAAAAGTCATAACTATGGAAGAGTGATAAGCATAGGTGTTTTTCTGGACTCCACCATAGAAGCTGAGTATATGGCAAGCCTCTGAGGTAGCCATAAAAGCTGAATGACTCAATAACCTCAAGATAGACTTAGATATGATTTCTGGTTTGTCCAAAGATTGTTACAATTTATTGTAATAATATTGGTGTAGTAGCAAACTCGAAGAAACCATAAGTCTATAAGGCAAGTAAACACAATAGAGCGCAAGTACCACCCAATACGAGAAATCGTATAAACGAGGAGAAGTTGTTGCCGCCTAGATTGCATCAGATGATAACCTAAGGTCCTTAAGGCAAGAGCTTTTTGAAAGGCATGGGAATCAGATGTATGGCAGCAGATATGGCAGCTTAGTCTTTTAGTATAATTGGGAGATTGTTAGAGTGTATACTAAAAGCCTAGCTTTTGGTATAAACATTTATCTAGAAATAAGAATCACATTGCTCAAATGTCTACATTTATGATAAATGTAGTTGCTCACACTACAACAAATTTGTTAAAAGACAACACTATAAAGACAACGGTTTTTGAGGAAACTGTTGTTAATTTGACAAAAGACAACAGTTTTTGACAAAACCGTTGTCTTTTAGCTCTATAGAAAAACAAAAGACAACGGTTTTTGTAAAAACCGTTGTCGTTGAGCGAATTGTTTTATAATCAACAACACATTTTACAACGGTTTCCTAAAACCGTTGTTTTTAAGCGCATTTTTTTAGAGGATTACACATTTTACAATGGTTTTTAAACCGTTGTAAACCTAATTCTTTTGTTCCATTGCCCTGGTTTAATGTCTTCCCCTCTCTGAAATATATTTTGGCGCGTGTTTTCCCTCCCTCATCCCGCGATCTGTTCGGGAACCCTAGGCAACTGTGTCTTTCTCCTCTCCTCATCCCGCGATCTCTTCACGCTCCCTCTCCTCACAGAATCTCCTCTTCCCGATCTCCTCACACAATCTTCTCCACTCCTCACACATTTTTGCCTTCCACCCCTTTGCACGAACCCCTCTCCTCAAAACTCCTCTCTGGCTAAACCTCTCTCGCTGAAAGTCTCCGACGAACCCTTCTCCTTGAACCTCTCCTTCGAACTCCTCTCAGACTAACCCTCTTCCGCTGAACATCTGAACAAGCCACCTTCGTTCCCTTTTCAAATGGGGTGAATCCATAGTTACACTGATATAACTCAGGTATGGCTGGAAAAACTCTTTCATCTTTTTAGAAGGGTTTAGAAAAAGACCATTGTGATGCATTGTTATATGGAGTTTGTAAACAACATACAAAAAGGTTTTTTTTCCCTACTTTGGTAAAGTATATCATAGTAGTTGTTTCACTTATGTGAATTGAACAAATTATCTTGATACTAATCAATGGAGATGGACCTTGTAAAGTCTCCATGAATGTCTTCAGAATTTTATAAGCAAGTCTGCATTTTCAGTTTCAGGGGCAGATCAGGAACTCATGCGAGTCCCTTGATTTGGTTAGCTGTGGATCATGTGCAGCAACTAAAACAGGGAGACATCTGGTACCTGTAGTGATAATGGAAATTAAAAGCTAAAAGACACAATTTGGAAATCAAAATATATCAGAAACATCATGCTACCAGGAGCAATATTTGAACACAAGTTATTTTTTTTTAAAACAAGAGAAGCTCAACTAAAAAGGAGATGAGGGAAACGAATATACTAGCGATGCATTTAAACACGCTACTTCTGGTTTTAGATTTCCCAATTTAAAACAAGAGCTTGCACTACTTCTTGTTCAAGTTTTTCTTAGGGAAGAAGTTATCCGACAATTAATAAGAAATCACAATACGTTTGATATGGTGCCAATAAAGAAGGAAAACATGGTTCCATATAACTTGTCAATCCATACAAGTATGATCTACAACTAGAAGTTTTTTTTGCTAAATCATGTTATCCTGGTCTCTTCTTTACAATTCTTCTAGCTTGTCTCTCTTCAAAGTATACTTCTCTTATCTCTACTACATGCTTAATGTTTAAAATAATTGATTAATAGTTGTCACATTTAATATTAATTTAGCTGTATTTGCCTTAATAATTAAATGAAATTATATATATATATATATATATATTCCAACATAATTCACTAGAATAATTTTGTGTTGTTTGTAGCATTGCTAATTTAATGTTATTCTTACAATTGTTTTGAAGGATTTGACTCATTATTAGCTGCTTAGTTGTATGAGTAATGGATAAAGATTGGATGTCAAAGAATAGGCTATCACATGAATATGAGATTGGGGTAGAGTCTTTCTTGCACTTTGCAACACAAAACGCTATAGATCCGAATGCAATACCTTGCCCATGTGCAAGATGTGGTAATCTAAAGACGAAAGATGTTGACACTATAAGAGCACATTTGTGTTGTAATGGTATGGATTTAACATATCATACATGGATTTGGCATGGGGAAAAATCTAAGATTGGGAACTCAATGAATGATCGAGTAGGCCAAGATGACCACAAATCTTTTGCTGAGGAACCTATTGATATGGTACATGCTGCATATGATAGTTATGCTGAGAATCCAAAACAATTCCATAAGCTACTTGAAGATGCTGAGAAACCTTTATATCCAGGATGTACTAAATTTACAAAGTTATCTTCACTTGTCAAATTATATAACTTGAAGGCAAAATATAGTTGGATTGATAAAAGTTTCACTGACATACTTAGTTTGATCAGGGAAATGCTTCCAGATAACAATAAATTACCTTTATCTTTGTATGATGCAAAGAAAAGCTTATCTGCATTAGGGATGGATTACGTGAAAATTCATGCTTGCCGTAATGATTGTATCTTATACCGAAAGGAGTATGAGGATTTTACCAGTTGCCCTATTTGCGGGATGTCACGGTGGAAGTTGGGAAAAAAACATACAATAAATGAAGGAGTTCCAGCAAAAGTCCTTTGGTACTTCCCACCTATTCCAAGATTTCAAAGATGGTTTAAGAACAAGGAGATATCTAAGGAGTTAACTTGGCATGTTGATAAAAGAATTCGTGATGGATACTTGCGTCATCTGGCTGATTCACCCTCTTGGAAATTGGTGGATCACAACTGGCCTGATTTTGCTTCTGAGCCAAGAAATCTAAGATTGGCCATATCAGCAGATGGGATTAATCCCCATAGTACGATGAGTTCTGCATATAGTTGTTGGCCAATTGTTATGATCACTTACAACTTTCCTCCAATGTTATGTATGAAGAGAAAATTTATGATGCTCACTATGATGATTTCTGGTCCCAAACAATCGGGGAATGATATTGATGTCTACTTAGCACCTTTAATTGATGACCTAAAATGCTTATGGGATATAGGTGTTGATACATATGATGCATATCGAGAGGAAAATTTCTTTCTTAGAGCTGTTTTACTATGGACAATCAATGATTTTCCTGCATATGGGAACATGTCAGGTTGTGTTGTGAAAGGATATCATGCATGTCCAATATGCGGTGAAGAAACATATTCAATAAGGTTAAAGCATAATAAAAAAATGTCATATACTGGCCATAGAAGGTTTCTTCCTAGAAGTCATCCTTATCGAAGGCAAAAGAAAGCATTTAACGGGAATCAAGAGTTTAACCTTGCACCAAAACCATTATCTGGCCATGAAGTATTAAAAAAAGTTGAAAGTATTAATTATTGTTTGGGAAAATGAGAGGGAAGCTTCAGTTAAAGGATATTGATGAAAAATCATGCTGGAAAAAGAAATCTATATTCATTGAACTTGAGTATTGGAAACATCTACATGTTCGACATGTTCTTGATGTGATGCACATTGAAAAAAATGTTTGTGAAAGTCTCATTGGTACGTTACTTGACATTCCAGGAAAAACAAAGGATGGTGTAGCAGCAAGACTAGACCTTATGGAGATGAATGTGAGAACTGATTTGGCACCAAAGATAGGGGAGAATAAAACATATTTGCCAACAGCGTGTTTTACACTAAGTAAGGCTGAGAAAAAAAAATTTTGCAATTCTTTGTTAGGAATAAAGGTCCCAACAGGTTACTCATCCAATGTTAAAAACCTTGTGTCGATTAAGGACTTGAAACTTGTTGGCCTTAAGTCACATGACTATCACACTTTGATGCAACAATTGCCTCCAGTGGCTATCCGTGGTGTCTTGCCAAAACATGTTAGAGATACCATCATTCGGTTGTGTGGATTTTTCAATGTGGTATATAATAAAGTGATAGATGTCTCAAAGTTGGATGATTTGCAAAGAGAGATTGTGATGCTATTGTGTTTACTTGAAAAATATTTTCCCCCATCTTTTTTTGATATAATGATTCATTTAACTGTCCATCTTGTGCGGGAGGTGAAATTATGTGGACCGGTATGGTATAGGCATATGTACCCATTTGAAAGATTCATGAAGATCTTGAAAGGCTATGTGCGAAATCGCAATCGACCTGAAGGATGTATAGCCGAAAGTTATATTGCTGAAGAGGCTGTGGAATTTTGCTCAGACTACTTGTCTAGTGTGCATACAATTGGGATCCCATCAAGGCATCAAAGAGTACAACTCATAAAGCCTCTATCTGGTTCAGTAATTCACTCCCCTAGTCATGATGAGTTGCATCAAGCACATCGTTATGTATTAGAAAATGATGATGATGTTGATCCTTATATCAAGTAATTTCTCTAACTTATTAATACTTTCTTGAACTTTTCTTATATTCAAATGGTTAACTTATCCATAATCATTTCATCAGGGAGCACATGACATTTTTTAATGCAAAATTTCCTCATAAGGCTAAGTCCAAAAGGTGGCTACAAGATGAGCATAACCGATCATTTATTAACTGGTTACGTGATCGTGTAAGTTTCATAAGTTTTGAAATATAGGTTTTTTCAAAGCTAAGTTCAAATTTTATCACATTGTGAAATATAGGTTGCAAGTGCAGTTTGCCATTCCACTAGTCAAATATCAGAAAGATTGAAGTGGATAGCGCGCGGACCTAGCAATCAAGTGTTAAAGTATTCTAGTTATTTGATTGATGGGGTTACTTATCATACAAAAGAGCGTGATGATATACGAGTTGTTCAAAACTCCGGAGTAAGCTTAATCGCAAAGACAATGCAAGTTGCTAGTTCAAAGGACAAAAATCCAGTTGTCTCAGACATGATTTTTTATGAAGTCATTCAAGAAATATGGGAACTTGATTATCAAAAGTTTCAATTTCCAATGTTTAAATGTAATTGAGTTGAGAATAATAATGGTATTAAATTTGATGATCTTGGTTTCACGCTGGTAAATCTCAAGAGAATTGGATTCAAATCTGACCCTTTTATATTGGCCAGTCAAGCAAAGCAAGTATTTTACATTGAAGATCCTCAAGAGCCTACATGGCATGTTGTACTTGCAACACCTACTAGGGAGAACATTGAATATATAAATGATGATGAGTTGGAAAATGATGTAATCCACTACCAATGTTTTACAAGAGGGTTTCTATCAATGGATGTTGATGGAATAGATGAGAAAGAACCACCATGTAGCTGTGAAGATTGTGATGGGACTTGGGTTATCAATAAATAAGTGATGGAACATGTTCCTTTTTTTTTATTATGGTTCTTGTATGAGTAGCATTTTGAATGACATTGATGTATGATGCAAATGGAAAACTACTGTACTTTATTTACCAATGCAGTGCATAGTGTAATTTTATGAATGGCTAACAAGTTGTCAATGCATAATGCAGGAATTGCATCATTGAAGAACTTAACAAGATTCTGGAATTGTATCTCTTCATTGCTTTGTGGAAACTATGACATCTCGTGGAAAAAAGAGTACAAGAAAGGGAATTCAGGTAGATGGAAATATTGTAGGAACCAAAGAAGGTAATATGGCAAATTTTGGAAATTCTGGAAATTCTGGTACAGTAATGGAATCTCAAGAGACCGAAACAACAAGAACTTCAAGAGGTCGCACTCGTTTGGATAAGCTGGTTAGGCAAAGGGCCCACGGAATTAGAAAGGATATAAAATTCAATAAATTTGGACAGCCAATAGGAGACTTTGCTAGTGAAATGCAAAGTTATATCGGCATTCTCGCTCGGGAAAAGGTTAGGATAAGTTACAAGTCATGGAAGCAAGTTCCAAGTGGCGTTAAGGATTTAATATGGGAATCAGTTAATGTAAGTTAAATTTCTTTTGAAAATTTTAATTACCTTATATATGTTTATGATCTATTTAATGTAATGGGTTAATATTTTTTATAGTTGAGTTACAATGTTGACCCCAGATGGAAAAAGGGGTGTTTGAATTCGGCAAATAGTAAGTGGCGGCAATATAAAGCTCTCCTCACTCATAAGTTTATTTTTAGCAAGCTTGCTAAACCGGAAGAGTTGAAAGAACCACCAATTGGGTATGGTATTACACGAGATGATTGGAGTGCGTTTGTAATCAGTCGCATGTCGGACGACTTCAAGGTAAGGATTATAATTTGCTATTTTCAATTGAGTTGATCACAAGCCACTGTTTTAGTTTTAAAGCTGGTATATATGAGGAATGTTCAATTAACTAGAAAGTAAGTGATGAGCAAAAGAAGAGAAGAAAGCAGAATGTATACCCACATCGGCTTGCCCGTAAAGGTTATGCTCGTTTTGCTGATGAAATAGTAAGTATTTCTGCTTAATTCGGTAAATATGATCTAGAATCTGCCTATATTTTATTCTTACTAAATCTATTAATGTGATTTATAAAGTTGTATATATTATACATTTTGATTGTAGGGAGATGAATTATGTGATGATGAAGAGATTAATCGAGCGATTATTTGGAAGAAAGGACGGATGAATAAGAAGGGGCAATTTGAAGGCGATGATTTGAAAATGGCAATAGAAAATATTGTAAGCAAGCTCATTATGCGTCTTTCCTACTAAATCTATTATGCCTTTATGGTTTTTATTATGCCTCTATCCTTTATTGTCGCAACAATAATATATTGTTACATTTATGTACACTACAGCATTGCAGAAAAAAATCAAAATCTGCATCCAAATCTGCATCTGCTTCTTGATCAAAATCTGCATCTGCATTACAATCGTTTCATCTGCTTCTGCATCTGCATCTGCATCAAAATCATTTTGTTTTCTTAATAGGGAGTTATTAATTGATGATTTCTGCATCAAAATCGTTTCTTAATAGATGATTTCTGCATCTGCTTTTGTATATCCATATTAGTGTTAGTACTTAATAGGGAGTTATTTACCAGTAATTAATTTTGTACCAGTAATTATTTTGTTTTCTTTTGCATGACAGGATGATTATGTGCAACAAAAACGGGAGGGTAAGTTGCACTTAGAAGAGGCAAACACAGATATCCTTTCAAAAGCACTTTCATCTGAGGAGCATTCTGGGCGTGTGAGGGGTGTTGGAGGATATGTCACTCCAACATTCTATTTTAATGTTGGCAGCATAGTGCAGAAACACCTTGTTGATGAGCAGTTTATCCTTCAACAAAAAGAGTTGATGGAGGCAAAGATATTAATCTCACAACAAAATGCACGCATATCAAATCAAGATGAACGCATACAGAAACTTGAAGCAATGTTCAGAAAGGGTGCATGCGACTTAGATACGGATGAAAAAGGTAGTTGCTCAGTAAAGTTGCATCCCATGAGTGACGAAAATATCAAAATTGAAAAGTGTGTCCCAAATATTGAAACTTTGGATGATGATGACATGCAAATTTTGAACAATGATGATTTCTTCCAGGTATATATTTAGTTGTCATTATATTACTTAGTATTATTGAAACTATGAGTTGCATCAATTTATAACATGATTACTTATCTTCTAGGGTAAACCGGTTGCATTGACATTGGGTTCTAAGAGCAATATTGTTGCCTATGGTACAATTGTTCATGTCAATGCGGTTGGTAAATTACTTCATGGTGTTCCATTACCTATTAATTGTATGCGTGTCTCCATTGATAAGGCTGTGGATGAATTAGCACAATTGCCATGTCCAATTCCAAATCAATGTGATACAATTGGTGATGCTATTGGAACACATGTGGGATGGCCGGCTAACTTGGTAGTTATGCAAGATGAGGTAAATGTCATATTATATTTATAGTTAAATTGTCCAACAAAGATTAGTGTTGCACCTAACATGTGTACATTTGTAATTTTTAGAATCCTCAAAGGAAAAGAAGTGTTGTCCAAAGAAATAACCCAATTATTTCATCAAGTGTGCCAAGGTCATTGCATCTACTGTATTGTTATTGTAACCGTGCTCTAAATGATGAAACAAATATATCAATGATTTGTGAGGAGGGTTTCTTTGACGATCAATATGAAATCCTTGTGCACCTTGAAGATATCATTCCTTTTTATCATTTGGATCCCATAACTGCAAATTGTATAGTAATTTACATGTGGTAAGTCTTCTTATTCTATTTGTTTACCATATAAATTGTATAAACTTTATTAATTTAGCATCGTAACATTCTTCATTTTGAAATGGTAGGCATCTTTATAAAAAGCTAAAAACATATAACAATGTCCACAAAATCATATTTGTGAATCCACACATTATCCCATATGTGTCATGTGTGACTCGACTGGACAAAAACAGTAAATTTGAGCAGTTGAATGAAAGAGCTAGTGTTTTGGCAGATAAGCTGAGTCAAGCATCAAGAAATCAACTTGTTTTGGTGCCACATAATGTTGGGTAAGTAAGACTTATAATATCAGTTTTAATTTATTGTTTCGAGAAATATGAATGTAATAATTATGTGATTTGTGCATAGTTATCATTGGATTCTCACTGTCATTGATCCATATAAGGAGACAGTTTATTTGTTGGATTCGCTTAGTCATCGCATTCGTGACGAGGATAGGAAATACGTAGTAGATATGTGAGTACATTTTTAAATTTTATTAAGCATTTTTTTAATCAGTAAAACTCTCATATGTCCATTCTTATTGATGTATAAAGGAGCATAAGATTGTTTAATTCAAACAAGGCAAAAAAAGGGAAAAAACATGTTACATGGGAAGTAGTAAAGGTATGCATGTCTACTTATGATTAAATTACAAACAATTAAACATGTATATTAGACATTTACAATTTGTTTTTAACATAGGGTCCTCGCCAACCAGATGCGAAACAGTGTGGTTTTTATGTGATGAGATATATGAGAGATATTATTGAAGAATTAGCAACTATCGAGAGAGATTCACTTCGATCAATAGTAATATTTGACATTCAATTCTCAATCTTCTCAAATATTTGTGTGTTTATCATTTTGCACTTATCATCTTTTGATTGTTTTTTACTAATCTAATCTATGTCTTTGTTCACAGTTCATCAAACCCCAGTACTCTAGAGAAGAAATTGATGAAGTGTGTTCCGAGTGGGCAGAATGCATACAAGACTATATTTATGACTAGGTATTTAAAATCATACAATGACTTGATCTATTCGGCAAGTATTTGCATATAATGCAAATTACATAATCTGATCCTAACAGATATGCCCCTGGAAACATCATGATTATTAAAACTTTAGTGTGTAGGACATCTAGGTAGAACATCTCTATTTTATTATTATTCTTATACTGGAATGCATGAAATGTTTTTCAACATCTTAAGATTTTGAGATGTTCAAACATATATATCATTTGCTGGTAAACACATTTCTGTAGGACTAACACACTTGTCAGATTATGATGAACTGATTAACTTTGAGCATCATGAATTGTTTCCTTTCTTAATGGACAGTTTTCTGAAGACTAGGATTTACACGTAAAGGAGGTGAGCTAGATAAATATTTTGAGCAGTTACCTGATTTATGAACATGATAATACATGGGGAAAATGCAGGAGCAAGACCAATTTAATTAATAGTATTGAGATTCTTGTTTTCTTTGGGAATGAAAATGGTTTCTCAATCAAACAAAATTGAAAATATTTGAAATTTGCAATTTGTTGGACATGATGAATGGTCGGAATGGGTTAAAGTTGGATGGAAATAACTTACACTTTGTTGAGAATCACAATGATCAAGTTCATTTACATAGTTGTTTCGACTTACTTATACAAATTTAGCAATCACTGTATGCAAGATACACAAACTATCTAGACTTACCTAGAGTTGCTCTGATCTGACTGCTTTTTTCTTCCCAATGTATTCTGCCCTCCTTTATTTGCTGTTACTAGCTACAGGGATTGTTGGTATATTCCGTGTAAGGCTTCACCTTGACTTAAGCAGGGTGGTGTTATCATATTAGATTATGTATAGCTCATGTGTACTTGGTATATGTTGGATTCAACTTCATCTGCTTGCTAGACATTTTTGCCAATCCTGGTTTCAGTCCTTGTTTTTGCTAATCCTGGTTTCAGTCCTTGTTTTTGATAATCCTGGTTTCAGTCCTTGTCCACTGCACACTTTTGCTCTATTTCATGCACGAGACGATTTAATTCAATTACCTTATTTATTTAACTTATCTGCTGTACTATTTGTCCAACTTTGTACAATTAGCCTTGATCTAACAAAAGAAATGAATTTGAAGGGTTGGATCGAACAGCCATATGAACCAGCTGTTTCATAAACTTTTTTTGTTCTCACTTGCTTCACTAATGAAATTGTGAAGCGGCAACGTTTCTCGTGCTTAATTATTTGGCCATCCTTTTTTTTTTATGGCTTTAACTATATTTTATTTTCATAACAGGGAGAAATTGCTGGGTTTGCAAGCTGGGAATGCAGAAAAAGAACCAGCTGGGAGAAATTGCTGGGTTTGCAAGCTGGGAATGTAGAAAAAGAACCAGCTGGGAGAAATTGCTGGGTTTGCAAGCTGGGAATGCAGAAAAAGAACCAGGGAGAAATTGCTGGGTTTAATATAGCTGGGTTTGCAAGGTTGTGGTCTTATAAACTTAATTTTGTGGTTTCATCTTTTGTGGTTGTCATGATATATTGGATACTACTTGTGGTCATGTTTGTTTATAAACTTAAGTGAATGTACACATGTACCGGTTTTTGTTTGAGACAAGATGTATATATAAATTAAAGACAATTAATCGAATGTATATATGTTGAAAACTATTTTTGTGAATGTATAAATGTTATGTTGTACCTGCAGTTTGTGTGCAATGCCTATGGTTTTAATCGTTGTGAAAAGTACATATATAGACATGCAACTGAATGTACAAAGATAACGATTTTTAACCATTGTGAAAAGTATTCTAAGACAATGGTTTTAAACTAAAATTTGAAGAAAGACAACATGTGTATATGTTGTTAATAGTATATCAGCTGCGATCAAATTTTTGCAAAACTCGCAATTACAACGGTTTTATACTGTTGCAGAACTGTTGTCTTTGGTATTAAAAGACAACACTTTAAATCCGATGCATGACTGTTGTCTAATGTGGTCAAAGACAACGGTTTTAAACCATTGTCTTTTACCGCACATTTAACAACAGTGTCAGTTACAACGGGTTTAAAGGGCCTATGACAACGGTTTTTAACCGTTGTCTTTTAATGTTTTTATTGTAGTGTCAATTAATTTATATTGTAGATAACATGGTGTGTGGTGTCACACACAGAAGATCATGTTATCGGTTCCTTATAAATTATAAACAGTAGCTCACGACCAAGATGGAAAGGAACAAACCATTGGAAGGTCGTAGTGTAATTAGGTGTTAGTTTATCTTAACTATATAATTACACTAGTACACTAAGAGTGTATTGAGTAGGACCATTAGAGGTCGTTTCTTTTATACTGACTTTATAAAGGGACAAAGACCTCAGTTATTATGGAAGTGTGTGCTCTTAATCCTAATATAATAACAATCACATATATTTGATATTTATTTCTTTAATTTATCAATGGGTGAGATTTAGTTCGATGAATCAATAAGCCCGATAAGTTGGGAAATGATATCACTTATAGTGTGTGTTGTTGATTATAGAAGGAAACTATGTCCTAGTAATCTAGGTTGAGAATGCCCCCAAGAGGAGCTCATAAGGATTGTCATGTTAAAACCCTGCAGGTGGACTTAGTCCGACATGACGATGAAGTTGAGTGGTACTACTCTTGGAGCTAGATATTAATTAAGTGAGTTGTCAATAACTTACTTAATTAGTGGACATTTGTTATCTTAAACATAGGGAGACTAACACACTCATGATAAGAAGGAGCCCAAAATGTAATTTGGGATTGGTGCGGTAGTTCAATAATAGTTCTCTAGTGGAATGAATTATTATTGATAAAATTAAGTTGTGTGTTCGGGGCGAGCACGGGATGCTTAATTTTATCGGGAGACCAAAACCAATTCCTCCTCTCGGTCCCTATCGTAGCCTCTTAATTATAGAGTACTATACCCACCTTCTTACCCATCCTATAGGGGCCGGCCAAGCTAGCTTGGAGACCAAGCTAGGGCCGGCTATGGATATGTTCATGGGTGAATTCATGTGGCCGGCCCTATTAAATAAAAAGGAATTTTAATTTTAAAATTTTTCTTATGTGGATAATATAATTTAAAAGAGAGTTTAAAAATTTAAATCCTTCCTTTTATAAGATTCTACAAAAAGATTAAGAGAAGAGTTAAAATCTCTTTCCTTATTTGTAGATTAAAAGGTTGATTTTAATTTTGGTAAAAACTTTCCTTTTAATTATATTCATGATTTAAAAGAAAGTTTAAAAATTTAAAATTCTCTTTTATTAGTTTCTACAAAAGATTAAGAAAAGATTTAATATCTTTCCTTATTTGTAGATTGAAAGGAGATTTTAATTTTTAGAGATAACTTTCCTTTTTGGAAATTATCCACATGTTTAAAATAAAGATTTTAATTTATAAAATTTCTTTTTATTAACCAATCATGAAGGGATTAAAATTATTGGAGAAATTTTTATAAATTTCTAGAAACAAATTAGGAAGTTTTAATTTTTGTTTTAATTAAAACTCTCCTTGTTTTGGGGAGAAGAGGTGGCCATTATAATTTGAAAAGAGAAAATTATTTTAATTAAATAAATTTTCCTTTTCAATGGCAAAAGAATTAAGGAAGTTTTTATTAAATTTTCCTTATTTTCCAAGACCAAGGATTATAAAAGAGGGGGTAGAGGAGGCTTCAAGGCTAACGACTCTATTATATTTTTCCTCTCTTTTCTCCTTGGGTGTGGCCGGCCCTTTCTTTCCTCTCCTCTCCTTTGTGTGGCCGAAACCTTCTCATGGTGGAGATAGCTTTGGTGGCCGGATCTAAGAAGGAAAAGAAGGAGAGAAAAGAAGCCTCTTTTCTAGCATCCCTTGGAGCATGGTGGTGGTGGCCGAACCTCTTCATCCTAGGAGAAGTTTTGATGGCCGAAACTTGTAAGGAAGAAGAAGGTGCTTGGTGGTTCTCATCTCGGAAGATCGTTGCCCACACAACGTCCGAGGTTAGAAGAGGAATACGGTAGAAGATCAAGAGGTCTTTCTAAAAGGTATAACTAGTAATTTTTCTTTCCGCATCATACTATTTATTTTTGGAAATAATACTAAATACAAGAGGCATACGATTCTAGTGTTTCGAATTTGTTTTCTATATAGTGTTTCTTTATTTTTTTTTCTTGTGATTTGATTGTTCTTTTCGGTTGACCTAAAGTTATTTTAGGAAATTAAATATTAGCTTTCTATAAAAGGTTTTGTCTAGTCGGTGGTGGTTGCTCCCATATCCAAGAAGGTCGTGTGCCTCGCCACGTCAGTACTGGGAACCAATTATGAAAATTAATATTTAATGGAATTAATAACTTAAGGTGATTTGGGTCGAATGTGTTAAGTTCCGCAGGAGACCCAAGTCAAAACCTAAAAGAACAAATAGATTAAGTTTTGGATCAAACGTGTTAAGTTCCACAGGCGATCCAAAATTTAATTTAAAAGAACACATGGTAGCTAGGAAAAGATTCAGACCTTTGTACAAAATTTTTGTACAGTGGAACCTCTAGGTTTTCCGAGTAGCAACCAACACTGTGGGCACAGACCTGTATTCCCTGGCCTGTGTTTGTCACCCCGTAAATCCAGATCTGTATGTCCAACCCTGCATTTGTCATTCGGTAAAAACTGGTAAATCCAGACCTGCGCTTACCGCTCTGCCAATCGAGGCCCTCGCTTGCCGTTCCTTAATTCTCGTCTTGTATACACGACCCTGCTCCATATTTTATATGGTAAGTCCTGAACTGCACATCCTAGTCCGTATGTCCTGTTCTGCATGTCTTATCCTGTAAGTCCTGACCTGTAAACCATAGTCTGCCTATCCCGAACTGTGTGTCCTGGTCCACATATCCTATTCTACATATCTTATCCTATAAGTCCTGACCTGTAAACCTTAGTCCACCTATCCTAAACTGTACATCCTAGTCCATACATCCTGTTCTGCATATCTTATCCTGTAAGTCCTGACATGTAACCTTAGTCCGCCTATCCCAAACTATTCATCCTAGTCCGTACATCTTGTTCTATATATCTTATCCTGTAAGTCCTGACCTGTAAACATTAGTCCGCCTATCCCAAACTGTGCGTCCTGCCTTCCGAGTTCCTACTTGCCATGTAGGCCTAACCCCTGAATGCCACATAGGCTCGACCCTGACCACCATATAATCTTTACTTTTGACCACCACATAGGCTGAACCTTTGACCACCACGTAGGCTTGACTCCTGACCTCCACGTGGGCTTGACTTCTAACCGCCACGTGGGCTTGACTTCTGACCGCTATGTGGGTTTGACTTCTGACCGCCACGTGGGTTCGACTTCTGGCCGCCACGTGAGATTGACTTCTGACTGCCACATGGGCTTGACTTCCAACCACGTCATTTATCCGACCCCTCTATCATGCACCGTATCACCTAGGATTGTCAAATTCTAACAACTCAAACATTCATGGACTCAATTCTTACCCTTGGTTAATAACATAATGACTTCAATACAGCATGCATAAACTAAGAATGATAACAATACTAATCCTCAGAAGAAAATTTTTGGTGGCTCTCAACCTAATCTCAAGTTCATGTAATGGTGGAGCACACGCAAGCTACTCATGTTTAATGCACTACTATATGCTTGCTTATCTTCTACTCTTCACCACTATCCTATGCATTTGAATACAAGATTATGAAGGTTTAATATGATGACAAAGAAAATAAGAATCAAATCAAATCAAATCATTGTATATGTGTTAGAAAAATACTGAGGAAAATAAAACTCAAGGTAATGGTGGAAGACATGGACACAATGGAATGCTATATAAATGAATTTCTTGGCCATGCCCCCTTCTACTCTCTTCCAAACTCACTGATCAATGAATAAAAAGAAAATCTCTTGATTTGCAACTCTGAATTCTAGAAATGCTGAATGGGTTTGCTAGTTTTATAGGCTGAATTTTTCATTTTTGAAATCAATTATAGTAAAATTTCCATGAAGATCATTCCAATTGGCAATCAATTTCGAAGTCTTCAACTTCTACTTCTTCCAATTTTTTTAAAAAAAATCTAGCTCAGATTACCAAGTTACGTAATTTCCAAACTTGATCTAATTCTATATTTTAGAATTTCTGAAACTATGCTATACTTCCTTATTAACTCATGTTCAACTGCTCAAAAATTTAGTTCACGGTTATAATTCAGAAGTTAATTCACTGAAGTTGTTGACTCTTAAATTTGACATGGTTAGAGATATTGTTTCATTACCCAACTTGACAAAGTATCAACTTCAAGAAGTATTCTAAATTTTTAATATTGTTTCAATTTCTAATCTCCTTCGAATCTTAGATCAAACATTTGAAGTTAAATCTTTATAAAAGATCTCATTTAGCTTCCAATTGATAATAACTTGAATTCCATTTGTTTCAGATCAGATAATTAGTTTAAAATTTGGCACATTCTTCACTACTTCATTCACTATTTTTACAAATTTCCAGCCACTTCCTTTACTATTTGCCATATTTCATCCACTTTTCTTCATCTACAAGTAGTACTTCTCCTTAATTAGCTGAATAATGATCACAATTTGTGTGGTTCGGAAAGCAGACAACTTAAATCCATGATAACCTCCATTTCAATGTTTTGTAATTTTTTTTTGTAATTTGGATAATTTCCGTTTTCAAGTTTCACAATTCTGTTTCAGAATTCACAATCTTTTGGCGCATTCTTCATTTTTTTCATTTTCAAAATTTCTAATACAATCTGAAATTCTTCTTGAATGAAATTGTACTCACCAAATTAAATTCCAGTCCTCATTTCCAATGATCAGATTCCAAACAGCTTCACAATTACATTTCAGCAACTCATAGTTTACATTTTAACAGCTTCTAAAAATAAAAAATCTGTACAAATCTGAAATCCAGAATTCTGAAACTTATGAGTTGAAACCATGCAGAATTAGTGTAAATTTTGAAATTCCTATTCTTGGCAGGCTAAAATTAGTTGCAGTTTTCTAGATTGCACACTATTATGATTTGAAATATGAAGAGCTTAGCTTCAATGAAAGTTCCCATTGGCAATCAAATGTTAAGCAGGTATTGCATAAAGAATTTGGAATGCAGAACTTCTCACATTTTTGAAACTCTTCTTAGTACTGAATTTTTCCTTGCATTCCAACAGTATGGTGATTCTTCTTCTTAACTCTCCATTTACATTTAATATGACATGGCGTTGTCCACTTTAGAGAGACCTTTACAATTTTACCATTATTGTGGAACTTCTCTAGTCAAAGGTGTAATGATCATTTGAGCTCCTTCAAATTTTGTTGCAACAAACTTCTTGAATTTCTGTATTTTCATGGTTTCAGTTTCCTTCTCTGTTCTTCTCGGAATTTCTGACCAAACCTTGAAGAAGCTTTAATCTTAAAAGACCATCTTATTTAACATTCAATCACATTTAGCTTACCCTTCAATTTCTCCCAATGAAAGATCATTACAACACACTAATACAATTTCTGCACAAAGAACAATTTTAGTTTCCATTTCATTTTTGTTTTTCATTCATCACTGTTGTTACACTTATAATTCCATCTACTTCCCCTCATTTTCATTTTTATCTATTTCTTTGTTAGCTATGGCATTGTCTCATTTCAAGTGATATCAAATATTCTTTAAGTACTCTTTTCATCAACAACTTCATTTTTGAAAACTATTTGTAAGAGAAACTGTCACAATTTATTTTCTGTTTAAGTCTAGCTCAGTTTACAAAGTTATAGAATTTCCTAACATTTAGCTATCATTTGGTAAGCAATCAACAAGAACCAAAATTCACTTATCTCAGCTTAGAGTATCATTTTCAAAGATTGGTATAGCTCTTTCGCTGTCTAAACTGCATTCCAGCATTTCTGTCAACTACTGTAATTCTGTATTTCTGCCTTCTAGTCCACTTTTACATTTTTTTTGTTTCCCTCATTTGTAGTTAGAACTCATTCCTTGGTTAGTTGGAAGATAAGATTATTTCATTTTTGTTTTTTTAAGCAAACCAACAGATTTGCTTTAAACACATTTGATATCAAACAACAACTTTCCAATAGATTTCATTTTCATCAATTCGAGAGTTTCATAAATCACAAATAAATACCATCCAGTTTGTAGAAGACATGGAAATAATGGAAAACTATTTGTTGCTAAAAAATATACGAGCTTCACTTAGTTTCTCACTGATTTGAGGGTTGTTGATAAGATTTTGGTACATAGTTGATACAAACTTCAAAACCTCTTTACCATTCTTTTCTCTTTGGAAAGAACAAACACACTTGTCCTTTTGAAACTCAAATCTTAATCTTCACTAATTGCTAATAAGAGGATTACAATCTAACCTTTCTTAAACAAAAATCTTTCCTAAACATTATAGTTTATTTCTTTTCTAATAGCATTTCTGTTTGGTCATTCTCCATTTATTTCATTCAATCTTCATTTCTTGCAGCTGCAATGTGCCAAAATGCATCTAGTTACGATTCCAGAACTAATTAGCATTCAATACCCCTCGTTTGGTTAGATGGAAGATGCCCATTTCTTTGATTTAGTATCCAAAAAAATCTGAATTTAATAGAACACCATTCAGCCTTAAAATAACAAATTATTTCCTAGAATCAGATTTCAAAACTTTGAACATTTTCAGTTCCAAAATCCCATCCGAATTGTAACATGTGCCATTCAAGTCCCCAAGGTTAAGATTCAATCACAACTTCATCATATAACATTTATGTTGGTTAGTCATAGAAAAACGTACCGGTTCCACTGTACAAAAATTTTTATACAAGTGTCGAACCTTTCCTTAAATAACCTATTGTGTTCTTTAGAATGTAAATAAGGAATCGCAGACGGAACTTAACATCATTGATTCCAAATTTAACTTATCTATTCTTATTGGTTTAGATTTGAATCGCAAGCAGAACTTAACACTATTGATTCAAATCTACCTAAGTTATTAATTCCATAAATATTAATTTCCAAAATTGGCTTCCAGGACTGCATGGCGAGGCACATGACCTTCTTGGATATGGGAGCAACCACCACCGCCTAGGAAAAGCCTTTTAAGGAAAGCTAATATTTATTTCCTTAAATAACTCTAGGTTAACCAAAAAGAACAATCGAATCACAAATTCGAAAAAGAAGAAAACACAAAATCGAAAAATAAATTCGATTAAACTAGATCTAATTGTCTCTTGTATTTAGAATTCTTACAAAAAAAATAACTAGTATGATGCGGAAGAAAACTACTAGTTATACCTTCTCTTTGTAAGCTAATGACCTCGAGATCTTCTGCCGTATTCCTCGCCTCGCCTTGGGCGTCATGTGGGCGATGATCCTCCAAGATGAACACCACCCAAAAGAGTCCTTCCTCTTCCTCTAGAATTCGGCCACCACCACCACCAAGGAGAAGAGACCAAAGGGAAAAGGAGAAGGGAGAGGGCCGTCCACCAAGAGATCACCTAAGCAAAAGAATAAGAGTTGTATCTCATGAAGTCCCCTCACCCCTTCTTTTATATTACTTGCCCAAGGCAAATAAGGAAAAATTTTTTACAAAAAATAAAATCATCCAAGAGTTTTTCCTTTTCCCTTTTATTTTTCCTTTTCTTTCCTCTTGATTGAATCAATCACCAAAATTAATTGGATGATGATTTTATTATTTTAATATGGTCGGCCACCTTGCTTGGGCACCAAGCAAGGTTGGCCGGCCCCCACAAGAGAAAGAAATAAATAATTTTTATATAAAATTTTACAAGAAAAATTATTATAAAATTTTACAAGAAAAATTCTTATAAAATTTTACAAACTCTCTTTCCTAAAGTAAGAGTTAAAAAAGGAAAGTTTGAAAAATTAAAACCATGTTTTAAAATTTAAAACTTCTCTTATAAAATTTCCTTTTTTTAACATGGTGATAGAAAATTTAAATTTTAAAACTTCTTTTCCTTTTTTTTCTTAAACCATAAGGATGGTTAAAAAAAGAAAGTTTTAAAATCTTTTAAACTCTCTATTTAAACATGTGGCCTAATTCAAATAAGGAAAGTTTTGAAAATTAAAATCTCTCTTTTAAAACTTATAGTTTTCTACAAAGAGAAGATTTTTAAAATTCAAAACAACCCTCCCTTTTTGAATTATTGTGGCCGGCCTCTTCATGCTTGGTCACCAAGCAAAGGGTCGCCCCTTATAGGAGAGGATGTGGCCGGCCCTTGCTTGGTCACCAAGCATTGGACCGGCCCACTTCTTGGACACCAAGAAGAGCCTTACATTTGGATGGACTTGAGGCTATAATGAGGCTACGACAGGGACCTAGAGGAGAAATTGGTTTTGCCCTTCCGATGAGCTTGAGTATCTCGTATTCGCTCCGAACACACAACTCAAGTTCATCGATAATAACTCATTCCACTAGAGAGTTATTACCGCACTACCGCACCAATCTCAAATTACATTATGGGCTCCTTCTTATCATGAGTGTGTTAGTCTCCTTGTGTTTAAGATTACGAATGTCCACTAATTAAGTAAGTTACTGACAACTCACTTAATTAATATCTAGCACCAAGAGTAGTACCACTCAACTTTATTGTCATGTCGGACTAGGTCCACCTGCAGGGTTTAACATGACAATCCTTATGAGCTCCTCTTGGGGACATTCTCAACCTAGATAACTAGGACACAGATTCCTTCTATAATCAACAACACACACTATAAGTAATATCATTTCCCAACTTATCGGGCATATTGATTTATCGAGCTAAACCTCACCCTTTGATAAGTTAAAGAAATAAATATTAAATATATGTGCTTGTTATTATATTAAGATTAAGAGCACACACTTCTATAATAACTAAGGTCTAGTTCTTTTACTAAGTTAGTACAAAAAGAACATACCTAAATGATCCTACTCAATACACTTAAAGTGTATCAGTGTAATTTATTAGTCAAGATAAACTAATACTTAATTACACTACGACTATACTGATAGTTTGTTCCTTTCTATCTTAGTCGTGAGCAACTGTTTATAATTTATAGAGAACCGACAACATGATCTTCTGAGTGTGACACCACACTCCATGTTGTCTACTATATAAATTAATTGAACAATTACATTTAATAAATAAATGCAGATTTTGACCAATATGATTCTTTTATTTTAACAAATAAATGTTTACAAAAGCTAGGCTTTTAGTATACACTCCAACAATTTATGCTTTTCAAATTACTCTAGTAGCACCAAAAACATAATTTAAAACTTCAGAAATCACTCATCAAAACTAACATGAGTCTCATCATTAGAAATTTATCCAAAGATTTCAAAACACTATACATTTCCCCCACACTTAAGCTTTTGTCCGTCCCGTGCAAAACATTCATCATATAACAATCAAGATATCCACATCCAAAAGGATTTATAAAAGAGTAAACTAGAATGATATGATGTTAACAAAAATAATAGCAATAAATTGTGTGGAATATTAGAAAAAATAAATTGATTCACCTACATAAGAATGATTCTGTAGGATCGATGCATGCTAGTGGAAGAGGGGGGGTGAATAGCACTCGTGACTTTTTCAATCGTTTCGCAAAACACAGAATAACATAGCGAAAGATAGAAAGAAACAAAAGAACAAGCACTAACACTTTTGGTGACTTGGTTCGGAGCCTGTGACGACTCCTACTCCTACTCCAAGGCGTGCATTTGTCATTCGGTAAATCCTGGTAAATCCAGACCTGCGCTTACCGCTCTGCCAATCAAGGCCCTCGCTTGCCGTTCCTTAAGTCTGGTCCTGTATACATGACCCTGCTCCATATTATATCTGGTAAGTCCTGAACCGTACGTCCTGGTCTGTATGCCCTGTTCTGCATGTCTTATCCTGTAAGTCTTGACCTGTAAACCATAGTCTACCTATCCTGAAGTGTGCGTCTTGGTCCACATATCCTATTCTACATATCTTATCCTATAAGTCTTGACCTATAAACCTTAGTCCGCCTATCCTGAACTGTACTTCCTAGTCTATACATCCTGTTCTGCATATCTTATCCTATAAGTCCTGACCTGTAAACCTTAGTCCGCCTATCCCGAACTATGTGTCCTAGTCCGTACATCCTGTTCTACATATCTTATCCTGTAAGTCCTGACCTGTAAACCTTAGTCCGCCTATCCCAAACTGTGTGTCCTGCCTTTCGAGTTCCTACTTGCCATGTAGGCCTAACCCCTGAATGCCACATAGGCTCGACCCTCACCGCCATATAATCCTGACTTTTGACCACCACGTAGGCTGGACCTTTGACCACCACGTAGGCTTGACTCCTGACCTCCACGCGGGCTTGACTTCTGACCGCTATGTGGGCTTGACTTCTGACCGCTATGTGGGCTTGACTTCTGACAACCCGCGGGCTCGACTTCTGACCTCCACGTGGGCTCGACTTCTGACCGCCATGTGGGCTTGACTTCTGACTGCTACGTGGGCTTGACTTCTGACCACGTCAGCTATCCGACCTCTCTATCATGTACTGTATCACAAGTCTCCCCCTCAAGTCTAGTCGAAGGAGGCTCTAGTCTGACTGACTAGACCCAGGTCCCATTCTTACCTAACCTTGCCTTTGTGTCTCTTTAACTGCCAGTCCTTTTCCCAATATCCCACTCAGAATTTATCACCTTCCATAAATGATATGTGGGACTTTACTGCATGCACATCCATTTTCCAATTCTCGATCATGCTACTTTTCCATAAATACTACACTATTTCCCAATCATCTTCACATGATCCAAGGTTCACTCTTCATATTCTCTTCTCTAAAAAAGGGTCGCGTATACTGCCACCTTCACTTTCCTTAGGCTACCTTCCTCTTTGCTCATGGAATCAAACGAGATATCTTCTCTGCGCCACCAGCTCACTCATTTGACCCAGTTGTTAACTCACAAAGATGAGGCCTTGCTTGAGATGACACAGAGTAGGGGCCTTTAGTCCTCTCTCCGTCGTGAAGTGGAAGAACTCTGGCTGGCGGCTAAATCCAAGACTTGGACCAAGGCAGCTCTAAAGCATAAGGCTTATATAGACTTGAAAAGTCAGACTCATTTTATTACCTACTTGAAGTTGAAGCACGAGGACACTGTAGCCCTCCTGCAAGAGGAAAGCCGGATAAAAGATGAAACCATTACCCATCTACAAAGCAGCATCCAACATATCATGGAGGAGTTGGCTCAAGCGCAGGCTCATCTAGAGAAGAGGGACCAGGCATCTCGATCTTAAAATAATGTGAACTCTTGAAAGATGTTCTTCAAAAATAAACAATGTTCTCTACATTATCTACCTATTAAGGTGTGGGTTTGTACTTCCTTGTTTCCCCTTCTATTATTATGTTCGATAGACGCATGCTCCTCCATAAAATTTTTTATAGCTCATATTTGAAGTGGAAGTATGGCCTACAGACCTGTCGAGCACGAGAGTATGCCCCCTTGTGGCTCGTACTAAGGCGAGAGTTGGGAACACCGACCGGGAAGGTTGTTGGGCTTGAGAGCATGCTCACTTATAACTCGCACTGAGGCAAGAGTCTGGGACACGACCAGGAAGGTTGTTGGGTGTGAGAGCATGCTCACTTATAACTCACACTGAGGTGAGAGTCTGGGACACCGACCAGGAAGGTCATTGGGCGTGAGAGCATGCTCACTTATAACTCGCACTGAGGTGAGAGTCTGAGACCCTACCAGGAAGGTTGTTGGGCGTGAGAGCATGCTTACTTATAACTCGCACTGAGATGAGAGTCTGGGACATGACCAGGAAGGTCGTTGGGCATGAGAGCATGCTTACTTATAACTCGCACTAAGGCAAGAGTCTGGGACACCGGCCGGGAAGGTCGTTGGGCGTGAGAGTATGCTCACTTATAACTCGCACTAAGGCGAGAGTCTGGGACCCGACCAGGAAGGTCGTTGGGCGTGAGAGCATGCTCACTTATAACTCGTACTGAGTGAGAGTCTGGGACACTGACCAGGAAGGTGGTTGGGCGTCAGAGCATGCTCACTTATAACTCACACTGAGACGAGAGTCTGGGATACCGACCGGGAAGGTCATTGGGCGTGAGAGCATGCTTACTTATAATTCGCACTGAGGCAAGAGTTTGGGACCCAACCAGGAAGATCGTTGGGCGTGAGAGCATGCTCACTTATAACTCGCACTGAGACCAGAGTCTGGGACACCGACAAGGAAGGTCATTGGGCATGACAGCATGCTCACTAATAACTCGCACTGAGGTGAGGGTATTGGACACCGACCGGGAAGGTCGTTGGGCGTGAGAGCATGCTCACTTATACCTCGCACTGAGGTGAGAGTCTGGGAACCGACCAGGAAGGTCGTTGGGCGTGAGAGCATGCTCACTTATAACTCGCACTTAGGTGAGAGTCTGGGACACCGACCAGGAAGGTCGTTGGGCATGAGAGCATGCTCACTTATAACTCGCACTGAGGCGAGAGTCTGGGACTCCGACCAGGAAGGTCATTGGGCATGAGAGCATGCTCACTTATAACTCACACTGAGGCGAGAGTCTTGGACCCGACCAGGAAGGTCATTGAGGTAAGAGTCTGGGACACCGACCGGGAAGGTCATTGGGCATGAGAGCATGCTCACTTATAACTTACACTGAGGTGAGAGTCTTGGACTCGACCAGGAAGGTCGTTGGGCGTGAGAGCATGCTTACTTATAACTCGCACTGAGGCAAGAGTCTGGGACACCGACTGGGAAGGTCGTTGGGTGTGAGAGCATGCTCACTTATAACTCACACTGAGGCGAGAGTCTGGGACCCGACCCAGAAGTTCGTTGGGCGTGAGAGCATGCTCACTTATAACTCGCACTGAGGTAAATGTCTGGGACCCAACCAGGAAGGTCGTTCGGCGTGAGCTCACTTATAACTCGTACTGAGGCGAGAGTCTGGGATACCGACCGGGAAGGTCGTTGGGCGTGAGAGCATACTCACTTATAACTCGCACTGAGGCGAGAGTCTGGGACACCGATCGGGAAGGTCGTTGGGCGTGTGAGCATGCTCACTTATAACTCGCACTAAGTCGACAGTTTGGGACACCGACCGGGAAGATCATTGGGCGTGAGAGCATGCTCACTTATAACTCACACTGAGGCGAGAGTCTGGGACCCGACCAGGAAGGTCGTTGGGCATGATGGCATGCTCACTTATAGCTCGCACTGGAGTGCGAGTCTGGGACACTGACCGAGAAGGTCGTTGAGCGTGAGAGCATGCTCACTTATAACTCGTACTGAGGAAAGAGTCTGGGACCTGACCAAGAAGGTCGTTGGGTGTGAGAGCATGCTCACTTATAACTCGCACTGGGGCGAAAGTCTGGGACACTGACCAAGAAGGTCATTGGGCGTGAGAGCATGCTCACTTATAACTCACACTGAGGCGAGAGTCTGGGACCCGACCAGGAAGGTCTTTGGGCGTGAGAGCATGCTCACTTATAACTCGCACTGGGGCGAGAGTCTGGGACATTGTTCGGGAAGGATCCTAGAAATTCGTACCGATACTTCGCCCTGGGATGAGCTGCTATGCATATCTTGAAGCTCTTTTTCTATAATCACAAAGTGGCTCGTATAAGACTTAAGAGAAAATAAGAAATATTTAAAGCTCACTCTCGTTTCGAGACGACAATGAAGAATGGCGGTGTAAAATTTAAATTAGCACTTCCCGCCGTCCTTCTCGCCATTTCCCGAGATACCCGCATGGCCATCTTAGTCTTCGAGGTATGGTCTTTCATAAGTGGGGCGTTCCGTACGCATATCCCCCTTTCTGATATCTTTGTCACGTCCATCATTAATACACTTCCTAGAGTAATGCCATGTATCCCCTATCTTCATTTCTTACTTCACATGATAAGCCCTTTTGTGCACCCCTCCCGATGTCTATAACCCTTTTTGATGTGACGGCGATCGTGGGCCTTACCCAGAAAGATACCCGACTCATTTTTCAATATCTCCTAGGAGTTCTGACTTATAAACCCTAAAGGCTGTCTGTCGTCACCTTCTCACCACTTCGAGCGCTTTCGACTCTTCACCTTCTTCTTATTTTTCCCTGTTAAGTCTTCCCTCTTACTTGCCTTTTGTGAGTGCTTTTTCTTTTCATCTTCATCCTTGCTAGTTTCTTCATGGCTGAAGGTAAGGAGATACCCCGGTATTTGTATTACATTTCGGACTTAGACAGCAGCGACTTGTTCCAGATCTAGAGTAGTCTACGCCTCACTGAAAATTATCAACTACGACCTCCCAAGCCCGATGAACACCCTTCTCCTCTCGAAGGTTTTGTAACTTTTTTCAAAGACTAACTCTTAGGAGGTCTTCGCTTTCCTATTCACCCATTTTTCTCCTCACTAAGCTAGTATTTCGGTATCCCGCTTTCTCAGTTTGCTCCGAATGTCTTTCGTGCTATCTACGGAATGGTCATCCTTTGTCGTGTCTACCAAATTCCTTTAACCGTCCAACTTTTATTCTTTCAAACGATCCGAGCCCGGCGTGTTTATGGTACAATCCCGGGTCGGGTGTATTCATTAGGATGCCCGAGTCGGTGCCCTGGCCGACCAAATGATGCTCCAACCTTCCTTCATCTTTTGAGTTACCCGATCATAGGCACCAACCCATCTGCTATGCAGCTTCAGAGAAACTAAATGGAGTCTGCCTTCTCCTATACGTAATATTGCGAGAAGGCTTTTTTACATCTTTTTGGACTCAGCCCGATCTCCGTAGCTATAGGAGCTCCATTTGGTAAGACTTTGCTTTTCCTTCCGCTAGTCTTCGCTAACTGAGGTATTTCCTTCTTGCTTTGCAGAGGCTATTATATTTCGTGCCTACTTGGTCTACTCGACCAAGATTCCCAGTGATGTTTTGAAAGCCGTGGGCGAAGAAGTTGCTAAAGGCCTCGTCATTCCCTCAACAACTCCCTCAAGTGAAACAACGAAGAAGCCAGCAGAGTCCTCCACCCAACTCCTTCTGGAAGCTGCCATCCCTGAGCTGGCTCTGTACCCCTGGAACCAATTGAGAAGGAGCAAGCTCCTTCTCCTCCTCTAGACAAGTGCTTGTGCCTACAGCGCAAACGGAAGAGGGTCACACCTTCGACTCCATCCTCTCCACTTCCTCCCCTTGGGCAGACTTCCTCCAAAACCCTCAAGATTCGGGCTAAAATGAATAAAACCCCTATCCGGGAGTCTCCTCTTGTAGCGGAAGTCCCAGCACCTACTCCCGTCCGGGTCCTAGTCCTTGAGCAGGTCAGCCACTCTGCTGGAGACCAGCCCAGGAGTTATACGACTCCCTCTATTCCTCCTGCCACCACCTCCGCCTCAGCTTCTCGCCTCAGGGAACAGCCCAAGCGGACTAAATATGACTTCTCAGTTTCCTAGAGCCTATCCTCAGTAGCTGGATTGGATTCAGCAGATGCTGGTGATACCTCTCCCATCTGCGGTAACTGCATGGAGCCTTAGCTACCTCCTGGTGATCGGCCAATGAGCAATTCTAGGGAGGCTCCACGTCGGAAGGGATAGACCTGGTTTCTCAGCATATACTATCAGTGAGTCTTCCTTTTCCTGGTCTGAATTCCTGAAATTAATTCTGACCTTCCTTTTTATGCCAGGTAGGCTTGTTCTATGGGTTTGAGCTTGACCCAAGTTGCCACAGATCTGTTGCAGGAGAACGAGTCACTGAAGGCTCGTATTCGAGAATTAGAGCTGCCCCTAACTCCTTGCAATCCGCTTGACCCTCCGACTTCGGATGACCCACCCTCTACATTCGTATCTTCACACGGTCAGGGAGTCCGCTTAGTCTTCCAGGAATCTGGCTCAGGTATCCTCAGAAAAGATAAAGAAACTATAAGTGGCTTTGCAGACCAGTGAATCTAAACTGAACTTAGAGGGGCAGCGTCGTCGCCAACTTTCGACTGAGCTGGATGAGAAAGAATTAGAGCTGGCCACTCTTTCTTCAGATCTACAGGCACTTCAGGAGTTTTATAAGGTCTTGCAGAAAGACCTGGGAGTTGCCCAAGAATACCTGTCTACAAGTACCAACAAAAAAAAGGCTCTCAAGGCTCAATGGGGCATTGACCAAGCCACCATAAAGTCCCTCCAGGCAGATCTTCTTAAGGTCCAGGCAGATGCCTCCACCCTTAAACAGGAGAAGGCCCTGGCCTTGGCGAATGTAGACAAGATAAAGGTCGAGCTGGTGGAATACCGATTGGGCGAAACTGATCGCCTCAGAGCCTACAGACTCACATACGTTAGATCTCCTCAAGCTGGTGGCTTAATTGACTTGATGATATGTCATGGGGGCATGGGTGTTGTACGCCAATTGTTTGAGCAAGGCCTTCTTCGCTCTGCCCCCTCAGATAATTTCCTGGACAGGACTCGCCTTGTGAACGAGCTTCCCGATGGAGCCTTCCCTTCCTTCACTGTTGATAATGACTTCTTAGCTTCTTCTGTACCTCCCCCCGACGCTATACCTCCCTCAGACCCCCGGGCTTGATGTAAAATTTTTCATATGCAAACATCCATATCTTCTTTTGTTTGAGGTTACTTAAGCTTTAGGAAATTTATCTATAACTACCTCTCTCTTAAAAATTCTTTATTTCACTATGCTCCCCACCAAGACCCACTTGTTCCCCGACCCAGGATCTGTTTTCGACCACACTGGCATTTTGACTAGTGCCCTTGCCCCAGGCCTCTGATCGCTTATTATCCTGAGCTGACTTCCTAACTTGGTTCGCCCTTCGGCTCCCTACCTAGGTTCTCCCTTCGGCTCCCCACCTAGGTTCGCCCTACGAACTTAACATGCAAAGGCGAGAGAGAGAGAGAGGATGCATGCAGAGATCTCAAAGGTTTCATACTACAGTGGTGCTCTTTCCCAAGGTGACCATGCCTCATGATCGTCCTCGCTTTTCCCGCCACCACTCTTCTGGACATATCCTTTGGGTCCTATTTCTGATGGTGATCCAATGACCTCCTTTGCCTAGATGCCCTAAACCTCTTTTCTTGCGGGCCGCCGGATGGTAGATGACCATAATGCCCTTTGACCGGATGGCTATAAATACCTCATCTTTTCCTATCCTCTGAACTTTTTGCCACCTTCATCTCCCTTTTGCTCTAGCCAGTTGCTGCGCTTTGGTCCTCCTCTCTACTTGAGTTTTTCATATGGCTTTTCCTACGCTTGTTTATGCTCTCGGAGCTTCCAATTTCTCCGGCGTGGACTTGGAACATCTTCGTTACACCTACAAGATCTCGGAGAGTATGCATATCATCATCCCCACTTCACTTCACTGGTCTTCTTCCCCTCCAGTTGGATATACCATATTCTACAAAGAACAATTCATTATTGGGTTGCGCTTCCCCCTTCACCCTCTATTTTATGAAGTAACTAGATATTTACGACTTCCTCTGGGTCAACTAACTCCCAATTCCATAAGAATCCTCTGTGGATTCGTCATCCTGTGCGAAGTCTGCGACATATCCTGGTCGACCTGCCTGTTTCACTACTTCTTTACCCCTCGCCAATAGCATGAGGGTTTATTTCATTTTCAGGCCCGTGTTCGTACTACCTTCTTTTGTCCTATTCCCTCCCCTGACGTAGCCCGGATGGATAACTATTTTTTTCTTCGACTTCCCTCTAATGTGGAATGACCCGCTCGATGGCAACGATCGCTTCTTATGGCACCTTACTTGGGGGACTTCAGTAACAATCCCCTCTTTTCAGAGGTTTCGACTCAACGGATGTGTTGGAGACTGGACTTAATGAGATTACTGAGTGAGGAGATGCTATGTTTTTTTAGGTTGAGTCGCATTTCCTCCGAGCTGCCCCACTCCCTGGCTGAGTCCATACCTAATTTTCACTTATTCTGTTCTTCTTTTCGGTATTGTCCATTTAACCTTAGTTTTTCTCGCGCAGCCAACACCTTGAACCGTACATATTATGTCCAACCCCTCCCCCTGAGTGATCAGGAAATAATGCGCAGGGGTCACCTTATATTAGAGAGAAGGCCGCTACCCCACTCTACTCCTGTTCGGCTGGGAGCAACTACTACTGCCATTCCCCGGTCATCCCTTCAAGCAACTCCCCTCTCAGCTCCCCGATCATCCCCTGAACTTTCTTCTCGATTGGTTCCCCAATCAACTTCCAGGTCAGCGACCATACCTCCCGCCAGCCGGGCTTCGAGAGCAGCCTTTCGTGCAGCTTGTCGAGCACACTTTGCTATTGACCCCACAAGTCGAAGCGCCTCTTCCCTTCTAGCTCGTCGATCATGAACTCCACCAGAAGATTCCGATTCAGACGACCAACCCCTGGCACACAAGTTCGAACGCAGACTTGTTGATCTTGCAGCTGACAATTCTCCTACTGTTAGGTCTTCTTCCCCACCTCTAGTTACGACCTCCAACATAGGAATCCCCAGTGCTTCTGTGACGCCTTCAGGAGTCCCAGAGGGGGTTCCCCAAGGGAGGTCTTCTATTATCCGGGAACGAATTTTCAACGAATCTCACCCACTCCCCACGGATCCTACTTCATCCCATGCATCTCCCCCTGTGCCTTCGCCTTCTGCATCCCATCCTCTGGAAGCCCCCCATGCAACGACAGGACCTTCAACTCACACCTGTTGGTTAGTCTTAGGAAAATCGTACCGATTCCACTGTACAAAAATTTTGTACAAGTGTCGAACCTTTCCTTAAATAATCTATTGTGTTCTTTAGAAGTTAAATTAGGAGTCGCAGACGGAACTTAACATCATTGATTCCAAATTTAACTTATCTGTTCTTGATGGTTTAGATTTGGATCGCAAGCGGAACTTAACACTATTGATCCAAATCCACCTATGTTATTAATTCTATTAAATATTAATTTCCAAAATTGGCTTCCAGGACTGCATGGAGAGGCACATGGCCTTCTTGGGTATGGGAGCATCCACCACCGCCTAGACAAAGCCTTTTAAGGAAAGCTAATATTTAATTTTCTTAAATAACTCAAGGTTAACCAAAAAGAAGAATCGAATCAGAAATTCAAAAAATAAAACAAAAGAAACACAAATTTGAAATAAATTCGAAAACTCTAGAATTAGATGCCTCTTGTGTTTGGTATTTCCAAAAATAACTATACAAAAAACTAGTATGATACGGAAAACAATTACTAGTTATACCTTTCTTTGTAAACAAATAACCTCTTGATCTTCTACCGTATTCCTCATCTTATCCCGGACGTTGTGTGGGCAACGATCTACCGAGATGAGAATCCACCTAAGCCACCTTCTTCTCCAAGCAAGATTCGGCCACCACAATTCTCCAAGAGAAGTAGAGGTCCGGCCACCACCACCAAGCTCCAAGGGATGCTAAAAACAAAACTTCCTTTCTCTCCTTCTTCTCCTAGCTAGAACCGGCCACCGTCAAGAGCTCCAAGAGGGGATAAAACCGGCCACTAAAGAAGAAGGGAAGAGGAGAGGGAGAACCTCTAGGGTCGGCCACACCAAGGAGAAAAAGAGAGGAAGAAAAGAATAGAGTTGTCACCCATGAAGGCACCTCTATCCTCTCTTTTATAATCCTTGGCCTTGGCAAATAAGGAAATTTAAATAAAAACTTCCTTAATTCTTTTACCATGAAAAGGAAAATTTATTTTAATTAAAAAACAATTTTCTTCTCATTAAACATCATGGCCGACCACCTTAAAATCCCAAACAAGGAGAGTTTTAATCAACACAAGAATTAAAACATCCTAATTTGTCTCCAGAAATTTATAAAAAATTTCTCCAATAATTTTCCCTTCATGGTGGATTGTAAAAAGGAAATTTTAAAAATTAAAATATTTCTTTTAAACATGTGGATGATTTCTAAAAAGGAAAGTTATCTCTAAAAATTAAAATCTCCTTTCAATCTACAAATAAGTAAAGATATTAAATCTTTTCTTAATCTTTTGTAGAAACTTATAAAAGAAATATTTAATTTTTTAAACTCTCTTTTAAATCATGAACATGGTTAAAAAAGGAAAGTTTTCTCAAAATTAAAATCTACCTTTCAAACTACAAATAAGGAAAGATTTCAAATCTTTTCTTAATCTTTTGTAGAAAACAATAAAAGGAAAGATTTAATTTTCAAACTCTCTTTTAAAACCATGATATCCACATAAGAAATAATTTTAATAAAAATCCCTTTTTATTTTCTATGTGGTTGGCCACACCTAGCTTGGACTCCAAGCTAGGGTCGGCCACTAATCTTGACTCTATCCTTGGGTCTTGGCCGGCCCTAGCTTGGGTTCCAAGCTAGCTTGGCCGACCCCCTTGGGTTGGGTAAAAAGTGGGTATGTGGTGGGTATAAATCTCTATATACAAGAGGCTACGATAGGGACTGAGAGGAGGAATTGGTTTTGGTCTCCCGATGAAATTAAGCTTCCCGTGTTCGCCACGAACACACAACTTAATTTCATCAATAATAATTCATACCACTAAAGAATTATTATTGAACTATCGCACCAATTCCAAATTACATTTTGGGCTCCTTCTTATTATAAGTGTGTTAGTCTCCCTGTGTTTAAGATGTTGAATGTCCACTAATTAAATGAGTTACTGACAGCTCACTTAAGTAATATCTTTGTCCAAGAGTAGTACCACTCAACCTCATCGTCATGTCAGACTAAGTCCACATGTAGGGTTTAACATGACAATCCTTATGAGCTCCTCTTGGGGGTATTCTCAACTAGATTACTAGGACACAGTTTCCTTCTATAATCAACAACACACACTATAAGTAATATTATTTCCCAACTTATAGGGCTTATTGATTTATCGAGCTAAATCTCACCCATTGACAAGTTAAACAAATAAATACTAAATATATGTGTTTGTTATTATATTAGGATTAAGAGCAGAGACTTCTATAATAACTAAGGTCTAGTTCTTTTATCAAGTCAGTATAAAAAGAACTTACCTAAAATGGTCCTACTCAATACACTTAGAGTGTACTAGTGTAATTTATTAGTCAAGATAAATTAATACCTAATTACACTACGACTATTCCGATGGTTCGTTCCTTTCCATCTTAGTCATGTGCAACTGTTTATAATTTATAAACAACTGATAACATGATCTTCTGTGTGTGACACCACACACCATGTTATCTACAATATAAATTAATTGAACAACCACACTTAACAAATAAATGTAGGTATTTGACCATTGTGATTCTTTATTTCTAAATAAATGTTTATACAAAAGCTAGGCATTTAGTATACACTCTAACAATCTCCCACTTATACTAAAAGACTATGCTGCCATAAATGTTGTCATACATCGGATTCCCAACCCTTCAACATGCCCATCAAAAGCTCTTGCCTTAAGAACCTTAGTGAAAGGATCTACAGGTCATCACCTGATGCAATCTAGGCGGCAACAACTTCTTCTCGTTTATACGATGTCTCGTATTGGGTGGTACTTGCGCTCTACTGTGTTTACTTGTCTTATGGACTTATGTTTTCTTCGAGTTTGCTACTGCACCACTATTATTACAATAAATTGTAATAATTTTTGGCAAACCAGAAATCATATCTAAGTCCATCATGAAGTTTCTGAGCCATACAACTTCTATGGTTGCCTTAGATGCTGCCACATACTCAGCTTCTATGGTGGGGTCTGAAAAACATCTATGCTTAACACTCCTCCATTGTTATGGCTTTACCTCCTGAAGTAAACACGAAACCCCGAGGTTGACTTACTACTGTCCCTATCTGATTAGAAGTTAAAATCCTTGTTACCCATAGGGATCAAATCATCTGCTTAGTAGACTAGCATATAATCTCTAGTCCCTCTAAGGTACTTTAATATATGCTTTACGGCAGTCTATTGTCCCAGTCCTGGGTTACTTCTATATCTGCTAACTATGCCCTGGGAAAAACATATATCCAGTCTCGTGCATAACTTACATTAGGTTTCCGATAGCCAAAGCATAAGGAACTGCCTTCATGTCTTCTATCTCTTTTGATGTCTTCAGAGACATCTCTTTAGATAAAGTTTACTCCATGTCTAAAAGGTAGAAAACCTTTCTTGGAGTCTTGCATGCTAAAATGAGCAAGGATTGTATCGATATATGAAGTTTGGGATAAGCAAAATATTCTTTTCCTGCGATCCCTTATTACTTTGATCCCAAGAATATGTGCATTCTCCCAAGTCCTTTATATCGAATTTGTTTGGACAACCATACCCTTACTTCCGACAACATTTTGATATTGTTTCCAACTACCAAAAATGTCATCTACGTATAGTACAAGAAATATCACCACGCTTCCATCACACTACTTGTATACATAAGACTCATCTGGACACTGAATAAATTCACAGGTCTGGATTACTTCATTAAACCAGATGAATCAAGACCTTGAAGCTTTTCTTCAGTCCATAGACCGATTGAGCTTACATACTAGATGCTCTTTGCTCTTTACAATGAACCCTTCTGGTTGCTATATATGGATGTTTTCTTCAAGACTTCCATTAAGGAAAGTTGTCTTGACATCCACTTACCAAATCTCATAGTCCATATAGATAAAGGAATTCGGATAGACTTAAGCACGACTACCGATGAAAAAAGTTTCCTTTTTCAACAAGCCTTGCTTTGAAAGTTTCCACCTTCCTGTCTAGCCTTCTTTTCCTATTGTAGACCTATTTACACCCAATGGCTTTTACACCATTTGGTGGTTCTACAAGCTCCCAGACTTTATTAGAATACATATATTCTAATTTAGTATTCATTGCTCTTTACAAAGATGCTGCATCTTTATCTTGGAGAGCTTTGTCATACGTCTGCGAATTAGGTTTATGTTCACCAGGGATCAAGTCCAAAGACTCTCCCAAAGCATGAATATTTTAGGTTGCCTAACAACCCTCCCACTACGACGAGGCACTTTCTGCAATTGTGTATCATCTGTGATACGTGTTGCAGTTTCTTGTGATATTTCATCTTGTACAATTGGTACTAGATTAGACGTGTCCTTAAGAACAAATTTACTTATGGGCTTAAGGTTTATTATAGTCCTCTTCTAAAAATCGTTCATTGGTGCTAACAATGACCTTCTAATTTTTTAAGGACTATAAACCTCCTTTCGTTTCTCTAGGATAACCTACAAACAAGTGAACTCCTATCCAACTTATCAGTGTCTCTCATGTGCTAGACCACCTGAATATGCTTCAGACTAGGCTTACACCCATTCTGTAATTCTATGGGAGTGGAGAGTTCTGACTTAGAAGGTACTATGTTCATTTCCGTTTCCAGTGTATATCCTCAAAATGAATTTTGGTAATTCTGAATAACTCATCATTGATCTAACTATTTCCATAAGAGTCTTATACCTTCTTACTACACCATTCTGTTGGGGTGTACCAGGTGTAGTTAGTTTGGATTGAATCCCGACTTCTGATAAATAACTCCAAAACTCTCCCAAGAGGTACTTTCCACTACGATCTCAACATAATGTCTTGATACTTTTACCTTAACGTTACTCCACATCAACCTAATACTCTTTGAACTTATCAAAACACTTAGACTTGTGGCGCATCAAGTAAATGTACCCGTATTTTAAATAGTTGTCTATAAAATAGATGAAATATTCAAAACCATCTCTTTCTTGGATAGTCATAGATCCACACAAATCAGAATGAACCAATTCCAATACATCTTTGGCTCTATACCCCTTAGACTTAAAAGCTTCTTGGTTATTTTTTCTTCCAAGTAAGACTCGCAGGTTGGAAAGATTTCCACTACCAATGAACCCAAGAGTTCATTGGTTATTATCCTTTGAATCCTACTCAAGTTAATATAACCTAGCCTTATATGCCAAAAATATAATTGGTTCATTTACGAAGGTTGCTTTCTCTTATTAAAATTAGAAGATATGTTATTAATTTCCATTTATTGCATCGTGGGAGTTATTGGATTATAAATTGTCAACCAACATACCAGAACAGATAGCTTCCCTATTTTTCTTGATAACAAGTTTGTTATCAAAATAGAAAGAATATCTATTCTTTGATAATTTAGAAACTGAAATCAAGTTCTTTCTAAACTTGGTATGTAAAGACAATTTTCTCAAAATCCACTTTTTATTCCCATCAGAGGATAAACATCTCCCACTAGAACAGCTGCTACTTTTGCAGTAGTGCCCATGTAGACGGTGATTTCCCCTTTATATAGTTGTCGGGTTTCCTGGAACCCCTGCAATGAATTACAGACATGATCAGTGGCTCTCGTATCTACACACCAAGTACCGGTAGATAATACCACTAAACATGTATCAACTAATAAATAAAATACACCTATATTGATCTTAGTTCTAAGAGAACAACCCACCTTAATGTCCAAGTCTTATTTCCAATCATTATTATTGGGACCACTAAGTCTATCCTATAGTATAACAGCTAGGGGATTGACCAACATTTAAAATCCTAAGAATCACAAAAATATTTGGTCAATGCCAACTCCTTAAAAATCCCCATGAATTTTGTATGCCACGTTAGTGTGGACCTATACAAATTCAAAAAGGAGATTTTATCCATTATTTTTATTATCTCGCCAACTTTACTTTATGACGAATAAAATTAATAGTTAGTCTTGTCATTGGTCAAATATTTGGTCAAAACTTTGAATTTAAAATAATATTGATTCCACAAAATAATATCATTTAAATTCACCAACACCTCTAACACCATGAATTTTGTATGCCACGTTAGTGTGGACGTATACAAAATCAAACATTTGTAAGAGGAGGGTCTTACCCATTAATTATCTTGTCATCCTTAAATTACCTCAAACACCATGAATTTTGTATGTCACGTTAGTGTGGACGTATACAAATTCATTTGTTTATTAGAGGAGGTTTTACCCAATTTATTTTGTCAACCTAACTTTATGACAAAATTACCTCAAACACCGTGAATTTTGCATGCCACGTTAGTGTGGACGTATACAAATTCAAACATTTGTAAGAGGAGGGTTTCACCTAGCTTTATGACAAATTAATAGTTGGCATTCCTTTGGTCCCGCAAAACAATAGCAGTAACTCCGTTGGGGAGGATACTATTGAATGTGTCTTAGTGTATACCTTTACTTGATACTTAGTCCATTAAATAGGATTATGCACTTTCAGTTGGAGAAGATCACACGCTCCTAAATAATTTCCTATAACCATCCATAAAGGAAGTTTGATCTAGTGATCCGCAACAAACCCATCCGTTGTGGAGGGAGGTACTCAGAGCCAACACGCAAGCTTGTTGCATCAATTACAAACCAGTAATGGAGACAGTGGAATTTATTTAAAATTCCTCTCCCACTTAGTTATTTAAGGTGAGGAATTTTAACCTATGCTAGCATATAACACATGCGCACATACACAGTAAATAAAAGAAATTAATTTGGAAATTAATTTTCTAATTATTATGGCATTTTCATCACTGTCCTCCGTGTGCTCCAACCCTAGCTGCTGCCATCTTTAGCCACTGCCATCGGGTCGAGTTGTTGTATCTATCTTGCTTCTTATTCCACTACGCCTCTGGTCCTCCAATAGCACCACGCCTCGTAAAGATACGATCCACGACAAAAATAAAATTTTACATATATCGATCATATATTCCATAAAGGAATGTACATGTATTCTAGATCGAACAAAAAAGTAAAATTCTAAAACTAATACAGCTCCTGCTGTATTTAATACATACAATCATGCACACATAAAATAATGCCCTTGACATGTCCAAGGGTCCAATCATACACAATATCTATATGTCATAATAATTGGAGCCTGCAACCACAAAGTTAGCACATCCTACTATTATCCTGCCTAAATTATGTATGACATGTGCATAATCTTTTGAAAACCAAACACACAGAGACAAACCCTAGCTCTGATACCAATTGTTGGTTAGTCCTAGGAAAATCGTACCGGTTCCACTGTACAAAAATTTTGTACAAGTGTCGAACCTTTCCTTAAATAACCTATTGTGTTCTTTAGAAGTTAAATTAAGAGTCGCAGACGGAACTTAACATCATTGATTCCAAATTTAACTTATCTGTTCTTGATAGTTTAGATTTGGATCGCAAGCAGAATTTAACACTATTGATCCAAATCCACCTATGTTATTAATTCTATTAAATATTAATTTCCAAAATTGGCTTCCAGGACAGCATAGTGAGGCACATGGCCTTCTTGGGTATGGGAGCATCCACCACCTCCTAGACAAAGACTTTTAAGGAAAGCTAATATTTAATTCCTTAAATCACTCTAGGTTAACCAAAAAGAACAATCGAATCACAAATTCAAAAAATAAAACAAAAGAAACACAAATTTGAAACAAATCCGAAAATTCTAGAATCATATGCCTCTTGTGTTTGGTATTTCCAAAAATAACTATACAAAGAAAACTAGTATGATGCGGAAAACAATTACTAGTTATACCTTTCTTTGTAAGCAAATAACCTCTTGATCTTCTACCGTATTCCTCTTCTTATCCCGGACGTTGTGTGGGCAACGATCTACCGAGATGAGAATCCACCTAAGCCACCTTCTTCTCCAAGCAAGATTCGGCCACCACAATTCTCCAAGAGAAGTAGAGGTCTGGCCACCACCACCAAGCTCCAAGGGATGCTAGAAACAAAACCTCATTTTTCTCGTTCTTCTCCTAGCTAGAACCGGCCACCATCAAGAGCTCCAAGAGGGGATAAAACCGGCCACTAAAGAAGAAGAGAAGAGGAGAGGGAGAACCTCTAGGGCCGGCCACACCAAGGAGAAAAAGAGAGGAAGAAAAGAATAGAGTTGTCACCCATGAAGGCACCTCTACCCTCTCTTTTATAATCCTTGGCCTTGGCAAATAAGGAAATTTAAATAAAAACTTCCTTAATTCTTTTGCCATGAAAAGGAAAATTTATTATAATTAAAAAACAATTTTCTTCTCATTAAACATCATGGCCGGCCACTTTAAAATCCCAAACAAGGAGTGTTTTAATCAACACAAGAATTAAAACTTCCTAATTTGTCTCCGGAAATTTATAAAAAAATTCTCCAATAATTTTTCCCTTCATGGTGGATTGTAAAAAGGAAATTTTATAAATTAAAATATTTCTTTTAAACATGTGGATGAATTCCAAAAAGGAAAGTTATCTCTAAAAATTAAAATCTCCTTTCAATCTACAAATAAGGAAAGATATTAAATCTTTTCTTAATCTTTTGTAGAAACTTATAAAAGAAATATTTAATTTTTTAAACTCTCTTTTAAATCATGAACATGGTTAAAAAAGGAAAGTTTTCTCAAAATTAAAATCTACCTTTCAATCTACAAATAAGGAAAGATTTCAAATCTTTTCTTAATCTTTTGTAGAAAACTATAAAAGGAAAGATTTAATTTACAAACTCTCTTTTAAAACCATGATATCCACATAAGAAATAATTTTAATAAAAATCTCTTTTTATTTTCTATGTGGCCGGCCACACCTAGCTTGGACTTCCAGCTAGGGTCGACCACTAATCTTGACTCTATCCTTGGGTCTTGGTCGGCCCTAGCTTGGGTTCCAAGCTAGCTTAGCCGGCCCCCTTGGGTTGGGTAAAAAGTGGGTATGTGGTGGGTATAAATCTCTATATAAAAGAGGCTACGATAGGGACTGAGAGGAGGAATTGGTTTTGGTCTCCCGATGAAATTAAGCTTCCCGTGTTCGTCCCGAACACACAACTTAATTTCATCAATAATAATTCATATCACTAAAGAATTATTATTGAACTGCCGCACCAATCCCAAATTACATTTTGGGCTCCTTCTTATTATAAGTATGTTAGTCTCCCTGTGTTTAAGATGTTGAATGCCCACTAATTAAATGAGTTACTGACAACTCACTTAAGTAATATTTTTGTCCAAGAGTAGTACCACTCAACCTCATTGTCATGTCGGATTAAGTCCACATGCAGGGTTTAACATGACAATCCTTATGAGCTCCTCTTGGGGGAATTCTCAACCTAGATTACTATGACACAGTTTCCTTCTATAATCAACAACACACACTATAAGTAATATTATTTCCCAACTTATCAGACTTATTGATTTATCGAGCTAAATCTCACCCATTGATAAGTCAAAGAAATAAATACTAAATATATGTGTTTGTTATTATATTAGGATTAAGAGCACACACTTCCATAATAACTAAGGTCTAGTTCTTTTATCATGTCAGTATAAAAAGAACTTACCTAAAATGGTCCTACTCAATACACTTAGAGTGTACTAGTGTAATTTATTAGTCAAGATAAACTAATACCTAATTACACTACGACTATTTCGATGGTTCGTTCCTTTCCATCTTAGTCATGTGCAACTGTTTATAATTTATAAACAACTGATAACATGATCTTCTGTGTGTGACACCACACACCATGTTATCTACAATATAAATTAATTAAACAACCACACTTAACAAATAAATGTAGGTATTTGACCATTGTGATTCTTTATTTATAAATAAATGTTTATACAAAAGCTAGGCTTTTAGTATACACTCTAACAACTTCACCCCGGCTGAGGCCGAAGCTGGACTCTCCAGACCGCGATGCTCACCCTACTCACATTTCAGAGCAACATTACCCTCCGAACAACATTTGCAATGTCAATTGGATGCACCCACCAGCCGCATCACTCTTAGAGGAATGTTGCCCACTCGCTAGGAAGAAAATTTAGAGCAGATACATGCCCTTCCAGTGCCACTCCAGTTGGATTTGATCATAGAAGGAGCTATAGCTGCAAGCTTTCTTTCTTACTCCTCTTCATTTTTATCATTTCCTCATACTTGTTCTTCTACAGAGCCTCGTCGACTCCTTGATTATGAATCATACACTGTCCTCAGTATACCTAGAAAATAAAGTTATGAAGGACAAGGAAGCTGAAGTGGAACATCAATTGAATGACCCAGAGGCAGCTGGCCATATACTGAGGATTGAGATAGAGACCTTGAAGAGAGCGAATACCCTCCACAGGCAGTCCCTGAGGGAGGCAGATCAGGAAATCAAAGGCCTTCAGGTGGAAAAAAGCAGGGTGGAAGCTCTTCATAAGCAGACTTTAGATCAGCTAGTCCAAGAGCTGCAATCCAAGGAGGCACTATTACAGGATCAGAGCAAAACTTTGGAATCGCAAGCAGCAAAATTGTGCATCGTGCGAGCTGAATTAGCCCAAGCCCGCTCTGTTTCCTTCGGAGTCACCACGGCTCTGGAAATATATAGGGAGGGAGAAAGCAAACGCTGCAGGCTGAACCGAGAGGCTTACCTACATTCTCGAGAGTTTGACGTTCAGGTAGGGGACGTCTTTGTGACATCTATAGCTTATAGTGTGGCAGGGGCCCTCTGACAACTGTATGAGCAAGGGTATCTTACCTCCACTCCCCCCGAACACTTCTTAGATCACCGCCATATTTTGAAAGAAATACTTGACGAAATCTTTTCCGCTTTTAAGTAATTTGTATCTATAAGCTATGTAAATGGAACAACCTTATGCTTAACATTCCATCCCATTTCTAATTATCCGCATTCTGGGTATGAATCCTAAATGAGTATGATGATTTATAAAGAGTAAGGACAAAATAATCCTGACCAGGCTACCATTTTGACTGCCCAGTCAAGCGCATATTCCCGACCTGACTTATCATACCCCAATTAGACCCACTCCTATTGGGACTATGCTTACAGAAGAGAAAGTGGTGTATGTGCAATAAGCCCGAAGATAATTAGCGCTCCAGGGCCGATCTAGCTTCCTACCCCGGTCATCTTGTAGGTAGTAGGCACCTGACGCCATTTTTTTAACAATTATATAAGGCCCATCCCATTGGGGTGCTAGCTTGGCTACGCCCCCACAGGCTTTGTTTGCTTCCAGACTAGGTCCCCTTCTCCGAAGAAACAAGGAACCACCCTTCTATCGTAATTCTGCCTCATCCTTTGTCGGTAGGCCGCTAGCCTGTCTGTCGTCCGCTTACGGATTTCACTAATAAGGTCCAACTTTGCGAGTCTATGCTCGGCATTTTCTCCATCGTATAGCAGTCTCCTAGTTGAGGGCACCCTGATCTCTATAGGCACCATTGCCTCATTGTTGTAGACTAGATGAAACGGTGTAAGGCATGTGCTCTCCTGGGGCGTCGTACAGTAGGTCCAGAGGATACTTGGCAATTCTTCTACCCAATCTCCTCCAACGTGATCCAACTTAACCTTCAATCCCCGCATAATCTCTCGGTTAATAACTTCTGTCTGACCATTACTTTGCGGGTATGCTATAGATGTAAAGGCCTGAGTAATGCCAAACCCTTGACACCAGACCTGAATCTTCTGACCTTGAAACTGTCTTCCATTATCTAAGACCAGTTTATGGGGTATACTGAATCTGTACAGAATATTTTTTCACAAAAACTGAATAACTACTCCCTCTATAATTTTGGTCAGGGTTTTGGCTTTTACCCATTTGGAAAAGTAGTCCACTGCCACAAGCAGAAATCGCTTTTGACCGGGTGCCATAGGGAATGGTCCAACAATATCCATACTCTACTAATCGAAGGGACAAGAGACTATAGATGTATTTACCATTGAAGTGGGCATATGCGTCAGATTTTGATGTTTTCGGCAAGATAAATAAGTGTTTACCAACCATTGAGCATTTTGCTGTAAGGTAGGCCAGAAATAAAGGGCCAACAACACCTTGTGGGCTAATGTTCTACCTCCAGCATGACTGCCGCAACACCCTAGATGTATCTCTTGCAAGGCATGATCCGCCTCTTCCATACCTAAACACTTGAGTAAAGGTCTGGAAAATGTTCACTTGTATAACTGATCTCCTATCATGGTATAGGCATGGGTCTTTTTCCTGATCAACCGTGCATTCTCAAGGTCGGTCGATAGGGTACCTTGCTGAAGATAAATAATCATCGGCGCTCTCCAATCAATAGACTCCTCCATGTTATTCTGAAGATCTATCTAGGCTACGAGGAAGGTCTGTGCTATTGACCTCTCCAATACCCATGTAGTCAAAGAACTGGTCATTCTGGCTAACTCATCGGCTCAGCCATTTTCCAGTCTGGGAATCATAGTTACCGTGACCTCCTTGAATTCTCCTCTCATTTTTTCATAAGCCTCTTGGTATACTTGTAACTTATCATTGTTGACCTAAAAGTTGTCTACTATTTGTTGGGTTATCAATTGAGAGTCCGAATAGATGATTACCCGGGCAGTCCCCACATGTTGTGCTGCTTGCAACCTGCCAACAAAGCCTCATATTTAGCCTCGTTGTTAGTAGCCCTGAAGTTTAACTAAACGACTATCTGCAAAAAGTCCTCTTGAGGGGATACCAGAAGAAATCTGATGCTGCTTCCTTGCCGAGTGGTCGATCCATCGACGTACACCTTCCAAGTCTCTTCGGAATCAGCCTGATGAATCTCTATCAAGAAATCGGCCAGGGCCTGCACTTTAATGGTCGTGTGAGGTTGATATACTATATCATATTCACCTAATTCTATTGCCTACTTGATAATCTGACCAATAATTTATACATTGGTAAGGGCCTTACCCATAGTACTATTAGTTAAGACCATGATGGGATGTGCCAGAAAATAGGGCCTTAAATGCCGGGCCATGAGCACCAATCTGTAAACCAACTTTTCCAGAGCTATGTATCTAAACTCATCCCCCTTTAGTAGATAACTGAAAAAGTACACTGACCATTGTACATTGTCTTTCTCTTTTACCAACACCGCCCCTACGGCCTCAGGGGTGGCTGACAAGTAGACCCAAAGCGGCTCTCCCGTGATGGGCTTGAATAAGGAAGGTAAGGTCTCCAAATACTTCTTCAGTTCTTCAAAAGCCCATGTGCATTCCTCGTCCCACTGGAATTTGGAAGCTTTCCTGAGCACTTTAAAGAAGGGTGCTACTTTGTCTGTTGATCAGGAGATAAATATGGACAAGGTTGTTATCCTGCCTACCAACTTCTGAGCCTCCTTCAGATTTTGGGGGGCCTTCATGTCCCAGAGTGCTTGGACCCTCTTCAATTCCCCACTCAGTCACTAGTTATCCCAAGAACTTCCCTCCTTTGGCTCCGAACAAACACTTCAAGGATTTAATTTTAACCCATACTGTGGGAGGGTACCACAAGTCTCCTCCATGTCAACTATCCGGTTTGCGGCTAAAGAGGACTTGATAAGTATATCATCTACATAGACTTCTATGTTACGTCCGATCTGCTCCCGGAAGATCTTATCCATCATCCTTTGGTAGGTGGCCCCAACATTCCTGAGTCCAAAAGGCATGACAATGTAACAAAAGGTACCATCCACTGTGATAAAGCTGATCTTCTCCTGATCCTCTAGTGCCAAGGGGATTTGGTCATACCCTTGATAAACATCCAGCATGCAAATCCTTTCACAGCCTACGGTTGAGTTTACCATCTGGTCAATTCTGGGGAGAGGGTAACAATCTTTAGGGTTGGCGCGGTTGAGATCTCGGAAGTCTATGCAAACTCTCAACTTATTATTGGGCTTCGCCACCAGGACCACATTAGAAAGCCAGGACGGGAATTGTACTTCCCTAATGTGACCCACTTTCTAGAGTTGATCCACTTCAGCTCGGATAACTTTATTTTGATCGGCCGAGAAATATCTCTTTTTCTTCTTGACCGGCTGGGCATCATGCAAGAGATGTAACTTATGTTATGCTATTTCAGGCTTGACCCCCGGTAATTCTTCAGTAGACCAGGCAAAGACATCTCTGTTGCGAGTCAAACATTGGATCAATTCTTCTCTAAGCTCAAGAGGTAAATCACTAGCTACAAGAGTGAGGCTTTCTGGGCGTTCAGGATATAATTGGATTTCCTCCCAATGAATGAGTTCTTCCGCTATAGGTAGAGGTCCTTCTTAGATGGCATGAACGACCCCATCCTGGGTCCTTTGTGCCTTGCGAGCTTCTACTCTGACCATATCAATATAACATCGACGAGAAACTCACTGCTCTCCTTTAACATCCCTGACCTGCTCCCCCACGAGAACTTGATTTTCTGGTAGAAGGTAGAAATAGCAGCTCGGAACTCATGTAAAGCCGGTCGGCCCAGAATGACATTGTAAGAAGAGGGTGAATCCACCACGATGAAGGTACTCCTCCTGGTTCTCACTAATGGTTTACTTCCTAAAGATATGAGCAACTTGATCTGGCCCATGGGTTTTACCTCCTTACCAGTAAAACCATATAAAGAAGTAGCCACTGGTTGAAGTTCGCTGGCATCGATCTGTATTTCTTCAAAAGTGGTCATAAACAACACGTTGACAGAGCTCCTGGTGTCAACAAAGACCCTGACCACTCGGCTATTTGCTATGACAACCTTAATGATGAGGGTGTCATCATGAGACAGCTCCAATCCCTCCAAATCCTGTGGTCCAAAACTAATGACAGGGCCAACAGCCTGCTCATGGCTACATCCAACAGCGTGGATCTCCCACCGGCGTTCGTGGGACTTACGTGCCCTGCCTGAATCTCCATCAGTAGGCCCTCCAGAGATCATGCCTATGTCCCAGATGACCACATTGCCCCTATTCTTTGCTTCACGGGCTTCTCCTTGCTCCCTGGTGAGTCCTTGCTGATGCATGCCAGGCCCCCCCTGCTTTGTTCGGGGTCTGCTTTCCTGTGTCGCTGCATCACGTCATTCTTCCATCATTCTTTGGACACCTGGGGAGCCAGCTTGAGTGGTAACAGACCCAGCTCAGCAGCATGACGAGAATCACGGGTGAATTGAAAACAATCGCTAGTGGAATTCGTGTGTGACCAATGATAAGTATAATAGCATGGTCCCCAATGCCCAGGTTGGGGAACATGGACTGTGGCCACACGCGGGACCACTCGAACATCCTGACCAGGAAGGAAGGGAGGTCGGGCTTCCCAAGCGTGCGGAAGAGGTTGAGCAAGTGGTTGGGGTATTCTTCTCTCAGGTTTATTGGCAGAAGAAGGCGGCTTGTCTGCCTTCCTTCGCGCCGCCTGCGCTTCTTAAACATTGATGTAGCTGGCGGCTTTCTCTAACATTTCATCAAAATTCGTTACGGGATTTCTGATGAGGTCCCTATAGAATTCTCTCTCTATCAGTCCATGAGAGAAGGCGCTCATGAGTTTTTCTGATGTGGCTGCGGGGATGTCCTGGGACACTCGGTTGAAGCATTTGATATAACTTCTTAACGGTTCAGAAGGCCCCTGCTTGAGAGCAAAAAGGCAGTGGTCAGTCTTTTGGTATTTCCTACTGCTGGCGAAGTGGCGCAGGAATACGGTCTTGAAATCTAAGAAGCAAGTGATGGATCCATGCGGCAGTCCATCAAACCACTTCTGTGCGGAGCCCGATAGAGTATTCAAGAATACCCGGCACTTAACTGTGCCGCTATACTGGTGTAGCAGGGCCGCATTTCATAACTTACGAAGATGATCTTCGGGATCTTTGCTACCATCATATTCCCCAATAGTAGGGGGTCTATATCCTTTTGGCAGCTTTTCTTCCAATATCTTGCAGGAGAAGGGCACTTTCTCATCAGCCTCCACCAGACGTTCTTCTCGGAGGACGGTAGCCTTTCCTCTTTTTGAGTCCTTAGGCAGAGAACTTTCTACCACAGAAACTTGTGGTTGCTCCTTGTGGCTGTAGCATCTAGGATCTGGCTGATAATAACCCATGCTAGGCTCTCTGTAGAAGGCAGGGGGAAATTCTACGAGCATCTTTCTCTTGGAGCCTCGATCCGAGGCGTGGGCTGGCTCTTTAAAAACTTCAAGCAACTTTCGCTGTCGGGAGGCGGTAGTTTTCTTCTCAGAGGCTACTCGTTTCTTGGTTTCCTAGAATAGTTCGTACTCTCCAACTGTCATGGTCACGTTGATTTGACCAGAGTCCTCCATTTTCACGTTCCGAAATGTAACAACCCAAATTTCCTCATTTTGAGCCCCAAAAATAACTCAAAAATATTTAGAAATGCTATAGAAAAATTCTAGAGATTTTTAGAAATTTTTAGAGTATTTATATGTAATTTTTGGAGTTCGTTTGGTATTTTTACCAAGGAGAATAAGTTTTAAAAATAAACTAAAATAAAAAAAAAAAGGGGTTGTAGAAGCTGGGTTTCGAACCCAACACCCCGGACCCAAGCAAAACCGGCCCAACCAACCGAGCTGCGCTCGATTTGTTAATCAGATATGGGAATCAATTGATTTAAGGCATAGTTTCGATTAAACTTAAGTATTTAAAAAGGAATTTGTGTTATTTTCGGAAAACCTAAAATTACCTCTTATAATTCTTTCTCTCCTTTCTTCTCGGCGACGGCGATTTCTCGCGACAGCGGAGCTCGGCAGAAGACAAGTCGCGGCTAGGTCGTGTCTCCGGCGGCCGATCAGGAGTCCAATCTGAGAGCTCTTCACTTTCCCAAGATCTTCTCACCGAGGAGAAGTTGTAGGCGCAAGGAGAGGCCGGAAAATTCGAGTTACCCGAACCCTAGAAGCGATTTTTCCGACTGTGAGTTCAAGAACGCGACTGTAAGTTGCTACTCACCTGCAGTAAGATAGCTCCGATGTTTAATCCTTGATTTCTTCCTTGTTCCCGAAGCTTTGCATGAGTTTCCTTGTTTTCTCTGTTTTCGGATCATTTGAGCCTTGCAAGTTTCGGAATTTTTGCTACCAATCGATGAACCTGTAAGGGTATAGATTATTGAGCAACTTTTCTTTATGCTATGCGTAGTTGGAAGAATTAGATTGTGTAGATTCATTGGGTGCATGTTTTAGTACATCATGGTATTAATGTTTGTGATAACAGCAGCAATTTTCCTTATGCTCTGCTTAGTAAGGATTAATTTAGAATGGGTAAGTGTATCAAGTGTAAGTTTTACTTAGGTTTTACATGGTATCAACTTAGATCTCCTTGTTACCATAATTAGTATCACAATTTTAGCCTTCCAGTTTTCTTAGCATTTGCTGCATCCTTTCCTTAAGTTTTGCTGGATTGGAATTAATGTGGAAGGTACAGATTATTGGTAGGTTAAGATTCAATGGTTGGAGGTTTTGTTCTTTTGAGAGCTTCCAAAATCTTGGACAGATTCTGTCGGTGGATTTAGCTTGATGATTGGTATTTTGATGGAGATTTTAGAACTAAATCAGCGGATTAAGAAGAGTGAAGAGAACCTAATCCTTTTGTTTGCAGGATATCGATTATGCTTTGAAAAGGTTTGAAGCAGATGGACAACTTGAAGCTATGTTTTCTAGATTAAGAGTCCATGCATTAGAGCTGCTGAGTAGAAGATCATATGATTTATTTCAATGGGGTTTCACTACATATAATCAGATGTCTGTAAGATATAACATTCTGTTATACTAGTTTATTCAGGAGATCAAGTGGGTTCCATATTTAGGAAGATAATTCCTGTACCGATTATTGAGGTTAGTTTAGTCTAAAAGTGAGAAGTATGTGATGATTTAGTTATGCAAGTAATAAGTTCAGAATAGAAGTTTAGTTTAGAAGATGAGAAAAGAGATTTACATGTTGATCAATGTAGATTTTATAAAGTATTAAGATGCAGATTTTGTTAAGCTAGTATGCAGATTTCTGTTAAGCTATTATGCAGATTTTTATCAAGCTAGTATGCAGATTTCTGTTAAGCATTAGTGCAGATTTTTGACAAGTATTGTATGTGCAGATTTCTTTTGTATTTTATGCATGATTATGTGTTACATAGTTAGTTTCATTCATAGATGCATACGAAAGATACCCTAACAGTATTTTGGGTTTAAGAAAAGTATAAGAAAGATGAAGAAAAGTATAAGAAAGATAAAGAAAAGAAAGAAAAGGCCAAGGCCTTAAGTAGATCCCGAAGTCAAGACTTTAGGGATTTTGGCACACAAGGTGCTAAAGAAAATGTCGAGGCATTATATATTAGAAGTATTAAAAGATAACAAGTATTTTACTTTTATCAGTGGCACTGTACTGGACTCTCAGTTATCCTTGGGTTGGGCTCCCATAGTCGTCCCTAGGTTCAGATAACCTAGTAGTAACGACACGGCCGACGGTCGATTGTCGACGACCTGAGGGTCGCCCAATGGGCCGCCAAATGGGTCGGGTCGTTACAAAAATAAAAGCACAGTTGCCGGGCCCAAGAGAAGTTGATTATTATTTTGAAGTATTATAAATATAAGTTTTTGAACAAGTAAAGCAATTTTTACATAAGTATAAAGTATTAAAGAATAAGTTTTAAACAAGTGAATTAAAGAATAAGTTTAGAACAAATGAAATAAGTTTCATTTTGTTTTAAAAATAGCAAGTTGAGTTTTCTTTTATGCTAGCATGTTATTTAGATTAGCTTACTGTTCTTTGCTATTAGAAGAGCATGAGTAGTTTTACATGTTTAGCATTTCAGTATGTTTGTCTCTTTTACTAGTAAATGAGCATGAGTAGTTTCCCTTTTGAGCATTCAGTTTTAGTTTTCAGTATATGTACATGCATATCGAGATTTTGTGAGTTAGATAGCCCTTACTAAGCAAAGTTTGCTTATAGATTGCACTTCCTCTTACTGCAGATATAGGAAAGGAAAAGATATAGCAAGGAAGGTGACAAGGTGGCGCGGATAGTGTGTGATGTTTGGACTATGGAGTAGACTAACAGATTGAACCAGAATTTATTTAGAATGTTTTGGTTTAAGTGTTTAACGTATTTAGAACTTGTGCATGTTATTATTTGGTTTGTTTTGTCGTGTATTCGTTAGAGTTGATTTTTCCTTGGTATTGTGCTTCTTTTTGATATATAAACTGCGTGGTTGATTGATATGTGTTCCAGCCGCTTGTGGCTGTGTATATTATGTCATGTATTAATGATTATGGTCACCGGTACAGGGGAGACTCTGCCGGAATTTTTCGGTAGGGTTTCTTCGAGGATTTTTAATTATACCGGTTAAGTAGACTTAGTAGTTAAGTAACGGTCATCCTTAGAGTGTAGTGGTAGTAAGAAGGGTGGTCGTTACACGGAACGGGTAGATGAGTTCCCACAGACGGTGCCAAATTGATCCCATCCTGAAGCTGAGTCGGACAGAGCCTGGCCGGGCTGCCCTTGCTGTTGACGGAAAGTCGTGGAGACACCTTGACCTAGCACCTACCGAAAAGGTTCCCACGGGTGAATGACGAGGGGTGATGACTGGGGTGATGAGGCGAGGGTCTCCTGCGCACAATCTGTAACACCCACGAAATGATAAGCTATACCTATGAGTATTTTTCTTTTAGAATAAAAGAAAAATAAAAGAGAAATGGAAATAGAAACCAAAATGAAATAAAAAGAAGGTGAGGTTAAGGTTTGAACTTTGAACCTCCCACAAATGATAGAGTTAAATTGGTGTGTGATAACCACTAGAGTAATGAATAATAGATGAATAGAAAAGAATGGAAATTGTAGTTAAAAGTAGGAAGATAGTTAAGTAAAGAAACAAGAGAAAACTAAGTAGCTTACCTCCTCTTCCTCTTGGTTAAGGAAAGAAGCAAGCAAAAGCCAAGTTGCCTTCCTTCCTTCTTTTTCCTCTAATTTTGTGGGAATTAAGAGAGTGAAGAGATAGAGGGGTTAAGGGGATGAATGAGGACATGTTTCATTTACATGAGGAATAAATAGGAATGAGAGAAAAAAAAAGGGGGAAGAAAATTTGTTAATTCTTCCTCCTTCTTCTTCCTCCTCCTTCTTTCTCCTTCTTCCTTCTCCACCGAGACATAGAGCTCTCTCTCCCTCATTTCTAAAATCCAAGCTAAGGTTTCTCTCTAAGAAAACCAATTCCTAAGAAGGAGTCTCAAGGTTTACTCCTTACAAGAAAGAGAAAACAAAAGGGAGAACTAGGAAGAGAAGCTCCTTCTTCCTCCTCACAAGGGTACCACTTTCTTTAAGAAAAACAAGTGAAAGGATGTAAGTATCTCCTCACCTGTGGTACAAGTTGTTTACGTATTTTCATGAGGTTAGAATGCTTAAAAACCTAGGATCAATTCCTTGAAGTTTCGGCTATGATCATTACTAGGGTTCAAGGAAGCTTAAAAGTAAATCTAGCATGCTCATGGATTCCCTTATGATATGATATGAATTTAGCTAGATATTCATGCTTGTATGTTGTTTAGAGTTTATTTTCCCTTCATGAAACTTTCGGCCATAAACAAATATAGGGTTCAAGAAAGCTTAAAATTTAATCTAGCATGCTCATGGATTCCCTTATGATATGATATGAACTTAGCTTGATATTCATGCTTGTATGTTGTTTAGAGTTTATTTTCCCCCTCATGAAACTTTCAGCCATGAACAAATATAGGGTTCAAGGAAGCTTAAAATTTAATCTAGCATGCTCATGGATTCCCTTATGATATGATATGAACTTAGCTTGATATTCATGCTTGTATGTTGTTTAGAGTTTATTTTCCCCTTCATGAAACTTTCGGCCATGAACAAATATAGGGTTCAAGGAAGCTTAAAATTTAATCTAGCATTCTCATGGATTCCCTTATGATATGATATGAACTTAGCTTGATATTCATGCTTGTATGTTGTTTAGAGTTTATTTTCCCCTTCTTGAAACTTTCGGCCATGAACAAATATAGGGTTCAAGGAAGCTTAAAATTTAATCTAACATGTTCATGGATTCCCTTATGATATGATATGAACTTAGCTTGATATTCATGCTTGTATGTTGTTTAGAGTTTATTTTCCCCTTCATGAAACTTTCGGCCATGAACAAATATAGGGTTCAAGGAAGCTTAAAATTTAATCTAGCATGCTCATGAATCTCCTTATGATATGATATGAAGTTAGCTTGATATTTATGCTTGTATGTTGCTTAAAGCTTGATTTCCCTCTTCATGAGACTTTCGGTCATGATCCATTTTAGGGTTCAAGGAAGCTAAAAATTTAACCTAGCATACTCATGAATCCTCTTATGATATGATATGAGTGTAACTAGATATTTATGCTTGCATGTTGTTTAGAGCTTGATTTTCTTCTTTATAAAGTTTTGGCAATGAACATTTCTAGGGTTTAAGGAAGCTTAAAATTTAATCTAGCATGCTCATGGATCCCCTTATGATATGATATGAAATTAGCTTGATATTCATGCTTGTATGTTGTTTAGAGCTTATTTTCCTTCTTCATGAACTTTCGGCCATGATAAGGATCAAGACCAAGGAAAACTTAAAAATTGGATTGGCATGCTTATGACTTTCCTTATGATATGATATGAAGTTAACATGAGATTTTCATGCTTGTATGTTGTTTGGAGTTTAAGTTCATACTCTTGAACTTTCAGCCATAATGGGTTTAGGAGCCTAGATGTGCCTCACATGCTACGTTATGAATTAAGAGATATTATTTAATGATTCCATGCATGATTATGTCTTTTTCTATGATAGGTGATGTATTCATTTATGTATACCTATGATCCATGCATGATAATGTCTCTTATGATGTGCTATGTGCTCAAGTATGCATGCTTTATGATATGACAAATAATATGCTCATTTATGTATGCTTATGATCCATGCATAATAATGTCTCTTATGATGTGCTATGTGCCCAGGTATGCATACTTTATGATATGATAAACAAAGGCCTAAGAGTTGCTTCCCTTTTTGTTGGGATTAAGAGCACTCTTTATGATATGATAAGTGAAGGCCTAAGAGTTGCTTCCCCTTGGGGACTAAGAGCACTCTTCATGATATGATAAGATATGATATGCTATGATATGACATGAACCGTGATATGCTATTTTACTTTGTATGGCTTGTACCAAGGGTGGGCTCCATAAGCGCCCCTAGGCCGACGGACTATGAACGGGTCTAGTAAAGGGATGGGATCCTTAGTACGCCCCTAGGTCGACGTGTTAGAGTGTATACTGAAAGCCTAAGCTTTTGTAAACATTTATTTTGAATAAAGAATCACATTTGGTCAAATTGTCTACATTTGTTTGTAGTTGTTCAATTAATTTATATTGTAGATAACATAGTATGTGGTGTCACATACAGAAGATGATGTTATCAGTACCTTATAAATTATAAACAGTAGCTCACAACCAAAATGAAAAGGAACAAACCATTGGAAGGTCGTAGTGTAATTAGGAATTAGTTTATCTTAACTATATAATTACACTAGTGCACTTAGAGTGTATTGTGTAGGACCATTAGAGGTCGTTTCTTTTATACTGATTTTATAAAGGAACAAAAATCTCAGTTATTATGGAAGTGTGTGCTCTTAATCCTGATATAATAACAAGCACATATATTTGATATTTATTTCTTTAATTTATCAATGAGTGAGATTTAGTTCGATAAATCAATAAACCCGATAAGTTGGGAAATGATATTACTTATAGTGTGTGTTGTTGATTATAGAAGGAAAATGTGTCCTAGTGATCTAGGTTGATAATGTCTCCAAGAAGAGCTCATAAAGATTGTCATGTTAAACCCTGCAGGTGAACTTACTCCGACATGACGATAAGGTTGAGTGGTACTATTCTTGGATTAAAATATTAATTAAATGAGTTGTCAGTAACTCACATAATTAGTGGGCATTCGACATCTTAAACACAGGGAGACTAACACACTCATAATAAGAAGGAGCCCAAAAATGTAATTTGGGATTAGTGCGGTAGTTCAATAATAGTTCTCTAGTGGAATGAATTATTATTGATAAAATTAAGTTGTGTGTTCGGGGTGAACACGGGATGCTTAATTTTATCGGGAAACCAAAACCAATTCCTCCTCTCGGTCTCTATCGTAGCCTCTTATTTATAGAGTACTATACTCACCTATACCCACCTTCATACCCATGATGTAGGGGCTGGCCAAGCTAGCTTGTGGATCAAGCTAGGCTCGGCCAAGCCTTGGTTCATGGGTGGTCGGCCCTAGCTTGTACCCAAGCTTAGGTGGTCGGCCCCCATTAAATTAAAAAGAATTTTAATTTTAAAATTTTCTTATGTGAAAGATATAATTTTTAGAGAGATTAAAAATTAAAATATCTCTTTTAAAAGGATCTACAAAAGATTAAAGAAAGAGATTAGATCTCTTTTCTTATTTGTAGATTGGAAAGATCTTTTATTTTTCTTCTTTGTAAATTATTAACATGTTGAAAAATTAAAATTATAGAAATTTCTTTTTATCAACCATGAAGGGATTTTAAAGGGAAATTTTATTTTTTAAAAATTTCCGAAGACAAATAAGGAATTTTAATTGTTGATTGAAATTGCCTTGTTTGCTCTTATTGATGTGGCCGGCCATGACATGAAGGTTTAGGAAATTTTGTTTAATTTTTTCTTAATTAATTCATGTCAAGGAAAGTTAAGAAAATTTTATTGTAATTAAATTCCTTATTTGCCAAAACTAAGGATTATAAAAGAGGGGGTTTTGGGAGCCTTCAAGGTGAACAACCTCTATTGTTTTCTCCCTCTTTTCTTCCTTGGTGTGGTCGGCCCTTCTCTTTTCTCTTCTCTCCATCCTTGTGGTCGAACCTCTCATCTTCTTGGAGATCAAGTGGTGGCCGGATTCTAGCTTGGAGAAGAAGGAGAGAAAGCTTGTATCCCTTGGAGCATTGGTGGTGTTTACTCTTCATCCTTGGAGAAGCTCTTGTTGTGGCCGAACCTTGCAAGGAGGAGAAAAAGGTGCTTTGGTGGTTTCTCATCTCGGAAGATCGTTGCGCACACAACGTCTGAGGTTAGAAGAGGAATACGGTAGAAGACCTAGAGGTTTTTTCTTGCAAAAGAAAAGGTATACTAGTATTTAATTTCCGCATCATACTAGTTTTATCTTCATGTAAAAATACCAAATACAAGAGGCATGCGATTCTAGTATTTCAAATTTGTTTTCGATGTTGTGTTCTTTGTTTTTCTTTTCCTTGTGATTTGATTGTTCTTTTCGGTTGACCTAAAGTTATTTAAGGAAATTAAATATTAGCTTTCCTTAAAAGGCTTTGTCTAGGCGGTGGTGGTTGTTCCCATATCCAAGAAGGCCATGTGTCTCGCCATGCAGTCCTGGAAGCAAATTTTGGAAATTAATATTTAATGGAATTAATAACCTAGGTGATTTGGATCGAACGTGTTAAGTTTCGCAGGAGATCCAAGTCTAAACCTAAAAGAACAAATAGATTAAACTTTGGATCAAACGTGTTAAGTTCCGCAGGCGATCCAAGTTTAATTTAAAAGAACACATGGTAGCTAGGAAAAGGTTCAGACCTTTGTACAAAATTTTTGTACAGTGGTACCATTAGGTTTTCCGAGTAGCAACCAACAATTGGTATCAGAGCTAGGGTTTTGCCTCTGTGTATTTGGTATTATTTTAATTATACACATGTCATACATAATTTAGGCAGGTTAATAGTAGGATGTGCTAACTTTGTGGATGCAGGATCCAACTATTATGGCTTATAGTTTTTTATGTGTGTGATTGGACCCTTGGACATGTCAAGGGCATTTATTGTGTGTGCATGATTGTATTATAAAATACAGCAGGAGCTGTATTTAGTTTTATTAGGATTTTATTTTTTGATCTAGTTACATGTACATTCCTTTTATGGAATATAGGATCGATGGATGTAAATTTTTTATTTTATGTTCGATCTAGTTCACATGTACATTCCTTCGAGGAATCTAGGATCGAAAAAAAAATGTAAAATTCTATTTATGTCTCGAATCGAATCTTGCAAGACGTGGAACCTTTTTAGGACCAGAGGCGCAGCGGAACTAGGAGCAAGATGGATGCGACAGCTAGACCCGGTGCCGGTGGCAAAAAATGGTAGCAACTTGGGATGACAACACACGGAGGACAACAATAGATAAAAGCCATAATAGTTGAAAATAAGTTTTTCTATTTATTGCTTTTATATTGTGATATGTGTGCATGTTAGTATACATGTTTAGTAGGCTAGCATAGTTAAAATTCCTCATTTATAAATAACTAAGTGGGAGAGCGATTTTAAATAAATTCCACGGTCTCCATTACTGGTTTGTAAGTGATGCAAACAAGCTTGCGTGTTGGCTCTGAGTGTCTTCCTCCATATCGGATGAGCTTGTTTGTGGATCACTAGAACAAACTTCCATTTTGGATGACTATAGGAAGTTAATTAAGAGCGTGTGATCTTCCCCATCGGAAGGGGCACAATCTTATTAATGGACTTAGTGTCAAGTAACGGAATACACTTAGGCACGTCTAATAGTATCCTTCCCATCGGAGTCACTGCTATTATTCGTGTGACCAAAGGATACCAACTATTAATTTTATTTGTCAAAAAGTTAGGTTGACAAGATAATAAAATTAATGGGTTAAACCCTCCTTTTACAAATGTTGAATTTGTATACGTCCACACTATTATGGCATACAAAATTCACGGTGTTTTGAAGTGTTGGTTAATTTAAAATAGTATTGTTTGAGGAATCAATATTATTCTAAATTTATAGTTCTGACCAAAAGTTATTTGTGATTCTTAGGATGACTTTCAACCCACTGGCTATCATACTAAAAGAGAATAGACTTACTGGTCCTAACTACATACATTGGAAAAGGAACCTGGACATTGTTCTTACTGCTGAAAGCTATAAGTTTGTACTGACTGAACCTTGCCCTGATGCACCCACTGGTGAATCTACCCAAGAGGAGATTGAATATCATAGGAAATGGGTAAAATCAGATGAGATGGTGCGGTGTTACATTTTGGCTTCAATGTCAAATGTATTGCAATATCAGCATCAAGATTTACCAACAGCTTATGATATTATGAACAATCTCAAGGAACTCTTTGGTCATCAGGATCGGGCTTCTAGGCAAGAAGCCATGAGAAAGATAATGACAACCACCATGCAAGAGGGTACTCCTATGAGGGATCATATCCTAAAGATGATGGCTTATCTAAACGAAATACAGATCCTTGGAGGAGAAATTGATGGGGAAACCCAGATCGATATGATCCTCCAAATACTACCTAGAAGTTTTGAGTAATTTCGCCTGAATTACAATATGAACAAAAGGGTATATTCATTGGCGGAACTACTGACAGAACTTCAGGCAGCAGAAGGTTTGTTTTGTCACAATTCTCATATTCACTATGATGAAAATGGTTCTACTTCTAAACCGAAAGGAAAGAAGAAGAAGAAACAAGTTGTTTCAGCAAAGAAAGTGAATAAATCTCAGAGTACAGAACCTAAAGCTGGAATGAAGAAGCCGAAGGGCAAGTGCTTTATCTGCAAGCAGTCAGGGTATTGGAAGGCGGGCTGTCCTCGTAGGAATCAGAACAACAAAGGTATATCTCATGCTCTAGTTGTTGAAACATGTTTAGCGGTGTTATCTACCAGCACCTAGTGTGTAGATACGGGAGCAACTGATCATGTCTGCAATTCCTTGCAGGGGTTCCAGGAAACCCGACGACTAACTAAAGGAGAGATTACCGTCTACATGGGCAATACTACTAAGATGGCGGTTGTTGCAGTGGGAGACGTCTACTTATCTTTTAATAGAAATAGAAATTTGGTTTTAAGAAATTGTCTTTATGTACCCAGTTTTAGAAAGAATTTAATTTTAGTTTCTAAACTATTTTTGGATGGATATTCAGTTTCCCTTAGTAACGATGTAGTTATTAAGAGAAATAAAGTGATTATCTGTTCTGGTGCATTGGTTGGCAATTTATATACTTTAAATCCAATTTCTCCCACAAAGCAAAATATGGAAATCAATAACACATTTTCTAACTCAAATAAGAGAAAAGAACCTTCGGAAATGAACCAAGCATATCTTTGGCATCTAAGGCTTGGTCATATTAACTTAAGTAGGATTCAAAGGCTTATAGTCGATGGACTTTTGGGTTCATTAGAGTTGGAAAATTTTCCAACTTGTGAATCTTGCTTGGAAGGTAAAATGACCAAGAGGCCTTTTAAGGCCAAGGGGTATAGAGCCAAAGAAGTGTTAGAATTGGTTTATTCTGATTTGTGTGGTCCTATGTCTGTCCAGGCAAGAGGTGGTTTTGGATATTTTGTCTCTTTTATAGACGATTATTCAAGATACGGATACATTTACCTAATGCGCTGCAAGTCCGAGTGCTTTGATAAGTTCAAAGAGTACAAGGTTGATGTGGAGAAATGACTAGGTAAAAGTATCAAGACACTACGGTCTGATCGTGGTGGCGAATACCTCTTAGGAGAGTTTAGGAATTACTTATCAGAGGCCAGGATTCAATCCCAACTGTCCGCACCTGGTACACCCCAACAGAATGGTGTGGCGGAACGAAGGAATAGGACTCTTATGGAGATGGTTAGATCGATGATGAGTTATTCAGAATTACCAAATTCGTTTTGGGGATACGTTCTGGAAACGACAGTGTACATTCTGAACTTAGTACCTTCTAAATCAGTTTCTTCTACTCCCACAGAATTGTGGAATGGGCGATCTAAGACATATTCGATTTGTAGTCCACATGTCTTGAAACCGATCTTGATAAGTTAGAATCTCGTACAGAAGTTCGCGTCTTTGTGGGGTATCCCAGAGGAACGAAAGGTGGTTTATTTTATAGTCCTAAAGACCAGAAGGTCATTGTTAGCATCAATGCCCAGTTTTTAGAAGAAGACTATATAATGGATCACAAGCCCAGTAGCAAAGTTGTTTTAGAAGAACTTAGAGAGGACACGTCTACCTTAGTACCAACAGTACAAGATGAAGTACCACAAGAGACTACAACACGTGTCACACATGATACACAACCACAGGCAGTGCCTCGTCGTAGTGGGAGGGATGTAAGGCAGCCTGATATATTCATGTTTTTGGGAGAGTCTTCAGACTTGATCCTGGGTAAACATGAACCTGATCCCCGAACATATGACGAAGCACTACAGGATATAGATGCAACATCTTGGCCAAAGGCAATGAATTCTGAAATAGAGTCTATGTACTCTAATAAGGTCTGGGAGCTTGTAGAACCACCCGATGGTGTAAAAGCCGTTGGATGCAAGTGGATCTACAAAAGGAAAAGAGGGACAGACGGGAAGGTAGAAACCTTCAAAGTTAGGCTTGTTGCGAAAGGGTACACTCAGAAAGAGGGAATCGATTATGAGGAGACCTTTTCACCGGTAGTCATGCTTAAGTCTATCCGGATACTCTTATCCATTGCTGCTCATATGGATTATGAGATTTGGCAAATGGTTGCCAAGACAGCTTTCCTTAATGGAAGTCTTGAAGAGAACATCCATATGAAGCAACTAGAAGGGTTCATTGAAAAAGGCAAAGAACATCTAGTGTGCAAGCTCAATCGGTCCATTTATGGACTGAAGCAAGCTTCAAGGTCTTGGAACATCCGGTTTAATGAAGTAATCCAATCATATGGATTTATTCAGTGTCCGGATGAGTCTTGTGTATACAAGAAGTGTAAGGGAAACGTGGTGGTATTTCTTGTACTATACGTAGACGATATTTTGTTAATTGGCAACAATGTCAAGGTATTATCGGACGTAAGGGTATGGTTGTCCAAATAATTTGATATGAAGGACTTAGGAGATTGTGCACACATTCTTGGGATCAAAGTTATAAGGGATCGCAAGAAAAGAATGTTGTGTCTGTCCCAAGCTTCATATATAGATACAATCCTTGCTCATTTTAGTATGCAGGATTCCAAGAAAGGTTTCTTACCTTTTAGGCATGGAGTAGCTCTATCTAAAGAGATGTCTCTTAAGACATCAAAGGAGATAGAGGACATGAAAGCAGTTCCTTATGCTTCGGCTGTAGGAAGCCTAATGTATGCAATGCTATGTACGAGACCTGATATCTGTTTTACCGTGGGCATGGTTAGCATATATCAGAGTAACCCTGGACAAGAACATTGGACTGCGGTAAAGCATATATTAAAGTACCTGAGAAGGACTAGAGATTATATGCTAGTTTACCAAGCAGACGATTTGCTCCCTGTGGGTTACACGGATTCAGATTTCCAATCAGATAGGGACAACAGTAAGTCTACATCAGGCTATGTGTTTACTTTAGGAGGTGGAGCCATTGCATGGAGAAGTATTAAGCAGAAATGTGTTTCGGACTCAACCATGGAAGCTGAGTATATAGCAGCCTCTGAGGCGGCTAAAGAAGCAGTATGGCTCAGGAACTTTCTAATGGACTTAGATGTGATTCCTGGTTTGCCCAAAATCATCACAATTTATTGTGATAATAGTGGTGCAGTTGCAAACTCGAAGGAACCACGAGCCCATAAGGCAAGTAAACATATAGAGCGCAAGTACCACCTGATACGTGATATCGTGAAGCAAGGAGAAGTTGTCATCGCCAAGATTGCATCAGCAGATAACCTGGCAGATCCTTTCACTAAGACCCTTCCGGCAAAAGCTTTCGATTGGCATGTGGAGGGAATGGGAATCAGATGTATGGTAGAAGATATGGCAGCTTAGTCATTAGTATAAGTGGGAGATTGTTAGAGTGTATACTGAAAGCCTAAGCTTTTGTAAACATTTATTTTGAATAAAGAATCACATTTGGTCAAATTGTCTACATTTGTTTGTAGTTGTTCAATTAATTTATATTGTAGATAACATAGTATGTGGTGTCACATACAGAAGATGATGTTATCAGTACCTTATAAATTATAAACAGTAGCTCACGACCAAAATGGAAAGGAACAAACCATTGGAAGGTCGTAGTGTAATTAGGAATTAGTTTATCTTAACTATATAATTACACTAGTGCACTTAGAGTGTATTGTGTAGGACTATTAGAGGTCGTTTCTTTTATACTGATTTTATAAAGGAACAAAAATCTCAGTTATTATGGAGTGTGTGCTCTTAATCCTGATATAATAACAAGCACATATATTTGATATTTATTTCTTTAATTTATCAATGGGTGAGATTTAGTTCGATAAATCAATAAACCCGATAAGTTGGGAAATGATATTACTTATAGTGTGTGTTGTTGATTATAGAAGGAAACTGTGTCCTAGTGATCTAGGTTGATAATGTCTCCAAGAAGAGCTCATAAAGATTGTCATGTTAAACCCTGCAGGTGAACTTACTCCGACATGACGATAAGGTTGAGTGGTACTATTCTTGGATTAAAATATTAATTAAATGAGTTGTCAGTAACTCACATAATTAGTGGGCATTCGACATCTTAAACACAGGGAGACTAACACACTCATAATAAGAAGGAGCCCAAAAATGTAATTTGGGATTAGTGCGGTAGTTCAATAATAGTTCTCTAGTGGAATGAATTATTATTGATAAAATTAAGTTGTGTGTTCGGGGCGAACACGGGATGCTTAATTTTATCGGGAGACCAAAACCAATTCCTCCTCTCGGTCCCTATCGTAGCCTCTTATTTATAGAGTACTATACCCACCTATACCCACCTTCATACCCATGATGTAGGGGTCAACCAAGCTAGCTTGTGGATCAAGCTAGGGTCGGCCAAGCCTTGGTTCATGGGTGGCCGGCCCTAGCTTGAACCCAAGCTTAGGTGGCCGGCCCCCATTAAATTAAAAAAATTTTAATTTTAAATTTTTCTTATGTGAAAGATATAATTTATTGGAGAGATTAAAAATTCAAATATCTCTTTTAAAAGGATCTACAAAAGATTAAAGAAAGAGATTAAATCTCTTTCCTTATTTGTAGATTGGAAAGATATTTTATTTTTCTTCTTTGTAAATTATTCACATGTTAAAAAATTAAAATTATAGAAATTATTTTTATCAACCATGAAGGGATTTTAAAGGGAAATTTTATTTTTTAAAAATTTCCGAAGACAAATAAGGAATTTTAATTGTTGATTGAAATTGTCTTGTTTGCTCTTATTGATGTGGTCGGCCATGACATGAAGGTTTAGGAAATTTTGTTTAATTTTTTCTTAATTAATTCATGTCAAGGAAAGTTAAAGAAATTTTATTGTAATTAAATTTCCTTATTTGCCAAAGCTAAGGATTATAAAAGAGGGGGTTTTGGGAGCCTTCAAGGTGAACAACCTCTATTGTTTTCTCCCTCTTTTCTTCCTTGGTGTGGCCGGCCCTTCTCTTTTCTCTTCTCTCCATCCTTGTGGTCGAACCTCTCATCTTCTTGGAGATCAAGTGGTGGCCGGATTCTAGCTTGGAGAAGAAGGAGAGAAAGCTTGTATCCCTTGGAGCATTGGTGGTGTTTACTCTTCATCCTTGGAGAAGCTCTTGTTGTGGCCGAACCTTGCAAGGAGGAGAAGAATGTGCTTTGGTGGTTTCTCATCTCGGAAGATCGTTGCCCACACAACGTCTGAGGTTACAAGAGGAATACGGTAGAAGACCTAGAGGTTTTTGCTTGCAAAAGAAAAGGTGTATGAGTATTTAATTTCCGCATCATACTAGTTTTATCTTCATGTAAAAATACCAAATACAAGAGGCATGCGATTCTAGTATTTCGAATTTATTTTCGATGTTGTGTTCTTGGTTTTTCTTTTCCTTGTGATTTGATTGTTCTTTTCAGTTGACCTAAAGTTATTTAAGGAAATTAAATATTAGCTTTCCTTAAAAGGCTTTGTCTAGGCGGTGGTGGTTGTTCTCATATCCAAGAAGGTCATGTGCCTCGCCATGCAGTTCTGGAAGCCAATTTTGGAAATTAATATTTAATGGAATTAATAACCTAGGTGATTTGGATCGAACGTGTTAAGTTCCGCAGGAGATCCAAGTCTAAACCTAAAAGAACAAATAGATTAAACTTTGGATCAAACGTGTTAAGTTCCGCAGGCGATCCAAGTTTAATTTAAAAGAACACATGGTAGCTAGGAAAAGGTTCAGACCTTTGTACAAAATTTTTGTACAGTGGAACCATTTGGTTTTCCGAGTAGCAACCAACACGACGGTCGTAGTACGGACCTAGATCCCTAGTAGGTTCGGGGCTAGCTACCCTGTCCTAGGGATTGCGCACATTTATGTATGTATGTGGTACAAGCCGGGCCCTCATGATGATATTATGTTCAAGTACTATATGATATGTTTTAAAACATCTTGCATATGACATGACACATGTTTTAAAAGACATCTTGCATGATATGATTTCTGATATGATATGCTATGCCTTATAATTTATATGACATGATGATTTATGATATGATATAGCATGATGTTCTTTATGAGATGATATGTTATAATTTATGATATGACATGCTATGCCCTTATGATTTATATGACATGATGCTCTTATGATTTATGATATGTTATAGCATGATGTTCTTTATGAGATGATATGTTATGATGCTATGTTTTCACAATATGATGTTAGATGATCATATTTCCATGGTTATATGCTTATGTGTTTATGCTGTGATATATGATTTTTGTGAGTAGGAAATGATCTTACTAAGCCTGTGTGCTTATAGCTTACTTTCCTTGTACCGCAGATAAAGGCAAAGAATGGATGAACTAGGGGAGCTGCAGGAGAGGCAAGGAGATGTGTGTGGTGGTGGCTCGGCTAAGACAAAATAAGAGAGCTACTTATGTTAATTGTTTTATGTTGACATGAACTAAGTTTATCATGTTATTGTTCCGCATGACTTCATGATATTTCTACTGTTTTACTTTCGAAAGAAATTTTAATACGTATGAATGTTTCTGCAAATAGTTAAGTAAAGTAACCCCGCCCTACTAGTAGGGAGGGGCGGGCGTTACACAATCAAACAAGCTACCCTCACGTTTGAGGCCAAGAACCAGGGGGAAAGTCCCCGGGGCAGGCCCTCCGACGCTTAAGTCAGGTACTTTTTCCCCAGAAGTACAGTGAAACCAAAGGATGAAAAGTAAAGGACGAATATGAAAGGATGAGTGAGTGTACCTGCATAAGGGAGAAATGCTCCCTTTTTATATGGCAATGAGTACTTCTGGAGTCTAACAAGTGTAGGGAATATCGGGTGTCAGGATTTGCCTGGCGGTGAATGACACGTGGCATCTTCCTATAGGTCGAAGGAGGGATCGGTGGGCAATGAGCCCTAGATCGTTAGCATATTCCCTGACATGTGGTGATTAATCTCTGACAGGTTGTTACGATCCCCTGGCTTGATTGTCGTATAGTACATGCCCATCCAGGTCCGTTAACCCTGGACTAGGTCCCCGTACCTACAACCCTTGACTTGTGGGCACAGACCTGCATTCCCTGGCCTGTGTTTACCACCCTGTAAATCCAGATATGTATGTTCATCCCTGCATTTGTTTTTAAATTCGGTAAATCCTGGTAAATCTAGACCTGCGCTTACCGCTCTGCCAATCGACGCCCTCACTTGTCGTTCCTTAAGTCTCGTCCTGTATACATGGCCCTGATCCATATTTTATCTGGTAAGTCCTGAACGACACGTCCTAGTCCGTATGTCCTGTTCTGCATGTCTTATCTGTATGACCTGTAAACCATAGTCTGGCTATCCCGAACTGTGCGTCCTTGTCCACATATCCTGTTCTGCATATCTTATCCTATAAGTCCTGACCTGTAAACCTTAGTCCGTCTATCCTGAACTGTACGTCCTAGTCCATACATCCTGTTCTGCATATCTTATCCTGTAAGTCCTGACCTGTAAACCTTAGTCCGCCTATCCCAAACTATTCGTCCTAGTCCATACATCCTGTTCTGCATATCTTATCCTGTAAGTCCTGACCTGACGCCTATCCCGAACTGTGCGTCCTGCCTTCCGAGTTCCTACTTGCCATGTAGGCCTAACCCCTGAATGCCACATAGGCTCGACCCTGACCGCCATATAATCTTGACTTTTGACCACCACGTAGGCTGGACCTTTGACCACCACGTAGGCTTGACTCCTGACCTCCACGCGGGCTTGACTTCTGACCGCCATGTGGGCTTGACTTCTGACCGCTATGTGGGCTTGACTTCTGACTGCCACGTGGGTTCGACTTCTGACCGCCACGTGAGATTGACTTCTGACCGCCACGTGGGCTTGACTTCCAACCACATCATTTATCTGACCCCTCTATCATGCACCGTATCACCTAGGATTGTCAAATTCTAACAACTCAAGCATTCATGGACTCATTTCTTACCCTTGGTAACAATAAACTAAGAATGCATAACAATACTAATCCTCAGAAGAAAATTTTTGGTGGCTCTCAACCTAATCTCAAGTTCATGTAATGGTGGAGCACACGCAAGCTACTCATGTTTAATGAACTACTATATGCTTGCTTATCTTCTACTCTTCACCACTATGCTATGCATTTGAATACAAGATTATGCAGGTTTAATATGATGACAAAGAAAATAAGAATCAAATCAAATCAGTGTATATGTGTTGGAAAAAAATGAGGAAAATAAAATTCAAGGTAATGGTGGAAGACATGGACACAATGGAATGCTATATAAATGAATTTCTTGGCCATGCTCCCTTCTACTCTCTTCCAAACTCACTGATCAATGAATAAAAAGAAAATCTCTTGATTTGCAACTCTGAATTCTAGAAAAGCTGAATGGGTTTGCTAGTTTTATAGGCTGAATTTTTCATTTTTGAAATCAATTATAGTAAAATTTCCAGGAAGATCATTCCAATTGGCAATCAATTTCCAAGTCTTCAACTTCTACTTCTTCCAATTTTTTTTTTAAAAAAATCTTGCTCAGATTACCAAGTTACGTAATTTCCAAACTTGAGCTAATTCTATATTTTGGAATTTCTGAAACTATGCTATACTTCCTTATCAACTCATGTTCAACTGCTCAAAAATTTAGTTCACGGTTATAATTCAGAAGTTAATTCACTGAAGTTGTTGACTCTTAAATTTGACATGGTTAGAGATATTGTTTCATTACCCAACTTGACAAAGTATCAACTTCAAGAAGTATTCTAAATTTTTTAATATTGTTTCAATTTCTAATCTCCTTCGAATCTTAGATCAAACATTTGAAGTTAAATCTTTATAAAAGATCTCATTTAGCTTCCAATCGATAACAAATTGAATTCCATTTGTTTCAGATTAGATAATTAGTTTAAAATTTTGGCACATTCTTCACTACTTCATTCACTATTTTTACAAATTTCCAGCCACTTCCTTTACTGTTTGCCATATTTCATCCATTTTTCTTCATCTACAAGTAGTACTTCTCCTTAATTAGCTGAACAATGATCACAATTTGTGTGGTTCGGTAAGCAGACAACTTAAATCCATGATAACCTCCATTTCAATGTTTTGTAATTTTTTTTTTGTAATTTGGATAATTTCCATTTTCAAGTTTCACAATTCTGTTTCAGAATTCACAATCTTTTGGCGCATTCTTCATTTTTCATTTTCAAAATTTCTAATACAATATGAAATTCTTCTTGAATGAAATTGTACTCACCAAATTAAATTCCAGTCCTTATTTCCAATGATCAGATTCAAAACAGCTTCACAATTACATTTCAGCAACTCACAGTTTACATTTTAACAGCTTCTGAAAATAAAAAATCTGTACAAATCTGAAATCCAGAATTCTGAAACTTATGAGTTGAAACCATGCAGAATTAGTGTAAATTCTGAAATTCCTATTCTTGGCAGGCTAAATTTAGTTGTAGTTTTCTAGATTGCACACTATTATGATTTGAAATATGAAGAGCTTAGCTTCAATGAAAGTTCCCATTAGCAATCAAATGTTAAGCAGGTATTGCATAAAGAATTTGGAATGCAGAACTTCTCACATTTTTGAAACTCTTCTTAGTACTGAATTTTTCCTTGCATTCCAAAAGTATGGTGATTCTTCTTCTTAACTCTCCATTTGCATTTAATATGACATGGCATTGTCCACTTTAGAGAGACCTTTACAATTTTACCATTATTGTGGAACTTCTCTAGTCAAAGGTGTAATGATCATTTGAGCTCCTTCAAATTTTGTTGCAACAAACTTCTTGAATTTCTGTATTTTCATGGTTTCAGTTTCCTTCTCTGTTCTTCTCGGAATTTCTGACCAAACCTTGAAGAAGCTTTAATCTTAAAAGACCATCTTATTTAACATTCAATCACATTTAGCTTACCCTTCAATTTCTCCCAATGAAAGATCATTACAACACACTAATACAATTTCTGCACAAAGAACAATTTTAGTTTCCATTTCATTTTTGTTTTTCATTCATCACTGTTGTTACACTTATAATTCCATCTACTTCCCCTCATTTTCATTTTTATCTATTTCTTTGTTAGCTATGGCATTGTCTCATTTCAAGTGATATCAAATATTCTTTAAGTACTCTTTTCATCAACAACTTCATTTTTGAAAACTATTTGTAAGAGAAACTGTCACAATTTATTTTCTGTTTAAGTCTAGCTCAGTTTACAAAGTTATAGAATTTCCTAACATTTAGCTATCATTTGGTAAGCAATCAACAAGAACCAAAATTCACTTATCTCAGCTTAGAGTATCATTTTCAAAGATTGGTATAGCTCTTTCGCTGTCTAAACTGCATTCCAGCATTTCTGTCAACTACTGTAATTCTGTATTTCTGCCTTCTAGTCCACTTTTACATTTTTTTTGTTTCCCTCATTTGTAGTTAGAACTCATTCCTTGGTTAGTTGGAAGATAAGATTATTTCATTTTTGTTTTTTTAAGCAAACCAACAGATTTGCTTTAAACACATTTGATATCAAACAACAACTTTCCAATAGATTTCATTTTCATCAATTCGAGAGTTTCATAAATCACAAATAAATACCATCCAGTTTGTAGAAGACATGGAAATAATGGAAAACTATTTGTTGCTAAAAAATATACGAGCTTCACTTAGTTTCTCACTGATTTGAGGGTTGTTGATAAGATTTTGGTACATAGTTGATACAAACTTCAAAACCTCTTTACCATTCTTTTCTCTTTGGAAAGAACAAACACACTTGTCCTTTTGAAACTCAAATCTTAATCTTCACTAATTGCTAATAAGAGGATTACAATCTAACCTTTCTTAAACAAAAATCTTTCCTAAACATTATAGTTTATTTCTTTTCTAATAGCATTTCTGTTTGGTCATTCTCCATTTATTTCATTCAATCTTCATTTCTTGCAGCTGCAATGTGCCAAAATGCATCTAGTTACGATTCCAGAACTAATTAGCATTCAATACCCCTCGTTTGGTTAGATGGAAGATGTCCATTTCTTTGATTTAGTATCCAAAAAAATCTGAATTTAATAGAACACCATTCAGCCTTAAAATAACAAATTATTTCCTAGAATCAGATTTCAAAACTTTGAACATTTTCAGTTCCAAAATCCCATCCGAATTGTAACATGTGCCATTCAAGTTCCCAAGGTTAAGATTCAATCACAACTTCATCATATAACATTTATGTTGGTTAGTCATAGAAAAACGTACCGGTTCCACTGTACAAAAATTTTTATACAAGTGTCGAACCTTTCCTTAAATAACCTATTGTGTTCTTTAGAATGTAAATAAGGAATCGCAGACGGAACTTAACATCATTGATTCCAAATTTAACTTATCTATTCTTATTGGTTTAGATTTGAATCGCAAGCAGAACTTAACACTATTGATTCAAATCTACCTAAGTTATTAATTCCATAAATATTAATTTCCAAAATTGGCTTCCAGGACTGCATGGCGAGGCACATGACCTTCTTGGATATGGGAGCAACCACCACCGCCTAGGAAAAGCCTTTTAAGGAAAGCTAATATTTATTTCCTTAAATAACTCTAGGTTAACCAAAAAGAACAATCGAATCACAAATTCGAAAAAGAAGAAAACACAAAATCGAAAAATAAATTAGATTAAACTAGATCTAATTGTCTCTTGTATTTAGAATTCTTACAAAAAAAATAACTAGTATGATGCGGAAGAAAACTACTAGTTATACCTTCTCTTTGTAAGCTAATGACCTCGAGATCTTCTGCCGTATTCCTCGCCTCGCCTTGGGCGTCATGTGGGCGATGATCCTCCAAGATGAACACCACCCAAAAGAGTCCTTCCTCTTCCTCTAGAATTCGGCCACCACCACCACCAAGGAGAAGAGACCAAAGGGAAAAGGAGAAGGGAGAGGGCCGTCCACCAAGAGATCACCTAAGCAAAAGAATAAGAGTTGTATCTCATGAAGTCCCCTCACCCCTTCTTTTATATTACTTGCCCAAGGCAAATAAGGAAAATTTTTTTACAAAAAATAAAATCATCCAAGAGTTTTTCCTTTTCCCTTTTATTTTTCCTTTTCTTTCCTCTTGATTGAATCAATCACCAAAATTAATTGGATGATGATTTTATTATTTTAATATGGCCGGCCACCTTGCTTGGGCACCAAGCAAGGTTGGCCGGCCCCCACAAGAGAAAGAAATAAATAATTTTTATATAAAATTTTACAAGAAAAATTATTATAAAATTTTACAAGAAAAATTCTTATAAAATTTTACAAACTCTCTTTCCTAAAGTAAGAGTTAAAAAAGGAAAGTTTGAAAAATTAAAACCATGTTTTAAAATTTAAAACTTCTCTTATAAAATTTCCTTTTTTTAACATGGTGATAGAAAATTTAAATTTTAAAACTTCTTTTCCTTTTTTTTCTTAAACCATAAGGATGGTTAAAAAAAGAAAGTTTTAAAATCTTTTAAACTCTCTATTTAAACATGTGGCCTAATTCAAATAAGGAAAGTTTTGAAAATTAAAATCTCTCTTTTAAAACTTATAGTTTTCTACAAAGAGAAGATTTTTAAAATTCAAAACAACCCTCCCTTTTTGAATTATTGTGGCCGGCCTCTTCATGCTTGGTCACCAAGCAAAGGGTCGCCCCTTATAGGAGAGGATGTGGCCGGCCCTTGCTTGGTCACCAAGCATTGGACCGGCCCACTTCTTGGACACCAAGAAGAGCCTTACATTTGGATGGACTTGAGGCTATAATGAGGCTACGACAGGGACCTAGAGGAGAAATTGGTTTTGCCCTTCCGATGAGCTTGAGTATCTCGTGTTCGCCCCGAACACACAACTCAAGTTCATCGATAATAACTCATTCCACTAGAGAGTTATTACCGCACTACCGCACCAATCTCAAATTACATTATGGGCTCCTTCTTATCATGAGTGTGTTAGTCTCCTTGTGTTTAAGATTACGAATGTCCACTAATTAAGTAAGTTACTGACAACTCACTTAATTAATATCTAGCACCAAGAGTAGTACCACTCAACTTTATTGTCATGTCGGACTAGGTCCACCTGTAGGGTTTAACATGGCAATCCTTATGAGCTCCTCTTGGGGACATTCTCAACCTAGATAACTAGGACACAGATTCCTTCTATAATCAACAACACACACTATAAGTAATATCATTTCCCAACTTATCGGGCATATTGATTTATCGAGCTAAACCTCACCCTTTGATAAGTTAAAGAAATAAATATTAAATATATGTGCTTGTTATTATATTAAGATTAAGAGCACACACTTCTATAATAACTAAGGTCTAGTTCTTTTACTAAGTTAGTACAAAAAGAACATACCTAAATGATCCTACTCAATACACTTAAAGTGTATCAGTGTAATTTATTAGTCAAGATAAACTAATACTTAATTACACTACGACTATACTGATAGTTTGTTCCTTTCTATCTTAGTCGCGAGCAACTGTTTATAATTTATAGAGAACCGACAACATGATCTTCTGAGTGTGACACCACACTCCATGTTGTCTACTATATAAATTAATTGAACAATTACATTTAATAAATAAATGCAGATTTTGACCAATGTGATTCTTTTATTTTAACAAATAAATGTTTACAAAAGCTAGGCTTTTAGTATACACTCCAACAATTTATGCTTTTCAAATTACTCTAGTAGCACCAAAAACATAATTTAAAACTTCAGAAATCACTCATCAAAACTAACATGAGTCTCATCATTAGAAATTTATCCAAAGATTTCAAAACACTATACATTTCCCCCACACTTAAGCTTTTGTCCGTCCCGGGCAAAACATTCATCATATAACAATCAAGATATCCACATCCAAAAGGATTTATAAAAGAGTAAACTAGAATGATATGATGTTAACAAAAAATAATAGCAATAAATTGTGTGGAATATTAGAAAAAATAAATTGATTCACCTACATAAGAATGATTCTGTAGGATCGATGCATGCTAGTGGAAGAGGGGGGGTGAATAGCACTCGTGACTTTTTCAATCGTTTTGCAAAACACAGAATAACATAGCGAAAGATAGAAAGAAACAAAAGAACAAGCACTAACACTTTTGGTTACTTGGTTCGGAGCTTGTGAAGACTCCTACTCCAAGGCCCGCGATCATTGATCATTTTCATTGGACAATCACTATCAAGTCGAATAAGTTACAAAAGTGAAGATATAACTTCGTACAAGTAATTTTGCAATTTAAACAATACTGATGACTTTCAGATACGGATCTTGAATGTAGTCATTGTTGGAGCAGAGTTCGGGCGTCATAGTGGTTCTCAGAGCAGCGCACGGAAGCAAATGATTGTCAGAATACATTATCTGCATGTTTGTCCGAAGTGCTGGTCGAGGCCCCTTTTTATAGCAAAGCTAGACCTGATCCAGATCCACCGATCTTAGGGTCAAGTTTGACTCGATGTTGATCGGTCGATCGATCCAAGTGTTCGATCGACCGAACCTTCAGAACCTGCCCAGCTTCTCATCTAGATTCTGCTACTCCGGATGAGCCTTCATTCGGTCGACTGATCCCATCATTCAGTCAACCAATCTCGCTTTCCTCACTGGTTTATTTGGTCTGATCAACCAGATCTAATTGAGTTAGCATCTATCCATGGTTTGGTCAACTGAATCTGAGGTTCGGTCAACCGATCCCTTGGTTGAACCCGATCAACTTGCTAGAAATCTAATCTGTTTGCTTGGAGGTTCGGTCGATCGATCCAGACGTTCTGTCGACTGAACAAGGAATAATTCGACCCTATAAAAATGTTAGTCATTTTACATAACAAATTTAGAATAATAACAGATAATATGAAATTTAACTTTTGACAGTCTCCGGACTATCTGGTTCTGACTTTCAGATTTTTTAAAACCTTTAGGTCGAATCAACACCTATTGTTCTCTCTTTGGGGAATACGTCCTTACCTACTCCTCTCAGGAGAATTTACCTTTTTCTAGACCAGTCCTCCAGACCGTATAGACTTTTGCTTAGCGTTTGGGGCTCCAGGACTTTTTGTTGAACACCCGTTCCATAACCTATCCAGTCTTCCACCTGGTCCGCGACCACCATGATTTCACCATCCCTGACTCTAGGATTTCGTCCAAAGTGCTCGACCCGCCAAGATTTCGTCCAATCCTCTGGATCAGGACTTCGTGCCTAATCACAGCTAGGACTTTCCTTTAGTTAGGTTACCTCCCCTTAGGACCTAGGGTTACCTCCCCCTAGGGTTTTTCACCTTCCTAGAATCTACTAGGACTTTTGCCTAAGACCACTTAGGACTTTTCTGCAAGTTCAATCACACTTGTTAGATAATAAGTAACCTTAACTTTGGACCCTTTGCCATAATAAAAAATTAGGTTTGATCGTCTGGTGCTCCCTACACCAACAGATTCAACCTATGGTAATGTGGTTTGGCAAGAGTCAATGCAAGTTCTAGAGTGACAATCACACAATTGCATCACACAAAAAAGGCTTAATCCTTACCGAGTATGGAAATTACCATCTCAATTTATCAATCTAGAATCCATCACTAAGTAGATACCTCATGTAATCTGACAATCCATTCATGGTATTAAGTCCCTAAACTTAATAATCAAATTTAACTAACTTTAAAAATCTCTAATATGATATTAAGAAATGCTAAGAGGTACATTTTTATTCCAAAAACTAAAAACTTTCTCTGCGAAAATGAAATGACCAAGCATAAAGAAATGATATTTATAATGAAAAATTTATTTTCAAAACCCAAATTCATTATTTATGAAAGCAAAAAGATTGCTAATATAAACTAAGGAATTATTCATGCAACAAAGTAAAAGAATGGATATCTGCAAATGACAAGTAATTGTTAAATGGAATAAACTCCCCTTTAAGTTGGGTAGATGGCATCAAAGTGGTCCAATCCGTCTGGCTCTAGCCCATTAACTCCCTCTTGAAATTTCTTGAGTCAGTGGTCATTCACTTTGAATATTTGTCCAGTAGAAACCTCCTAAAGTTTTATAACACCATAGGGAAAAATATTGTAACACAAAAAGATCCCTCCCATCTGAATCTCAACTTATCCTTAATCAATTTAGGACGTGACTTATACAAAAGCACTTTTTCACCAATTTTGAACTCTTTTAACACAATATACTTATCATGAAAGTTCTTAGTCTTTTTCTTGTAAATATGTGAGTTCTCATAAGCCTCCGGTCTAATCTCCTCAAGTTCTTGAAGTTGTAATTTTCTTTCCACTCATGTTGTGCTAGTATCAAAGTTACATGCTTTTATTGCCCAATAAGCCCTATGCTTAATCTCCATTAGTAAATGATAAGCTTTTCCATACACAATCTTGTATGGAGACATTCCTAAAGGGGTCTTATAAGCAGTACGGTAAGCCCATAATGCATCTTCGAGCCTCTTACTCCAATCTTTCCTGTCAGATCCCACTGTCTTTTCAAGAATTGATTTGACTTCTTTATTTGACACTTTAGCTTGCTCATTTGTCTGAGGGTGGTAGGGAGTAGAAATCTTATGTACAATCTCATACTTGCTTAGCAAAGCTTTCATGTGCCTATTACGAAAGGTAAGTACAGAATGAAACTCATAATTAGGAATGCATCTCCTAATGATCTGGTTATTACAAAATTTCCACAAATAAGGATCATCCCACACATAAAACTTTGCATCACTTTTTAATTTATTCTTTTGAGCTTTTATAAATTGTGTGGGAAAAACATGTGCTGCTAAAAAATTAACCAAATCGGCATACCATGGTGACTCACCATTCATCTGTAGAAGTTGCTCATTAGGAAAAGAATCAACAATAGTCGTGTGATCTAAATCCCCCTCGATGCTACTCAAGTGATCTGCCACTAGGTTTTCCTTCCCTCTCCTATTGCTTATCTCCACATCGAATTCTTGAAGCAAAAGCATCGATCTATCAACCTAGGCTTAGCATCTGATTTCTTCAGGAGGAATTTCAACACTGCATGATCAGAAAAAATAACTACATGAGAACACAGCAAATATAATCTGAATTTATCCAAATTAAACATAAAAGATAAAAGCTTTTTTTCTATTATGGTGTAGTTTGCTTGTGCAACATCCAAAGTCTTTCAAGCATAGCAAATGACATGTAGTGCTCCATCTACTCTTTGTGCTAGTATAGCTCCTACAACATAATTTAAAGCATCACACATCAACTCAAAAGGAAGAGTCCAGTCTGGTGGTCTAATAACAGGTGTCGAAATAAGTACTTCCTTCAACCTCTCAAAAGACTCCATGCACCTCTGATCAAAATGGAAAACCACATCCTTCTGTAACAGCTGGGTCAATAGAAGAGACGTTTTGCTGGAGTCTCTTATCAATCGTCTGTAGAAACCTACATGACCAAGGAAATCTCGAACATCCCACACATATTGTAAAGCCCAAAAAATTCCCGAATTTATTTTAGAAATATCCTATGATTTCTCTAGATTTTTAGAATATTTTTACATAATTTTTGGAGTACCGGAAGTAGCAAAAACAAATAAGTCGCAAAATAGCTTAGGCGGGAATCGAACCCGAGACCTATGGTTTAAGGGATAATGCTAGTAACCAGTTGAACCCAGCAGGGCCGTGCTGAAAGAGAAGGGAAACATTTATATTTATATTTGAGTTGGGCCTAGTTACCCACTTAATATAAATATAAACTTAAGTTGGGGTTGGGTTATATTATTTTGGTTCGGCACATCCTTCTCCACCGAAACCCTCCCAACACCACCGCCGCTTCTTCCTTCTTCCCCTCTTCCTCACGCACGGCACACCAAGCCAAGGGTCAAGGGAACATCTTCCGGCGACGACTCCAACACGAAAAAGGTTCTTCTCCGCGAGAGGAACGTGAAGACGCGAGCGGATCGTCGAGAAGATCATCTCCACCGGAATCCTAGCGAATAGAATCGTAAGAAATTACGAACAGGATGTAAGAAACCCCTCACCTGCAGTATAATTGCTCTCGCTTGTTAGTTTTGGCGTTAGTTCAGTAGTTCTACAGTTTTCAGTTTTAGGGTGTGCTTTTAGTGCACACCAAGTATTCGGTGGAATGCCCAGTTCAGAAGGATGCACCAGTAGGCGTCCTAACAGCATGTAAAATGTATTAGAAACATTTTATTCAGCTTATTATCAGTTATTACAGCTATATGGATCAGATATCCATTGGGTGGGCTCCCACAGTAGCCCTAGGTTTAGATAACCTAGCTCTAGGTTCAGATAACCTAGAATAGCAAAGTAAAATAAAACAGTATTCAGTATTTTACTTTTATTCAGATGGCACTGTACTTGGATCAGATATCCATGGGCTGGACTCCCACAGTCGTCCCTAGGTTCAGATAACCTAGTAACCCTGCTGGATTCGGAACTTGCAATCCCGGGTCTCGTAGGGATGCGCGCACAATAAGTACAGTTGCCAGGGCCCCAGCAGCATGTTTAGTATTTTCATCTATTATTATATATAGTTTTCCAAATATGTAATCAGGGATGGAAACACTAACTTAGTTTCAGTTTCAGTTAATTATCTCAGTTAAGTTTCATGATTTGAGTTCATGACCAGTTAGATGTATATGCATGACCAGTTCAGTATTCATGCTTAGTTTTAGATACAGTATGCTATGCTCAGCTTGTTTGTATGCCATGATCAGTTCAGTACATGTTTGTATGCCATGCCATGTTGTCATGCTCAGTTCAGTTTTCAAACAGCATGTTTTAAAAACATAATCGCATCGTTGCATGTTTTTGTGAGATAGATGGTTTCTTACTAAGCTTCTTAGCTTACAGATGCTACTTTTCTTATACTGCAGATACCGGTAAAAGAAAAGTGGACTAGCAGAGGCTGGAGGGCGATGCTACGATGATGTGTGTGTGCAAGGGGTCTGGAATAAAGATCCTTGGGATCTATACGCTTTTATTTCAGTTTTAGTACTTAACATGTCTAGTTTTATGACTTAGTCTTGTTACTAGGTGTTATAGCTTAGTAAACTATGTCTTGTTTAGTTTATCATGTTTAGAATGTCAGTATTTACATGCTAGAGTGGTTTTCATGTATCTAGAGCTTGTGTATGGGATTTTTGGCACAAATCAGTGCTGGAAATCAGAAATTCTGATTTCGTTTCAGACTATCAGAACCTGGATCGGTCAGCAGACCGATCCAGTGCTACTCCTCTTCCTGGATCGGTCAGCCGACCGATCCAGATGGATACAGTAGCCTACTGTATCTCCCTGGATCGGTCAGCCGACTGATCCATCCGCGAACCGTCTCCAGGTGCCTGGATCGGTCTGCAGACCGATCCAGACACACCTGGATCGGTCTTCCGACCAATCCAGCCTCTGCTGGATCGGTCCGCAGACCGATCCAGCAGGGCACAGAATCGCGGCAAGTTTGATCGATCCGTGGATCGAACAGCAGCTAGCTGGGAAGTCAGCTTTGAGTTCTAGCTCAGATGGGAGGTCAAGTATCCTCCTTAGTACATATACCCCAACCGGAAAGGTCTTGAACCCTTCCTTATAACAGCATGGGTGTACCAATTGTCAGTTTAATAGAGTCAGTTAGTGAAATTTTATTTTCCCCAGTTTCCGCACAGTACAGCACAGTAGCTTTAGTAGTTAATGTAGCGATCCGGCTCATAGCTTAGTACCCAGGAGTTGGGTCGTTACACATATGCGGTAAGATAAAGAAGATATAGCACTTATTTTAGCAAGATCTATCTCAATACCTTTCCTAGAGACTATATGACCCAATACAATGCCGAACTCACCCATAAAGTGACATTTCTCAAAATTTAAAACTAGATCAGTCTCAATGCATCTACTCAAAACTCTAGATAAATTTTCTGGACATGCATCAAAAGATAAACTATAAATAGAAAAATCATCCATAAACACTTTCGTGTAATGCTCTAATAAATCACCAAAAATGCTTACCATGCATCGCTGAAAGGTTCCTGGGCATTATAAAGTCCAAATGGCATACGCCTGTAAGCGAATGTACTGAAAGGACAAGTGAAGGTGGTCTTCTCCTAATCCTTTGTGTCTAGCAAATCTGGAAATATCCTGTATAACTATCTAGGAAGCAATAATGTGACTTGCCCGCTAGCCTCTCTAACATCTGATCAATAAAAGGTAAGGGGTTATGGTCCTTCCTGCTTTCTTGGTTAAGCTTCCTATAATCCACACAAACTCTCCATGAATTCTAAACTCTTGTGGGCACCAACTCATTTTTATCATTTTCTATCACTATAATCCTTGACTTCTTAGAAACCACATTAACTGGACTCACCCATTTGCTATCAGAAATAGGGTAAATGATGTCTGCTTGTAAAAGTTGAGTCATCTCTTTCTTTACTATATCAAGTATCAATGGGTTGAGTCATATCTGTGGTTGTCTCACTGGCTTCACATCCTCCTCTAAATAAATCCTATGCCTGCAAATAGAAGGACAGATCCCAGGAATATCAATAAGTGTCCACCCAATCACTTTTCTGTGCTACCTCAGAATTTCCAACAATCTCTTCTCTTGATCTGGCTCTAAATTCTAGGCTATAATAATAAGTAACTACTTATCCTCTCCCAAATATGCATACTTGTAGTGCTCAGGAAAGGGCTTCAACTTTAGCTGTTATGATTGAATAACTAAGGGTAGTGATTCTTGGGGTATTGATTCCACTGTGCAATCCTCTACACTTACATATTCACCTTTTCCTTACTCAGGTGATACTTCAATCAAGAGATGTGATTCTTCGATTATTGCTTCCACTGCGCAATCCCCTACACTTACATATTCTCCTTCAATTGAAAATGGACCACAAATAAGCCTCAACTCAACTACTCCATATTCACCATCAACATCATCAGAATCCTCAGAATCATATCTAAACTCATCAATATTAGAAATATTCAACTATGAAACAAACTCATAAAATAAATCCATGCTAACCATCTCATTTGATATATCAATACTAAGAATAGAGTGATCCTCTAATAGGTGCTTCATAGCATCAAAAAGACTGAACCGAACCACTGTATCTGCTATCTCCATCGATAGTGTCCTTGTATGTACATCAATTTTGGTTCTTACAGTCTTTGAGAATGGTCTATCAAGACTAAGTGGGGACTTATTTGCAAGTAAATCCCCCTCCATATCCAGGATATAAAAATATATAGGAAAAGTAAGCTCTCTAACTTTCACCAACACATCTTCTATCACTCTAGCTAGATGAGCTTAGCTACGATCATCTAATTGAATAACAACTCCTATAGGCTGTAGAGGAACAATTCCAAGTATCTGAAAAGTTGATTTTGGAATTACATTAATTGATGCTCCCAAATTCAACATAGCATCTTCAAAAACACAATCTCCAATGACTCAAGGCATAGTGAAAACTCCAGGATCTTCACATTTTTAGGAACTGGTTGAATAAGTGCTGAAACATTCTTTCCCATGCTAATCAATTCATTCCCTTTTAATTTCTTTTTATGCACACATAGATCCTTGAGAAACTTGCACTACAACAAAAATTACAAACAACAACGGATATTATCCGTTGTCGTAGGGTCAAAAAACCGTTGTAACTAAGGGCGTTGTAGAATGTATTGCCCTACGACAACGGTTTTGAATCCGTTGTCTTTGTAGGCATTTGACAACGATTTTTATCCATTGTTGTTTATATGCTCAAAATTAGTTTATAAAAGATACGACAACGTTTTAAAACCGTTGTGGTAGATCATTTTAACAACAGAAATAAACCGTTGTGGTAGACTCTTTTTACAACAGATTAATTTTAAAACTGTTGTGGTAGATAATTTTAATTTGTTTTACAATAGATAAAATTGTTGTCTTTTATCACTTTTTATATATAAAAAAAAATCCGTTGTGGTTATGTACTTTTTACAATATTTCTAACCGTTGTCTTTAATGTTCATGTTGTAACATGATAATAACAAACAACCAATCTTTATTTAATATAAACAAACCACCAATACAAAACTAAATATTTACTACATTCAATCCATGAAAATGTTATCTTCAAATTTCAAAAATTAACTACACACATCAAAATGAGAAAATAATAGCTGTGTAATCGAAATCCAAAACATGCCAGTTAAAATCCTCTTCCCAACTGAATCTTTAAAGCCTTTTCCAGCAACTTACTGGCTGCATCTTCACGTGATTAAGTATACAAATTTCCCTTGACAATCAAATCTGCAGAATTAAGCTGTAGGAGCTGATAAAAATAAACAAATTATAAAGACATTAAAAGATAAAATATACATGTAAGCGAATAAGAATTATCTTAACCTGTTGAAACACATACGGATTGATGATACAATTAAGCTTTGCACTACTTTTTTCTTATTTGTGCATCATGTTATTGGAAATTAGCAACTGGTATAGAAGGAAATGAAATTGCATAACATCCATAGCTATTTGGCAATTTGCAACAATCTCAATCATACTAATCATATGGTTCTTCATTGAGTTCAATTTAACCCAGTGGCATATTCAAATCAAAGCATGATATTTTAAGGTTGGCAATGCCATAAAACTTATCCAACAAACACTGAAAGGTCAAATGCAAAGTGCTAACATAACACATTCTAACACTGAGCAGAACTAATAAGATATTTTCACCCAGAACGCTAGTTATGCATTATATGTCAAATAAAAAGATAGAAGAGAATACTTATGTAATGGGGGAAAAAAATTCAGTTGCCCAAGTAGAAAACAATATATTTTTGTCTAACTAAATATAATTTTCCAATAGTTTGAGCAATAAAAAAATCATGAAAATGCAAAATATATTTTTGTCTAGCTAATTCAAATTGGGTGTTTATGCTCATGCACACCGTTAAGTAATGGACATCAGCATGCATGCACCTCTGCAACAATTGGACTATGGAATCCCAGTGAGAATTCTTGTTTACTGATCTAGATTCATTTGGAAATCATTTAAAATTTTCGCTATATCAGAGGCAGCATACTGATCTTGGCTAAGTTACGGCACTTATCATCTTCGATTTCAGAATGCATAAAAAGAATTGATTTTATAGTACAAAAGACAAATGAAAACTTATATATTTATGGGCGTGTAAAATATATTCAGGAGTTATAATCATTAATTAACTTCAGAAAAGTCAAGAATATATACTTGGCTGCGGATAGACAACTTAATTTAGTTGCTAATATCAAGATAGGGAAATCACATGAAGAAGATAAATAAAGCAATTTTATTGTAAAGTCAGCTATCTTATGCATTGAAAGGCTCACTAAAGGTTGATTAAGCATACCATCTTCTTCAATAGCTTCTAAATCATGTTGGCAAACAGTGCTCTCTTTTCCTTCACCATGAGCTTGATTAATGTTCTGAGATTGTAATCTTCTACGAAGATCTTCCACAATCGGGACAACATTATCTTCACTGGGATCCCTAAGAAAAACCTAGTTCAACCTGTACTTAAAAACATTAGCATGCCTTAGAAAACCCCCCATGAAACACTAGCAAGCTTGTTAATTACAGTTAGGAGAAAAACTAAAAAAAAAAATCAGCAAAGAAAAAAGCTGCGGCTTCTCGGCTCATGTTTGCATGCATCAATCGCAGAGGTACGCTATGGGTCAACTTAATCATAAATGCCAAAACCAGTCCAAGAACAAAATAGGTGCCTTCTTTTCTTCTCCTTTTCCAAGGAACCAATCACTACTCACCTTTGCTGTCAAATAGTCAATTATTTTCTTCATGGAAAAAATAAGACTTAATGCATTACAAATATAATTTTTCAATAAATATTTTGTTAAGCATTGGGATCTTAAGATCCTATGACTCCATAATATTTCTAGATAGGATTTTAATCCAAAACAAATAAATATGCCAAGAGATACAATTTACAGTGTCATATTAGATATAAATTTTTTGCAATGATACTAGATTACCTGTCAAGTGTGCCACTTATGACGAATGTCTAACAAGCTAAATAGTAAGGAGCACCTTCTGGAACTTCCTACTCAACCAAAGAAACAAGACTAAAGCATGGAAACTAGATAGATTTATTAAAGTGAATAATATCATTATTTACCAATTACCTTCTCTCTTTTGTGTAGAGGATCATTCCTCTCTCCAAAATTCATAATCCTTTTGCTCATTGCAAATATCAGGAATAGCAGACCAGGTATTATGGTGTAGAATCATGATCCTTTTGCTCATTGCAAGATACCCTTTTATTAATCCTAGGGGAATTCATCAATTGTTGATTACTACCTAAAAACAGTTAATTTGTCTTTAAACTAATCCTCATAAAATATGATGGCAAAAAGTACCTATCATCGAGAGAACCATTACACTGAATTGGAGTAGATGGTGGTTGTCTTCCAAAAAGAGGAATAAGTAATATTTTGTGAGCAAACCATTGAAGATCTGTTGTTAAACCATTAGTTCTCTTGATATCTGCAATCTTTCATAAACAAAAGAGAACATTCTCAGTGCTAACCAATCTGCACTTGTCACTAGATGCTTGAAAGATCTAAAAGTGAAAAATTATGGAAAATTGACAAATATTAATCAAAGGACTACATAATGGAGAGAAAGAATGCAACATCTAATAGTTATCACACATTTACTGATTTAGGATTCAAGAGAAATAAGTAAAACCAAGATTTTTTTAGCAATATTCATCAAAAGAAACTTTTTCCCCTAATTTCTGAAACAATATCAACATTTAGTAAAGAAAAATCCGAATTACCTCAACACCTTACTTTATGGCGACGCTTGCAAGTGTGTCCAACTTGGATACATGATGCTCAATGTACTTCAACGCATAAGGAGACGAGGGAGGAACAAAGGTATCATATTTTCTCTCATGGGAAAGAGATCCCATCTCTATAGGGTGAATGCGACAAAAAAAAATAGGGGAGAAACCCCAGAATGACATCAGTTTCTTCGATCGGCGACGCAAGCAGGTGGAAGAAGGTGAACAAATCAAAATAAAAGAAGGAATTGGTAACGCAAACAAACCGAGAAATGGAAAGTAACCTAGATCAGTAGATCTGGAACTCCAGATCACGTCCTGGCCTCCGTCGTGCATGCTCCCATGATCTGAACCCTCGCTATCGCAAAGAATTCACAACCATATGCAAAGTAAGAAAAAAGAAATATAGATTAACTTAATACCTGTAATACAAACAAGTGTTTCCCTCCCAGACAAAATTTGTAACATGCTGCAAGCCCAAAATAGGTGAGAAAAATCAAAGCTTTAATTCCCCTTCTAAACCAACAGATCAGAAAATGGACTTATTTGACTCACAATGAAAGTATCATTAAAAGAAGCAAAGATGTGGGCAACACCGAACACTTGCTCCCCCTCCCATACAGTTGGCCCAAGCATCACATTCTCCTCCTTGGGCTCCCTAGTCTTTTTTCTTCCCGACTACAAAACTCACAGGCAATAAGCAAAAAGAGAAGGAAACAAAATTGACTACATACTAAATCTGAAGTTACATAGGAGAACATATCAAATTATTTCATCCAAGCGCAAATATGCAATCTCGTGAATCCCATATCAAATCAAATTAGTAAAATCTAATGCAAATCAAATTAGTAAAATCTAGAGAAGTTCTTTATTCTTTATTGAACAGTAAAAAGGATAACACTGGTCCAATACTTTTTTGTATCGCTTGGCCTTTATCTTCCCTTGAGTTTTTAAATCAGTATTTGGGTGGAGAAAAATAAATCATATCTTCGTATGTCAATTCCTTCTACCACTTTGGTATCCAACCAGAGGAACACAAATTCTTCTACTCTCTATTGTTAACCAAATACATAAAGAGGGCCTTTTCTTTTCCTTTCTCCCATTCTTCTCCAATATAAACAAGCCCAAGAATTTTCAGATGAGTAAGGGAATGTTAGGAAATGGACAACGACTTGTAAACAAGGAAAATGGAGATAACATGATGTAATATAGTTCTTCTCAATTTTATGTGATCTTTGACAACAATTAACGAAGTACATACTTTCGACAACTGAAATGATGTCTCTATCAATTGTAAGTAGGAAATATAATTGATCCTTTGGAGTTGAAATTTTGAATGAACGTCAGTGCTAATTTTCTTTTTGTGCAGAAAAAAATGATGATGTGACAATGGAAGCATACACAAAGATCAAGCATTATTTAGAAGATTCTTAGCTTTAGGTATTTTTAGGAAAATCAAAGAAGAAAAAGAGGGGGCGAGGGATATGGAACCTCTGGAGGCGGTCATTAGGGCCAGATAGGCCTGCTCAAGTTCTAGCATGAGGCGAGAATCCTTCTGGGAAATGCAAAACTTGATCCTTCGGTAGCAATCTACCAGATTCCTGATCTCCTCCTTGTTCCTCCGCTCGTGGATAATTTCCTCCTGCGAAGGGGGTGGGGGAGGGGACGAGACGAAGGTCTTCTACGGAGGTGGAGGGGTGCGGTGCTCCAATATTGCCTCGTAAATCTTCCTCTTCTTCGGTGGCTGCTCTACGGCCGCCATCGGGCGTGACGAGGTGTTGATGCCGCTTTAGGGATTCCGCCACTCCGACACCACTCGGGTACGATTTTGCTACTGCATAGGAGAAGAGGAAGACGGCGAGAGGCGGATCGAGCTTCGGCTGCGATAGATCGAAGGGAGGATCCCATGGCTTGGGGTCGTGCTACGGAAGGCTATCGCAATGGCAGAGGAGGAAGTCGACTAGAGTTTTGAGGCACTTGCAAATCTCGCGCAAGTGCTCCATTTGGTGTCATGGCGTGAAGAGATAGTCGAGGAGAGGAAAGAAAAATGGCTTTGGGTTCGGGAATGCTAAGGGGAAAACACGGTGCGAAAATATTTTTGCAGAGAGGGAAAGCAAAACTGCGAGGAGAAATGATGAAACGAATAAAGCCAAAGACAACGGTTTTATTAAAACTGTTGTCGTAGCCCCTAAAAAAAGCGCTTAAAGACAACGGTTTTAGAAAACCGTTATAAAAAGTGTTGTTAATTCAAAAAGAAATCGCTCAATGACAACAGTTTTCCCAAAACCGTTGTCTTTTATATTTAATAGGGAGTTCAAAGACAACAGTTTTGGCAAAAACCGTTGTCTTTGAGCAAATATGCAACGCTTTCTCTTAAAATCGTTGTCGTAGGGGTGTTGTCTTTTAACATTTTTGTTGTAGTGTTGGCATATTTTAAAATTTGCTTGATCATAGTAAACAAAGGCACATTCACCTCCACTTTACTAAATAAATTCACAAGGTCTTGAAACTCCCTATATTTATCTTCCTCCACATTCTTTGTTGGCTGAACTTTTCTTTGAGGAAAAGGTAATGGAATGTTAACTTTGGCACCTTGCTGATGTGAATCCTTCTCCAAATCTTCAATTGCACTAGAAGGTGAATTTGATGAAGTTTCTTGAAGTGGAACAAAATTTTTATGAATTAAACCTGGAACTAAAGTGTGTACCTGTTGAAAATTCTATTGAGTTGGGTTTGAAGCTGAGAAAGGAGCTGAATGTGAATTTGCATTGTTTAGTGTTGTTGGAATTGTTGCTAGAATTGAATTTGTAGGGTTGTTTTGTATTAGTTTTTGAGCTGGAATTTCTTGATCAACTTGAAATTGATTTAAGCTATAATTTGAAATGTTTTGAACAAAATCTGGTGCAGGTGCAGAACTCAATGTAGTTGGAATTGGAACTTGTGAAACTGAATCTGATCCAACCTGAAAATTCCAAGTTAAATCTAATATTATTTTGCCACTTTGAAGAGTCAATACACTAACATTTCCTTTAGGGTTCGAAGTTTTTTGTGAAGGTAATTGACTTAATCCTTGATCTTGCATTTGATTTATACTGGTTTCTAGCTAGCCAATTTATCTCTCAATGTTCTCCAAAGTTAAATAAGTCCTTTGCTGATGTTGTTGCTGCTGCATAACAATTTATTGCTGCATAAAAATTTATTGCTGCAGAGTTGTTGTATTAATTTCTCCATATTTTGTTGTTGTTGTTGTGAATTCGAAATATAAGAACTGTTGTAGCTATTTTGATTCATGTAGGGTCTCAGTTGAGAAGAAAATGAAGAATAGAGTTACTGAAAATTCTGTGGAGGTTACTGAAAGTTTTAAAAATTCTATGTAGGTTGAAATTGTTGCTGAAAAGTTGCTTGCAGATTTTGTTGATACTAAAATTATGGCTAGAATGAAGCATTAGGTTGCTGTTGAAACTGATTAGGATGCTGAAATTATTGATTTTGTTGTTGAAACTGGCTTGGAGCATTTTGAATAGCAAGTGGCTGATATTGTTGATGTTGAAAGTGATTTGGAGCATTAGATTGCTAGAAACTTTGTGAAGGTTGCTGGAAATTTTACAAATTCTGATTTGGAGGTGGTTGTTGGTAGAATGAATTCCCATATCACAAATTAGGATGATCCTTCCAACCCAGATTGTATGTGGGTGAATTAGGGTCATATCTTTGTTAGAATTAAGGTCTAGAAATAGCTTCCAATGATTCATCTTGATAGAGATTTGGACATTAATCTGAAGTATGATCTTGACTAAAATAAATGACACAAACCCTCATCACTTGAACTGGAAAAGCCGAAGTTTGGCTAGCACTATTCAATGTCTTTGTTTGACTAAAGACGTCAACTCCAACAATGAACTCTTGATCTCCTTTTGCTCATTAGATACGAACTGAGCTTCACCAACTCCTCTTGTAGTAGTGCTCTACTCTTAAATTGTTGAGAATTTTCTACTATATTTACAATAAGCTCTCTAGCTTGTTCTGGAGTCTTGTTAACCAAAGCTCCTCTAGCTACTGCATCAATCATACTCCTATCCATGGGGAGTAATCCTTTATAGAAGTACTGGATAAAAAACTGGTCACTTATTTGATGTTGAGGATAACTTGAATATAATTTCTTGAATCTTTCCCAATAGTCGTAAATAGTCTCCCCCCATAACTTATTGAATGTTGCAAATGCTCTTTCTTATAGTCGTAGTTCTAGATGTTGGAAAGTATTTCTCTAAAATGCCCTCTTCATATCAATCCAACTTGTAATGAATCCAACTGAAAGATAATATAACCATTCTTTTGCTACTCCTGAAAAGGAAAATAGGAAGGCTCTCAACTTGATATCCTCCTCTGAAATGCCCTGTGGTTTCATAGTGGATCAAACCACATGAAACTCATGCAAATTCCTGTTAGGATCTTCTCCTGATAAACCTTGAAACTTGGGAAGTAAATGAATTAAACCTGATATGAGCTCAAAATCTACTACCAAGTCTGGATAAGTAATGCAAGAATACTTGTAGACCATATCAGGAGCTGCAAGCTCCTTCATAGTTAGATTGTTCTCTGCCATTGAAGTATCTAAATCTTGAAAACTACTTTCAAAAATTTCTAGCCTCTCCTAAATCCTCAGAACTCTAAAAGTCCTCTCAATCTCTGGATCAAGATCAAGTAACTTATCACATGAAGACTTGGTCATACAATAGAATCAATAATTAGAACACAAGTAAATAGACAATTAAATCAAGAAAATGGAAACAAAGAAAAGATAAAACTATGCACAATCTAAAAACAAACTAAATGATCGAAAAAAATTTAGGTATCTCTATAATGATATGATATTGTCCACTTTAGGCCTAAGCCCTCATGGTTTTGCTCTTGGGCTCTACCCAAAAGTCTTCATGCTAATGGAGATATCTTTTTTTTATAAACCCATGATCTTTCCCACGTGTTTTCAATGTGAGACTATGTTTACAATCTTGCAACCCTAACAATCCCCCCTCAAACAAAGGACCACAGGGTCCCCCTCAAGGATCGGGGCACTCTTGACCTACTAAGGACCTTCCTTCGAGCATCGGGTCACCTTGACCTGCTTAGGGACTCCCCTACTTTGTTCAAGGTTTCACCTACATGGTTCAATCTGGATCATGGCTCTGGCGCATGCTTCTTTCGGCGGTTAGTGCAGTGAAGAGTGACTTCGCTCTGATACCAATTGAAGGATCGAAAAGAATTTAGATATCTACATAATGATATGATATTGTCCACTTTGGGCCTAAGCCCTCATGGTTTTGCTCTTGGGCTCTACCCAAAAGACCTCATGTCAATGGAGATATCTTTTTCTTATAAACCCATTATCTTTCCCATGCGTTACTAATGTGGGACTATATTTGAAATCTTGCAACCCCAACACAAACAAACACTACTAGTTCTTGGCAATGACACCAAAATTTGATGGACTCATTATTAATGTCACAAGTGCAAACTAAATTAACAATTTATAATCAATGAAACCCCTCAACTAAACAATAATGATATAATATAGAGTCCAAGGTCGAATCTCTTAAGGAACTAACAATAGGATGTTTGTTTTATATAAAGAAGATCATTTGTTTTATATAAAGAAGATCATAAGCTATGTTTTTAGGGGTTTTATATGAAAATGGGTTTTGGATTTTGTTTAGTCCAAGATTAAGAAACAAAATGCAGAAAAGAAAAGACAATTATACTTAAACTAAATCTGATCTTTTGCAAACAACAAACCCTAATTGCAACTAAAAACTTAACATCCAACAAGTAATCTAAGCTACTCATTAACAAGAAACAAAGCTAATTGGAACTAAAGTAACAAATAAACTAATTAATAAGAATCAAAATGCAACTAAAGAAAAACTAAGATTATGAATCAAACTAATCAAATGTAACAAGTTTTATTCAAAATTAGCAAGAAATGCAAAATTAAAACTAAATTATCCACATTCAAATACAACCAACTTCACAAGTCACACATCCTTGCCGTCACACAAGTGCCAAAGAAGAAACCCTCTTCTTTGGAAATCAATGAAAAATAAGAAGAAATCTCTTGAACATGGATTCAATCTGAACTTGTAAACTTCACCAAAGAAACCATCTCCAATGATGAAAATAAATTTAAACTGAAACTGAAAGTTGTAAAATTTTAGAATATAGATTTCTAAACTAATTGAAGGAATGTGGAGTTGTGGATGAGTGGAATGATGTTGAGAATTGCCAAGAATCACCAGAGAACCCCTTCGATGATTGTTGATAAAGGAATGAAAAAGATGCTGAGATGTAGTAGAAAATGTAGTGAGTGTTCAAAAATAAGCAAACTCGCCAAAGAAATCCTCTTCGGCAAGATTCTAGAAGCACAAACATCGCCCAGTAGTTGCCTTGAACTTCTAATAATGATTGTGTAGCTTGAGAAGGAGGAAGAAAATGAGAATGGGAGCTACAAAGGAGAATGGCGATACAGAAAATTGGTGATGAACAGTACGCGTAGCCATTGTTCATTCATGAATTTTTAGTTTTTTATACCCTTGGTTGAACCTGAATTGCATCTGGTTTGGGTCTAGTTTAGTGGGAATTTTAGGGTTTTGGTGAGAGGATTTGACTTGGGTCAGGCTCAATGGGTTGGCTTTATGAAATGGGTTGGAATCAAATTGAATGTCAATCATCTCCAATTGAATTGAACCCACTCTCAAGTGAACCTTGCTTCTTCTTTAATGAACTTCTTGGGCTAGATATTGGTTTGGTTTAATCAACTTCATGGCTTATCTTTGATTTCCTACAACAATCATGAATAATGCCAAAATTTGATAGAAATTATAACAAGTTCCAAACTATATCCAAATTTGTAAATCATGGTATTAAACAATATTTAATTGAACAAGAGGATAAGAAAATATTAAGTATAAGGGCTAAAATAATATCAAAAAATGTTAATTATCAGTAGCTCAACCAGAAATTCATAGTAGATCAAATTGACTGGATACTAGGCAAAGACAAAAGTCCTAGTGGATACAAGGCAAAGGGAAAGCCTTAGTTAAGGCTAGGCAAAGAAGTCCTGATTAGTGGGATTGGGTAAGAAGACTTGATAGATAAAGCACACCAGGCAGGAAGTCTAGAAGGTTTGGAGAACCAGACGTCTAGCAGGTTGATGGGTCTAGAGGATCGGACATCGAGAGGAAGTTCTAGGGGTTAGAGGATTTGATTCCGAGTAGGAAGTCCAAACAAGTTTGGAGAATCAGATGTTTGGCATGTGAGGTAAACTCTCCTGAGTGGAGTAGGTGAGGGTACGTTCTCTTGAAGGGATAGTAAGCGTCAGTCCAACCTAGGGTTTCATGGAAAATCTAAAAGTCAGGACCAAATAGCACTAAGAATGCCAAAACTATTTTATATCTATTTTATATTATTCTTGTGTGCTAACTCTATGTTGTAGAGACATACATACGTAGATCTTCGAATTTTGCACGCATGGCCATTGACAAAATCAGATTTCAAGTTCCGAATCAAAAGTTATTGTCTCTAGAAGTGTTGGTTAGTCCTAGGAAAATCGTACTGGTTCCACTGTACTAAAATTTTTTACAAGTGTCGAACCTTTCCTTAAATAACATATTGTGTTCTTTAGAAGTTAAATTAAGAATCGCAGACAGAACTTAACATCATTGATTCCAAATTTAACTTATCTGTTCTTGATGGTTTAGATTTGGATCGCAAGCGGAACTTAACACTATTGATCCAAATCCACCTATGTTATTAATTCCATTAAATATTAATTTCTAAAATTAGCTTCCAGGACTGCATGGCGAGGCACATGGCTTTCTTGGGTATGGGAGCATCCACCACCGCCTAGACAAAGCCTTTTAAGGAAAGCTAATATTTAATTTCCTTAAATAACTCTAGGTTAACCAAAAAGAATAATCGAATCACAAATTCAAAAAATAAAACAAAAGAAACACAAATTCAAAACAAATCCGAAAACTCTAGAATCATATGCCTCTTGTGTTTGGTATTTCCAAAAATAACTATACAAAGAAAACTAGTATGATGCGGAAAATAATTACTAGTTATACCTTTCTTTGTAAGCAAAAATAACCTCTTGATCTTCTATCGTATTCCTCTTCTAATCTCGGACGTTGTGTGGGCAACGATCTTCCGAGATGAGAATCCACCTAAGCCACCTTCTTCTCCAAGAAAGATTCGGCCACCACAATTCTCCAAGAGAAGTAGAGGTCCGGCCACCACCACCAAGCTCCAAGAGATGTTAGAAACAAAACCTCCTTTCTCTCCTTCTCCTAGCTAGATCCGGCCATCAACAAGAGCTCCAAGAGAAGATGAAACTGGCCACTAAAGAGGAAGAGAAGAGGAGAGGGAAAACCTCTAGGGCCGGCCACACCAAGGAGAAAAAGAGAGGAAGAAAAGAATAGAGTCGTTAGCCATGAAGGCACCTCTACCCCCTCTTTTATAATCCTTTGGCTTGGCAAATAAGGAAATTTAAATAAAAACTTCCTTAATTCTTTTTCCATGAAAAGGACCAATTCCTCCTCTCAGTCCCTATCATAGTCTCTTGTATATAGAAAATTATACACACCTTCCTACCCACCCTTAGGTGGTCGGCCAAGCAAGCTTGGAGTCCAAGCTTGGGCCGGCCAAGCCAAAGGATTAAGCCAAGTTAAGTGGCCAGCCATGGCTTGGAGGCCAAGCTTAATTGGCCGACCATATTAAAAGGATTTTATTTTATTTAAAAATCTCTCCTTATGTGGAAGCAATGATTTAAAATAAGAGTTTAAAAATTAAATATTTTCTTTTATAGTTTTCTACAAAAGATTAAGAGAAAGATTAGATATCTTTCCTTATTTGTAGTTAAAGGGAAGATTTTAATTTTGAAGAAAACTTTTCTTTTTGAAAATCATCCACATGTTTTAAAAGAGAGATTTTAATTTATAAAATTTCCTTTTATAACCAACTATAAAGGGAAAATTATTAGAGAAATTTTTATTTTAAAAATTTCCAGAAACAAATTAGGAAGTTTTAATTCTTGTGTTATTAAAACTTTCCTTCCTTGGAGCTATGAGGTGGTCGGCCATGTTGATTTAAGAAAAGGAAATTGTTTTTAATAAATTAAATTTTCCTTTTCATGGCAAAGAAATTAAGGAAGTTTTTATTTAAATTTTCTTATTTACCAAAACCAAGGAATATAAAAGAGGGGGTAGAGGTGCCTCACCTTACAACCTATCTTCTATAGTTTCTCCCTTTTTCCTTGGTGGTGGCCGGCCCTTGCTCCTTTGCTTCTCCTCTTCTCTTCTTCTTTGGTGGCCGGCAGCATCATCCCTTGGAGCTTTGTGGTGGTGGCCGAATCTTGCTTGGAGGAGAAGGAGAGAAAGGAGGCTTTGTTTCTAGCATCCCTTGGAGCTTGGTGGTGGTGGCCGAAACTCATCATCTCATAGAGAGGAGCTTGGCCAAAACTTGCAAGAAGGAAGAAGAAGGGTTTGGGTGGTTCTCATCTCGGTAGATCATTGCCCACACAACGTCCGAGATAAGAAGAGGAATACGGTAGAAGATCAAGAGGTTGTTGCTTACAAAGAAATGTATAACTAGTAATTATCTTCCGCATCATACTAGTTTTCTTTGTATGAATTCCAAACACAAGAGGCATATAATTCTAGGTTTCAAATTTGTGATTCGAGTTTGTACTTTTTTTTCAAATTTGTGATTCGATTGTTCTTTTTGGTTAAACCTAGGGTTATATAAGGAAATTAAATATTATATTTCATTGAAAGGCTTTGTCTAGGAAGTGGTGGTTGCTCCCATATCCAAGAATGCCTAGTGCCTGCCATGTTTAACCTGGAAGCCGATTTCTGAAATTAATATTTAATTGAATTTGTAACATGGGTGGATTTGGATCAATAATGTTAAGCATCGTTTGTGATCCAAGTCTAAACCACTAAGAACAGATAAGTTAAATTTGGAATTAATAATGTTAAGTTCTGTTTATGATTCCGAATTTAATTTCTAAAGAACATAATAGTTTGTTAGGAAAGGTTCAACACTTGTACAAAATTTTTGTACAGTGGAACCGGTACGATATTCCTAAGATCAACCAACACCTAGTAGGAGAGTGCTTGATAAAGATTAAAATCTCTTCTTGGGTTCTTTTTGGGTTTTCTTCTTAAAAGTGGTGTTGTGGTATTTTGAACTAAATCCTAGATTAAAATCAAAATGCAAACCAGTAAAAGAGAAGAAAATTATCTAAATCTAATCTAAAGCAGAATTTAAATTCAACAAGAAAGCTAAATTTCTTAACAAGGAAAGGATACTTATCCTAAAGTAATTAGAAAAGCAACCAAGCTTAAGATCAACACAACTCAACTAGAATTTGTAGAAAATTTCAGCAATGAACAGCAAAGTTGAAAACAGAATGAACACTAAGAATTGCTATTTCCAAAAATAGAATTTTCTGAATTAAACAAAGAACAAAATTGCAGAATCTAAATTTTCAGAAAGCATAAATGCAATACCAAGGTTTCAAGAACAGAAAATTGCTCAAAAAAAGATGCAGGAATAAAGGAACTACTTAAAGTAAACTATCCACACTTAATCCAAATCATTCGTCTAACCACACCCTCTTGTCGTCACACAAGAGACTGGAAATGAAATCTGCGGCTCCAGAAATCAGAGGAGAAGATTAAGGAAACTTTTGAACTTGGGCTCAATTTGATCTTACAAACTTCACCAAAGAAACCCTCTTTGATGCTGAAATCAGGACCAAACCAAGGTTGAAAACACAGAAAATTTGGAATCTGCAGATCAAAGCTGATTGAGGATTTGCGAGGTTATGTGATGAATGGAGAGGCTATTGGAAACCACCAAATCAGAACCCCTCCAATGATCGCCATTGAAGAATGGAACACCAAATTTGCTTTCCTCACTGCATCTAGCAAATCTGGCGGAAATGACCGGAGAGCTCAGATCTGCGTCCACCTCACTGTCGAGACTCTCTAACGAGATTCCAGCTACAATAATGTCGCCCAGTAGTTTCCCTAAGCTTCCGCAATTACCGTGTAGCTTGAGGAAGAAGAATGGGAGTTGCGATGAAGAGAAAACGCGGAAGGAGAAGGATTTAGCATGATGAACAGTAGGCGCAACCACTGTTCATCCGTGAGTTTTCTGGTATTTATACCTTGGTCCAATTGAACCAGAATTAGGTTAAATCCTGGTCTTCTCCACTTGGTTGAATTCCTCTTGAGTTGATTGGGCTTCACTTGAATCATGTATCAATTCCTATATCCTACAAGACCCAATTCAAATGGTGAGGAATATATCATGATTTAAGAAATGAAATGAAATTTAGCTCCAAACAATTCTCAATTTACAAACAATCTAAATTGTGTCAAGTAGCAAATAAAATTAGCTAATTAGTCGCCATATCAACCAAGAAATGAGCTCAAATAAATGAGTTATCAAATCCCCCACACTTATTCTTGTGTGTCTCGTACAAGTAAACCAACTAAGGAAATAACTAATGTGGTATCCCCTAACAATTCTCCTTCATGTTAGAAAATGATTAAAGCAAGCTATCTAGGATATTAAGTTTCAACAACTCAAGCTATCATGAACTCCATTCTTACCTTGGTTTAACACATAATAATCTCATCCATCATGAATAAAATGAAAATGATAACACATCTAATTCTCACAAGGTAATTTTTAGTGACTCTCATCCTAACTTCAATTTCTTGGAATGGTAGAGATCACTCAAGCTACTCATGGCATAAGCACTACCATATGCTTTCTTCTCATCTAATTTTCACCACTACTACAGATATTAAGATGCAAAATTATGAAGATCTATTACAATTTTAAAGGAAAGCAAAATCATATGTAAATGAAAGAGTTAGTGTTTGGAAAAATAGTGAGAAAAACAAAGGTACAAGTGAAGGTGGAAGACGAAGACATGGAACTGGAATGCTACGTGATGACTTTTGACCATGGCATCAAACTCTACATCTTAAATCTGACTTCTAATGTTCCTAAACTTTGACTTCCGCACTACTCTATGTTCCTTTCCCTGAACACACTGATCAATTTAATCAGTGCTCAAGCACTTAATTCAACTTATTTGCTCTGAGTTATTCTCAGAATCTAGTTGGTTTCAGTTCTGCCTAATTCAGAAATTGCATGATTTCAGCTAATTCTGCATTCTAGTCCTCTCAGTTTCAATGTTTTAGATTGCCTTGAATTCTCTGACCAATATTTGAAATTTAAAACTCCATAAAACATCTTATTGAGCATTCAATAAACAACAACTTAAATTCTGTTCATTCCAACTCAAACACATTGAAATTCAGGTTGGCACAACCCTACAATTCAAATCTGCATTCCTGCTTTGTAGAGATTCCAGCTTCAAACTTAATACCATTTCTTTTTTATATTTTGATCTCACCTTATCTCTAGAATTCACTTCTGGCTTGAAATCCAACAAGGACTTAATGTACTACACAAACATAACCTTTCAGCATTTTTTTTCAACTCAAATTCCAGCAATCGGGTTATTTTCATATTCCAATCCAGTAGTTTGATTCAGCATTTACAACTTCATTTCCAGCAAAACATGACCTGGATTCCATTTCTATTCTTTGCATTCTTTTAAATCAGAAACTAAGCTTACAATAGGAATCTGGTCCAAGAAAATTGGCACACTAATAAACTCCAACAGCAGCCTCAAATAATTCAGTTTTCCAGATTTCCATTTTAGCATTCTACAGCTTTTACATTATGTTTCTGTTTCAAAATTGAATGACTTGACATTTCAAGAATCAAAGCCTTTTATGCTTCTTCATTAATTTGGTTAAATTCAGTTGGAGTTCCAATCTTAATTCCCATTTTCATATTTTGAGCAGCTTAACTTCACAGTTCCAATTTCAATCATCTCATCATCTGTTCTGATTTCGTATTTCTGATCAAGCTTTAATCTAATATCCCTCTAGATTGTTTCATTTAAGATTCACTCAATAATAGCTTGATTCACATTCTGATATAGCTTAGACGGATCAATTCAAACTTTGACACAACTTAAACTTTGACACAACTTCATTGAATTTCAATTTCCAGCTCCTGTAATTTCTGCATTTCTACATTTGCTTCTAACTCAGGATTCGTAACATTGCCTCTCCAATTTGATCTCACTTATCCCATTCCATTTCCTTAACACTTGATATTCATGTAAAAAGGAATACATTACAAGTGCACTGGACAGCTCTCAGCTTTTACAGATTTGCATAGTTTCTGCATTTACCTCACAGAATTCTGAATTTTCATATTGGTACACTTGATATCCAAATCTGATGTTACTGCTTTCTCACTTCAAGCTTCAACGGTTTATTTCTATAAGACTTTACAATCATTTAATCAAATAATAGCTTCATTTCCATCTTGTTTTAGATTCATAACATCTATTAAAAGGTTTAGTGCAATTTCAGAATTCTAGATTTACAGGAATTCATGGTTTGAACTCATTCCTTAAGCCCTTCCTGAATAAAATTTCAGAATTTGTAAATTAAGGAAATTTCAGTTTGTAACGTGGAGACTTCAACTTCACAAAGAGTTGTATTTAGTACAGAATCAATACAAAGTTGAATTCCAGTGCTTACTGTTCAGAATCAGCACATAAGATTGGCACTAAATAGGACCTTGAGGACTTACTGTTCCAACAATAATTTCTCTTTATTTCTGATATAATTTTGATAAAAACTTTAAATTTGAATACCAATCTGTTTATCCACTTCTTTGTTTCATTCTTCATTTTATAACCTTTCTGCAAATTTCTGCGAATTTAAAATCCAGTGATGTTTCCTAAATTCAGTAATCTTCATTAACCTGTCATTTGTACAATTTCCTGAATCATTTCCGAATTGCAACCTGCATTTCACATTTAATGTCCATTGCACTAAATCTTTTCTGAAGTTCATCTTGTAACACATTGAATTTCCGAAGAATAGTCCAAAGCTCAAAACACTAAACACTTAACACTTCCCCCACACTTGTTCTTTTGTCCGTCCCGACCAAAATAAGATCATCACATAATATCCCAAGTATCCACATCCAGAAATAGTAAAACATGAGAAAAGATAAAGATATGATGATTCATGCAAAAAAAAGTAGCAAAGATAACTTGTGGGAAATGTGAAAATTGAATAACCTTCATAAAGATAACTCAATCTCTAGTCAAGTGGCTTTTAAAAGACTTAAGCAAGTTCTAAAGTGACAAAAACCACAAGTGCATCACAAAATTAGGCTCAACCCTCACTAGGTAAGAAAAAGTTATCATTCACTTCATCAATCTAGAATTCATCACTAAGTCTTAACCTCATGTAATTTTAAAATCCATTCAGCAACATAGTCCCAAAACTTAACATTCAAATTTAACTTGCTTTTAAAATCTCTAAAATGATATCAAGAAGTATAAAGGGGGTACAATTTATTCCTAAACCCAAAACTTCTTTGCGGAAATGAAATGAAAATGACCAAGCATAAAGAAATGATATCTACAATGAAGGATTTATTTTCAAAAACTGAAATCAGCATTATCGTAAGCATAAAACCAAGGAGTTATTCTTGCAAGAAAGTAAAGGAATGGATATCTACAAATGACAAGTAAAAGATAAGATGGAACACACTCCACTTCAAGTTGGGTAAATGGCATCCATATGGTCCAATCTGTCCACCTCTAGCACGTTAACTCCCTCATGAAATTTCTTGAGTCGGTGACCATTCACTTTGAACGTTTGACCAGTAGCAACTTCCTGTATCTCTATCACACCATATGGAAAAATATTAGTAACACAAAAGGACCCTCCCATCTGGATCTCAACTTACCCTTAATTAATTTCAGACGTGACTTATACAAAAGCACTTTATCACCAATTTTGAATTCTTTTACCACAATGTGCTTGTCATGAAAGTTCTTAATCTTTTCCTTGTAAATCTGTGAATTCTCATAGGCTTCCAATCTAATCTCCTCAAGTTCTTGAAGTTGCAATTTCCTTTCCTCTCCAGTAGTGCTAGTATCGAAGTTGCATGCTTTTACTGCCCAATATGCCCTATGCTCAATCTCAACTGGAAGATGGCAAGCTTTTCCATACACAATTCTGAATGGAGACATTCCTATAGGGGTCTTGAAAGCAGTTCTATAAGCCCATAATGCATCATCAAGCCTTTTGCTCCAATCCTTCCTGTCAGATCCCAGAGTCTTTTCAAGAATTGATTTAACTTCCCTATTAGACACTTCATCTTGCCCATTTGTCTGAGTGTGGTAGAGAGTAGAAATCTTGTGCACAACCCCCTATTTTCTCATCAAAGCTTTCATGTGTCTGTTACAAAAGTGAGACCCTTGATCACTGATGATCACCCTGGGTACTCCAAACCTGCAAAAGATGTGTGACCTGACAAAACTAACAACCACTGAAGAATCATCAGTCCTGGTGGGAATGGGCTCCACCCATTTAGAAACATAATCAACTGCCAATAAAATGTATAGAAATCCATAAGAGATAGGAAATGAACCCATAAAATCAATTCCACAAACATCAAAAATTTCACAAAACAACATAGTTTGTTGGGGCATTTCATTCCTAGGGCCTATGTTTCCAGTTCGCTGACACCTATTACATGATTTATAAAAGACATATGCATCATGAAATAGGGTGGGTCAATATAATCCACACTCTAACACTTTCCTAGCAGTTCTCTGGGGTCCAAAATGCCCACCACATGCTAATGAATGGCAAAGAGTAAGCACAGAATGAAACTCATAATCAAGAATACATCTCTTAATGATCTGATCACTACAAAACTTCCACAAGCAAGGATCATCCCACACATAGAATTTTGAATCAGTTTTTAATTTATCTTTTTAAGATTTTGAAAATTGTGTGGGATAAACATGTGCTACTAAAAAATTAACCAAATCTGCATACCATGGTGGCTCACTATGCAGCTGTAGGAAGTGCTCATCTGGAAATTCATCAGCAATATCTGTGTGGTCAAATTCTCCCTCGATCCTGCTCAGGTGATCTGCCACTAGGTTATCCCTTCCACTCCTATCACGTATCTCCACGTCGAATTCTTGGAGAAGAAGCATCCATCTGATCAACCTAGGTTTTGCATCTGGATTCTTGAGGAGGTACTTCAAAGCTGCATGATCAGAAAATACAATTACATGAGAACACAACAAGTATGATCTGAATTTATCCAAAGTAAAAAAACAATAGAAAGAAGCTCTTTTTTTGTTATGGTGTAGTTTGCTTGTGCAGCATCCAAAGTCTTGGAAGCGTAGCAAATAACGTGTGGTGCTTCATCCACTCTCTGTACAAGTACAGCTCCCATTGCATAATTTGAAGCATCACACATCAACTCAAAAGGAAGGCTCCAATCTGGTGGGCTAATGATGGGTGCTGTAACAAGAGCTTCTTTCAGCTTCTCATAAGCCTCTCTGCACTTCTGATCAAAATGGAAAGTCACATCCTTCTGCAGTAACTGAGTCAATGGAAGAGCAATTTTGCTGAAGTCTCGTATAAATCTCCTATAGAAACCTGCATGACCAAGGAAAGCTCGAACCTCCCGCACGCATGCGGGGTAAGATAAAGAAGATATAACACTAATTTTAGCAGGATCTACCTCAATATCTTTCCTAGAGACTATATGACCTAGAACAATTCCATGCTCAACCATGAAGTGGCATTTATCAAAATTTAAAACCAAATCTATCTCAATGCAATGACTCAAAACTCGAGATAAATTTTCCAAACATGCATCGAAAGATGAACCGTAAACCAAAAAGTCATCCATGAAAACCTCCATGTAATGCTCTAATAAATCACCAAAAATGCTTACCATACATCGCTGGAAGGTCCTTGGTGTGTTGTAAAGTCCGAATGGCATACGTCTGTAAGCGAATGTTCCAAAGGGGCAAGTGAAGGTGGTCTTCTATTGATCCTCAAGAGCGATGCAAATATGAAAATATCCTGTATATCCATCAAGGAAGCAATAGTGAGACTTCCTTGCCAATATCTCCAACATCTGATCAATAAAAGGCAATGGGTAGTGGTCCTTTCTGCTAGCCTGATTCAGTTTCTTATAGTCCACACAAACTCTCCATGAATTCTGAATTCTGGTAGGCACCAACTCATTGTCTTCATTAGCTACCACTGTAATGCCTGACTTCTTGGGAACCATATGGATCGGACTTACCCATTTACTATTATAAATAGGGTAAATAATGCTAGCCTGTAAAAGTTGAGTCACCTCTTTCTTTACAACATTGAGTATCATTGGGTTAAGTCTTCTCTGTGGTTGTCTCACTGGTTTCACATCCTCCTTTAAATAAATCCGGTGCATGCAAATAGAAGGACTGATACCAGGAATATCAACAAGTGTCCACCCCATAGCTTTCCTATGTTGTCTCAGAATTCCTAATAATCTCTATTCTTGCTCTGGCTCTAAATTCTGGGCTATAATAATGGGTAGCTACTGTTCTTCTCCTAAAAATGCATACTTAAGTTGTTTAGGTAGGGCCTTCAACTCTGGTTGTTGCTCATCAATAACTGACTGTAGTGATTCTTGGAGTATTGCTTCCTTTGTGCAATCCCCTACATTTACATATCACCATTTCCTGATTCAGGTGACAATTCAATCAAAAAATGTGATTCTTTAGATATTGCTTCCACTGTGCAATCCCCTACACCTAAATATTCACCCTTCAACGAAAATGTACCACAGATAGGCCTCAACTCAACTGCTTCAAAATTACCATCAACATCAGCAGAGACCTCAGAATCATATTTGCATTCGTCACTCTCAGAAATATCCAGCCGAGACACAAATCGAGAAATCAAGTCCATGCTAGTCAACTCATTTGATATATCAATGCTAAGAATAGAGTGGTCCTCTGACCGATGCTTCATAGCATCAAATAAACTAAACTAAACCATTGTATCTGTAAACTCCATTGATAATGTTCCTACATGTACATCAATCTTTGTTCTTGCAGTCTTCAGGAATGGTCTACCAAGAATGAGTGGTGATCTATTTGCAAGTAAATCTCCCTCCATATCCAGGATGTAGAATCTACAGGAAAAATAAGTTCTCTCACCTTCACCAACACATCTTCAATCACTCCAGCAAGATGAGCTTGGCTACGGTCAGCTAACTGAATAATAATTCCTGTCTGCTGTAGAGGACCAATTCCAAGTGTTTGAAAGACTGACTTTGGCATCATATTGATTGATGCTCCTAAATTCAACATAGCATCTTCGAAAACACAACTTCCAATCTCACAAGTCATAGTGAACACTCCAGGATCTTCATATTTTTTTGGAACTGGCTGAATAAGGGTTGAAACATTCTTTCCCATGCTGATCAATTCATTCCCCTTCAATTTCTTTTTGTGGACACATAAATCCTTGAGAAACATAGCATATTTTGGAATTTGCTTGATCATTGTCAACAAAGGCACATTCACCTCCACTTTGCTAAATAAATTCACAAGGTCTTGAAATTCTCTAGCTTTTTCTTCCTCTACATTCTTTCTTTGCTGGACTTTCTTTGAGGAAAAGGCAAAGGGATGTGAATATCAGCATCTTGTTGCTGTGAATTTCTATCCAAATTCTGAGTTGCTGTTGGAGCTACTGTTGAGCCATCAAGTTGAGTAGGATCTGATAATACTGGCTATATAGAATCCGATCGACCAGTTCCAACATTTCCAAATAGTGAAGAATCTATTTGGGCTAAAGATGCTGGAAAATTTTGAAACTTATTTGCACCAAAATTTAACTTATTTTGAACAACATCTGGAGGTTGCACAACATTCGTTGAAGCTGGAATTGAATTTGATGAGACCAGATTTGATCCACTTGGAACATTCTGAATTAATTCTAAAGTTGTCTTGCCACTTTGCAGAGTCAATGCACTAACATTTCCCTTAGGATTTGGAATTGTTTGTGAAGGCAATTGACTTGATCCTTGGGCTTGCATTTGATTTATGTTACTTGCTAGCTGGCCAATTTGTCTCTCAATGTTTTGCAAAGCTGAATCAGTCCTCTGTTGATGTTGCTGATGCTGTAAAACTAATTGTTGTTGTTGCAAAATCTGTTACATCATGTTGGTTGGTCCTAGGAAGATCATACCGGTTCCACTATACAAAAATTTTGTACAAGTGTCAAACTTTTCCTAAACAACATATTGTGTTCTTTAGAAATTAAATTAGGAATCACAAACGGAACTTAACATTATTGATTCCAAATTTAACTTATCTGTTCTTTAATTATTTAGATTTGGATCGCACCCGATGCTTAACATTATTGATCCAAATCCACCTATGTTATAAATTCAATTAAATATTAATTTCCAAAATTGGCTTCCAGGACTACATGGCGAGGCACTAGTCCTTCTTGTGTATGAGATCATCCACCACATCCTAGACAAAGCCTTTTACAGAAATCTAATATTTAATTTCCTTATATAACTCTAGGTTTAACCAAAAAGAAGAATCGAATCACAAATTCAAAAAATAAAAAAACAAACTCAAATCTCAAATTTGAAACTCTAGAATCATATGCCTCTTGTGTTTGGAATTCAAACAAAGAAAAACTAGCATGATGCGGAAAATAATTACTAGCTATATCTTTCTTTGTATGCAACGACCTCTTGATCTTCTGCCATATTCCTCGCCTCCTCTTGGACGTCGTGTGGGCGATGAACCTCCAAGATGAACACCACCCTAAAGCTCCTCCTCCTTCTCTAAGTTTCGGCCACAACCACCACCAAGGAACAAAAGAGAGCAAGGGGAAACGAAAGGGGAGAGGGTCGGCCACAAGAGAGAGCACAAGCAAGAGAATAAGAATTGATACATCATGAGGCCTCTCCTCACCTTCTTTTATAATACTTGCCCAAGGCAAATAAGGAAAGATTTTTACAAAAAATTAAAATCTTCCTCTTGTTTTCCTGTCCTCCTTTTTAATTCCTTTTTCTCCTCTTAATTGATTGAATGGTCGGCCCCTTGCTTGGGCACCAAGCAAGGATGGCCGGCCCTTAAAAGAAGAAAAATATATCTTGTAAAAATTTTATAAGCAAAGAAGGAAAGCTCTTATAAAATTTTACAAGCTCTCTTTTAATTTCCTAATGTGGATGTTTTAAAAAAGGAAAATTTTAAAACAAGTTTTAAGATTCAAAACTTCTCATTTAAAATTTCCTTTTTTAACATGGTTACAAAAAAGGAAAGTTTTAAATTTAAAACTTTCTTTTTAAAAACCATATGGATGGTTAAAAAAGGAAAGTTTTAAAACTTTTAAAACTTTCTTTTAAACCATGTGGCCTAATTCAAATAAGGAAAGTTTTATAATTTTAAAATCTCTCTTTTTAAAACTTGTAGATATCTACAAAGAGAAGATTTTAAAAATTCAAAACATCCCTCATACTTTGAATTATGTGGCCGGCCCCCTTCTTGCTTGGGTGCCAAGCAAGAGGTCGGCCCCTTTGAGAAGGAAGTGGCCGGCCCCATGGCTTGGTCACCAAGCAATGGGTCGACCCCCTCTTTGACACCAAGATGGGTTTTTCATGAGTGGATATGAGGTATTAATGAGGCTATGACAAGGACCTAGAGGAGAAATTAGTTTTGGCCTCCCGACGAGCTCGAGTATCCCGTGTTCGGCCCAAACACACAAGTTAAGTTCATCAATAATAATTCATTCCACTAGAGAGTTATCATTGCACTACCGCACCAATCTCAAATTACATTATGGGCTCCTTCTTATCATGAGTGTGTTAATCTCCCTGTGTTTAAGATATCAGATGCCCACTAATTAATTGAGTTACTAACAACTCATTTTAATTAATGTCTTAATCCAAGAGTAGTACCACTCAACATTATCGTCATGTCAGACTAAGTCCACCTGTAGGGTTTAACATGACAATCCTTATGAGCTCCTCTTGGGAACATTATCAACCTAGATTACTAGGACACAGTTTCCTTCTATAATCAACAACACACACTATAAGTAATATCATTTCCCCACTTATCGGACCTTTTGATTTATCGAACTAAATCTCACCCTTTGATAAGTCAAAGAAATAAATATTAAATATATGTGCTTGTCATTATATTAGGATTAAGAGCACACACTTCCATAATAACCGAGGTCTTGTTCTTTTATTTAGTCAGTATAAAAAGAAACTGCCTCAATGGTCTTACTCAATACACTCTAAGTGTACTAGTGTAATTATATAGTCAAGATAAACTAATACCTAATTACACTACGACTGTTCTGATGGCTTGTTCCTTTCCATCTCAGTCGTGAGCTACTGTTTATAATTTATAAGGAACTAATAACATGATCTTCTGTGTGTGACACCACACACCATGTTATCTATAATATAAATTAATTGAACAACTACACTTAGCATATAAATGTAGACATTTTTTACCAATGTGATTCTTTATTTTAAAATAAATTTTTACAAAAGCTAAGCTTTTAGTATATACTCTAACAATCTCCCACTTATACTAAAAGACTAAGCTGTCATATCCGCTGTCATACATCTGATTCTCATCCCCTCCACATGTCGATCAAAAGCTTTCGTCGGAAGGGCCTTAGTGAAAGGATCTGCCAGGTTATCTGCTAATGCATTTTTTCACATTGGATCTACAAATGTCTCCTACTTGGAACTCATCTAGTAAATAACTACACCATTGAAATAAAACACATAATCTTGCTGCAATTCCAGATCATCCTGATTATCTGAAAACTAGCGTCAGTATATCCTCTAAAGACCAATTCCTTGTCTCCTCTAAAAACTAAGAACATCTTCTTTGTTCTTCTAAGATACTTAAGGATAGTCTTTACCGCAGTCTAATGACTCTTTTTAGGATCTGACTGATATCTACTCATCATGCTTAAAGCATATGAGATATTTGGTCGAGTGAATATAATAGCATACATTATCGACCCTATAACTGAAGCATAAGGTATTTTGCCTATTCTACTTCTCTCCTCTTGTGTCTTTGAACATATAGCCTTGGAAAGATGTACACCATGTGACACTAGTAAATGTCCTCTCATGGAGCCCTGCATACCGAATCTATTCAACTTTTTGTCAATATATGTTTCGCATCACTAAGATCTTTCATTGAGAAACACTCTCCCAGCCAAGTCTTGGTAGATTCTAGGCTACGGATGTCATTGCCTATAAGAAGTATATCATTAACATATAATACTAGGAATGTAATCTTGCTGCCACTAATCTTATTGTAAATGCAGGGTGTTGGAGCGCGTTGGCAGGCTAGAAGGGGAGGTTCAATAGCCCTAAAAAGATATAAACACAAAATACCCTTCTCGAACTTATAACTTAAACACTTGCATAAAATTGAAAGCAATAAACTAAAAAGAAGAGACTCACAAACTTGACTTGGTTACAATCGGGGAGGTTGTTAATCCAAGGAATGAATCGCACACTAAAAAGATCTCCTTCAGGCGAAGAACATTTTTGCGATTTTACTACTAAGGCTCACATACTTTCCATAATTTCTGTAATTTTACTACTATTTTTTGCGATTTTACGAGTCGCAACTTCCCGGCGATCCCGTTTAGCGATTTTTGGGCGCGATGGCAGGACAATGCCCCTTGCGGGGTTAGGGGCAGCTCCCCTTCTCGCAAAATGAATCTCACGATTGTCCCACGATGATCTAATAGCGCATTAGCCCGATGTCCCAAATCATTTTGCGCGAGACCTTGCCGTTTTGGAAGGTGTTTCTCGGTAGTCGAAGCCTACAAGTGTCCAAACACTTGTTGCTTCGCCTCTACGAGAAAAATACCCATAAAATACATAAAAATCGTAAATTTACATAAAGTTACAGATCTGTAATTTTTCATAAAAATTAAAATAAAATATGCACACATTTCGCACGTGGCTCAGATACCACTGTTGGGATTTTCAAGCCGTAAAAACAGTTTTTTGTGTTGCAGAAACCTCGAAATCCCATGCCACCGGATCCGTGTGAAGATTAAAAGAACAAAAAATTTCGTGTACATGTTTTTCTATCCTAGATCTACATTAGATCTACATGGTTAAGAGATTACCCTTGTAGCGAAGCCCATCGCGAATCCCGCTCGTCCAAAAGTTGCCGGATCTCGAGTGTGTTCAAGTGGGCACACCTCTATACGTATCCACACAAAGAATAGAGATGGAGAAAACACTTAGAGTGTGTAAGCACTCTAAAGTTGTTCGGCCAAGGAGGGGGAGAGGGTGAGAAGAAGAAGCTAGGAGGAATAATAATGATCGATTATGAAAATGAGAGAAAAAAATGGCTTAAGTATTTTCATCTAATGAAAATACTTAATGCTCATTAACACCATTAATGAGTATTTAATATTCTTCATTAAATGACCATTTTGAAACTCATTCGAAATTTGAATCTAAAATTCAAATTGAATTCCATGTATCATTGAATTCAAAATTCAATGAATATCATCATTAAGCCTCACTTGAGTCTAACTCAAGTCTAGCCTCACTTGAGTCTAACTCAAGTCTAACCTCACTTGAGTCTAACTCAAGTCTAACTCAATCGAGTCTTACACAATTAATATAATTAGGATTACTCTTAATCCAATTTGATACATCACATGAACCTAATCCTCTTGGTTCATCATATGAACAGAATCTCCATCTAATTGCCCTTTATGTGTGACCTTATAGGTTCTTGTAACGTTGGCAATGCTCCTAAACTCATTTAGAAGCATAAGTAATGAGCGGTATCTAGCAACACATCATTACTACCCAAGTTACAAGAATGTTGAGATCCAACATCACCTTTGTGACTACTAATTGTAACTCTCACAATATACGACAATGTCCTTCTATCCTTGACACCTAGATTGATCAATGCGAGGCATAGACCATGTCATCCTCTAATCAATCTAAATCTTGAACTCCAAGTAGACTCACTCTAATCAAATGAGCTCAATATCTCATATTGACTCATTTGGGCATGGTCATGCACTTAGTAGTCTCACTTTATCAAGAATAACGATATCACTCTCGTTATATAGGAGGGATAGATCCCATCTACATCACTCACATCCCTCCGCATAATTTGTTACATACCCAGTAATCACCTTTATAGTCCACCCAGTTACGGGTGACGTTTGACGAAGCCAAAATATGTAACTCCTTATGTAGGGAACCATGGTGACTTCAGGTCCAAGAACTAATAGTCATACTATTAGTCACATGAGAAAGTATATGGCACTCATATAACGATCCATGATACTTTCTCATTTTGGGTCATTCAGTATACATTCTCCAATGCATACCCATGTCTCAACTTGATATCTCTATATCCATGACTTGTGAGATCAAGTAATCAAGTTGACCTACATGCTAGTCTCGTCGCATTAACATTGTCCCTAAATGTTAATACTTGACTAGGAATGATTAAGAGTAGTGTTCTCTATATCATCTCACTATCGATTCAACCAATCGATTGATATAGATAAGAACCTTCTACTCAAGGACGCTATTATACTTAGTTATTTGACACCAATATAAGTAAGTATAATAACCAAAACAAACACCTTTATATACATAAGAATATGATACAATGAGTCCATACAACAAGCATCATATGATTGGCTCTAGGGCTCTAACTAACAATCTCCCACTAGCACTAGTGCTAATTAGTGTAGGCTCTAAGGCCCAATGACTTAGTGTGACCATCATGCTTTCTCTGTGCCAAAGCCTTGGTCAAGGGATCTATGACGTTAGCTTATGTGGGTATTCTGCAAATCTTCACATCTCCTCTATCGATGATCTCTCGAATGAGATGGAAGCGACGTAGTATGTGTTTGGTCCGCTGGTGTGAGCGAGCTTCCTTAGCCTGCGCAATTGCTCCATTGTTGTCACAATAGAGATCAATAGGATATGTTATTCTAGGAACCACCCCAAGCTCAGTAATGAACATGCGGATCCAAACTACCTCCTTTGTTGCTTCTGATGCAGCAATATACTCGGCCTCTGTTGTAGAATCAGTGACTATGTCTTGCTTTGAACTCTTCCAGCTCATAGCACCACCATTTATGCAAAGCACGAACCCAGACTGCGATTGATAATCATACTGGTCCGTTTAGAAGCTAGCATCATATAACCCTTTACATCTAGCTCGTCATCGCCTTCATATATCAAGAAATATTCTTTAGTCCTTCTCAAGTACTTTAGAATATTCTTGACCGCTATCCAGTGACTTTCACCTGGATCTGACTGGTATCTTCTCGTCATGCTCAAAGCATACGAGACATCAGGACGAGTACATAGCATGGCGTACATGATAGATCCTATGGCAGAAGCATAAGGGATCTGATCCATGCGGTTTCTCTCCTCTCTAGAAGAGGGACTTTGAGTCTTCGAAAGACTCACACCATGTGACATCAGCAGAAATCCCTTCTTGGAGTTCTGCATGGAAAACCGTAGTAGTACCTTGTCAATATATGTACTCTGACTTAGGCCAAGCACTCTCTTAGATCTATCTCTATAGATATATATGCCTAGAATACGGGCTACTTCAACTAAGTCCTTCGTTGAGAAATAATTCCCTAGCCAAGTCTTTACATATTGCAGCAAAGGGATGTCGTTCCCAATGAGTAGTATGTCATCCACATACAATACTAGGAAGACAACTGTGCTCCCTACAACCTTCTTATAGACACAAGGTTCATCTTCATTCTTGATGAAACCAAACTGTTTGATCGCATCATCGAATCGAAGATTCCAACTCCAAGAAGCTTGCTTTAGTCCATAAATGGATTTATGCAGCATGCATACTCTGCCAGTATGCTGTGGATCTACAAAACCCTCAGGTTGTGTCATGTGCACATCCTCGAGCAGGTTTCCATTCAGAAACACGGTTTTGACATCCATCTGCTAGATCTCATAATTATGGTATGCTGTAATAGCAAGCATGATCCGAATGGACTTAAACATCGCGACTGGAGAAAAAGTTTCATCATAGTCAATACCATGAATTTGCTTGAAACCTTTTGCTACCAGACGACCCTTATATATAAGTCCATCCATGTCAGTCTTTCTCTTAAAGACCCACTTACACCTAATGGGTTTTACCCCTTCAGGTGGATCAACCAAAGTCCATACTTGGTTGGTGTACATGGATTCCATTTTGGATCTCATGGCCTCTAGCCATTTCTCATAATCTGGTCTCATCACAGCTTCCTGATAGGAGGTAGGCTCATCCTCAATGAGCACAACGTCATCATGGTCAGACAAGAGAAATGAATATCTCTTAGACTGATGACGTACCCTATCAGACCTGCGAAGAGGTAGGTCTACTTGAACTGGTTGTTGTTCCTCAACTCCTTGTGGAACAACATCATCCACAACACTTTGTGGTTCCAGTTCAACTTCCATCGAGGCTTCAGTGTTATGGTTCACATCTTGAACTTCCTCAAGATCGAACGCACTCCCACTAGTTTTTCTAGAAACAAAGTTCTTTTCTAGAAATACCCCAGTCTTTACCACAACTACCTTGTGTTGACTAGAATATAGAAGTAATATCCCTTAGTTTCCTTGGGATATCCAATAAAATAGCCCTTATCGGATTTGGGTCCCAGTTTGTCCGAGACTTGACGTCGAACATAAGCCTCACAACCCCAAATCCTCATAAAAGACACCTGGGCATCTCTCCCAGTCCATATCCTATATGGTGTCTTTATCACAGTCTTGGATGGAATACGGTTGAGTATGAAGGCTGCTATGTCCAGAGCATAGCCCCAAAGAGATATAGGAAGATCTGTGTGACTCATCATAGACCGTACCATATCTAATAGGGTACGATTCCTCCTTTCGGATACACCATTCCACTATGGTGTTCCAGGAGGAGTGAGTCAGGATAGAATCTCACACTCAACTAGATAGTCACGAAGCTCATGGCTAAGGTATTCTCTACCTCGATCTGATCGAAGTATCTTAATACTCTTGCCAAGCTAAGTTTGTACTTCATTCTTGAATGCTTTGAACTTTTCAAAGGATTCTGACTTATGTGTCATCAAATACACATAACTATATCTACTGAAGTCATCAGTAAATGTAATGAAGTACCTATAACCACCCCTGGTAGGAACATTGAAAGGGCCACATACATCACTATGTATAAGTCCTAACAAGTCAGTCGCTCTTTCACTGTGTCCACTAAAGGGAGTCTTGGTCATCTTGCCCAGTAGGCATGACTCCCATGTCTCATATAATTCAAAATCAAATGAGTCCAGCAAACCATCTTTATGGAGCTGGGATAAGCGTTTGTCATTTATATGACCTAAGCGACAGTGTCAGAGATAGGTTTGGTTCATTTCTTTTGATTGGAACCTTTTGGTATTTATGTTATAGATGGGGTTCTCTAAGTCTAGAATATAGAGTCCGTTCATCAGAGGTGCACTACAATAGAACATATCATTTAAATAAACTGAACAACATTAGTTCTTTATTATAAATGAAAAACCTTTCTTATCCAAACAAGAAACTGAAATTATGTTCTTAGTAAGAGCAGACACATAACAACATTCATCTAGTTCTAGTACAAGCCCAGAGGGCAGAGATAGATAGTAAGTCCCTACAGCAACCCGTGCTCCATTGGCTACTCGTAGGTCTATCTCGCTCTTCGTCAATGTCCTGCTATTTCTCAGCGCATGTACATTAGTACAAATGTGAGAAGCACATCCGGTATCTAATACCCACGATAAAGAAATAGAGAGATTGACTTCTATAACATGTATACCTGAAGTAGAAATCTTATTTCTCTTCTTCTTAAGATCTTCCAGGTATCCTTTACAGTTCCTCTTCCAGTGCCCTGCTTGTCCTTGATATAGTTGATGAAGATGTTCAACCATATCATAAGCACCCATCAACTCGTGTTGCTTCTGAAGCTCAGAGTTCATGGTCGCGAGCATAAGACAGGACACATCTAATGCGTCATCTTGATGCTTCTGGTAAGCATCACGGTCAGCTCGCGTGGCAGTGGCAGGAGGTGCCGCGGGGATGGGCTGCTCCAGGATGTACAGTTTTCGTTCCTGTGTGAGAACAATTCTCAGGTTCCTGTACCAGTCCAGGAAGTTAGCTCCATTGAGCTTGTCCTTATCAAGGACAAAACGCAGGGAGAAGGTGTTTGTGTTTGACGACATGGTAATCTACAACAAAAAATACAGAAAATAAATAATCATATTCCACTAATCATTTAATTAGGCCTTTAACTAAATGATGCTCCCATTGAATTATAGAACTTTTGTAGAATCGAGTCATGGACGTGGTCAAACCACACTTACTAGATTTTAGCTATAATTCGTGCGGGACAAGATCCACATCATACTACGCCTTGAGTTAGCTTTGGCTAAATTGCCCAAGACTTTAGTATGATCGGTAGGTAACTAATTACCAATTACATCTCTATGCAACTCTTGTTTATAGGATCAAGATCCGCATGTATATTAAAACTTGAGTTAGCTAGCTTTGGCTAAATCGCCCAAGAGTTAATATAAATATGATTTTGACCTATCTACCAACCATTGGAAAATACCTATAGTTAAACTTGATCCAATTGAGTTTAACTAGTTTTACTCAATCTAATTGAGTTTGTACTCACCCATGCGTTGATAGGCGGGACCAAGATTGTCCCTCCGCACCCTACCAAGATAATATGCGTTGCTCTGCTTTGACAGATTCAACAACAACATGTGATCGAGGTAGTGATGGGTATCACGGCATGGTAGGCATTTCGAGTTGACGTAATTTAGATCTAATCTAATCGTTGATGTGTATCATATACTCGATTTAGATTTAATCTAATCGTGGTGCATCATATACGCGATTTAGATCTAATCTAATCGTTAAAGCACTAATTAATTACTCTACTCTAGCATGCATCACATACACACACATAAGCAATTAATTAAATTGTGATTAGTCATGGCCCTACTACGATCTTCTCAAGCCAATGAGAAGATCGGATGGTCAACCTAGAGTCAACAGCTTCTCCAAGCTCCTCCCTTTGACCACCATGTGTTGCTCGCACCCTCCTTATAACTCCGTCTTGAGTGGACCTTCCACCGCTCTAATTTTGTACATTACAAATTTGAAACTCGAGTTACATTCGAGTTTAAACTATTTACAATAGTAATATAAAATAAAGAAAGGCACGACGCGCAGGTCGCGATCATATACAACACGCACAAACACACAAAATAGTGCGCAGACCATATTATAAATTACAACACATGTATCCAATCCAATTAGGGTTTTTGGGCCATGACCATCACAATATTATACATAATTCTAAATTATGTATTTTTCCATAATTTCTATAATTTTACTACTGATTTTTGCGATTTTACGAGTCGCAACTTCCTGACGGTCCCGTTTATCGATTTTTGGGCGCGATCGAGGGACAATGCCCCTTGCGGGGTTAGGGGCAGCGCCCCTTCTCGCGAAATGAATCTCACGAGTGTCCCACAAATATCTAATAGCGCCTTAGCCCGCTGTCCCAAATCATTTTGGGCGAGACCTTGCCGTTTTAGAAGGTGTTTCTCGGTAGTCGAAGCCTACAAGTGTCCAAACACTTGTTGCTTCGCCTCTACGAGAAAAATACCCATAAAATACATAAAAATCATAAATTTACAGAAAGTTACAGATCTGTAATTTTTCATAAAAATTAAAATAAAACATGCACACGCTTCGCACGTGGCTCTGATACCACTGTTGGGATTTTCGAGGCGCAAAAATCGCTTTTTGCGTTACAGAAACCTCGAAATCTCATGCCACCGGATCCGTGCGAAGATTAAAAGAACAAAAAATTTTGTGTACATGTTTTTCTATCCTAGATCTACATTAGATCTACATGGTTAAGAGATTACCCTTGTAGTGAAGCCCTTCGCGAATCTCGCTCGTCCAAAAGTTGTCGGATCTCGAGTGTGTTCAAGTGGACACACCTCTATACATATCCACACGAATAATAGAGATGGAGAAAACACATAGAGTGTGCTAGCACTCTAAAGGTGTTCGGCCAAGGAGGGGGAGAGGGAGAGAAGAAGAAGCTAGGAGGAATAATCATGATCGATTATGAAAATGAGAGTAAAAAATGGCTTAAGTATTTTCATCTAATGAAAATACTTAATGCTCATTAACACCATTAATGAGCCTCATTAATGAGCCTTAATGAGTATTTAATATTCTTCATTAAATGACCATTTTGAAACTCATTCAAAATTTGAATCTAAAATTCAAATTGAATTTCATTTATCATTGAATTCAAAATTCAATGAATATCATCATTAAGCCTCACTTGAGTCTAACTCAAGTCTAGCCTCACTTGAGTCTAACTCAAGTCTAACCTCACTTGAGTCTAACTCAAGTCTAACTCAATCGAGTCTTACTCAATTAATCTAATTAGGATTACTCTTAATCTAATTTGGTTCATCACATGAACCTAATCCTCTTGGTTCATCATATGAATCGAATCTTCATCTAATTGCCCTTTGTGTGTGACCCTATAGGTCCTTGTAACGTTGGCAATGCTCCTAAACTTATTTAGAAGCATAAGTAATGAGCGGTATCTAGCAACACATCATTACTACCCAAGTTATAAGAATGTTGAGATCCAACATCACCATTATGACTACTAATTGTAACTCTCACAATATACGACAATGTCCTTCTATCCTTGACACCTAGATTGATCAATGTGAGGCATAGACCATGTCATCCTCTAATCAATCTAAATCTTGAACTCCAAGTAGACTCACTCTAATCAAATGAACTCAATATCTCATATTGACTCATTTGGGCATGGCCATGCACTTAGTGGTCTCACTCTATCAAGAATAATGATATCACTCCCGTTATATATGAGGGATAAATCCCATCTACATCACTCACATCCCTCCGCATAATTTTTTACATACCCAGTAATCACCTTTATAGTCCACCCAGTTACGGGTGACGTTTGATGAAGCCAAAGTATGTAACTCCTTATGTAGGGAACCATGGTGACTTCAGGTCCAAGGACTAATAGTCATACCAATAGCCACATGAGAAAGTATATGACACTCATATAACGATCCATGATACTTTCTCATGGCGGGTCATTTATGAAGGGTTTAAGTTAGGCCTTCATTATCTAAGAAGGAGGTTGTCTTCTTAGAAGGAGAATATAAGGTTGTAACTTATGTTTCATTACCTAGTGGCATGAGGGAAGTTGAGGCTATTGGATTAGCCTAACTTAAAGGTATTGTCAAACATCAAAAAGGGGGAGATTGTTGGTGCAATTTCCAGTAGGTCAAGGTTAACCTAGTTGACCAAGCGTAAACCTTGGTCATTGTTTCGATGTTTGACAATACAGAAAGACATGTAGACATGGACAATGCAGGTGCAGTTATTCATGCGGAGAGATACTGATCAGGGTCTGATCAGGTTGGAAGAAGAAGAGTCAAGTAGGTCAAGGTTGACCAGATACTTGACGGGGAAATCCTAACTGGGATGTTAGGCAGTTCGGAAAGTCCTGGTGAGTGAAGCCAGGCAGTTCGGAAAGTCCTGGTGAGTGAAACCAGACAGTTCGGAAAGTCCTGGTGAGTGAAGCCAGGCAGTTCGGAAAGTCCTGGTGAGTAAAGCCAGGCAGTTCGGAAAGTCCTGGTGAGTGAAGCCAGGCAGTTCAGAAAGTCCTGGTGAGTGAAGCCAGGCAGTCGGGAAATCCTGGTGAGTGAAGCCAGGTGAAAATCCTAGTGAGTGAAGCTAGGTGAAAGTGAAAGTCCTGGTGAGTGAAGCCAGGCAGTTGGAGAAAGTCCTGGTGAGAGAAGCTAGGCAGTTTGGAAGTCCTGGTGAGTGAAGCCAGGCAAGGGAAATCCAGATGGGTCAAGGTTGACCAGACATCTGGTGAAAAGTCCAAGCAGGGAGCTTGGCATGGGAAAAGTCCAAGTTGGAGACTTGGCACGGAGAAGACCAAGATGGAGACTTGGCACGGAAAGTCGGAGAGGGCTCGGTAGCTCGTTCTCCGGACTGTGGTCGGAGAGGGCTCGGTAGCTCGTTCTCCGGACTGTGGTCAGAGAGGGCTCGGTAGCTCGTTCTCTGGACCGGACGAAGTCAGAGAGGGCTCGGTAGCTCGTTCTCTGGACCGGACGAAGTCAAAGAGGGCTCGGTAGCTCGTTCTCAGGACCAAGTAGGGTTTAGGGCTGGGAGCTCTAAACCTGGATCGATCTGGTGACCGATCCAGTGATACGCTGGGTTATCTGATCGGTCTGGTGACCGATCAGTAACCAAACAGAAGTATTCTGTTGGTTATCTGATCGGTCAGCAGACCGATCAGTGATCGATCAGTAGACGATCAGAAGGAGATCACCTTCGGGAGGGAAAGGACCTGATCGGCCATGGGACCGATCAGGGAAGGACCTGATCGGTCTCCATGACCGATCAGGGAAGGGCCTGATCGGTCTTGTGACCGATCAGGACCCTTGTGGACCGATCAGGATGAAGCCTGATCGGTCCACATCCTAGCCGTTGCATAGCAACGGCTAGTTTCTTCTGTGTCTTCTTCGCAGGTTATAAAAGGGATTGAGGAGCTACTGTTCTTCTTCTTCTTCTTCCTCTTCTTTCTACTGAGCTGCTGGTGTGCTCTTGAGCTTTGCTGAGTTCCGAAGCTTCGTGTGAGCTTCTTCGACTGGGTTCCTGCTGTTGTAGGCGTCTCGTGAAGTTGCTGCTTCAACCAGTCGACAAGAAGGCAAGCTAGGGTTATTACATTTGTGTATTGTACTTAGTTTCTTGCTGTATTCTTGTACTCCTGTTCATCTTGCTGTTGCAAGATATTGTGGCGAGGTTTCTCCACCCAGAAGGAGTGATTATTAGCCGGGTTTCCGGGGACTCATCCACCGACGGATTGATAGGCTTCATCCACCTTACGGACACGCCGAGGAGTAGGAGTTTCATCTCCGAACCTCGTTACATCGACGAGTTTGAGGTTTGCTATTCTCCGTTGTCGTTTCTATTGTTTATTTCCGCTGCGCTAACCTTGATTTGTAGAAAGAAACGAACGAGATTTGAGGCGGCTATTCACACCCCCCCCTCTCTAGCCGAGATCATCGATCCTATCAATTTAGTATACATTCTCCAATGCATACCCATGTGTCAACTTAATATCTCTATATCCATGACTTGTGAGATCAAGTCATCAAGTTGACCTACATGCTAGTCTCGTCGCATTAACATTGTCCCTGAATGTTAATACTCGACTAGGAATGATTAAGAGTGGTGTTCTCTATACCATCTCACTATCGATTCAACTAATCGATTGATATAGATAAGAACCTTCTACTCAATGACGCTATTATACTTAGTTATTTGGCACCAATACAAGTAAGTATAATAACAAAAAACAAACGCCTTTATATACATAAGAATATGATACAATGAGTTTATACAACAATCATCATATGATTGGCTCTAGGGCTCTAACTAACAGAATATCCCTAAAAAGACACAAACATAAAATACCCTTCTCGAACTTATAACTTAAACACTTGCATAAGATTGAAAGCAATAAACTATAAGAAGAGGCTCACAGACTTGTCTTGGTTACAACCGGGGAAGTTGTTAATCCTAGGAATGAATCGCACACTAAAAAGATCTCCTTTAGGTGGAGAAGCCTCTTACAGCAATGAAAGCGCAAAAAGAGAAGCTAAACTAGAAATGGAAGCTCACAAGTGTTGTATTGTTAATTCTTGTTCTGTTGAAAAGCTTCTGGACCAAGGTTGTATTTATAGCCTTGGTCGAGGCACCTGGAGGGTTCCAGCTATTGGTGCAATCGACCTCTAGGGTTTCGATGTTTGACAATATGACCAAGGGTTGACCCAAATAGGACTTGATGTTTGGGAGAGAAAAGTCTAGTCAGGACTAGATGACTAGCAAAGGTAAGTCCTAACCAAAGGTTAGGCAAAGTGGAAGTCCCGATGGGTGAAGTCAGGCCCTAGTGAGTAAAGTTAGGTGGTGGAAGTCCCGATGAGTGGAGTCGGGCCCTAGTAAGTGAAGCTAGGTGGTGAAGTCCCGGTGAGTGAAGTCGGGCCCTAGTGAGTGAAGCTAGGTGGTGGAAGTCCTGGTGAGTGAAGTCGAACCCTAGTAAGTGAAGCTAGGTGGAGGAAGTCCTGGTGACCAAAGCCAGGACTTAGTGAGAGAAGCTAGGTGGAGGAAGTCCTGGTGAATGAATCTAGGCAATGGAAGCCCTAGTGACTGAAGTTAGGCAACCCTAGGTTATACTTGAATTCTGTTAATACTATGCTAACTCAATGTTGTAGTTAAGCTCAGCTAGGTCGATGGGTTGACCACGTAGCTGACACGAAGTCCAGATGGGTCGAAGAGCTGACCGGATGTCTGGCAGGTAAGTGAAGGTAAGTCACTGGAGGAGAGTGATTGTGAGGACTCCTCTAAGTCGAGATCGTGACCAGATTCCGGTCTCGAGGAGACGAAATCTAATTAATATTCTGTTTGATTTTAAATTGTGCTAATACTCTATTTTGCAGGATATATATCTTGTATTTACCTCCGGACTAACGTTTTCTTGTAAGAAGGAAGCTGCTAGAAAACAGGGTCCGGGCGCTCGGAATGGTTTCGGGCGCCCGGAAGCAAACTTTATCCATTTCATGCATCGACACGTGGAGCTTCGGGATTGGCTTGGCTACGTCATATTCAGGGCGCTCGAAAGGAACTGTTGACCTCTGCAAGTGTACGGAAATATCGCAAGTAATATAAAAGATTATCGTATCCACAGAGACTGGAATAAGCACTAAGAATGTCTCAAAGCGAATTAGCTAGATAACAAATCAATGGATTAACAAAGTCTAATTGTAACTATGAAAAGTAAACAAAAGAATGAAAGAATAGGTAACAAGAATAAAGGCAATGATAAGGGATATTCTAGGAGTTTTGGTTTCTTTGTAAGGTTGTTCAATGTAAATGATCTACCAAATCCTTTTTCTCAATTGTCCATCATTTATAGAAGGTTGTCGGTTCTCTCTTGCAATAGAGAACCGACCTAGGACTAAAATCCATACCTAGATTGATCAATTAGGAATGAATCTATGTTGTCCTTGCACGGGCTTGCCTGTCACGTGCGTCACTTGGAAAATCAACATAAGAATCCATCACTCATCAACCCATCAAGATATAAAGATTAATGCATAAATCTATCCTACCCTCTTGAAATACCTAATTTTCCCTTCAAGATAATCCCTCAAACGTCCTTACACGGGCATATTCCTGTCACGAAGATCCCTCAGAAAATCGAATGAAGAATTACCTCTACAAGATCCACAAGATATCCAAACTCTCAATCATGCATGGTAATTAGGCACAATCACAACATTCCACATAAGATCAAATAGATACAAAATAGGACAAAATCATAGAAATGGGAAATTGGCAAATCCACAAGAGTTTACATTAATTCATCTTACAAATACTCCCTCCATCCTAGAACAAAGATGATCTACTCCATCAATTTTAGAAAGAAATCCGAAAACATAAAGATTACAAGCATTCTTGATCCCAATCCAAGAAGAGGAAAGAAAAAAAGCTTATCTATGATGAAGACGGTCTTCGGTTCCAATCCACGCTCTCGGAGTCGAATGGTGAAGATCTCCCCTTAGATTGCCCAGAATCCACCCAAGAATGGAAGGAATCGCCCAAATCTTCCTTTCTCCCAAAGGAGAGAAGATCCCCTTTCAAATCTTGAAGGAAGCCTTATATAGAAGAGGGGTTTGGGTGCCACACGGCCCCGAAGCACGACCGTGTGAGGTTCACACGGCCTGCACCATTCTCTTCTCTGCTAACCTCACATGGCCGTGTAAGGTGCACGGCCGTGGCTTGCCTCTACCAATGCCCCCTTGCACGGCCGTGTAGATCTACACGGCCTGTACTGCCTTCGCCTCTGGAAACCTGACACAGTCGTGTGGTGCACACGGCCAGCACTCTCTTGGTCACTAGAAACCTCACACGGTCGTGTAGCACACATGGCCGAGGCTTCTCTCGTCTCTGGAAAACTGACATGGTCGTGTGGTGTACATGGCCTAGGCTTCATTGGGCTTCAAAGCTTGGCATGGTCATGTGAGGTTCACACAGCCAGGCCATCTCCTTTCTCTGCTGCAGCTACATGGTCTCTCATCTCCACATGGCCTGGGAAAACCCTCATGGCAGGGTCGTGTGGGGTTCAGGTATCATGGCTTCCTCCATTGCTTTGATTGCAAATTTGGCCTCAAACGCGCATCCTTCACTACATTCGACTCCTGCGTACAAAAAATGCACAAAAGCAGATCCCCGAACAAAGAGAATAAATATGCTAAAAAGGAAAGTTGGAAGTACAAAAATGCATAGATCAAGCATGCTCAAAGTATGTGAATGTGCATCAAAACATGCTAATAAGTGTATACAATCTACGCACATTACATCCCCCGACTTAAACCTTTGCTTGTCCTCAAGCAAAATGCTGCAATCTAAATTCATATGTTCTATAATGCTCTCATTTCCCTAATGCATTCTCCTAACTCTATCAAAAGGTTTCATTAGTAAGCATGATCATGAAAACAAGTTAAGTTTGGCTCAAGCATAAGTCCCCTGTGCATAGTACAAAAATAACTCAAAACTCTTCAAGCTTCAATCCATGTCCTAGTCAAGCCGTCATCAAATTTGAATTCCTAGTGTTTCTAGTGATAGACAAGTAACCAGTGATAGGAACTTACTTGTCACACACTTGGTTCATATTTCTCAATCAACCCAAGGTCTCAAAGGCGTGCTCAATCTCAAGAGAAGCTAAGCAGTCATTTCCCCAGTAACCTAACTCGGTCTCAAAGGGGTGAGTAGCTAGATTCCACTCACGACAACTGTTTTTTATATCCCTTATTCACTTTTTTTCCTTTGTTTTTTTCCCATTTTTTGTATAAGTATTTGCATTGTGCAAATCTTATTTCACAAATGTACCTTTAGCACAAATGTTGGGATATTTTGATTTTTCAAAATGAGCTTACATGATTTGAGCCTCATTTAGTAACCAAAATGAAGTTTGAGAAATCACCATGGAAACCAAGTACTAAACAAACAAAATGAATCATGACTATTTCAATGATATCAACCATTCAAGTATCAAGTATGGTGAAGTGAAGATAAGGTCCTTAAGGTCAAGCCAAGACTAGAACTCATCTCCATATGATACTTAGCTTATATCATGCTACCCAAGATAGAGAACAGAGGTTCATTGAGCATACTACTAGCATCACTTAAAACATCATGAATCTAGATAATGAACGAGCTAACATTTAATCTTGAAGACAAGAAAGTATATAAGTGAAGTTTTGATGTTCTCAAGATGTATGCCACAAGATTTCAAAAGATAGTCAAGTGACTATCAAAACAAGCAATCAAAGCAAGACAATCGAAATAAAGTGCAAAACAAAAACTAAACATGCAGAAAACAAGCAAAAACTGAAAACTAGAATGCAAAAAGAAAGAAAAATTAGGTTCGACACCCCCCCCCCAGACTTAAACTTTTCATTGTCCCGGTGAAATCAATATGGTCGAGGAGGTGATAAATCAGGAAATTCAGGGAGAGGAAAAGGAAAGTAATCAATAAATCACCTTACTTCATCTCTAACAAACATATGATACTCAAACAATTTATCAACATCATCCTGAAATAATCTCATATAGCCTCAAAAATCTTCATTAAACTCCATACAAGCTCTATAAGAATTCATAAATCGAGAAATTTTTTCACACAATTTTCTCTCACTTTTGAAACAATCTTGCAGTTTTTTAAATTGTTCCTCTTCTATAGGTTCATTACTAGAGAGAAAATTTTTAGTCAAATCTAAATCGTTATGAACATTGTCCAGAACATAATGAAGTTCTTGGAAATTAAAGCTATGAATATCATGATTAACCAAAGGAACTCTTTTTGAGGCTAAGGTAGGCAATGTTTTAGAATGTTGATTTGCTAATTTCAAACACCAATTTTCCTTAACATGGATGGTAGTGAAATCATGATTTGGCAATCTTAAAGGAAAATTGTTCTTAATAAGAAGACTATATCCATGTTCTTCACGTCTTATCATTTTCATTGCTAAACATGAATTCAAGTCTAGTCTACAAGAATTATCAATCATTTCCAATTCATTTAAATCACACCCTAACACTAAGGCAACCTGAGTTAACAATCCTCCCAAAACAATAGGTGTGGTGGAATCAGATTTCCCAAGTTTCACTAAATGTTTAAGGAAGAAATAACCAGAATTAATTTCAACATTCTCAACCATTGCCCATAAACAATACAAGTCTACAAGTCTTACTAACCCCTCTTTATCTTCTCTCCCAAATATGATATTCTTCATGACTAGATAAGCATATCTAAAAATGGGGTTAATAATGTGAAGAGCTCTAGAACTATGAGGGTTAAAATGTGATTGTTCAGAAATGTATTGCCAAAAACGTGAATTTTCAAACTGAGGTAAAATTGTACACAAATCATTCTTTGGCAACTCATAACAAGTGTTAAAATTACTTAACGCCCATTCATAATCCTCATTAAACAGTCAAAAATTTAGTTTACCCCCACCTTGAACATTGTCAACCATTATGGAACTTAAAAATTCAAAAACAATTCTAGGATAGGTCGGCTATTTCATTTTCATTAAACCACTCCAACCTATTCTTTCAAACAATTACCAATCTAAATCATCTTTAAACCCTAATGTTACCAAAGTTTCATCATCCATAAATTTGGTACTTACAAGGGGGCGTTTACATAAGGAAGAATACCTAAGATGTTGTTCCTTACTAGAGAAAACAATACCAAAATCATTAGAAATACCTTTAAAACAAGAACTTCTCTCCTTTGTTGCAACCATCTTCTCCTTTCCTTTTCTTGTAGAAGAAGATACCTTTATCACATTTTCCATGGAAGAAGAAATTCGAGCCTTCAAAAAGGAGAATGAGAGGAAGAAATTAGAAGTGGTAGTTAAAACCTTAGAGATAAGAAAATGAGAAAGAAGAGGAAAGAGGGAAGGGGGCGTGCGGTCGTGTGCCGCCCACACCCCATGCCCTAACCCCTTTTAAGGGTGTACACTGGGTCATGTATTTTTGCACGGCCTAAATTAGTTTTCCTCCGCACGACCGTGTATGGTACACGGCCATGCCCATCTCTTTCTCGGGTTGAGTCACACGGCCATGCCAATTGGCACGGCCATATCCTTCTTCCTTACGGGTGTCCATGCACGGCCGTGTCTGGGACAAGGCCTCAACAGCCTCCTTCTCTGGAATCAGCACATGGTCGTGTCAGATGACACGGCCAGTGCATGCTTCTGCACTGGTTCCTTCACACGGTCGTGTGTGAGACACGGCCGAGAAGTTTTTCTCCTCTGGATTCTTCACACGGTCGTGTCTGGGATACGACCATGCACCGTTTCTTCTCTGGAGACTCCACACGACCGTGTCAAGTAGACACAGCCCAAGCATCTCCCTTCTCTGCACCATAAGCCTGGCTATGTACATCACACGGCCATGCTCTGTTTTGCTCCAATTGATACTTCTCCCCCTTTCTAGCTCCCCCAACACTTCCATGCCCATGAAGAAGTCATGGCCAGCTCATGGAAGTGAAATTTCAACCTGAAAACAAAGAAAAACCCGAGTAAAAATACTACTAATGAAAAAAAATATAAACCTAAAATGAAACTAAGTAATCAATCCGAAGGACGAGGTTCAGAAAAATACAACCTTTGTTTCTCCTCTAATTTCATACCGTGCACATATTCCTTCAACTGTTGGTCATTTACCTTAATCGTTCCAAGATCTTTATTCCAAATATCTACCGCTCCAAAAGGATAAAACTTTTTAACCTCGAACGGACCCGTCCACCTTGATTTAAGCTTTCCTGGAAAAAGTTTTAGCCTTGAATTAAACAATAAAACTAGATCTCCTTCCTTGAAACTTTTGCAGAGAATGTGTTGATCATGCCATTTTTTTGTCCTTTCCTTATAAGATCTAGCATGTTCATAAGCATCTAATCTCAATTCATCAAGCTCATTTAACTGAAGCTTCCTTTTCTCTCCTGCTTCCTTGAGATTCATGTTTAGATTTGTAATTGCCCAATAAGCCTTATGTTCTAACTCTATTAGAAGATGACAAAGCTTTCCATAAACTAGCTGAAATGGAGTCATCCCAATAGGAGTCTTATAGGCAGTACGATACGCCCATAAGGCATCATCTAGCTTCAATGATCAGTCCTCCCGTTAAGTAGATACTTTTTTTCTAGTATGGATTTAATTTCACGGTTAGATATTTCAGCTTGCCCATTAGTTTGTGGATGATATGGCGTTGCTACTTTGTGGCTCACTCCATATTTTCTGAGTAAATTCTCAAACTGTCTTTCTATAAAGTGTGATCCACCATCACTAATGACTGCTTTATGCATACCAAACCTTGGAAAAATTATGCTTCTAAATAATTTGATGACTGTTCTCACATCACTTGTAGGAGAGGTTATAGCTTCTACCCATTTGGATACATAATCCACTCCTACAAGGATAAACCTATTCCCATATGAAAGAGGAAATGGCCCCATGAAGTATATTCCCCATACATCAAATAATTATACTTCAAGTATGTAATTCAGTGGCGTTTCATTCCTCCTGGTAATATTTCCAGTCCTCTGACATTGATCACATGATTGTACAAATCTCTTAGCATCTTTGAATAGAGTTGGCAAATAAAAACCTGCTTGAAGAATTTTTGCTATTGTCTTAGAACTCCCCAAATGTCCTCCATAAGAAGAAGAATGACAATAAAATAAGATATCCTTGACTTCTTCCTCAGGTATACATCTTCGATAAATCACATCATTGCATTTCCTATAAAGGAGTGGTTCATCCCAAATATAATTCTTCACATCTGAAAAAAAACCTTTTTCTTTTGTTGATTGGAGAAATTTAGGGGCAAGACTCCACTCATCAGAAAATTGACAAAATCTACATACCATGGTATTTTAACACTCAATAAGGCTAGAAGGTGCTCATCAAGAAAAATATCATCAATAGGTAAGTCAAATTCCGCATCCTTTTCTTTATTTTGCCATACTCTGGATAAAGGGTCAACCACTATGTTCTCCACTCCCTTCTTATCTTTGATCTCGAGATTAAACTCTTGAAGCAATAAAATCCATCTGATAAGCCAAGGTTTAGCATCTTTCTTGCTTAGTAAATATCGGATGGTTGCATGATCAGTATAAACTATTACCTTTAAACCCACCAGATATGACCTAAACTTATCAAATGCAAATACCACGGCTAGGAATTCTTTTTCGATAGTGGAATAATTCACTGAGCTGCATCAAGTGTTTTACTTGCATAATGGATAGCATATAGAATCTTATTTTTTTTCCTTGTCCTAAAACTGCCCCTACTACGAAGTCACTTGCATCGCACATTATCTCAAACGGAAGATTCCAATCCGGGGCTTGGATTACTGGGGTTGAAGTAAGGGCACTTTTAATTTTACTAAAAGCCTCCATGCAGTCTTTGTCAAAACAAAATTCAACATCCTTGATTAGCAAATTTGTTAAAGGCTTAGCAATTTTTGAAAAGTCCTTGATAAAACGCCTATAGAATCCGGCATGCCCCAAGAAACTTCTCACTCCTTTTACATTAATTGGTGGGGGTAGATTTTCTATCACTTCCACTTTTGCTTGATCCACTTCAATCCCACGTTCTGATATTTTATGCCCCAGAACAATTCCTTCTCTAACCATAAAATGACATTTCTCCCAGTTTAATACTAAATTCGCCTTTTCACATCTTTGAAGAACTGTAGAGAGATTAGACAAATAAGTGTCAAAGTCATTCCCATATACTAAGAAATCATCCATGAATACCTCCATAATTTTCTCTATTAAATCTGAAAAAATTGCCATCATACATCTCTGAAAAGTGGCTGGAGCATTACAAAGCCCAAATGACATACGGCGATAAGCAAAAGTGTCATAGGGGCATGTGAAAGTAGTCTTCTCTTGATCTTGAGGATGAATTAGAATTTGGAAAAGTCTTGAATATCCATCCAAATAGCAAAAATACGAGTGCTTAGCTAATCTCTCAATCATTTCATCAATAAAAGGTAAGGGAAAATGATCCTTTCTAGTTTCTTTATTTAGCTTTCGATAGTCAATACACATTCGCCACCCTGTTACTGTGCGTGTTGGAATCAGTTTATTATCCTCATTTTTTATAACAGTCATTCCCCCTTTCTTTGGGACTACATGTACTGGACTCACCTATTCACTGTCGGAAATTGGATAAATGATTCCGGCATCAAGAAGTTTGAGCACCTCCTTCTTTAAAACCTCTTTCAAATTTGGGTTTAACCTCTTCTGATGTTCAATTGAATTTTTATAACCCTCTTCAAGTAAAATCCTATGCATGCAAAGGGAAGGACTAATCCCTTTTATATCATCAATAGTATATCCAATTGCTTTTCTGTGCAACTTTAACTCTTCAACCAATCTCTGTGTTTCAGACTCAGTTAAATTGGCATTGATTATAATTGGAAAAGTGGAATTTGGTCCAAGGAATTTATTTTAGGGTTGATGGCAATGGCTTAAGTTCAAGTTGAGGTGGTACTATTTCTGGCACAGTTAGCTCTTGCTCTATCAACTTAATCTCTTCTTCTTGGGATCCTTTCTCCAAGTCTTCTTCATCTTCTAGAAAAGCATCATCCCCTTTTTTCTCCTCCATTGAAACTCCCTCTTCATCAAATATTTTTAAAAGAGACTCATAACACCAAGGCAATAATACTTGAAGATCATTCTGATTCAGAGGAATTCCCTTCTCTCCATTTTCCTTTTCTTCCACTGTATTGGCTGTTAGAGTTGTGTCATTTTGTCTTGACCAATCATTAAAATTTGATGCAATCCTGCAAATTATCCCATTGGCTTCCTCTAAATTTTTCTTCAAAAAGGATCCTCCAGAGGCTATATCTAGTTGACTTTTATTTGAGAGAGAAAGCCCCTCATAGAATAAGTGCATAATCAACCATCTTTCAATACCATGATTTGGACATAACTGTAGAAGAGATGAATATCTTTCCCAGGATTGATGTAGTTCCTCCCCAACAAGTTGCTTAAAATTCAAGATTTGACTTCTCAAATAAGTAGTCTTCTAAGGTGGGAAATACTTACCAAAGAACATCTGCTCTAACTCATCCTAGGTTTTGATACTTTGAGATTTTAGAGAATTATACCATCTCTTTGCAGCACCTTTCAGACTGAAGGGAAAAACCATTAGTTGTATAACATCAGATGGACCCTCCTCATATTTCAAAGTATAACAGTATCTATAGAATTCCATGAGATGTAAGTAAGGGTTCTCAATCTCTAGGCCCCAAAATTGAGTTTTCTGAATCATTGAGATGAAGGAAGGTTTAAGAACAAAATTTCTTGCTTGAATTTCGGGGTAAACAACTGGCCCTAATCCCTTGGCAGACTTTAGGGCTCCATAATCTCCTAATGACCTGAATACCATATTTGATGTGCAAAAGAAAAGAGGAATAGGAGATACAAGTTACAGTTACCGAAATCTAGTAAGGTATATAAGGAAGAATCGTGAAAACAGAATTCTAACAATTAGATTCTAACAATGCAAATGAAAATAAAAGTTATGTCTAGTCTAACTCAATTAATAATTCCTAATGTTATAGCGCAGTCCCCGGCAACGGCACCAAAAACTTGTTGACCTCCACAAGTGTATGGAAATATCACAAGTAATATAAAAGATTATCGTATCCACAGGGACTGGAATAAGCACTAAGAATGTCTCAAAGTGAATTAGCGAGACAACAAATCAATGGATTAACAAAGTCTAATTGTGACTATGAAAAGTAAACAAAAGAATGAAAGAATATGTAACAAGAATAAAGGCAATGATAAGGGATATTCTAGGAGTTTTGGTTTCTTTGTAAGGTTGTTCAATGTAAATGATCTACCAAATCCTTTTTCTCAATTGTCCATCATTTGTAGAAGGTTGTCGATTCTCTCTTGCAATAGAGAACCGACCTAGGACTAAAATCCATACCTAGATTGATCAATTATGAATGAATCTATGTTTTCCTTACACGGGCTTGCCTGTCACGTGCGTCCCTTGGAAAATCAACATAAGAATCCATCACTTATCAACCCATCAAGATATAAAGATTAATGCATAAATCTATCCTACCCTCTTGAAATACCTAATTTTCCCTTCAAGATAATCCCTCAAACGTCCTTACACGGGCATGTTCCTATTGTTGGTGCAACATCCCTCAGGTCAAGGTTGACCTGGTTGACCAAGCTTGAGTCTTGGTTTGGGTTTCGATGTTTGACAATGCAAGGTTGATTGAAGAAGAGTCAAGTAGGTCAAGGATGACCGGATACTTGACTGGGAAGTCCTAGTGAGTGAAGCTAGGCAAGAGGAAAATCCTGGTGAGTGAAGCCAGGTGAAAGACCTAGTGAGTGAAGCTAGGCAATTGGGAAGTCCTAGTGAGTGAAGCTAGGCAGGAGGAAAATCCTGGTGAGTGAAGCCAGGTGAAAGACCTAGTGAGTGAAGCTAGGCAATTGGGAAAATCCTGGTGAGTGAAGCCAGGCACGAGAAGAGAAAAGTCCAAGTAGGTCAGAGGGACTGACCGGATACTTGGCAAGAAGAGAAAAGTCCAAGTAGGTCAGAGGGACTGACCGGATACTTGGCAAGAAGAGAAAAGTCCAAGTGGGTCAAAGGGATTGACCAGACACTTGGTGAGAGAGTCCTAGTTGGTCAAGGGTGACCGGATGCTAGGTCTTATGTACCAACAAGTCATGGTTGACTAGATGTTGGTTTAGGGGGCTTTAGACTTGGTTTTGGACAAAAACCAAGGTTTGGATTGATCCGTGGATTGATCCAGCAGGTTTTGATTTATCCGTGGAGTGATCCAGGCGTTTGATTGATTGATCCAGCAGGTTTGGATCGATCGGTGGATCGATCCGAAGATCCGGATCGATCCGCCGATCGATCCGGTGAGTCCACAGAACCCCTCCGGATCGATCCGTGGATCGATCCAGGTCCCAATCGATCGATGGATCGATTGGGACGCTCTTGCGGGATAACCGGATCGATCCGTGGATCGATCCAGCGCGCGATAAGCGCTCGATCGATCCGTGGATCGATCCAAAGCCTCCCCGATCGATTGGGAGCAATCCAATCGATTGGGATTCGACCGTTGGCGTCGTTTATAGCTGTTGGCGTGCGATTTCTTCAGCACAACTTCACAGATTGATTTCAGATCTTCACCAGCTCCTCCACAACTCTTCTCAAGCTCGAGATCGCCAGTTCTTGAAGGTTCTTGGAGGCTCTTCCAAGTCAAGAGGCGGATCAAAGCAAGAAGAAGAAACTAGGGTTAGGGTTTGTGCACTCATTGTAAGCTTGTAAGCTTGTATTTCTTTACTACCCTTTCTTCTTCTTGTATTGAGTCTTGTAGGGCTTCTCCGCCCTTGGTAGTTACCATAAAGGAGAGTTTCATTAGTGGAGGGTGCGTGCGTTGTGTGGATCCTTGGATTAGTCACCTCCCTTGGAGGTGGATACCAAGTAAAATCCAAGTGTTAGCGTGTTTGTATTTGTTTCTTTGTATTTCCGCTGCGCATCCTTGAAGAAACAAGCAACGCCGAACAACGAGCACGCGAAGAGCTATTCACCCCCCCTCTAGCTACTTTTCGGTCCTAACAAGTGGTATCAGAGCAAGGCCGCTCTTCACCGGAATCATCGCCGGAAGGGTCAAGCATAACAAGAAGAGCTAGAGGGTGAAGAAGTTGAAGCAAAATTGTCAAAGTCAAAGAAATTCAAAAGCTCAACTTCTACAATGGAATTCCGAGATGGGCTCGGATTCGACACGAGGGTGGCTCCACCATACACTTCCACGAGCTTCGATTCTTGGAAATCAAGAATTGAAAACTTTCTTATGATGGAGATAGAGCAATGGTTTGCTCTAATGGAAGGATTTGAAGCTCCAACAAACTCCAAGGGCAAGCTTCTCAAGAAAAGCAAATGGAGCTCGGAGCAAGTCCAAAGGTGCGAGGCCAATGACAAAGTGACCAAGCTTTTGGTAAATTTATTGCCAAGCACCATCCTTTGCAAAATTGGAGAATTTGAAGATGCAAAGGATTTATGGAGCAAATTGGCCAAGCTTCATGAAGAGATCCCCTCCACTGTACAAGAGCAAGAAGTATCCAGAGAGGGTGACTCTTTGGAGCAAGACCAAGAGGAGGACTCCAAGGTTGAGAGATGCTCAACCTCCGAAGAAGAAGTCCAAGAAGAAGTTTCATCCTCAAGGGAATGCATCGAAGGGAACAAGGAGGGAGCATACTCCTTGTTTCATATTCAAGATGATGAAGCATCCACCTCTAGGATTGAGGGGGAGCAACTCTTGGTGACACCGGATCAAGAAGAAGGAGAATCCTCCACATCCGGGTCAAGAGAAGAAGAGGATGAAGAAGCTTCCACCTCCACAAGTCAAGATAAATCAATTGGAGGGAAATCGATTTCGGATCAAGAGGAAGCCTCTACATTCATATCAAATGGAGGAGCAAGTGTCACCCCTACACAAGAAGGTATAAATAGTTCAATTAATAATAAGAATCATATTATATGTTTTGAATGTAGGGAACATGGACACTACAAAAGCAAGTGCCCTAAATTGGCCAAGAAGAAGGGCCAAGTGGCACCTAAGGGCAAGGAGAAGTTAAAGGAGACCATCCCCGGAACAAAGAAGAGCAAGGAGCACATTGTGTGCTTCTCTTGCAATCAAAAGGGGCATTACCGGAGTCAATGCCCGAAGGGGAAGAAGATGGTCAAGGCTCAAGGAGGCACTAGTCAAGGGGGAGCCTCCAAGGTAAAGAAGAAGGTAACATTTATTGAGCCTACCCCTTTACGTTATGGTAAAAAACATGATAGTTCTAATTTTTATCATTTTAATGCAATTTACCATAAGAATAGAAAGCATGAGGGCATTAAGGAAAAGCATGTAGCCCTACATGCCAAGACTACCCAACCTAAGGTTAGGAAGGTAGATAGACATTTGGGCAAGAACACTAAGGATGATAGATACAAGCCCAAGAATAAAAATGCTCATGGATCAAATGAAAAATCAAATACTAAAGACTTAGTAAGGGAAAATCAAGTCTTGAGGTCAAGACTTGATAAATTAGAAAAGACCCTAAAAAGATTGGAAAATATCCTATTAGGGCAAAATGAGCATAACCTAGGTTTAGGGGTACAAAAGCCATCCAATGACCATAGAGGTTTGGGATACAAACCCAAAGCTAAAAAGGATGTGCCTAGTTATCATAGGGTTCCATATAGTTATGGAACAAACCCTAAGTCTAGAGGTCAAGTCAAGGATACAAGGGAAGATATCCCTAGAAGTATCTTTGCAACCAAAGTGACTAAGACTTCTAAGAAGTCTAAGAAAGTCACCAACAAGGTCACAAGGGAGGCTATCCCTAGAGTTGACCTAGAAAATGTGACCAAGGCTTCTAAGAAGCCAAACAAGGTCACTAGGAAGGTATCTAGGGAAGTTATCCCTAGTGAATACCTAGAGCATCCAAGGAGCACCAATAGGTGTTGGGTTCCTAGGAGCATTTTCTCTACCCCATAAATGGGTTAGAGAGTGTCAACTCTAAGTGAAAGGGTAGTTAACCCAATCATGAAGAAATTGACACTCAAGGAGCATTTTCAAAGTTTTTGTTAACCTTTGAAAATGAAATTGAATTATTATTTACTCCTTGAAAGAGTAAAATGTGCCTAATGGTGAAAAATTGATTTTATCTTAAAATGGCATAAATTGGGAAAATCTAGAGAAATACCAAGTTGGGATTTTGGTATTCTCTTAGAAATTTAAGGCAATCCGGGCCTTGATTTATGTGATTATTTTTGAGGAAAAATGGAATATGCCAACATTTGAGGATATGCTTAATTTTTAAGTGGCATAAACAAATCAAGAGAAACAGAAATGTCAATTTAGGTGTTGGCATTTCTTTGAAGCATTTAGGGCAATCTAGGTTTAACGCTTTAAGTTAAAACAAGTGGGATTTGCTAAGTGGGTAAGGATACTTAGAAAGGTAATTTAGGTATATTTTATTTATGCTGAATCTTGCCATGATTGTTTGCCCATTATATGTCATGACATCATGTTTATTTTTACACTCATACCTTATTACGAAAATACAAAAATATCATGTCATGTCATACATACATCATGTAATTATAGGAATCTTTCTTTTGAAAGTTAATTCATTTTGATGTATGCCATAGCATAATCATGCATTAAGTTTAATTCCTTATAATTAAGGACAAATGGCATTTAACAACACTTATTAACAAGTGACATCCTGGGTGGATGTCTAATATCTCTAACATGCCTAGATAGTTATGCATGATCCCTAGAATAGGGCAAAATCAAATTTTACATCTCACAGAGACCTATAAGATGACTTGTATGTGTTTTGTCCACAATAGATACAAGTGAGATGTTAGGATGATGAACAAAACTCAACATGTTGATTTAGTGCATTCTTTTGAGTTTTAGGTTCATCAAAACACATAGTTATGTATTTTCCCATCATTGGGAAAGCTAATGTACAAGTCATGTGCATTAAGCCCAAGGAATGTGATGGGATATTGGTTTTGAAAATTATTTTAAAAGACTTTTGGAAAACCTTGGTGAAGGCTATCTTTTGATAGTAATCACCATTGAATAGTTAGACACGAACTTGAAGAAAACGCTAAAGTTTTAGCAAGTTTTCAAGCTTGTGTCAATCTTTGAAGATATGATATATTTTCACAAAAAACTATTTTTCCATGATAAAGTATGCCCTAAATAATGTCTACACGAAATTTCATGATTTTTAGATTTTTGTAGAATTTTCTAGGGGTTTCTGAAGTTGGCTGATTTTGAAATTCAGCTACTATCAGAGCTCCGATCGATCCATGGATCGATTGGAGTGCCTGAATCGATCCATGGATCGATTCAGAAGGCAAGTCTCCCGCGAGTAGAAGCTCGCTGGATCGATCAGTCGATCGATCCAGGAAGTCTGAATCGATCAGTGGATCGATTCAGAAAGGTTCAATCGATTGGAACCCAACTCCAATCGATCCAAGTTGCTGATTTTGGTTGGGAAAGCCTGATTTCAGCATCTTTAAACCTAATTTAGTCTAGATAACCTTTCCAAACCCCTAAAAATACATGTGTATACATAGAAAGGGTGTTTTCATGTGAAAACAAGGATGGATTGGTTAAGGAAGGCTAAGTTGAAGTTTAGGTTGAGGTTTGTTTCAAATTTTGAATATTTGAACCTCAAAACTTCTAAAATTGGGTTTCCTAAAGTTTTGGGGATTCCAAGTCATTGTTGGTGCAATGACAGAAGTTACCACCATGTCTTTAGGGGGAGGGACTCTTTAAAAACATGAAAATTATTTTTCATGAACCTTGGAAGGTGGTCAACCTTCCGTTAAGAATATGCTCAAGGTTGAGCGTTTGAACTTTAATGGGGAGTGGATATCCTCATTGTTCAAGTGGCTTCAAGTGGATAATGCTCAAGGATGGGCATTTGCCTACATCGGGGGAGAATGTAGGGTTAAGGTTAATGAAGGGTATGGGGCCTTCATTATCGTGTTGGTCACAACGAGTGAAGTTGTGAACAACGATGAGCAACTCTTCAGGGGGAGAGTTTTCAACAATGGGGCATTTGTTGAAGAGTGCCCAAAATTGAGGCACGGGTTGATGTGTGCTCAAAGATGGTTTGATGTGTGCCAATAGGGGGAGAATGAAAGGGAGTAAGTTAGGCTTTCATTACCTAGAGGGAGTTTGCCCTCTTAGGGGGAGAATGAAGGGCTTAACTTATGTATTTATTACCTAGTGGCATGAAGAAGGTTTAGGCTATGGGATTAGCCTAACTTACATGTGGTATTGTAAGTGATAGTGTTGGTATTGTCAAACATCAAAAAGGGGGAGATTGTTGGTGCAACATCTCTCAGGTCAAGGTTGACCTGGTTGACCAAGCTTGAGTCTTGGTTTGGGTTTCGATGTTTGACAATGCAAGGTTGATTGAAGAAGAGTCAAGTAGGTCAAGGATGACCGGATACTTGACTGGGAAGTCCTAGTGAGTGAAGCTAGGCAAGAGGAAAATCCTGGTGAGTGAAGCCAGGTGAAAGACCTAGTGAGTGAAGCTAGGCAATTGGGAAGTCCTAGTGAGTGAAGCTAGGCAGGAGGAAAATCCTGGTGAGTGAAGCCAGGTGAAAGACCTAGTGAGTGAAGCTAGGCAATTGGGAAAATCCTGGTGAGTGAAGCCAGGCACGAGAAGAGAAAAGTCCAAGTAGGTCAGAGGGACTGACCGGATACTTGGCAAGAAGAGAAAAGTCCAAGTAGGTCAGAGGGACTGACCGGATACTTGGCAAGAAGAGAAAAGTCCAAGTGGGTCAAAGGGATTGACCAGACACTTGGTGAGAGAGTCCTAGTTGGTCAAGGGTGACCGGATGCTAGGTCTTATGTACCAACAAGTCATGGTTGACTAGATGTTGGTTTAGGGGGCTTTAGACTTGGTTTTGGACAAAAACCAAGGTTTGGATTGATCCGTGGATTGATCCAGCAGGTTTGGATTGATCCGTGGATTGATCCAGCGGGTTTGGATTGATCCGTGATCGATCCAGCAGGTTTGGATCGATCAGTGGATCAATCCAGAAGATCTGGATCGATCCGCCGATCGATCCGGTGAGTCCCCGCGAACAGAACCCCTCTGGATCGATCCGTGGATCGATCCAGAGGTCCCAATCGATCAGTGGATCGATTGGGACGCTGCTGCTTCGCGCGATAAGCGCTGGATCGATCCGTGGATCGATCCAGGCATTTTTCCAGAGCATAGAGGCGCTCTGGATCGATCCGTGGATCGATCCAAAGCCTCCCCGATCGATTGGGAGCAATCCAATCGATTGGGATTCGACCGTTGGCATCGTTTATAGCTGTTGGCGTGTGATTTCTTCAGCACAACTTCACAGATTGATTTCAGATCTTCACCAGCTCCTCCACAACTCTTCTCAAGCTCGAGATCGCCAGTTCTTGAAGGTTCTTGGAGGCTCTTCCAAGTCAAGAGGCGGATCAAAGCAAGAAGAAGAAACTAGGGTTAGGGTTTGTGCACTCATTGTAAGCTTGTATTTCTTTACTACCCTTTCTTCTTCTTGTATTGAGTCTTGTAGGGCTTCTCCGCCCTTGGTAGTTACCATAAAGGAGAGTTTCATTAGTGGAGGGTGCGTGCGTTGTGTGGATCCTTGGATTAGTCACCTCCCTTGGAGGTGGATACCAAGTAAAATCCAAGTGTTAGCGTGTTTGTATTTGTTTCTTTGTATTTCCGCTGCGCATCCTTGAAGAAACAAGCAACGCCGAGCAACGAGCACGCGAAGAGCTATTCACCCCCCCCCCCTCTAGCTACTTTTCGGTCCTAACACCTGTCACGAAGATCCCTCGGAAAATCAAATGAAGAATTACCTCTACAAGATCCACAAGATATCCAAACTCTCAATCATGAATGGTAATTAGGCACAATCACAACATTCCACACAAGATAAAATAGATACAAAATAGGACAAAATCATAGAAATGGGAAATTGGCAAATCCACTAGAGTTTACATCAATCCATCTTACAAATACTCCCTCCATCCTAGAACAAAGATGATCTACTTCATCAATTGAAGAAAGAAATCTGAAAACATAAAGATTACAAGCATTCTTGATCCTAATCCAAGAAGAGGAAAGAAAGAAAGCTTATCTATGATAAAGACAGCCTTCGGTTCCAATCCACGCTCCCAGAGTCAAATCGGTGAATATCTCCCCTTAGATCGCCCATAAATCTACCCAAGAATGGAAGGAATCACCCAAATCTTCCTTTCTCCCAAAGGGGAGAAGATCCCCTTTCAAATCTTGAAGGAAGCCTTATATAGAAGAGGAGTTTGGGCGCCACACGACCCCGAAGCACGGCCGTGTGAGGTTCACACGACCTGCACCATTCTCTTCTCTGCTAACCTCACACGACCGTGTGAGGTACACGGCCGTGGCTTGCCTCTACCAATGCCCCCTTGCACGGCCGTGTAGATCTACACGGCCTGTACTGCCTTCACCTCTGGAAACCTGACACGGCCGTGTGGTGCACACGGCCAGCACTCTCTTGCTCACTAGAAACCTCACACAGTCGTGTAGCACACACGATCGAGGCTTCTCTGGTCTCTGGAAAACTGACATGGTCGTCTGGTGTACATGGACTAGGCTTCATTGGGTTTCAAAGCTTCGGCCGTGTGAGGTTCACACGGCCAGGCCATCTCCTTTTTCTGCTGTAGCTACATGGCCTCTCATCTCCACACGGCCTGGGCAAACCCCCATGGCAGGGTCGTGTGGGGTTCAGGTATCATATTGCTTTGCTTGCAAATTTGGCCTTGAACACGCATCCTTCACCACATTCGACTCCTGCGTACAGAAAATGCACAAAAGCAGATCTCCAAACAAAGAGAGTAAATATGCTAAAAAGGAAAGCTGGAAGTATAAAAATGAATAGATCAAGCATGCTTAAAGTAAGTGAATGTGCGTCAAAACATGCTAACAAGTGTATACAATCTACGCACATCAGGAACCAGGCGCCCCAAATCTCCTATATAAGGAGAGTAAAGGCTAGAGTCAAGAAACAACAACGAGAAGATCTTCCACTGCTTGCTCTGTCGTGCTACGCTACTACGACGCTCCTCCGACAACGCGCTTTTCTTGTCATTCCTTAGCTTTTGTCGGTATTATTTTCCTTTAAAAGCAATTATAACTTCATCTGTAATATTTCGAATTGCTAGTAGATGCCCATCGAAAGCACCCTTGCGTGCGGCCCTTGAAGTAGGAGTCGACAAAACCTCCGAACCAAGTAAAAACGGCTTTTGTTAGCATTGCTTTATGCTTTTTCCTTTACTTTTCCATTGTGCGCTCTACATATTTTTTTTAATCACTATTCACCACCCTCTAGCAAAACTCTTCGATCCAACAAGTGGTATCAGAGCGGGTACCGCTCTGATTCGGTGCAACCACCAATCAGGCAAAGAGGGGTCCTTTTTTTTAAAGGAAAAATTAGATATCGTTTGTTCTTAAAATATATTCTTACGCCTTTCATTTTTTCCCTCCACAAATATTTTTGAAAATTTTATTTTCATTTTTTCATCATTGGTTAATATTAATAAAATATCACATTTATCAAAATTTGAAATAACATTTTTTATTAATATTTTATTTTTTTAGTGAAATATTATATTATTTCTCCAGCACTGCTAATCCAAGATCAAGTCTTGAAATCTTTCTTTTGTTTCCTTGTGTGCAAGACCAATCTTTCTTAGAGTGACTTTAACTAAAATTAAAATTGTATCACAGTAGTCTTAGTCAAAACTCTAACATTCTCTAGTTTTTGTCATAATTGCTCACCCCTTGTAACAATGTACTAAACGAAACAATTTTAATTAAATCTCCTTCAAATTGCTCAAAAGCTGTGTAATTTTAAGCAAAGTTACTTCAAATTACACCACCAAGGAGTATTTTGAATTAAATTTTTTAAAAAGAGTTTTTTTAAAAAATAATCCAGCCCGATTTAAGATAGACGAACTTTCTCTTAATTTATTAATTAAATAAATTTAAAATATAACTCATCTATATTCAAAAGGGGGTCTTGTGGCCTTTATGGATTGTCGGAGTTAATTTTTGTATAGATATCTATTTCAATAGGTTTTTTTTTATGAATTGTCTTTATGGATTATCATAGTTAATATTTATATAAATATTATCTTCAATAGATTTTCGATCAATTTTTAATAGATATAAAATGACTGATTAGATATTTGATTTTTTTCATGTAAAAATTCATTATATGAATATAAAATGCTTTCATAATTTATCTATCTATATCCTACAGTTGATAGAGCATCTCCAATGCAATTTTTTTAACAGATTTATAAAGTTGAAAAAGCTCAACAAAAAAACTCTAATGAGTGGAGACATAAGCTTTGAGGTTTTTATTTTAAGAGCAGGTTTGATATTTCAAACCTGCTTTTTTCTCTTGAAGATGGAGCCATTAATCATTGAAAAATTAATATTGCATGTTTGATTTTTTTAAAACCATTAAATATTTTATTTAATAGTTAAATTATACACTTTTCTTTTGAAAATAAATATATTTGGTAAGTTAAAAAAAATACAAATGACTATAATTAAATTAAAATTTATAAGTTAATTAAATATTAAATAAAAATTACAAATTAAATTAAATTAAAAATCATAAGTTTATTAATTTATTAATTAAAAATTACAAATAAATTAATTTAAAGATGAGAATTAAATAAAATATTAAGTAAAAATTATATAGAGATATTAAATGAAAAAATAAAAATAAAAATGTATGATTTGTAATGTAGGACCCACAAATTAAGTAACTTACGCTGATGCGCGAATCTCCGATGCAACTTTTGTGAAAGATTTGTAAAATTGAAAAATCTAATTAAAAAGAGATTTTATGATTGTGTAAATGAAGTTTGGGATTTTTAATTTAAAAATATATTTGACTTTTTAAATCTATTTTTTTCTCTTGAAAGTGATTATTTCTAAATAATTAAAAAAAATTATTTGGTATAATATTTAATTATAATATTTTTATTTCATAAATAGTTAATAATAATTAAAATGATTTTTTTCTTTTAAAAATAACTATATTTGAGATAAGTTAAAAATATAGAAATTATTATAATTAAACTAAAATCATAAATTTATTAATTAAAAATTATAAATAAATAAAATCAAAATCATAAATTAATTAAAATATTAAATGAAAAATATATAGATATATTAAATAAAAAATTAATAAATAACAATATATGATTTATAATATAGGACACACACACAAAAATTGTGTGGAAGTTTTTTCATTGTAGAGATATAGTAGATGTTTATGCTTGTGATGTGACATGATGTGGCATATTAAAAATTATAAAAAATCTCATTGAAAGGTTTAACCATTGGAGATATTTTAAAAGCTTTTATACTTGTGATGTGGTATTGATGTGGTATATTGGAAACTACAAAAAAATTTATTGAAAAGTTTAACAATTGGGGATGCCCTAAACCACTTATAACTAACTATATCAATTTTGTTTTAAAAATAAATCTATAAAATTATTATTCTTTTCACTATAGGAATAATTTTAATTTTATGCAATTTTAAATTACGATAAGATCCCATCCCTTAACAATAATTTTATACAGACTCGCTTACTAATTCAAAGGAGAAGACAAAGACTCGAGTCAACCCATTTCAAATCAAATTTCTTATTTATAAAATAATTATTCACAATTGGTACTTTTCACCTTTTTTTTCTTTTATAGAAGACGGAAAAAACAATTTTGATCTAAAAACACAACAAGCATAATGTAAATTTTATAAAACCACATGAAGTAAACGCTTCCACTTGTTTTATAAAGCATCGAGCGCCGGATCGGTGATCCATGCCCTGCTTGCCATCACGACCGTCCATTTTGGAGAGCCGCCTTGTCCCGAATATTTAAGTCCACGTGAATGCCAAAGGGCAGGCGACCACGTGCTGCCCGTCGGACCACACGAGGCGGCCGAACGCGGCGGAGCCTGACGGCTGCGACGCCGCGGAGAAGCTCACCGTGTAGCTCTTCCTCTCCCCCGAGCTCGCGAAACTCAACTCCTGCGGATACACCTCCACACTCACCTCTTCCGGGGCCGATACTGTCGCCTTGTATGTCCCCGGCGCCCCCACGTTGGTCAGCGTGCGCTTGTGCTTCACCGTTGTCGTCTTCGATGAGCCGCCGCCTCCCGCGCCACTCGCCGTCTCGAATGCCACCGAGAACGAGGGGTAGTTGAGATCAGACACCGAGTAGATCGTCTTGCTGTCGCAGGTGACGTTTCGCTGCCGGGAGACGGCCTGAATCTGGAGCATCGTGTAATTGAGGGCGCATAGGAAGTCGATGTAGTCGTCGGTGGTTATGTCGTAGACGAGGCCAGGGTCGAGAGCTTTGGGTGGATCCACGTGGCCGGCCCCTAAATCGAAGGGCGTGGCCGCGCGGCCGGTGGCGACGTCGAAGATTTTGTCGCCGTTAGGGTAAACGGAGTAGCTGGTGGTCATGAGGGCCGATTTGATGGCGCTAGGGCTCCAGTCCGAGTATGCCCCCTTGAGGAGCGCTGCCAGGCCGCTGATGTGGGGGCACGACATGGAGGTGCCGGAGATGATGTTGAAATCCGTTTGCCGCCGATCTGCCGCCTGCCCCGTCGGCCCGACCTTCCCCGTCCAGGCGGCAAGGATGTTCACCCCAGGTGCGATGATGTCCGGCTTCAGGATGTCGGGAGTGATGGCGCTCGGCCCGCGAGAGGAGAACGCAGCCACCACCGGCGACGGCGTGATGCCAACCTTGGTTCCGCCGATCGCGATTGTGGCCGTCGGGTTCGGATCTGAGAAAAGGTAGGACTTGATGACGTCCCCATCCCTTTGCCCGACGCCAGTGGCTGGGAGGATGTGTGCATCGGCAACGAGCTCCTCCCCGTTGGCAGCGGAGTTGGCCAGGATCATACCGGCTCCTCCGGCGTCCCTCACGACGAAACCCTTCTGAACGCGCGCATTGATGCCGCGATCGCATAGGACGATTTTTCCCGAAACCTTGTCCGGGAGAAGCGTTCCCTGCATACAGAGATTGCCGTTGGTGGCATTGGTGGCGTTCCCGGCGTAAATGAAGGGGTAGGGCGAGGAAGACAGAGGCTTTCCGCTGTAGAGAGAGACACCGGTTATGTTCTTTCCGTCTCCGAGCACAGCGTAGGCGGGGAAGTCGCGGTCGATCGTGCCGGCTCCAACGGTGGTGATCCACGGCGCCTCGTTGGAGAGGGTGGAACTAGAGGGGCCGCCATTGCCTGCGGAGCAAGACACCACAACCCCTTTAGCCACGGCATTGAAGGCTCCGATGGCTATGCTGTCGCGAAAATAGTCCGTCGTGCCGCCGCCAAGGGACAGCGAAAGGACACCGCACCCGTCATCCACGGCCTTGTCCATGGCGGCGAGTATGTCGGAGCTGAAGCACCCGCCGAGCCAGCAGACCTTGTATACGGCGATGCGTGCGCGAGTCGACATGCCGCGGGCGGTGCCGGCGGCGTAGCCCAGCAGATTGGCTCCGGCGACGGTGGATCCAGCGGCGGTGGAAGAGGTGTGTGTGCCGTGGCCGTCGTCGTCGCGTGGCGACTTCGACTCCTTGGACTCGTCAATCGGATTCGTGGCGGCCTCATACCCCTTGGAGAAGAACTGGGCACCGACCAGCTTACGGTTACAAGCGGCGGCCGTGAAGTCCTTCGCTTCCACGCACTCACCCCTCCAGCTCGCGGGGACGGGGCCGAGCCCGGCGTCATCGTAGCTCCTGCTCTCGGGCCAGACGCCGGTGTCCAACACCCCGACGATGACGTCGCTCTCGGTGTTGGATTGCGGTATCAGCGCGTCGGTGCGGTCGAGGTGGAGGAACTCCGGCGTACGGGTGGTGTGGAGCTCATAGCGAACCTCGGGGTGGACTGCGAGCACACCGGGGAGGTCCTCGAGCGCGCGCGCCTCCGCGGGGGTGAGCCGGGCGCAGAATCCGTGGGCGACGGTGTCATATGTGTAGAGTACCTCAGCGGTGTCGGATACCGAGCGCAGCGAAGCGTCATACCAGCGACTGTGCTCTGCGAAGGCCGCCGGCATCTGTGCCTTGGCCATGTGGACTATGTAAGTCTTCTTCCTGAGCTCTGCAAGAGAAATCGAACAGTCGCAGAAGCAGCCGAGCAAGGAGAGGAAGAAGTAGAAGCGGAGGGGAGCCATGGCCGCTCTCTCCTTCATCTCCTTGTTTTGGCTTCTGGTTTTAATAGCAGAGGAGGAGATAGCGTTTGGGGTAGGGGAATGATTGCTTGGAGACAAGAACAAAGGAAGAGACAAAGAGGAAGATGAAGAAGTGTCACTGAAGAAGAAGAAAAAGAAGCATGGATTGGGTAAGGCGTGTGTTATGGATGATTGAAGAAGGAAGCGATGGGATTGGATTTGCTGCTTCTTTGTCTGTGCCAACCGGTGGAAGAGACGATTCAAGGCGTGCTTGGGAGAGGAAGAGGTGAGGAAGATATATAGGCAGAGGCAATACGGCGACAGCTGTGACCGTCAGTGAGGAAGAAAGTGTAGGTGCATTCCAACGACGTTCTGTGTGACGACAGCTTCGAGTCAAATTAAATAAATACTAAATGACGTTTTCTATAAAAAAAAAAACGTATTTATTTTTCTGAATTTTTAAAAAGATGCATCGTATTTTATTTTTAGTAAATGCGCATTTAACTTTTAAAATATTATCATTTGCAATATACAATGACTTTTAAAATATTAAACGTATCTAGAATGACTTCTAATATTTTTATTTGCAAAATTTTTTATAATATTATCAATTTCAAGATTTTTCAAGATATTTTTCTCAATACATAAAATTATCAATCCATTTAATCTTTTTTTGAGATATTGACGATTTCATATATGTTTTTAATAATTTTAATTTTGAAAAATTTCTTTCAGTTGATGCTATTGTAACAAGTATAGTCAACAAAATTTTATAAATAATTACAACATTTGAATAACAATCTACACTTTGAACAAATTCAAGAATATCAATTGTGGATATTATCATATTTGGTAAAGTCGTTTGTAATATTTTTAATTCAGTAAATAAATCATCTAACTCAACATCTCATGAGTTGTCATGAGTTGAGTAGATTTTAAATTGGTACAATATTTTCTTAATTCATCATCATTCAAAGTTCTTAATGTTTTTGAATCAAATAAAAAATCAAATATATTTTCAAAGATTTTCATTTACTCGAATCTACATTTAAAGAAGCAATTGTCATGTGCACAACAATAATAAAATAATCAATTCTAAAAGATTCTTTTAATGATAGTGAAACTTCATCATCTTTTCTTTCATTAAATTGTCTTTTCCTAAAAATACGGCGTTTTGTTGTAAATATTGGTTCTATATTCATATTTAATGCAAGACTTTTAGCAATAGTTAAATTTGCAGCATAACCATCATTCTTGTACTTTTAAAAAAAAATGAGATTACACCTTCTAATTATTTCAGGGCAGAGTCAATGCACATAGATTTTGATTGTAATTTTTACTCACCATATTTATAGCAAATAAGATATCATACCAAATGACCATACCAAGTAAAAAATTCAAATTTTTCGATTGAATTAGCTAAACTTTCAGCTTCACTTATTGACTTTGCATCATCACAAATATTATTTAATTCAAGTAAAGCTGCCCTCACTTCCACAATTTGAAATCTAATAGCTTGAACTCTTTTAATACGACTTTCCCAACAAGTATTCGACAAAGATTTGACGATTAATCCCTTCACATTATTAAGTAAAATTTTTCATCTTTTAGGAGAACTTGAAAATAATGTATATATGCGTTGCACTACTCCAAAAAAAGAAATAGCTTTAACACAAGAATGTGTCATATCACTAAGAGTTAGATTAAAACTATGACAAGCACATGACATATACAACGCTCTTTGATTTATTTCAAATAACCTCTTTTGAACTCCTTGGTGTTTTCCTTTCATATTGGAATCATTATCATATCCTTGACCTCTAATATTTTTAATACTAAGATCAAGTGATTTTTGTAAGACCGTTAGATTCGATAGAGGGGGGGGGGGTGAATATCGATTCGAAAATCTCGAGTTAAAACGCAGCGGAAAAGTAAGGAAGTAAAGAAATGAACACGGTTGATTTTTACTTCGTTCGGAACCTGTGACGACTCCTACTCGAAGGCCCGTACTCCTTGAGTACTTTCGTTGGGCAATTCACTAGCAATTCGGATAATTACAATTTACGTACAAATATTGCTAATGAAAAGAAAGAAAACAAAGCTAACCGACAAACAATGAATTAAAAAGAGAGCCGGAGTGAGTCGTCGGAGTTTTGTGAACGTTGTTGGAGCGCAGAGCAGTAGAGTGATTGGACTCAGAGTTCTCAGAAGACTGATATCTTGAAGCTCCTGCCTGGGGCTTCTTTTATATGCTGCTCCGGGCGTCTGGATTCCTTCCGGGCGCCTGGAGTGTGACGTAACACTCCCAACCAGCATGCTCCAAGTGTCAACGTCGTCCTGGGATAAAATTTGCCTCCGGGCGCCCGGACCCTCACTGTTCCCTACCTACAAAACAGTGTTAGTCCGAGGCAAATAAACCCTGCAGCACAGTTTGTTAGCACATTTTTACAGATACGCTAAGTAATAAAAATTAGCATCAAGAGTATGACTTAGATTCCGTCTTTCCGAGACCGGAATCTAGTCACGATCTCGACTTAGATATCCGAAATGGATCTAAGCCGGATCGACGCCTAATGTCCCCTTCCCGGGAACGCGTCCTCACAGTCACTCCCCTCCAGTGACTTACCTCACTTACCTGCCAGACGTCCGGTCAGCCCGTCGACCCGTCTGGACTTCTCGCCAAGCGTCCGGTCAGCCCGTCGACCCGCTTGGCACTACAAGAAAAAAGCTAAACAACAACGCTTTTTTGGCGTTGTCGTATGTACTTAAAAAGTGATGTTGTAGATGGTGTTGTAGAAAGTCATATCAAAGACAACGCTTTAAAAGCGTTGTGGTTGGTCAAAAAGACAACGCTTTTTAAGCGTTGTCTTTTCGTTCTTAAAAAGCGTTGTTATAGATGCTGTTGTAAAAATGCACATATCAAAGACAACGCTTTAAAAGCGTTGTGGTTGGTCACAAAGACAACGCTTTTTAAGCGTTGTCTATTCATTCTTAAAAAGCGTTGTTAAAGATGCTGTTGTAAAAATGCACATATCAAAGACAACGCTTTAAAAGCGTTGTGGTTGGTCTCAAAGACATTGTTTTTTAAGCGTTGTCTTTTATTACTTAAAAACATTGTCTTTTTAAATTTATAAAAAATAGTGTTTTTCTTAATTAAATAGCAAAAATTATAAAAAATACTCAAAATTTACATATAATTGAATATCCACAACCACAATCATTTTTATAATAAGACTATTTAACAAATAAATAAAACTTTATATTATACAAACAAAATGTATACATATTGATCCACAAATTAAATTTGTATCATACAAGTTATCCTTAACTTCATGACAATAATTTTTCAAACACACAAGTTTTACAAAACCTCATCATTGACTAACTGCTGTTGTTGGTGTCCATCGCATGGAATTGCTTCTTTAAGTCCAGCAATCTCTTCTTCTGAAAGGCTTTCAGCTATCACTCTTAGAGCCATCTTCTTCAACTTGTCATCAACACACCTGGGGTTGTAGGCAATCAAGAAATTTTGTATGAAAACTTTCATACATGTAAATCTCGTACTAAATAATATGTCAATGTTATATATACATGTAATTCATACCGTAAGTGTGTTTATATCGTAACTGACAAGTTTTCTTTAGGGCCAACTTCTACTCAAGCTCTTTAAACACTGCATCAAAATAAAAAAATTGGCATTAGTTCTGTGCTAAATGAAAATCATATTTAGAGGAAAAAGCGGGAGTGCTGTAGATGGATATATTAACCAAGCATATTAATGTTTGACCTGTCTTTACAAGTTCTAAGCATATATATTAACCAAGCATATAACCTAAGAGGAATAAGTTACAAAATGCTACTTGATGTTTGACCTGTCTTTATTGGATTTTGCGGCCCCGGTCTTCTTGTAGCTAGGCACAATGTAATACTTGATGTTGACTCTACCTTTGCAGTTGTTTCGGCTTGAGGAGTGGCAAAGAATGGTGGAGTAGAGGATGGATTTCAGGTATTCATCCGTGCCATCGAGGAAATGACTCCAGTAGGTGACTAGCATGTTGACCAGGGCATGCTTGGAGAAGATGACTTGTTTCAGAAGCTTTTTAGATCAAAGATACGAAGTGCATTGTTATAAAACTAGATGCACGAACACTTGCTTATACGGTTCTTGAAATAAAATACATTCGTAACCGTCACTAGCCCAAGCTCAATAAGGAAAATTCACGGTAAATGTGCATAGTATACCTCAGATACTGCAGATGATAGGGAAGGCCAGAAGACAGTTTGACGCAAATATTGAGATTGCCCAAGCCAATCCATGGTACTAATCCTGACAGCTCCTCCAAATCGCACTGACTTGATTGTGTCCACCCATCCTTGTTCATCAGCTTGGAACCTTTGAAATGAAAGCTGCATTGGGTACATGGAAAAAACAACAAAAAGGGAGGATAAATGATAGCCACCAACCTAATTGTTCACAAATATCTGTATAAGTTATTAAGGGTGTTCATAGAAGTTGATCCTTTAGCCGTGTCTGTTAGATGGTCAAATCTAGGCGCCAACTCAAAAATGTTGGCGTCCAAGTGTTAGTGTTCAACTACTTCTGATTTTCTTCATCTTTGAATTGTTAAATACATAGGGTATTTATAGGAATACTCAAGATGTATCTAAATAAATACATGAACCAATATTAAATGACATACATTCATCATCCGAAGAGTCATTCATGAATCCTCCAATATTCATGCTCCAGATGACCATACATTAGATTATAAGTCCAATTAATTTGATTGCAAGGTTGTAAACAGTCCTTGAGGGCTATTGATAGTGATTCCAGTACGTACTGGAAAATAATGGAACAAACCTATGAAACAACTATCAAGGGATTCACTTCAACTTTCCTAAACCAAAGAAGAAACAGATGGATTACAAAAGAAAACAATTTGCACCATCAAACTGAAACTTATAATAAGCCTTAATAAATTAATGAAAAAAGAATTGTTTAGAAGTTCACTGAGAAACATATGAAAATACAACAAATGCAACTGCAAAAAAAAAATAAAAAACTAGTATCCAATTAACTTTTTTTATACTTTCAGATCAAAAGGTCAAATTTATATACTTTGGTTCATGTTCAAGCAAGAGGATAACAATCTCATCGACAGTTAGTATTTCCTTTTAATATAGAACACTAAAAAGAAGGAATATCAATGATGAAACAAACCTGAAAATGCGAGCTACTGAGGCAGCGAGCAATCTGCTTGAACAAGGTAATCATGCAGCATTGGAACTCTGTCGTGAGCATCAAAGACCAAAGATTACCAAATATTAAGATCACCGACAAACCAAATAATACCTTATTTTTAACAGCTATCTAGAGGATCCGGCTTTTGACTTGAAGTTGGTTCAAAGAAGACAAATCAAATATACAAATACTAAGATGAAAGCATAATGAAGTAGTTAACTTTTTCTACTTGACCTGATTATAAGATCTGCGGCTTCTTGCTCAGTATTTTGCTGCACGCGTAATTATTAGAAAAACAAACCCAATAGTGGAACAAAAGCTAGATAAAGAAACTAGATAATTTACACTGATAGAACTTTACAGAATAACATATAATACAGTGCTTTGTACTTGCATATTAATCCAGAAAACATCCTTTCACCTAAGTGACAATTTTTCCAAAACATCATCATTCACAAAACATCATCATTCACTAAAAATTTTCACAAGTTTTTAAACTTCAGTGACAACTTTTCTTTGGGGTCAACTGCTCAAGGTCGATCTGGTAACTATGCACTGCATCAAAAAAATTGGCATTAACTATGATTCCACCAAAAAAAACCACCATTCCATGAACTTAAATCTAAATAGAATTATGGCAACTATCATTCCATACCTATTCATAAATATGATCTTGTATGCACTCCGCCAACTCGGACCGAACCTCATCAATTTGTTCACGAGAGTACCCTATTTTTGTGAACTGTGAGCATACACAATTTATGTTAATGGAAAAAATAATCAACACTGATCACTTTGCAATTTTAAATAGTTTATGTCAAATAATTTGAGATAAGCTAAATAATGTTACTATTGATTGCAGCGAATCTCTCTCAATAGTCTCAACTTCTTCAATAATTTCTCTCATAAATCGCATCACAAAAAAACCACATTGTTTCGCATCCGGTTGTTGAGGAGCCTATATATAGTAATTAGAGTCAAATTGTTAATGAAAATTATACACATTACAATATATGTTAAACAAAAGTACACATACCTTAACTACTTCCCACTTAACATTTTTCCTACCTTTCCTTCCCTTGGTTGAATTAAACAATTTTAAGGCCCTTCATACGTTAAGAATATTTGTTAAATAAGATTTTTATTATAATAAATATTTACTAAAAGAAATCTGAACTCACATTTCCATTACGTATTTTGAATCATCATCACGAATGCGGCAACTTAGGGAATCCAGCAAGTAAATAGCATCCTTGTAAGGTTCAATAACACTAAGATTCCAATGGAAACTAGGCAAATACATAGGATTAGATCATAAAATTGAATAAATTATCGAAAGGAAGCAATTGAAAGTGATGTTTTACTTCTTGCTTACCCGACATTACATGGCACTAACACTAGTTGATCTGTTGATGCACTTGTCAGCTTATCTGCTAAAAGAGTTGCCCTTTGATTCAGGGTTTCAAGCTTAACTGATTTGTCTTGTGCCGTTTTTGCCAGATATGGGAGTTTGTGAGGATTCATAAATCTGAATTTCTTTGTCTTGGTATCTTTCACCATCTTTTTATACAGACACCTATCATTGCAAAGAAAAAAAAATATTTAGATACTAAATAATAAAATTTAGATACAAAACACTCATAATAAGTTGGAAAAAATAATGATCACTCATAACACTAAGTTATGGCTGATGATAGTAACATCCATACATGAGAACTTACTATGAACAGTCTTGCATATTAAACATACCAGAAATGTATACATGCAAATTCTTTTATTTCTTGAGGACAAGCACATTTAAGATACTTAAAAATATACAAGAAAAAAGATATGAGCAAAGTACTTCCTGTCTAGAAGAACAAATGGCAGAAGGCAAACATTAAGGGCCGGTTGAAAATGAATGAGCTATATTTATGTAAAGTGTACCACATCAATTGATATTAGTAAACCTCTCAATAGAAATGATGAACTATTAACTTAATGAGAATAACATGGTATGAGAAAATTACTAGAAGTTGAATTTTTCAAGAGTAAACTTGTTCACACAACAATATTAGTAAACTTCTTGCAGTTCAAATCAGGGATTTTCTGTCTTGCTAGATATTAGAATTTCCCAACAAACATAAAGCAATGCAGTAATTTCCCAGCATAAGTAAAGCAATGCAGTTGCAACCGAGAAAATAATATTTAGATACTAAATAATAAAATTTAGATACAAAACAATCATGTGGATTAAAAAATAATGATCACTCATAATAAGTTGGTGAAATTGTAACAATAAACCATAATAAGTTGCTAAAATTGGGAAGCAAACATGTGATGAAAAAGTTGCTGAAATTGCTTAAATAAACTTACTTACCATATGTAGGCAACGATCAAATTTTCTGAAATTGACTCCAAATGATACAAAGAATTGATGTCCTCAAGGTCAAGAAAAAGTTCACAATCTTCATCAAACACTTCATTATCTAAGCACATTGATATACATTTTCCTCCATCTAGAGCATGCTTACTGTAACAATATAACATATGTAATGCTCTTGGGACACTTGTTGACAAAGTAGGTTTTGATTTTTTTCGTTCAAACTTCTTCCTTCTAGGCTTCTAATTATTGGTTCCTTCTAGGCTTCTTCCTTCTTACTGTAACTATCATATGCATCATGAACCATATTTATTGGTTCCTCACGAACATATTCATTTGGCCCTACTTGGTCACTTTCATTTTGTGAAATCCCTATCGTAGATCTTTCGCCGTGCCATATCCATGTATGATATGTCATATCTATACCGTTACAATACAGATGTGCCCTGATAGTTTGTATATTTTTCTTCTTTAGATTGCCACATTTTGCACATGGGCAAGATATTCCCATATTCGGATCATTAGTGTTTTCCATTGCAAATTGCAAGAAAGACTCAACTCCATTCTCATATTCACGTGATAGTCTATCCTTTGACATACAATCTTTGTCCATTCTTTATAACTAATCAATCAACAATGAGCTAATACCTAAAAATATTAACACAAACAATAGTGTGAAACTATAACAAAATATTTAAACAATTAATCAAAATTGTATTTCTACCTGAAAATTTTTGACCATACAGGTTTCTCATCAAAATGCAATCCCAATAGCAAATTTCTCACTTGGGGAGATAACCTAGTTATCTATATTATCCATATGTACATGTTTGTTAGAGTCTACGTATAGGTAGTTAGGTACTTTTGCCTTGGTATAAATTGTAGAGTCATATAATATTGGAGCATTCACCAAAACATATTCTCTATTGAAACATGTTAACCTTTAGTTGAAAAATGAAACCATTCCAGGAAAATGCTTGAATTATAACTTATAATAAGCAACTTTGTTTCTTTAGCACTTGAGAATCTGCAACTTCCTCAAAGGGACATCAACATAAGCAACTCAATGCAATAGTGCATGATGTATTAAATCATACTTAAGCCATTAAGCTCTTAGAAGGCAAGTGACATAAATATAACAATAGTAGTTGATATAAATTCAACAAACTGAGTAGGCACAAGTCACTGCCCAGAATTAAGATGAGATAATGCAGAACACAAGTTTTAGATACAATAAAAATGAGAGATATTCTCTGCGCATTAAGGGTACACAATAAAAATAATAGTAGAATAACACTAGAGATTGATTAATTTCAAGCTGCACATTATACCTGACGACAAAGAAAGGCTGGAATGTGAATAATATCTACAACTTGGCCAACAGCTTCACACTGAATTTGAGAAAAAAGGATAGCATGTTATATGCTTCATGCTATTTTTAAGGATTAATACCTACTGCCAAAGTCTATAGCTAAACGTTTAAAAATTCCAGATTAAATCATGAGAAAATACAATCAGGGGAGGGGGAAAATTGATGCAGTATGAATCCGGCAAAATGGCTAGTTCGGAAAATAATCAAAAATAAACAAAATCTTATTCTAGAGGGATGGAAGAAATTTTACCTTTCTTTCTTCCGTTCCTCCTACTCTCGAATCTGCTCTGCGAGGAAGGAACTAAGATCGAAGGGTTCAGAGGAGTTGAGGAGCCGTGAGAAGATTAGGAAGGGTAAGCTGACTTTGATTGAGGAGATGGGGAAATGCGAGATTAGGGATCTCGACTTGGAGGAGTTGGGCCGGCGTGAGGAGTTTTGCGTGAGGAGTTTGGGTCGAGATTAGGGTTCAGAGGAGATCACGCGGCAAGGAGAGGAGAAGGCGCTCGTGGAGAGGAGTGGAGAGGAGAAGGCGCTCGTGGAGAGGAGAAGGAGAGGAGAAGGCACCCGTGGAGGGGGGAAGGCACTCGTGGAGAGGAGTGGAGAGGAGAACTCGTGGAGAGGAGTGGTGAGGAGAAGGCGCGCGCGCGTTGAGGGTTTAGAGTTTAGCAAAGCGAGGGCTGCGAATTTATTTTAAGTGAGTTTAGGGGAAACATACACAACACTTTAAAAAACGTTTTTTAAAAAAATGTTGTCTTTGACCATAAACAACAACACTAAAGACAACACTTCATTAAAAACCGTTGTCTTTAGTAAAAAGTAAATACCATAGACAACGCTTTTCACTAAAAGCGTTGTAAAACAAAGAACGACAACGTTTTTATTAAAAAGCGTTGTCTATTGGGTGTTGTTGAATGCAAAAATTCTTGTAGTGTGGACTTCTCGCCAACTATCCGGTCAGCCCGTCGACCTAGCTGGACTTCTCGCCAAGCGTCCGGTCAGCCCGTCGACCCGCTTGGACTTCTCGCCAGCTATCCGGTCAGCCCGTCGACCTAGCTGGACTTTTCCTGCACACTTGATCAAAGTGTCAGACAACAACACAACTAACTTAACCTATTTGTCATTCATCAAAACCTGGGTTAGACCGTTAGTGCTACCCGCACCAACAATCTCCCCCTTTTTGATGGAATGACAACCTGGTTAAGTTAGTGAAAGCATATGTACGAAACAACATGCATTTGTGTGGTTTTAAAGTCAGTTTGTGTTTTCAAATTGGTTTAGCTAACTTAACCACCTAACCCTTCTCCCCCTTTGGCATTCATAAAAAAGTAAGCAGAGGTAAATAAGCATAGTGTAGAGTAATAAAAAGTTTGGTTAAAAAAAATTCAAAGATATTGATAAAAGTATAATTTTTAACAGCAAAAAAAAATAGTCAAGTTGACTTGGGGGAGTTTAAGCTTTTGAAAATTTGTTTAAAGCATTAGCTTTTAGCTTTTAGAAAGCTAGCTAAGTTTTCATGTTCAAACACAAGTTTTCAAAAACCAGAATTCCAAAACTAAGTTTGAAGAATTTATTTTTCAACACTAAGTTTGTAAACAATTTAATTTAAAACTTAAGTTTTGACAGTGATTTAAGTTTGAAAAAAAAATCTAACTTTCATAATTTTTAACACTTGAGTTTTTGCAAATCAAATTTCAGTTTGCAAATATTGATTTTGAACTTTTCTTTTAGTTTTCAAAGGAGTTTGGTAGAACTAATTTTGATAAAGTAAAATAATTAAATCTAATTTTCAAAAATCAATATTTTAAAGTTCAAAAGTACTAGTTTCAAAACCATGGTTTAAAATACTTGAAAAGTTGAGTTTTCAAAGACTAAGTAAAAAGGATAAAAAGTTTGTGATTTAAAACAAACAATTTTGAAAATTTTTTCACAATTTTAAGCAAGTTGATATTGAAAATTGATTTTCAAAATTAAGGAAAATGATTTTGAGAAGCTTAGTTTGTAAACTTAAGTTTTGAAAAATCTAATTTCCACAATTTTCAAAACTAAGTTAAATCTAATTTTCAGAATCAATTTTCAATAAAAAGTAAAACCCAATTCTTAAAAACAACTTAGTTTTATAAGAGTTAGTTTTCAAAAGTAGGTTTAAGAAATATTTAAGAGAACATTTTTCAAACAAAATTTAAAATGTTTTATATAAAGGAAAATTTTTAATTAATTCCTCCCCCTGAACCTGACATAACTTTAACCAGCTGTCTAACCAATTAGGTACTAACTAACTATCAGAAGATAGTAGCTTTCACTTGGTTAGTCAGATTAAGTTAATTACAACCAGTCAGTGTTTGACTTGACTGATGAACTTTAATCTGATTAATATCTGAATTGTATTTAACGTCCAGACTTATGCTGATGCACTGAAATAAGCATCTTAAGTCCAGACAGTTGGCCTATGCATCTCACCCCTTTCTATGTTTATCAAACACAAGCAAGGTAAACCTAAGGTGTTGGTGAGATGCTCAAGAACTAGACCTATGGGCACATGCTTTCTAGGGATTCAAAACTAGTCTAAGGCCAAAACTGTTTTTGAAAGTCTAAGAATGGAAAGTTTTGAAAACAAACAAGTTTAACCTATAATTTGATAAAACCATTTTTGAAAGTATTTTGAAATTTCCTAGTCTATTGAGCACATCCCTAATTGTCGTCGTAAGTTGCTAAATTCACTCTCAGGGAGTGGTTTTGTAAAAATGTCAGCTAAATTTGATTTAGACTCAATGTACTTGAGTTCAATATCACCTTTAGTAACATGATCCCTGATGAAGTGATGCCTAACTTCAATATGTTTGGTTCTTGAATGATGTACAGGATTCTTGGTTAAGTTAATCGAACTTATATTATCAATTAATACTTTTACATTTGTGATATTTAAGTTGAAATCTTTTAGAGTATGCATCATCCATAATATTTGTGCAGCACACTTGCCTATAGCTATGTATTCTGACTCAGTTGTAGATAGTGCAACACAGTGTTGCTTTCTACTAAACCAGCTGACAAGGGATGGACCAAGTAGTTGGCATCCACCACTTGTGCTTTTGCGGTCTAATTTGCATCCGGCATAATCTGAGTCAGAATATCCTATTAATTCAAAGTTGTTGGTCCTAGGATACCAAATTCCTACATTTGTGGTTCCCTTGAGGTATCTAAAGATTCTTTTGACTTGAGTCAAATGAGATTCTTTAGCATTTGGTATCGAGCACACATACTAACTGCAAATAAAATGTCAGGTCGGCTTGCAGTTAGGTAAAGTAGACTACCTATTGCGCTCCGATAATGTTTTAAGTCTACTGATTTTCCATTAGGATCATCATCTAGGATTGTGTTTACGGCCATAGGTGTTTTTATTTCTTTAGTATTTTCCATTCCAAATTTTCTAAGTAATTCCTTAGTATATTTTTGTTGATAAATATAATTTCCTTCATTTGTTTGTTTGACTTGTAACCCTAGAAAATAAGTTAATTTTCCTACCAGACTCATTTCGAATTCGTGTTCCATTAGGTTTGTAAATTCGTTTAAAAACTCTGAGTTTGTTGAACCAAAGATGATATCATCTACATAAATTTGAGCTATAAAAATATCTTCTTTTATTGATTTCACAAATAGTGTTGGGTCAACTTGACCTTGGTTGAACTCTTTAGAGGTTAAGTAAGAGGTTAGTCTTTCATACCATGCCCTAGGTGCCTGTTTAAGTCCATATAATGCCTTTTTTAATTTGTAGACATAATCAGGGTGTTCTAGGCTTTCAAAACCTGGTGGCTGACCTACATAAACTTCTTCTTTTATCAATCCATTAAGAAAGGCAGACTTGACATCCATTTGGTATAGTTTGAATCCTTTATGGGCTACATAGCTTAGTAACATTCTAATGGACTCTAGTCTAGCTACTGGGGCATAAGTTTCATCGTAGTCAAGTCCTTCAACTTGACTGAACCCTTTGGCAACTAACCTAGCCTTGTTCCTAGTAATTTCTCCAGTTTCACTTAACTTGTTTCTAAATACCTATTTGGTTTCTATTATTTTCTTATCGTTAGGTGGAGGTACTAGGTCCCAAACTTCATTGCGCTCAAATTGAGCTAATTCTTCTTGCATAGCTATGACCCAGTCTGGGTCAAGTAGAGATTCAGCTACAGTTTTGGGTTCAATGTTTGAGATTAACGAGATTTGACTTAGGTTTCTGAAAGATGACCTAGTTTGGACCCTCAGGTCTGGGTGACCAATTATTTGATTAGTAGGATGGTTTGGGTTGACTCTTATGGTTCTAGGAGGTTGACTTTCTTGTAGTTGTTCTTCTTCTTCATGATTTTGGGTTTGGTTTGTTCCCTCAGAATTGATATGTTCGTGAACAGAGTCAATTGGTTGAGGTTGGGCTTGTTCTAGGTTTTGATTGGATTCTTTGAACTTTACATTGGTGGTTTCCTCAATTCTTAAAGTGACTTTATTATAAATTCTGTAGCCTCTGCTATTCAGAGAGTAACCTAGAAAAATTCCATTTTCTATTTTGGAAGTGAATTTGCCTAAGTGTTCTCTAGTATTTAGGATAAAGGCTGGGCAACCAAATACCTTAAAGTATTTTATATTAGGTTGTTTGTTGTAAAATATTTCAAAAAATGTTTTATTGTATTTTTTGTTTAGTGTTGTTCGGTTTTGTACATAGCAGGCTGTTCTAACAGCTTCTGCCCAAAAATATTTAGGTAAGTTGTATTCATTTAGCATAGTTCTCGATGCTTCAAGTAAGGTTCTATTTTTCCTTTCTACAATTCCATTTTGTTGGGGAGTTTTAGGGCAAGAAAATTCATGATGGTAGCCATTTTCAAGGCAAAATTTTTCAAAATTATGATTTTTAAATTCTCCTCCATTATCACTTCTGATTCTTTTAATTTTTATGCCTTTTTCATTTTCAATTTGTTTACAGAAATTTGTAAAAATTTCAAAGGTTTCATCTTTATTTTTTAAGAATTTGACCCAAGTGAACCTAGAATAGTCATCTATTATAACTAAACAGTATAGACTTCCATTTATTGATTTAACTCCATGGGAGTCAAATAGGTCTAAGTGTAAAAGTTCTAGGACTGAGTTGGTTTGGGATTCATTAATTGGTTTGTGGGTAGATTTTGTTTGTTTGCCTTGTTGACAAGCATTACATATTGTTAAATCTAAGTTAGGTAATTTTGGTAAGCCTCTAACTAGACCATTTAATTTACTTATGTTTCTGAAATGTGTGTGTGACATTCTTCTATGCCATAGCCAGGTTTCTTCTTTTTGTGTTAAATAACACTTGACTGAAGAAGTGGTTAAGTTAATGGCATAGATATTGTCTTTTCTAAAGCCTTTTAGGCTTATAGTTGGATTATCTAGATGTTTGATCAAACATTCTGTGGATAGAAATTTTACCTTATACCTAGTGTCACATAATTGACTTATGCTCAGAAGATTGTATTTAAAATTTTCAACAAGTAGAACATTTGTAATTATGAAATCTATTTTTAATTCAATATTACCTATACCAATTACCTTGAGTTTACCGTTGTTTCCAAAGACAACTGTTCCTAGGCTTTTGTAGGTTAATTGAGTGAACTTGGTGTGATCTCCAGTCATATGTTTGGAGCAACCACTGTCCAAAATCCACTTGGTTTCCTACAACAAGTAGGATTTTTATGTTAGTCTTAGTTTATCAATTTTTAATCAATCATTATTTAAGTAAAAAAATCTTAATTTTAAAATTTTGAAATTAATTTAAGTTTTAAAATTTTGAAGTTAATTTTTGAATTTTGACAATAATTTGAGTTTAAAATTAATTTAGGTTTAAAATTTTGAATTTAAATTTTTTTTTAAGTTTAAAATTAAATTTTGAAATTAATTTAAGTTTTAAAATTAAAATTTTGAAGTTAATTTTTTAAGTTTAAAATTAAATTTTGAAATTAATTTAAGTTTTAAAATTTTGAAGTTAATTTTTTAAGTTTAAAATTAAATTTTGATTTAAAGTTTTTTTTTTTTTAATGAAATTTTGAAAATAATTAGAATTAATTTTAACCCTTATTTATCTCATCTGATCTATATTATCAATCAGGGAATCCTATGATTTTGTGAGATGAAATTAGTTTGATTACAGAGTTTTGTTTTAACTTGTGTTAGATTTAGACTTAGCTTTGGTTTCCACAAATAGGCATTCTTCGGATAAACTTCTAAGCTTGGTGAGTCACAAGGACATCATTAGAAGTAACCAACCTTTCGAAGTTTTCCGAATAGTCCTATCCACGGAACTTAGTACTAAATCTTTGTCTAACTGGTTAGGATTCGTTTAAGGGTAGCTTCGGTCAGTTCCACTTGGCCAAATGCACCAGATCGAAGCCATATCTTTCTAGACATGCGATGCCCAAGCTTCCCTAACGTACTATCATCCAAAAATTTCACCAGCACCATGATTCAAGTTAAACTTGGTCTCTTTTTAACTAATCCTAATTACCCTGCCGGGTTAGTTAGTTTTGGGTTACCCTGTCGGGTAGGTTAGTTTTGGAGGTGCCAGCTATCCCCCTGAATTATTGGCCATTAATTTAGATTTTGGGTTTGTGTCGATTCTTTTTATAGTTATAATCAACTTGGTGATAATCTAAATTTTGTTGAGTTTTGAATTTTGATTTTAATTTAGATTTATATTTTAGTTTTTGATCTGATTTATTCAAGTTTATATAATGTATTTTATCTTTAGGTATATAGAATTGATTAAGTCCTACTTGAGTGGTTAAGCACGCTTTCGGGACCCAGGCTTGTTTAGTTGCTTTGTGTTGGATTAATAATGATTTAAAGGTTTTGTTTGAGTTTGACTTATATCCAAGTCCGGTTTTATTATAGCATGCCTTTTGGTTATTTAGAATTAAATCTAAATTTTTAGATCTTGTTGTGAATTTTTCCAACAATTCTTTTAACTTATTAATTTCATTTTTTAATGATAAATTCTCCTCCTCAAGTGTTCGATCTTGAGTTGGATTCGAATTTTTTAATTGTTCCTTGAGGTTTTGATTTTCCTCAAGAAGCGATTTATTTTTATTTTCCAATTTAACTAATTTGTTATTTAAACACGAGATAATTCTAAAGAATTTACGATTTAAGTTTAGGTATACCTCTTCGGAACCTTCAGAAACGAGTGTGGACTCGTGGCTCGATTCGGGTTCAGACCCGTCTTCCGATTCCTCTGATTCGTCTTCCGTTTCAGCTTCGCGAGCCATCAGCGCGAGGTGACTTTGGTGCTTTTGCCTTTCTCCCTCTGATTCGTCTGAGGAGGAATCGTCCCATGTTGCTTTGAGGGCTTTCTTCTTTGTTGACTTTGGTTTGTCAAGTTTCAATCTTGGGCTTTCGTTCTTATAGTGCCCCTTTTTGTTACATCCGAAACATGTGACATTTCTTGAGTCGGCTGGCGAACTGATCTTCTGAAGATCCTCTTTTTCCTGGTGAACATTTTCCTTACCAGGTTCACCAGGTGTTCTTCGTCTTCAGAGTTTTGATCGGAATCTTCTTCAGATTCGGGCTTGTTCTTCTTTTCTTTAGAGGAACCTACAAATAAAGCTACACCTTTCTCGACCCCGGCGTTAGTTTGCTCATGCAGTTCTAATTCACAAAAGAGTTCATCCAATTTTAATTTAGATAAATTTTTTGAAATTTTGTAGGCATCTACGATTGATGCCCACAAATTGTTTCGCGGAAAAGCATTTAACGCGTACCTGATTAAGTCTCGGTTCTCCATTTGGTGGCCAATCGCGTGGAGACCGTTGAGGATATCTTTGACCCTCGCGTGGAGCTGACTTGCCGTTTCTCCTTCCTGCATTTTTATATTAAAAATTTTATTTAACAGCAAATCTCTTTTTGTTACCTTCGCGTCGCTTGTTCCTTCGTGCAGCTCGATCAGTTTATCCCAAAGCTCCTTAGCGTTTTGATGCGGTCCGACTCGGTTCAGTTCTTCTCGTGTTAGTCCGCAGTGTAGAGTATTGATGGCTTTGTTTTCAATTGATGCCTTTTTCTTTATATCATTTGTCCAGCCTTCAAGGTCTACTATGTTCCAGGAGTTGTCTACTGGAATTTTGTAAGCCCTTGTGACGCTCATCCATTGGTCGTAGTCTGTCTTCATGTAGACCTCCATTCTCCTTTTCCAGTATGAAAAGTCATCCCCGTTGAATAGGGGAGGACGTACTGTGCTGAAGCCTTCTTGTTGAGACATCTTATCCTGCACACACTAAATTAACTGGAAAAAAATCCCAAGACTTCGTCTTGGATTAGCAGTGCGGGAGAAATAGAAACTCTAAGTTGGTGTTGTACCAATTTAGATTTTAAATGCAACGAAAAAAAAAATCTTCCAAAAAGATAATAATATCAGTTTGGAATTGTTAAAAAAAATGATTTCACCCCCTGTCTGATTGGTGGTTGCACCAAATCAGAGCGGTACCTGCTCTGATACCACTTGTAAGACCGTTAGATTCGATAGAGGGGGGGGTGAATATCGATTCGAAAATCTCGAGTTAAAACGCAGCGGAAAAGTAAGGAAGTAAAGAGATGAACACTGTTGATTTTTACTTCGTTCGGAGCCTGTGACGACTCCTACTCGAAGGCCCGTACTCCTTGAGTACTTTCGTTGGGCAATTCACTAGCAATTCGGATAATTACAATTTACGTACAAATATTGCTAATGAAAAGAAAGAAAACAAAGCTAACCGACAAACAATGAATTAAAAAGAGAGCCGGAGTGAGTCGTCGGAGCTTTGTGAACGTTGTTGGAGCGCAGAGCAGCAGAGTGATTGGACTCAGAGTTCTCGGAAGACTGATATCTTGAAGCTCCTACCTGGGGCTTCTTTTATATCTTGCTCGGGCGCTGGATCCCTTAAGGCGTGCAGGTGTGACTCTCCAACCAGCATGCTCCAAGTGTCAACGTCGTCAGGATAAAATTTGCCTCCGGGCGCTGGATCCCTTCCAGCGCCCGGACCCTCTTCCTACCGCAAAGCAGTGTTAGTCAGGCAAATAAACCTATGACAGTTTGTTAGCACATTTTACAGATCGCTAAGTAATAAAATTAGCATCAAGAGTATGACTTAGATTCCGTCTTTTCGAGACCGGAATCTAGTCACGATCTCGACTTAGATATCCGAAATGGATCTAAGCCGGATCGACGCCTAATGTCCCCTTCCCGGGAACGCGTCCTCACAGTCACTCCCCTCCAGTGACTTACCTCACTTACCTGCCAGACGTCCGGTCAGCCCGTCGACCCGTTCTCGCCAGCTATCCGGTCAGCCCGTCGACCTAGCTGGACTTCTCGCCAAGCGTCCGGTCAGCCCGTCGACCCGCTTGGACTTCTCGCCAGCTATCCGGTCAGCCCGTCGACCTAGCTGGACTTTTCCTGCACACTTGATCAAAGTGTCAGACAACAACACAACTAACTTAACCTATTTGTCATTCATCAAAACCTGGGTTAGACCGTTAGTGCTACCCGCACCAACAATTTTAACACATTTTGTAATTCGTTAAAAAGTCCTAAACATGATGTATCATCTACTTTTAGAAACTCTAAAAAGTACTCCTCTATTTTCACTTTATTACCTGATATATTTACACATCGTACTATAAAAGTCATTTATTCTTGATGACTTATATCTGGGGTATAATCAAGAATTATTGAAAAATATTTTACTTCTTTAATTTTATTAATGATAACACTTTTAACATTATTAGCTAAAATAGAAATCAACTCATTTTGAATTTTATGACCTAGGTAATGATAATGAATTTCATTACTTTGAATACGTCTAATATGATATTGCATCACATAATCAAATTCAGCAATCATTTCAATCAACCCCAAAAAGTTTCCATTATTGTCTTGATAAAGTTTTTCATTAGATCCTCGAAAAGTCAAACAACATTTAGAAAGACATTTTACAGTTGCTATTATTCTTGTTATACCTTGTCTCCAATGCTCTTTTTCTTTGGAAATTTTGCATTGTAGGTCTTTATCAATTGTTAGATTTTTATCTAATTACATTTTTAATTCATTCCAAGTGTTCATGTTAGTTATATGTTCAATATTGTTTTTATGTTCTTTAAGTTGTTCACTAAGATGTTTCCAATCTCTAAATCCATCCTTTGCTAGTGAACTTTTATTGTTTTCAGATTTAAACAACTTGCAACAAAAGCAATAAACTTTATCCACATATTTATTGTAAATCAACCACTTTCAGCCTCTTATTTCTCCATTACTTAAATGTCTAGAATAATGAGCACAAGAAAAATGCCTAGAAGTGTCGTCCAAATGATATACAATATTCATTTATCTTATAGGTCTTTTTTCAACTAACATATCACGTGCATTGTTATCAAGATTATCCCAATTTCTTGGATCATATATATCAAGTGAAGAAATAAATTGTTCATCAATGTCCATATTCTCATTATCTACCCTATTTAAAATATTTTCATGCTCACTCAAATTTTCTCTTTCTTCATTAACATCGTGAATCTCATTACACTCATCTACATCATTCACAGTCATAGTTGAATTTTGTGTATTTTCATGAGAACTTTTAATAAAGAATTATTAATAGCACTTCTTTGTGATTCAGTCAATTGTTCTAGTTTTTTTTTTTTTTCCTTTTTTCCTTTTCTCACATCCAGATAGATTTTTTTAGACAACATATTATAATATACAAAATCACAACAATTACAAAAAAAATAGATAATTCAAATTATTTCACTAGTAAAGGAATAATAGCACCTGGAATATGATAGTTTCCAATATTAATGGAAATGTCCTAGGTCGTTAAGTTAAGCACCTCATCAGACAACACCTGTTAAAAGAAAATTAAATTATTATCAAATTAAAACTAATTAGTAAAATTATGATACTTAAAGAAACAACAATACTAATTATAACAACATAAGTTCAAGCGCATAAGTGCAAGCAGAGTAAGTACTTTAGAGGTTTCTTGAACAACCAAGAATATAAAATGTTGGGTTTGCAGGATTGCAAACATAGTCCCACATTGTAAAACACATGGGAAAGATCATGGGTTTATAAAGAGAAAAGACATCTCCATTAGCATGAGGCATTTTGGGGAGAGTTCAAAAGCAAAACCATGAGGGCTTAGACTCAAAGTGGACAATATCATGCAAATGTGGAGATATCTAAATTCTTTTCGATCCTACAAGTTGTATCAGAGTCCGGATTGTCAGAAGGTTTAACCACCGATTGTGCACAACAGTCATGGTCTGATTAAGCCATATGGGTACAATATTACCTCGAGCAAAGAAAGTGGGGGCTCCTATGTTCGAATTAAGATGACCAGACACCAGATAAAAGAAGTCCTAGTAGGTCGGGTGGACCGAATGGTAGAGGACCTGGTGGGTCGAAGGATCAGACTTGGGAAGCATGTGGTCCTTTGTTTGAGGGGGGGATTGTTGGATTTACAGGGTTGCAAACATAGTCCCACATTATAAAACACATGGAAAAGATCATGGGTTGATAAAGAGAAAAGACATCTCCATTAGCATGAGGCCTTTTAAGGAGAGCCCAAGAGCAAAATCATGAGAGCTTAGGCCCAAAGTAGACAATATCTTGTAAATATGGAGATATCTAAATTCTTTTCTATCCTACATAAAAAACACGATGAATTTCTATTTCTCATAGAGTAAGTACTCAAGTGCTATAATTCTCTAAGATCTATAATCTAAGGGCTTCAATCATAAGTCCTTTGGTAATTTTCTCTTCTTATTTTTGTAGGATTATTGAAAGTTTATTTGACACTGACTAAAGGGATAGCTCATTCACCTAATTTGAAATTTCTTACCAACACATTAATAAAGAAATGACTAATTATTTAGGGCATGGATACGTGTTCGTATATCTCAACTATATCAATTATGGAATAAAAGTAAACAGAAAAAGGAGGTGACTGTTAAGATCTAGATTTTGACACTACACTTTTGTTATGTATAAGCTATATATAGAGAGAGGAAAAATTCATTTTGCCCTTATAGTTTACTACTTTTTTTGAATGCCTCCATAGTTTTTGAATCATCAATTTACCCCATAGTTTCAATCTGTTGTCGAGATATCCCTATCTAGTTAAATCTTAGCCTATTGGTTATCTTTCCATGATCTCCATGATGCAAGCAGATTTATAAATCAACTTGCGTCTTAATACTTTAAACAATTTGGAGTTATAAATACATGCTACAACTTTTATGGAAATCAGAAACCTAATAAAAAAAAGTCCACTTCATTTTAAATTTATGTAACAAATCAACTCACAGCTACTTTGTGCTACTAAGGTCACAAGTTCTAAGGGCACAAGTTCTAAGGTCAACATGCGATCAAAATTACAAGGGATAAACCATGATTCAAAAACTCTGCGTCATTTAAAGAAAGGTGGCACAATACGAGAGGTCTCTCCTACAACAATAATCTTTTTATAAAAATAACTACTTAGTAGTTGGTTCCAAACAATTTAGTTTCCATAGATCATAGAAGGGCATGCAACCAATTCTTCTATTTGATTTCTTTTTTCACATATGAATAAATTCTCTCAAAACACAATCTTATATATCATTAACAAGGGCATGCACATATGCATTAAAAGAAGCATGTGACAACGTAAAGACAAGAAAATAAATTTACACACTAAAAATAAAAATAAAAAAGAGAAGAAAGACTGAATTCTGAGTTAAATACACATGCTACAGCAAACATTTAAATTTTCCATAGATGACTAATTAAATCATTATCAAATTGAAACTAATTAGTAAAATTATTAAGAAATAGCAATTGTTCAAGTGAGTAAAAAAAATAGCACCTTAGCTTATCTAGCAAGAAACCACTAAGGCTTACACTGTCACACACCAATCACCAAGCACCACTGAATGAACAAAATTCTCCTCCAAACGTTCAAATCTAACAAAAATTTGAGAGCAATTTTTCACAACGAGTCAACGACAATAGACAACCAAAACTTAAATTCACAATAAAAATTCTAATTCAATGGGATGTATTTATCATCTCTGTGGATACAAAAATAACGGTAAAAAAATCTTGAGAAGTGATAGAGATGCGAAAGAAGAAGAAGAAATGCAACAGAATCACAGAAATAGCCGTTGAAGAGTCGTGAGCGAAAGAAGAAGAAGAGATGCGACAGGGACAAAGAATTTCAAATAGAAAGGGAGGAGAAGACATATCTTGAGTCCTTCTCTTTCTCGTAGGTGCAGGTGCAGGCGAGAGGCGGCGTCGCAGCGGGCACTGTAGTGAGTTTTCCTTCGCGCAACGTAGCGGGGCAGGTGCAGGAAGCCGAAGCAATTTTCTTTGCCCTAAATCTATTTCCATTCCTGCAATATATCTATTAAACATAATATTTAAAAAAAAATTAGGGCCCCCTCAAAATCTAGGCCCAGGGCCATCACCCAAGATTACCCTCCTCCAGAGCCGGGCCTGACACAACCATGACGAGATGATAAAAATCTACCTCGTATCAGGGAGTGATGTTGTCGAAGTCTTCCCCTCATAATGTTCTTGACTATGTGAAGAGTAACATGCATCAAAGAATTCATTAGGAATTATCCTGATGAGATCCCTCTCGATGTCTAAGTTAGAGCCTCAAATAATTTTAAAAAAAGAAAAAATGATAAAAAAATTAAGTAGAATAAAAATGAGATATTAGTGAATCCCTCCTCAAAATAATATTACATCCTGTATAATACTGAGAGAAGTCTCAATGACACCGATTTAAGGGACACATCTCACTCAATGGCACACCCTTTTGTAATCGGTGTCATCATAACCATCGCATCCAATTACCTTCTAGAAGAGGACTTGGTTCTGAGGTTATTATACGATAGTAGGATATTTAGATTATCATCTAAGTATTATTAATTTGATCCTTAGTTATAATATATTTGTAGAAATTTTTTCTCCAAATAGAATACTAAAGGAGCTATGGCATATTTGTAGGAGTTTTTTCTCCAAATAAGAAGCATAACCAAAAGATGTTGGGCTCTTGGGTTGTCTGCCTCGCATGTTTCCCGATTTACCTTGGTGGCCAGTGAAAACATTTCATAGGACAAGACCGGTCACCCCAGGATTAGTCAATGAGGCTAACTAGGTTTATCATTTTTTTTCCTTTTAGCAAAGATCTTGTCTCTGGGCTATGGTGCAACAGTAGAATATTTAAGTTGTCATTCAGATATTCACGGTTTGATCCTCAGTTATAAAGTATTTATAGGAATTTTTCTTCTAAATAGGGTGCGCAACCAAGGGATGTTTTTTGGACTGCCCGCCGCGAGCACTTTTCGATTTACCTTGGTGATCGTGGAAAAATTCTATAGAGCTGAGTCAGTCACCCCAAGACTAATTGGGGTTATCATTTTTTTTTCTCTTCAAGTAGAAAACTTTCCACATATGAGCTCGGGAACACAATCCATTCAAACTCGGGGTACTTGGGTGCTCAGCACTCTGGTATTCAAGTAAGCACGACGCAAGTCGGGAGGTTAGACCAGCAGCATGTCGAGAGGTCGGACCAGCAATGGATTAATTGATTGAGATGTCGAACTAGCTAATAGAGAATTACCAGGATTGACCGGATCAAATTACCAAATCAAATCAAATTAGTATTAGATTTATTAAAATAATTTTGTTATAATTATTTGAATAATTCTAAGAATAATTTTTAGAATAATTCTGTTATTTATTAATTGGTCAATTGACCAAGTATTTGTTAAACATTATGTATTGTATTATTCTTAAGACAAATATTAATGAACAATAATTTTTATTATTACTCTTATATTATTTCTTACTCTCTCCCTATTCTTCTTCTTACATGGTATTAGAGTCATCACTTTTTATCTTCCCTAAACTTCTTGAGGCGAAGATCCAATAAACGATGAACCCTTTTTTTAATTTTTTTTAAGCTCTTCTTCTCTCTCCTGCTTGTTTTTATTCTCTCATTCCTCTCTATTTTCAAGAACGAACGAAAATTACCTTTTTCTTTCTTCTGCTGCCAACACCAAGAAAGGAGAACGAGTCTCCTTTTCATTGAAGCCTCCAGCCCTTGCCTGCACCACCTGCTGACGCCAGCTACCGATAGCTCCTGTCAGCAAAGATGGACAGTAGGAGGAGGAGATCTCCTTGCTCACCATCGCCGCTGCCGTAGCCTACTCTCCCGACAACACCGTTGACATCACAAGCCTATATTTTGCTACTAGTTGCCTTGCAGGAGCTTCATCATTGTAGAACCAGTCAACACCTTCTCATACCTTTGCAATGTCAAATAATTAACATCATAACTAAAGACAAAGTTCAAAAAAATGTCAAATTTGTCACATCATTGGACATACTGGAAATCAATGTTCCAGAATATATGATTGGTCATATACTCGGGTGAAATGTCAAATTTATCTCAGAAATGGATATTTTCATATTTAATGTCCTAAACGATTTGACTCAAATTTTATTAGAGGTCCTGCAGCTTCAAGACAACCACATGTTTCACAAGTTTATCCTAAAGTCTTCTCGTCTGTGCCTTCTTATGGTAAAACCCCAGAGTTTTCATCCACTGATTGGTATATTGACACTAAAACAACTCATCATATTACATCTTATTATAATATCCTTATAGACGTAATGTCGTATTATGGCTTAGATACGGTTCCAGTAGGTGATGGTTCAGGTTTACAAATTGCTAATCTTGGAAACACATATATTCATTTATCCAATCGTACATTTCATATGCGCAATGTCTTTCATGTTCCATCTATTACTAAAAGTTACTCTCTACACATCAATTTTGTCTTGATAATAATATCATTTTTGAGTTTCATCATAATCATTATCTTACAAAAGATAGAGGAACCAATACTATTATGTTTTCTAGGAGAATAAAAAATAGTCTTTACTATCTTCAGAGTTCTTCAATAAAAGCTTTTGTTAGTGAACTCACAAATAAACCAGTTTGGCATGCTCGCCTTGGTCATCCTTCTCTTCACATTGTTCAGTCAATCAGAAATAGGTATGGTTTACCTATTTCCTTTACCTCCTCTTCATCTCATTCATATAGGGTTTGCATGGAATCTAAAAGTCATAAGCTACTTTTCTCTTCATCCGATCATGTTTCTAATTTTTCATGTGAAATAATTCATTCAGATATTTAAGGCCCTGCACTATTTTTGTCTAACCAAGATTTCTAAAATTATATTACTTTCATTGATCATTTTAGAAAATACACTTAGCTCCTGGTTACACTTTCCTTTGAATTTTTGGTTGCGCGTGTTATCCATAATTACGCCCCTACTCTAAATATAAACTTGACTCTCGTTCACTACAATGTGTTTTCCTTGGTTATAACAATTTGCACCATGATTATCGTTGCTTACATACACTAACAGGATGAATTTATATTTCACGACATGTTACTTTTGATAAGTCTCTATTTCCTTTTTCAGTAGCTTCTTTGATCTCTCCTCCAGATACAGGTAGCACCTTCTTGATGCCACCTGCTATTGTAAGAAGTCATGACATCCTAGGTCTTGCTCCGTAACTCTCTAATAACTCCCATATACCATCAAAATTACCTCAAGCTGTTGATCCAATCTCTAAAGCTTCACTAGTCAAAGATAATACAAGTCCAACATCAAAATCACCATGTCAATCTACTTCCTCGTTGTCATCAACAAGTGATTCAGATGACAATGCTCCTCATCGCATGCTTCCATTAAGTGACATCTATACACGTTGTCCACACAATGACAACTCGGCATCTCATTTCACGAGCTCTAATGGTCTCTTCAAAATCTATTGAACCAACTTGTTTTACACAAGCAAACAAGAATCTAAATTGGCATAGTGTAATCACTACAGAATTTGATGCACTTCTTCGTAATGGAACATGGAGCCTAGTTCCACGATCTCCCTCTATAAATGTTGTGGCCTCTAAATGGATATTCCACCTTAAGCATCGAGCTAATGGTTTTACTGAATGACACAAAGCTCGACTTGTAGCGAAAGGATTTAGTCAATAGCCAAGTATTGACTTCAATGATACTTTTAGCCCATTTATCAAAATTACATATTTCAGACTTTTATTATCGGTAGCTGTTAGTTCTAATTGGCATGTACGACAATTAGACATTTCAAATGTATTTCTTTATGGTCATCTTGAGGAAACTGTATTAACCACCTGGGTTCATTCATCCACAATTTTCATCTCATGTTTGTCAACTCAAGAAATTCTTATATGGTCTTCGACAAGCTCCTCGTACATGGTTCATCGATTATCTAATTGGTTACAAGCTTAAGGGTTTTTTGATTCAAAAAATGACTCATCTTTATTTCACAAATATAATGATGGAGCTATAATATTTTTTTTATTTATGTGGATGACATCCTAATAACCAACAATGATCACAAGTGTATCATAACTTTATTAAGTCTTCTCAATCAAGAATTTTCTACTCAAGATTTGAGCAATGCTCATTTTTTTTCTTGGTATTGAACTTATTCCACATGAGGAAGGTTATCTTCTTTCTCATAGCAAATATATTACTGGGTTCTCCAAAGAGCCAAAATGGATGGAGCACATCCAGTTTCTACACCAATTCCTATAAACAACTCTACACCTTCTTCCTCTCCTGCTTTGTTCGATCCACAGATTTATCGAAGCATTGTTGGAGTTTTACAATATGTCACTATCACACGGCCTGGTATTACCTTTGTAGTAAATCGTGCTTGTCAATTTATGCATTCTCCAACTGAGCAAAATTGAGATAATGTAAAAGAATACTTCACTATCTTAAAGGTACTATTTTACATGACCTTCTTTTATATCGTCAATCATATCGAGATTTACATATATATAGCGATGTAGATTGAGCAAGCTCTCCTGAAAATAGACGATCTACAAGTAGATATGCAATATTTCTTGGATGAAATCTTATCTCATGGAATTTGAAAAAACAACCTACAGTATCTCGTTCAAGCACTGAGGCTAAATATAAAACTATAGCCAATACAATGTCTAGAATTATTTAGCTTCAATAACTTCTTTCTGAACTTTA